>NW_024429270.1:1750000-2950000 GCF_017639785.1 Mesocricetus auratus | reverse complement strand
TTAAATGCCAAGTAAACAGAAACTGCATCTCCATCCTTTCCTTGGAAACACATTTCTACTTTCCGTTTCCACCTTAGATGTAAAATGAACCTAGGAATAAACTCCACTTTGGTTTATTGATAAAAGAAGAGTTTAAAGTGCCCATAAAATGCAAATTTCTTGCTTTCAAGCAATTTACATCCTTTAATAATTTTAATGTTGAGGTACTCAGGAAGTAACATTTCAAAGCACATTGTGAAGACAGAATATGATTGCTACACTCAACATTTCAGCCACTGCCAAAGAATACAACTCAGTACAGATGGAAAGAAAGATCACAAAGGTGTGATACTTAAGAAAAAGCAAAAGGTTGGTCTCAAACTGAAACTTTCAATGCTGTCTTTACCACTTAAACTTATCCATGTGTATGTGTGTGTTGCTTTGACTGCATGCCACATATGTACAAGTGTATATGGGGGTCAATGAGTTCCTCAGATTCCTCAGAGCTGAGTGGTAGTTTGGTTGTTGGTTTCTTGAGATTGGTGCTGATATCTTTACTCAGTTCTGCAAAAGCAGGAAAATGGCTAACTGCTGATCTCTCTCTCTCCATCTCCATGTGTTTGTCACTTTTTGTTAGTGGGGCTTTAAGATATTCACATTTTATTACTTGTGAAAAGGAGAATGAAATGATAATCATATTGCAAACATCAGATTATAGATATGCTAGAAACACATATAGTGTAGATGTTTAAGAATATTCATTTGACCAAACATATTATGTACAAGAAAATCACCCAGAAATATATATAATATTATGAGCCATTGGAGAAAGTCAAAGCAAACCCATAAGAGATAATATACCCAGTAAAGCAAATGGAACATAAATATAAATTATATATGAATATATAAAATGTGCATAATATAAATATATAACTAGTGTTCTTATTAGAGGACTATACTTTATAGACATTCACATACTATCTCTGAAATTATAAAGTAAGAAACGGACTAGTGGTTGTAACATGAAAATTCCTTTTGTTGATGGAACAATATCTTGATGTTGGTCGTAGTTTCTTCAATTTATGGACACAGTCAAACACATGAAAAATATGTACAAAAAAAGAGAAAAACGTACAAATGAATGTAGAGTGGCAAAGAAAAGTAAAGGCTGTGAATTATGCTAATGGCAAATTCTTATTTTTTAAATAATATTGTAAAACACTGAAGCTTAGCAAAATTTGGTCAACAGTATATGAAACTTGCTTGCACCATTTAAAAGTTCCTCTAAATGCATGAGTCACTATGAAACTCAGCCTGTTCTTGAACTCATGATCCTCCTGCCTCTGCCTCCCAAGTACCAGGAATTTGAGTATGTGCAAATTTAGATATTTAAAATACATATCAGCCGGGCGGTGGTGGCTCACACCTTTAATCACAGAATTCAGGAGGCAGAGACAGGCGGAACTCTGTGAGTTCGAAGCCGGGCTGGACTGACAGCCTCCAAAACAATACAGAGAAACCCTGTCTCGCAAAAGCCAAAAATAAATAAATAAATAAATAAATAAATAAATAAATAAATAAAATACATGTCTTAGATCATGAATTGTGAGAGTAGCTTCAAGCTGTTATTATTTATTTAATTCAAAGTCATATGATCTAGTAACAGACATATACTACATAGACTTTATTTTTCCATGCAAGTTTTTATAATAGCAACATATTCTCTTCCTGTCTTAGGGAGTTTTTCTGACAGCAAAGTTACATCACATGCATTTTTCATCAAATAACTTAATTAGCAGTGACTATATTAATGATTAATGCCTCTTTTGCCTGCTTACCACGATATACCAGTGACTGATAGTTTACTCTTCAGTTTTCCTGATAAACTATCAAGAGTAGGATATTCTTCCTTATATTAATATTTCCTAAAAAGTAATGGATCAAATTTGATTACTCATTTTCGAAAGGTCTAATTTGTTATTGAAGTTCATGATTTACAAAATAATACAAAATACCCTAACTGTAAAATAGTACTAACCAAATGCAGTGTGAATCATGTTTATCTATGACCATTCACAATCCCTCCTGGGAGATGATTCCCTTTATTATTAATATTTGCAATATATATTACATTATTAATATATATTAATATTATTTTATAATCAGATGAGAAATAAGACCTCATCATTTCTGATGACATTCTTAATATCCATTCATTGTTTTTTACATATTAGTAAAGAGCTCTTATAAGTTAAGTGGTAAGTGGTATAACCTTGTAATATTAGCTGCTAAGGAGAAAGAGGCAGGAATATTGCCAGGAAGGTCATTCTCAGTTGTAGAATAAACCTGGGCAACTTGGTGAGCTTTTATCTCAAAGCTGTTAAGTTGCATTGAAAGGATGGTATGGGAATATAGTTCATTGGCGTAGTACTTGCCTTCCAAGCACTAAGCACTGGATTCAATCCACATTGCTACAAGACCAAACAAACAGACAGACATTCACTTATATTTAACTAATTTGTGTTTTTTATTGTCCACTACATATAATAGAGTTATAGGTTGATGGGGGATGTCCTTCCGTATGTTGTGAATACATGTTTCTCTTTTTGTTTGATGAATAAATGCTGATTGGCCAGTAGCCAGGCAGGAAGCATTTGTGGGGCTCCCAGACTTGGAGAATTCTGGGAAGAGAAAAGGCAGGGAGGAGCTGCCAGTGAGAGATGCCATGTAGCTACTAGGAAGATAGGATGCACAGGCCTTCTCCAGTAAGATAAAGTCATATGGAAATTCATAGATTAGTAGTTATGGGCTAATAATTAAGAGAGAGTTAGTGAGTAAGAAGCCTAGGCCATTATCCATATAATTTATCATTTAATATAGCCCTCTGGGTGTTTATTTGGACCTAAAGGGTTGTGGGACCAGGCAAGATAGAATTTCTGTGTATAGTTTATTTATTAATTGATAATTTCATTCATTCATTTCATTATATACTATCTCCTAGGAATGTAATCAAATATATATGTATATATATGTATGTATATATAATCAAATATATAACCATTCCTAATACAGAATATATAATCCCATTATAAATACCTTTTAATTCAGTTTAATGGGTAAGAACAAGTGATAGGAGTCATTGTCTGAGTAAACATAGACACCAACAGAACACATGGGAAGAACACGTGCTCTGACCTCATGTCTAGGAAAGTTTCCTATACAGAGTGTCATATAAACTGAGAACTTGAGTAACTAGGCCACGTGAATTGTTAGTTTCATAGAAAAAGAATTCAAAACCATTAGCTACTCCTATGGAGGTGGTTAATAGCATCTGGGTGACTTATGCAGTTGATGATTTGTTCAGGAGAAAACAAGTTAAGTAGTATTTCAATTTAGGCAAAAATCCTAGAATCAGGTTGAAATGCTACATGTTAGGGGCTAGTGAGACGAACAGAGGCAAGGTCACTAACCAACCGTTGTAAAATTTCAGCTAAGCAAGATGAGTTTCAAAGACCTGTATTGTTTCTGTGGACAATGACACTATGTTGATATGTGAATATGTGGTCAAAATGTACATCTGACCTTAAGTATCTCATCACAATAAAATTCAATATTTTGAAAATTTTGAAGTGAATGCTCTCACTTCATCTATCTTTCCCACACTGTTCTTCCTCTGGGACAAGGCAGGGAGGAGAGGTGCTACACCATGGTTCCCTCTGAATTGGCACATTCACTCCAGGAAGGAGGGAGGAGGTTTGTGAGACTCAGGAGGCAAATTAATGCCATATGTCTGGGAATGCACAGACATGCAAGTCTCAAAGGCCCTTCCTAGCTTTGAGAAGAGTAAACAACTGCCAAAGGAGGGGATTCTGGGGTATACAGATGCTGAGAAGAGAGTGTCAGACCATTTTAGCTGCTTGCAAATCATGCAGAGAACTCCAGCGCTGAGGATTTGGTTAATTTCCCCTATTTTGGGGCATGGGGATGTTCAGCTGCTATGAAGTCAGTCATGCTCTTATAAGTAACCCTTCACTATTACCCTGTAAGGAACCCCAGTAAAAACTCATTAGTTCACCAAGTGAAACTTTGGTTCCATCATTACTTTAATCTATTGCAAGTTCCCTATCTGGGGTGAGTGAAGTTGTGTGTTGTGTCTACCCAGAAAGTCTCTCACTCAGCAACAGAAGGCACAGGGACTGAAATATTACAACAAAGATAAAAACGCCTTAGAGCAAAACAACCTCCAACTCCAGCAGACATCCCTAAGCTAACTCACAGTCCATGCCTGCCAGAAAACCAGGTAGGATGCCTTCAGAACTTCTCCCCTCTCTCTGTTCCTCCTGATCCAATTCCCCAGTCTCATGACAAGCTCTGCAACAGAATAAACACCCTTGACAACCTCTCCTGCCATAACTTCACCCCCTTCCATCTCCTGTGGATCCCAAAAATCTTCTATTTCTAACTTACATCTGACTACTCACAGCTTTTACCAAGCCCTCAACTTTACCAGGCACTCCCTGCCAACCCACAAGCTACCACAGGCAGCACCTGCAAAAAAACCTGGTAGGCTAGCCACAGATCTTCCTCCTTTTCTTTCCCTGTTCCACCAGTTCCACTTTCCCAGTATCATTCCCAGCTCTATAGCAGAATACTCTGCAGCCTTCCCTGCCCCCTTCTTCCCTTCTCCCATGGATTCTACAGATATTCCCCTTCCAAACTTCCTCTCCTGATTTGTTGCTTTTTCCAGATCCCAAATTAAGCAGGCACAACCTACTAACCCATGGCCTTCTCCTCCCAGAGCTGGAGACAGATCCAATGCCTTCCTATTGCTCCTGTGATCCAATCACCCCAATTTCATCCCTGAATCTGTAGCAGGAAGCTTCTGTGATATGTCTTCCTTTCTTATCACATCTCCATGCAGAACTAAGAAAGAATATTTACAAAGTTACAAGGGAAATAAACTAATTTAAAGGCAGATCTGTTAGAATTATAATTGAATTCTCAATGGTGGCTCAAAAAGCCAGATGCCTTGCCTACTCGAAGAGACCACAGATGTCAGCCCAGACTACTGTACCCTGAAAAGTCAAATTTAAACAATATCTGTAGCATGAAAAATAAAGCCTAGAGACAGATATTGGTGTTCAAGCTGAGTGTTAGATAAGCAAAGCAGCCAGCCACTACCTCTTACTTCTATCCCAGATGAAAGGAATAGACTCTCCTCAATGTGTCTGGGGAAGAAATCTTTCCAACAAACCTCAGACTGCAATCATTTCACCATTAAGTCTTAGACTGCTGCCTCTCCTCAATGTGGCTGGAGAAAAATTCTCCTCATGAGACCCTTTGGTTATTACTTTTATTCCTTACTAGTGCTGGGATTAAAGGCATGTGATCCCAACTGCTAAGATCACCTTTGTGTGAACTGTTTCTCTTTGGGACAATTTCATGAAACTCAGAGTGGTCTTGAACTAACAGAGATTCATCTTCTAGTGAGTCCTGGGATTAAAGGTGTGTGCCACTACTGTCTGGTTCTATGGCTAGCTAGTATGGCTGCTGAGATTAAAGGTATCACCATTGCTTGCCTCTATGGCTTGTAACCTGCTTTGCTTTCTGTACCCTCAGACAAGCTTTAATAAATCATAAATAATATGTCATCACAAATATCTGTCTACAAATCCAGCCCTTCAGAAGATACTAGAAGGAAAACCCAAACCTGAGGAGGGTAACTACACCCATGAAAACGCAGGAAATATTTAATCTCAAAATAACAAAATAAAATTAAGGGAAGCAAACACACACACACACACACACACACACACACACATCCACTAACATACACTACCACCATCGAGAACAACAGCAACATGAGAGAAATCAACAAACATTGGTCATAATGTTCTGAAGACAAATGATTTCAATTTCCCAATAAAAAGGCACAGAACAATAGAATGGATGAACAAACAGGATTTGTCCTTCTGTAGTATTAAAAAAAAACAAATATCCTAATTACAAGGATAAACATTACCTCAGGGTAAAAGCTTGGAAAAAAGATGTGAAAAGCAAAGGAATCTAAGAAGAAAGCTATTGTAACCATTTTAATATTCAACAAAAACAGACTCCAAAACAAAACTAATCAAAGGCATAGGGAAGGAAACCACATACTCATCAAAGGAAAATGCACAAAGATAATATTTCTTTTTTTAACTTATATGCCCCAAAGGGAAGGGCACCCACTTTTGTAAAAGAAACAACTACTATAGTTTAAATCACATTTTAAACCATACATTGATAGTGGGAGACTTCAAAACCCCATTCTTACCCAGGTCATCTAGATAAAAGTTAAACATAGAAGTGGATCTAACAGACGTTTGTAAAACATTTCAGTCAAACACAAAAGAGTATACCTTCTTTGTACCTCATGGAACTGTCTCCAAAATTGACCACATATTTAGACACAAAGCAAGTCTCAACAGACAGATGAAAATGTAAGTAACTCTTTGCAGCCTATTAGATCACTGGAATTAAGGAAAGACTGGCAACAGACACCTTACAAACCAATGGAAACTGAGCAACTTCTTACAGAATGAAAAGTGTGTCAGATAGAAATAAATGAAAGACTATCTAGAATTCAATGAAAATGAATATACAGCATGCCCAAACTTTCAGGACACAAAGAAAGTGGTCTTAAGAGGAAAGTTCATAACACTAAGTGCCTACATAAAAATAGTTGGAGAGGTCACACACCAGCCACATAACTGCACATCTGAAAGCTCTAGAACAAAAGAAGTAAGCATACCCAAGAGAAGCAGACAGCAAGAAATAATCAGACTGAAGACAGAAATCAATAAAATAGAAACAGAAAACAATAAAGGAATCAATGAAACAGAGTTAATTCTTTTAAGAACATCAATAATATAGACAAACTCTTATTCAAACTAACTAATAATACCAAACAAACAAAATTAGAAATGAAAATGTGGACATAACCAACACCAAGGAAATTCAGAGAATCATAAGGATATACCTTAAAAGCCTCTGCTATACCAAATTGGAAAATCCAAAATAAATGGGTGATTTTCTTGACAGATACTACTTAGCCAAAGTTAAATCAAGATCAGGCAAGCAATTTAAATAGACTTATAATACCTAGGGAAATAGAAGCAGTCATTAAAGAGTCCCAAACACAAAAATCCCAGCACCAGATGATTTTATTGCAAAATTCTTCTAGATCTTTAAAGTAGAGTTCATTCCAATACCACTCAAATTATCCCACAAAATAAAAGCAGAAGGAATATTGCCCAATTAATTTTATGAGGCCAAGATTACCTTGATATGCAAACAGCATAAAGATTCCACAAATAAATAAAAAACTAATTTCCTTTATGAATATAGATGCATAAATTCAAAATAAAATACTTGCAACTGAATCAAGAACATATCATAAATCTAATACACCAAAAAAAAGATAATACAGTATAATCAAGTAGGATCCATTCCAAAGATGCCAGGATGGTCCACAATTTAAGAATCACTAAATATAATCCACTACATAAACTGAAAGAAAAATACCATATGATCATCTCATTTGATGTAGAAAAGGACTTTGAGAAAATCTAACACCCATTCATGATAAATAGTCATAGTGAGATTAGGGATACAAAGGACATAACTAATCACAATGAGGGAAATTTACAACAAACCCATAACCAACATCAAAAAAATTCCACTAAAATCAGTAACAAGAAAAGGTAGACTACTTTCTCCATATCTATTCAATATAGAACTTGAAGTTTTAGATATAGTAATAAGAAAACTAAAGGAGATCAAGAGGATACAAATTGAAAAGAAAGAAGCCAAAGTATCATTATTTGCAGTTGCTATGATAGTATGTATATGTTACTCTAGAAATTCTATCAGAGAACTCCTATACTGATAAATTCTTTCCATAAAGTAGCTGGGTACAAGATTAATTAAAAAACAATAGCTCTCCTACATACAAATGACAAATGGATTCAGAAAAAGTTAGGGTAATAAATCCTTTCATATTACCTTGGGGTAACACTAAGCAACTGAAAGACTTGTGTGATAAAAACTCCAAGAAGTATCTGAAGAAAGAAATTAGAGGTGATATCAGAAGATGGAATTATCTCCTATTCTTATGGATCAGTAGAAATAACATAGTAAAGATGGCCATTCTACCCAAAGCTATCCACAGATTCAATTATGTCTGTATAAAATTTCCAAACAAATTCTTTACAACCATTGAGATGACAATTCTCAACTTCATATAGAAAATAAAATATCCTAAATGAATCCTGAAGAGTAATAGACTTCTGGCAGTACCATCATTTTGAATTTTAAGTTGTACTACTGAGCTATAGTATTAAAAAGTGTATAGCATTAACACAAAAAAACCAAATTGATTAATGAAACCAAATTGAAGACCCAGACATAAATCCACAATTATGGAGATTTAATGTTTACCAAAGAATCAGAAATACACACTGGAAAAAACGTAAGCATGTTCAACAAATAGTCCTCATCAAACTGGATGTCTGCATGTTGGAGAACCCAAGTAGATCCATAGTCCAAGTGGATCAAAGGCCTCAACATAATTCAGATACATTGAATCTGATAGAAGAGAAAGTATAATAGTTTTGAATGCACTGGCACAGGAGATGACTTTCTGAACAGAACACTGACAGCATATGTACTAAAATAATAATGAATTGGCACTAAAGTAAAAGATGGGACCTCATGAAACTGAAAAGCTTCTAGTAGGTAAAGGACACCATCAGTAGAATAAAGTGGCAGCCTACAGAATGACAAAACTCCACATCTGATAAGGGGCCATATTCAAAATACATGAAAAATTCAAGGAACTGGATATCAAAAAACAAATAATTAAATTTCAAAATATGGCACCAATCTAAGAGAATTCTCAATAGAGGACTTTCAAATGTCTAAGAAACACTTAAAGAAATGCTCAACAACCTTAAGCATAAGGGAACTGTGAATCAAAAGTATTTAGATATTTCATATTACACCTGTCAGAATGATTAAGATTAACAATATAAGTGACAGCTTCTGCTGCTGAGGATGTGGAGCAAGGGGAACACTCCTCCATTTCTGGTATGAGTGCAAACTTATACAGCCACTGTGGAAATCAATATGACAGTTCTTCAGAAAGTTAGGCAGGAATTGATCCACCTCAAAATCCAGCTGTACTGATCTTGGAAATATACCCAAAGGAAGCTCCATGTTCATTGTGACAACCATGTTCATTGTGGCCTTACTCATAGTAGGCGGAAACTGGAAATAACATATATTTCCCTCAATAGATGAATGGATAAAGTAAATGTTAAAAAATGACATCTTGAAATTTGCAGGCAAATGAATAGAACTAGACACAATCATCTTGAATGAGGTTAATCAAACCCAGAATGATAAATATGGTCTGTATTCACGTATAAGGGGATATTAACCTTAAGTGAATGCTAACCAAGCTACAATCCATAGGCCCATGGAAGCTGTGTAAAGAAGATAGGTCTGTAGGGGACACATGAATCTCCCTTTATGGGGAAAATAGAATAGATTTTGTGGGCTGAGTCAAAGCTGGTGGGGATATGAGGGGAAAATCATGTATGAGGTAGAGGGAGAACGTACTAGCACAGGTGGCTGGAATTGGAGGGTCTTTAGAGTATGGTGTGGTATAGAAGCCTGGTGCAGGAGAATCTTCCTAGAATCAATGAAGATGATCCCAAGGAGAACTCCTAGTAATTGGAGATATGCAGTTTCAACTGGCCATGTCTTGTAGCCAGGCAAGGCAGGACTAGGTTGCATTTAGTTTCATTGTTGGCCAAGGGTATCCTATAGAAATTCCCAAACAATCCATCCTGTTGTTAAGACAAATGGTTGTTCTCTGCAAATTGACAGTGGGACCCCATTGCTCAGGACAACACCCACACAACACGCCAAACATGAAGAAGTTGAGCTGGTGCCTACATGAAACTTTTACCAGTATATTCTATTGTCTTTGGTGACCTGTGACATACAATCTGTCCTGCCTGCAAATTATACTAGAGCAATGGTGACACAGAAGTTATGGGAGTAGCCAATCAATGTCTGATTTGACCTAAGGCCTACTTCTAGAGTATGAATTCATACCTGACACTGGTAAGGTAACAAAGAACCAGAGAATAGATGGGAACTATTGACCAAACAATAATCCTAATGATATTCTTCTATGAAGTAGATTGGTGCCTTGTCCAGTCATCACCTGAAAGGCTTACTCTAGCAGCAGATGAGAACAGACACAGAGGTCCACATCCAGACATTAAGTAGAGAGAGTGTAAATGGGGCCTTTCCATCATATATCTCCTCTCAGAGCTCAGGGATTTCCCCCAGAGGTTATAAGATTCAAAGGGGCTGGAGAAAGACCCTCTGTATTAACTAAGAAAGGTGCAAATGAGTTCACAGAAACTGAAACAGGGCCTACATGGGTCAGCTTCAGGTCCTCTGTGTATATATTAGAACTTTCAGTTTAGGGTTTTTATGGGAATTCTGGGTATGAAAACAAGTGGATTGTGACTCTTGTGACTGTTCTGGGGACTCTTTTCCTCCTACTGGGTTAACATGTCTGACTTCAGTACGACTTTATCTTATTATATTTTATTTTTATCATGCTTGATTGTTATCTCTTAGAAGCCTGTTCTTTTCTGATGAGACAAAAGGGATAGATCTGGAGGGTAAGGAAAGTGGGAAGGAACTAGGAAAAGTAGGGGGAGGAGGAACTGCAATCAAGACATATTATATGAAAACATAATCTATTTTCAAAAAGTAAACAATGAAAGGAAGAAAGAGAGAGAAGGAAGGAAGGAAAGAAAGAAAGGAGGAAAGAAAGAAAAAAGAAAGAAAGAAAGAGATCCAGCCCCATAGCTAGGGAAGAAGAATGCAAGAATTATGTTGAGTACCCTGAACTGATTACTGTTTCTTATGTACATGTATAGAAATATCACAATAAGATCTTAAATGTGTACAATCTTGCATGCCAAGACAAAAAAAAGCATTTGGAATAAATTTTAGATATGTCATTATATGAAGATACCAGAAGGTCTCTGCTACTTCCTGGTATTTTTCTTCTGTAGCTGATTTCTCACTGTTATCAGGATTAAATTCAAACCTGAAGCATGTTATGTGAGGTGCTATGCTATACCACCATCCTCTTTCTAAGACTTATTTTTAAAGGATGTGGGCTGAAAAAAGGGAACAAAAGATTTTGTTTGCTTATGTGCTTGTTTTCTTTCATTTTTGAAAAATGAATTAGTGTTGGTTCTGTGGGTGAAGCATACCTACATTTCAAAGGGAAATGCTGCTAACATGCTTTGTCTTACTACTACTACTAATTCACTTAAAGGTAGAAAACCTGAGTCCTCTAAGCAGCATCAGCTCCTTTTCCATTCTCTAAAATGATGTGCTTCATCCTCTTATGATTTCCACCTCGGTGGATATTCAGAAAACCACTGATTTAAAAAAATCAGTTTTGTAAATGAATATAATTACCCACAGAGTGGTGTATGGTGTGCTAAATTACTAACTCATGATGATTTATTTAGTTGCAGATGTTCAGAAGAAACGTTAAGGCTGTCACCTGAAGACTATGCATATGAAAAGAATAAATGAAAAACAGCTATTTGTCATATTGAAGTATGAAGCTTTGAATAGTGGAAACTAATTTTATTGTTCTCCACTTTTCTGACTTCAATATTAATGCAGAGAGTAACTAATGTGGCAAAACATTTTCTATAAAAATGTTCATTCATTCATTATTAAGTGAAGGGGTTCCCTGAAGAATAACTTGCTTCAAAATCTTTACTATTTAATTTTAAGGAACTCCTTCAAGTAGCTATATTTTGAATGGATATCCTCTTTTAAGTTGTCTATCCCAATCTAAGATTTGATTCTTTCTAAATTCACAGATATTTTCACATTTTTGTGTATTCTGCTTATAATATAAACAAAAACTGTTTTATAATTTTAGCATATCTACTTCTTTATTTCTTTTCTTCCCTTTTCATTTAATTGAAGACTGAATATAGAATTGCTTGCTGTAGCAAAATGATAAACTAAGAGATCTTTAATACTTTGTGCATTAGAAGAATTTAAAATAAGTAAGTTTAGCAAAAACTAGGAGACTGTAAATTGATAAAGACAAAGAGGTGATGAAAATCCAATGAAAGAGCACATAAATTAATTTGTAGATGCAAGTGTGTGTGTGTGTGTGTTTGTATAACAAGGAGACAGAAATTGAATGTAATTATGTAATTAGATGTAACTGTCTTAGGAATTACAGTACAAGATCAATTTAGCCTTAAATCAGGACTAAAGACTTGACAAAAAGAAAACATATTAGAAAAAAAGCTGAGCTCTGACTGTACCCCTCCTCTGGGTTCCACAATAGGGCCTATAACCTGCACAGCTTTCCCAGAGGCAAGTCTGGTCCTAGAGACCCCAGGTAAGACAACATCCCTTGCCCACTAAACTTCTTTAAGCCTGTCCAACAACTCCAGACTGTAGCCCTATCCCTGGACTACATATCCTGGTCAATGGCATCAGAAGATTACTTAAGATTCACCAGAGGCCAAGAAACATCTAGGGACCCTGGGTCCCCCCCAACCCCAGAGGGAACACTCTACTGGACCTGAAGACTTGCTGTTCACCAGAAACCTTGGTCATTTAGGTCAGAAGAACAGTGAGGAAAGAGAAAACTGTGAAGAAAACACACATTTCAAAAAAGACAAATGCATGTCTTAACACCTAGACCTATATTCATCCCAAATCCAAATGCTTAAATACGAGCGTAAAAACACCATCAATAACAGAAAGGGCAGTATGGCACCACCACAACCAATCTACCGAATAATAGCAAGACCAGAATAATCCAACACACCTGGAGAAGGGGAAAAGGACAAGACATCCTCTGCAAATTGGGAGCACAGGGTGTGGGGGTGGGGAGTGAGTTAGGGGAAAGAGAAGGAGATTAGAGGAGTGGGGAGGAAGACATGAGGGAGCAGGAAGACTGAGTCAGGGAAAGAATAGAGGGGAGCAAGAAAAGAGATACCATAATAGAGGAAGCCATTATAGGTTTAAAGAGGAATCTGGCACTAGAGAGATGTCTAGAGATAAACTAGCATGATCCCAACTAAGAATCTAAGCAATAGGGTCGAGGCTATCTTAAATGCCCTTCCCCTATAATGAGATTGATGGCTACCTTAGAGCCTCCATCCAGTAGCTGATGGAAACAGAAGAAGAAACCCACAGCTAGCTGATTCCTGGAACCCAGTTTTAGAGAGGGAGGCATGATGAGCAAAGGAGTCAAGACTGTGCTGGGGAAACCCAGAGAAACAGCTGACCTGCCACACCCACTATGCCGCCTGTATCTGAGAATGTGTGGAGGGTGTCAGGATTGATAACACAGAGACCAGTTGGTGGTGCAAAGAAAAACTTTTAGCAAATCCCAAGAAGGCTCAAGAAAGCTTCCCTCAAGAAAAACTTCAGTCAAGAAAAGCTTCAGCCCTCTTCTCTGCCTCATGGCTGGTTATATGCCCCTGATACCAAAGTCGGCAGGGGGTCAGAAAGAGGCAGCTAGCCATTGGAAAGATCAAAGTCAGGGTGTTCCAGTAAGCAAGCCCCTATCAGGAACTTATTGCTCCAGTAAACATTTCTTGGGGCGCTGGATTGTTTTCAGTAAACATGCGTTTAGTAAACATGTTTTTAGTAAACATTGTCTTACAGCTGCCTGTTCCCAGGCTGATAGGGAAGTGGGCCTCCCACCAAGGTCTTTTGTTCCCACACTGACCTGAACAAGGGGGAGCTCATGGACCCCAGACTGACAGCCTGTAAACCAGCATAGGACAGAACTAGGTCCCCTGCACATAGGTGTCAGTTAGGAGGCCTGAGCAGTCTATGGAGCCCTTGATAATGGAACAGCATTTATATCTAGTGTACAAATGGACATCGGGAACCCATTCTGCATAGAAGAATAGTCTCTCAGCCTAGACACATGGGGGAGGGCCTAGGCCCTGTCCCAAATGATGTGACAGACTTTGATGACCTCCCATAGAAGGCCTTACCTTTTCTTTGTGACATACGAGGGGGGGTATGAAGGTCCATGAGGGGCATGGGAGAACGGGAGGGAGAGGGAACTGGGATTGATATATAAAATAGTATTGTTTTTAATTTAAATAAATTTAAATTATAAAATGAAAACAAATTTAAAAAGAAGGAAACAAAGAAAACACAAACAGAGGGAATTCTGGAAATGGATGAACAGGAACTACAGATGCAAGTATCACCATCAGACTAAATGTTGCTGTAGTTTCTAGCCCAGGCAAGTCCCACTGCCCTTCTCAGCCACAAATAAACACACTGATCCTATATTAATTATTAAACTGTTGGCAGAAGGCTAGGATTTCTTATTGGCTAACTCCATCTTAGTTATTAACCCATTTCTGTAAGTCTAAGTATTTCTACATGGTCTTTGCTTACCAGAGAATGCCTAAGCCTAGTCCTTTGGTGGCCTACATGACATCCATTACATGGTCTTCTTCTGCCTATCTTTCCCAGAATTCTCCTCATCTCCTCGTCCCACCAGTCTTCCTGTCTCATTGTTTTATTCATCAATCAATAAGAGAAACATATATGCAGAAGGACATCCCCCATCACTAAAAGAGATGGAATAGAGAATCTCAGATCTTAAAGACATGATAAAGGAAATGGATTCATCAAAGAAAATGCTAAATCTAAAATGTTCCTAACACAAAACATCCAAGAAATCGGTGGCACTATGAAAAAAGCAAATATAAAAATAATAGGTTTATAAGAAGAAGAAACTCTGCCCCAAAACCCAGAGAATATATTTTTAAAAATCATAGAAAAAAGTTTGCCCAACCTAAAGGACATGCAAAGAAAAGTATAAGAAGCTAACACAATATGAAACAGGTTGGATCAGAAAAGAAAATCTCCATGCCACATAATAATCCAAACGTTAAACATACAGAACAATAAAGAATATTAAAAGCAGTAAGAGAGCCGGGCGGTGTTGGCACATACCTTTAATCCCCCAGCACTCAGGAGGCAGAGGCAGGCAGATCTCTGTGATAGAGACCCAAAACAATACAGAGAAACCCTGTCTCTTAAAACAAAACAAAACAAACACAAAAAAACAGCAAGAGAAAAAGGCCAAATAACTTATAAAGGCAGACCTATTAGAATCACACCTGTCAGAGGAGACACTGAAATCCAGAATTTAATAGACTATGGATGCCTGTACAGACTGTTATACCCAGCAAACCTGTCAACAAACATAGGTGAAGAAAATAAGAAATTTCATAACAAAGTCAAATTTTAAGAATATCTATTCACAAATCCAGCTCTATGAAAGTTAGTAGAAGGAAAACTTCAACCCCAGGAAGTTAACTATACCCACAAAAATACAGGCAATAGATAATTTCACACCAGCGAAACTGAAAAAAGGGACACACACACACACACACACACACACACACAATCACCACTACGAGAAGCAACAAAATAACAAAAATTAAAAATACATTGGTCATTAATATCCCTCAATATCATTGGACTCAGTTCACCAGCAAAAAGACATAGGCTAGCAAAATGGATACAAAATAGGAGCCATTATTCTGTTACATAAGGGAAACACACCTCAACACAACAAACAATACCTTAGAGTAAAAGGTTAGAAAAAGATTTTCTAATCAAACAGACGTAAGAAAAAGCTGGTGCAGCTATCTTAATAGCTAACTAAATAGACTCCTAACCAAAATTTAATAAAATAAGCAGAGAAGGGCATTTCATGCTGATCAAAGGAAAATATTCACCAAGATGATGTCTCAATTCTGAATATATATGCTCCAGATATACGGGCATCCACATATGTAAGAAAAACATTGTTAAAGCTTAAATCACACATTGAAACCCCACAGAATTATAGTGGGAGACCAACACCCCACTCTCACCAATGAACAGGTCGTCCAGACAGAAACTAAACATAAAAATGATGGAACTTATAGGCATTAAGATTCAAATGGACCTAAGAGATATCTATGGAACATTTCACACAAATGCAAAAGAATATACTGTTGGGTTACCCCGAATTGAGTAGGGGTCCCCAAGCCAGATTCGTCACCCCAAGAATCAAGAGTCCACGTGCCAATTGATGCAACACGCAAGAGGCTTTAATTAGGCATCTGCAGATGGGCCTCTCGGTCAGCTTTTAGACCGATTGGCCCCGAGGTTCAGTTACAATCAGCTTTTAAAGACAAAAACCACAAGCTTTTGGGAGGGGTCCTTATCTCGTGACGGGGGAAGGGGGTTCGTGACTCCTGTCCCGGGGAAGTAAATGTCCTTCACATCAAACCTTGGCATGAGTTAATTATCTCTTCCTAAGTAAATAGTGTTATCTCCTTGTTTCCCACTAGTCTTGTTTGCCCTGGTCAGTTCTTCACAGGTGGCAGCCCATAATTGGCTTTTTGTGGATTTACAGCCCTTCTGCAATTAAGGTCTCTAAACCATACATTCCATTCTGTGGTATGGCCGGTTCCTGGGATGGGGTCCTTTGTTCACTTCCCAAGTTCTCTAGTGGGGTGCCCTCCCTGTTTAAGCTTATATTTTATTTCTATAAATTCAGGGTCTTAAAATACCTTGTTCTCAGCACCTTATGGAACCTTCTTCAAAAACCAAAGCAAATCTCAACATATATAAAAATTTGAAATAAGGCCTATATCTTATCAGATGATCATGGATTAAAGCTGGATTTCAATAACACCAGCAAGCCTACAAACTCACACATACTGAACTACTCTCATGGAGTTACCACTGGGTAAAGGCAGAAATAAGAAGGAAATTAAAGACTTCTTAGAACTCAATGGAAATGAATGCACAACACACCCAAACTTATGGCACACAATGAAAGCAATGCCAAGAGGAAAGTTCATAGCACTAAGTGACTTCATGGAGAATTTGGAGAGATCTCATGCTTGGAACTTAATACCACATCTGAAATCTCTAGAACAAAAAGAAAGAAACATAGCCAATAGGTATAGACAGCAGGAAATGATCAAGCTGAGGGCTGAAATCAAGCACACACAAAAAAAGAGGACAAAATACAGAATCAACTAAACAAAGCCTTAGTTCTTCAGGAAATTCAACAAAATAGATAAATCATTATCCAATATAACTAAAGGGCAGAGAGAGAATATAAAAATTAATGAAATCAGAAATGAAAGGGTGACATAGCAACAGACTCTAAGGAAACCCAGAGAAAAATCAGATAATACCTCACAATCCTGTATGCTACTAAGTTGGAAAATATAAAAGAAATGGGTAAATTCTGAATAGAGACCACCTACCACAGTTAAACCAAGACCAGACAATTTAAGTAAACTTATAACAGCTAAGGAAATAAAAAGCAGTCTTTAAAATACTCCCAATTAAAAAAAAATCCTGAGGCCACACAGCTTTTTCTTTTAACTTTTTATATTTAAATTAGAAGCAATCTTATTTTACATATCAATTACAGTTCCTTCTCCTTCCCATCCCTCCCCCCAACCTCCATTGCCTACTCCCCATCCACTCCCCAAGGAGAGTGAGGCCTTTCATGGGGAATCATCAAAGTCTGTCACATCATTTGAGGCAGAGTCTAAGCCTTCTCACAAGTATTTAGGCTGAGACAGTATCCCTCCATGGGGGAATGGGCTCCCAAAGTCCATTGCTGCATTAGGAATAAACACTGATTCCACCACAAGAGGTCCCATAGACTGCCCAGGCCTCCTAACTGTCACCCAAGCTCAGTTGACCTGGTTTGGACCTATGCTGGTTCCCCAGCTGTCCAATTGGAATCCAGGAGCTCCCACTTGCTCAGGTCAGCTGTTCCTGTGGGTTTCCCCAGAATGGTCTTGATGCTTTTGCTCATCACTCCTTGCTCTCTACAAGTGAATTCCAGGAGTTCCACTCAGTCCTTAGCTATGGATCTCTACTTCTACTTCCATCAGCTCCTGGATGAATGCTATAGGATGGCAATTAAGGTAGTAATCAATATCATTATCAGGGAAGGGCATTTAAGGTAGCCCCTCCTCTATTGCTTAGATTCTTACTTGGGGTCATCCTTGTGAATTCTTTAAAGTTCTCTTTAAAGCTACAATCACTCCCTCTGTTGAAGTATCTCTTCTTGCTCTCCTCTACTCACCCCCCAACTTACTCTTCCTGAACCCTCATGTTACCCTCGCCTCTCCTATTTCTCCTATCTCCCTACACCTCCCTACTTCCCCTGCCCCTCCTTGCTCTCAATTTATTCATGAGCTCTTGTCCACTTCCCCTTTTCTGGGGAACTATCTATGTCTATCTTATGGTCCTCCTTATTTCTTAGCTGTGCTGGAGGCATGGATTGTAAACTGATAATCCTTTGCTCTAAGTCTAATATCCATATATCAGTGAGTACATACCATGTTTGTCTTCCTGTGACTGGGTTACCTCACTCAGGATGGTTTCTTCTAGTTCCATCCATTTGCCTGCAAATTTCAAGATTTCATTTTTTTCTGCTGAGTCATACTCATTGTGTAAATGTACCATATTTTCATTATCCATTCTTTGGTTGAGGGCCATCTAGGTTGCTTCCAGGTTCTGGCTATTACAAATAATGCCAGTGAACAGATGTCCTTGTTTTATGAAGTGCATCCTTTGGGTAAATGATTAAGAGTGGAATTGCTGGATCTTGAGGTAGACAGATTCCCATTTTCCTGAAACACCATGCTGATTTCCAAAGTGGCAGTACATGTTTGCACTCCCACCAGCAGTGAAGGAGAGTTCCTCTTTCTCCATATCCTGTCCAGCATAAACTGTCATTGGTGCTTTTTATTTTAGCCATTCTGACAGGTGTTAAGATGGTATCTCAGAGTTGTTTCCAGTTTCATTTCTGTGATGCCTAAGGATGTTGAGCACTTTCATAAGTGTCTTTCAGCAATTTTAGATTTCTCTATGGAGAATTCTCTATTAAGTTCTGTACCAAACTTTTTAATTGGATTATTTGGTGTGTTGGGGACTAGCTTCTTGAGTTCTTTGCATAATTTGAAATCAGTCCTCTGTCAGATGTGGGGTTTGTGAATAATTTTCCCATTCTTTGGGTTGCCATTTTGTCTTGTTGAATGAGTCCTTTGCCATACAGAAGCTTCTCCGTTTCTGGAGGCCCCACTTATTTGTCAATCTCAGTGTCTGTGATACTGGCATTATGTGCATAAAGTAGTCTCCTATATCATATCTTTCAAGGTCATCTCCCACTTTCTCTTCTAAGAGGTTTAGTGTTTCTGGATTTATGTTGTGGTCTTTGCCCCATTTGAACTTAAGTTTTGTGTATGGAAATAAATATGGATTATCTGCAATCATTTACATGTCAGTATTCAGTTATACCATCACAATTTGTTGAAAATGCTTTACTTTTTTCATTGTATAAGTTTAGCTTCTTTGTAAAAAATTAGGTGTTCCTAGCAGTGTGGACTAATATCAGTTTTCAATTCAGTTCCACTGGTCTACCTGTCTGTTTTGATGCCAATATGAAATTGTTTTCATCACTATAGCTCTAGAGTTTAGCTTGAAGTCCAGAATGGTGATGCCTATAGAAGTTCCTTTATTGCACAAGGTTGTTTTGGCTATCCTGGGTTTTCTGTTTTTCCATCTAAAGTTCTTTCAAGGTCTGTGAAGAATTGTGCTAGTATTTTGAAGGGGATTTCATTGAATCTGCAGATTTCCAAGGGTAACATTGCCACTTTTACTATATTGATCCTACTTATCCAAGAACATGGGAGATCTTCCCATTTTCTGCTATCTTCTTTAATTTCTTTATTTAAAGACTCAAAATTCTTGTGACACAGGTATTTCACTTGTTTAAATAGAGTTATCCCAAGATATATTATGTTGGTTGTGACTATTGTAAATGGTTGTGTTTTCCTGATTTCTTTCTCAGAGCATTTTTCGTCTATATATAGTAGGGCTACTGATTTTTTTTGAGTTAATCTTGTATCCTGCCACTTTGCTGAACATGTTTATCAGGTTTAGAAGTTCCCTGGTATAAATTTTAGGATAAGTCATGCAAATTATTATATCATCTGCAAATAGTGAAAATTTGACTTCTTCCTTTCCAATTTGTATCCCCCTTGATCTCCTTTTGTAGTCATATTGCTCTAGCTATAATTTCAAGTACATTATTGAAGAGATATGGAGAGAGTGAAAAACCTTGTCTTGTTCCTGATTTTAGAGGAATAGCATTGAGTTTCTCTCCATTTAGTTTGATGTTGGCTGTTAGCTTGCTATATAATTGCCCTTATCATGTCTATGGATGTTCCTGTTATCACTGATCTCTCCAAGACATTTATCATGAAGGAGTTTTGGATTTTGTCAAAGGCTTTTTCACCATTTGTCGAGACGATCATGTGTTTTTTCTTTTTCATTTTGTTTATATGGTGTATTGTAATATATACTCTTCCTGCCAGCCACTTGGGTCCGGCAGCTGTCTCAGCCCCCAAACAACACAAGAAACACTATATTAATTATGAAGATGTTGGCCATTTGCTTGGTTTCTTTTTGGCTAGCTCTGACTTAATTATTAACCCATAATTACTAATATGTATTTTTATAAGGACTTATGTTTTCTGAGGACACCCTCTTGACATACCCTTTCCTCCCAGGAGATCACATGCAACCCTCCACTCTTGACTACATTTCCCAGAATTCTCCTCAACACCTAATCCTACCTATCTTGCTTCCCTATTGGCCAACAGTGCTTTATTTATACCAATGAGACAAGCATATACAAAGAAGGACTTCCCCATCATCTCCTATTTTTTGTCTAAATAAAAGAAAGGTTTTAACTTAACATCACCAAATTATATATAACAGAACAGTTATCAAGTAAGAACCATAGTTACAATATTTAGTAACTTTATCATAAATAAGGGAAACTGTAATTATCACTAGCTGTCTTTAACTCCATTAAAGACCACAGAAGTATAATATATAATGTAGAATTGACAGAGACACCTCACTACCTGGACAGTCACCTGAAATTCCTCTGTAACATTGGGGCCTCAATCTTAAGCCCATCGGCCACAGTGTGTAGAGCAGACATTTTAGCAAAGCAGGAAATTTTAAACTGTCCATCTGTATTGGTAATTTGTTAATCATTTTTTTGTGTCCTGTAAAATATCTGGCAGACTCTTCCATGAATTAGGAACCCTGTATTACCATCCAAGGTTAGCATTCATTATTACCATTTAAAACAAACTCTGTAAAATCAAAACAAACATTTAAACAATATTTGTACATGTGGGCATTGTTTATTTTAAACTGCTTTTTGTTGGTTGGGGGTGTTGTCCATACCATGGGAATCATGACAAAACATAGAAACCTGACTAAGTACCTGTTTTTGTGGTCTGTATGACTATATTGTCCAAGCTGTTTTAGATGTTGGACTGCCTGGGACACAGTTTAAGGAGGTCTTGCTTTATCAAACCATAGAAGTCTGGAAGAAATACACAGCTTTTTATTTTTTGTAGAAACATAAATAAAATATCTTTTTTAAAAGTAACATATCCTCATATTTAAATTTTGAAGTTAAGGCATTTTTAAAAGATATAAGTTGGAATAATTTAGTAGCATTTATAATCAATTACATTTTAATAGTTGTTTCTTAGTAATTGAACAACTGAAAAACACAATAGCATACATTATTTAGATTATGTGTATTTTCTATCTTTATGTGGATTTTACATGTATATATTATTATTACTTTTATTTATTCATTTCGAGACAAGGTTTCTCTGTGGAAATCTGTCTGCCTCTACCTCTGGAGTGCTGGGATTAAAGGCGTGTGTCACCACAGTCTAGCTTTTGTATTTCTTTTACAACTATCCTATTTCTTTTTTCTCCTAAGCCTATGTATATTTTTAAACATTATTTTAAGCCTTTTAGAGGTTTTACTTTATCTGAATCTGACTTTAGTGGAAGTCTTAATTTTTTTTGGCCATGTGTGTTTATTTGCTAAAAACTACAGCTGTTTGTATGTTGTCTTTATAAGGTGGCAGACATAAGTTTATCGCCAGCACTGGTTGTGCAAGTCTTTGTTCATTTTTAGACTTGTGGAGCCCACCCGAGAAAATGTTGTTACCCAGAAGTCATATTTGTTTTTTTCTTTTTCTTTTTAAATATTTTTTAAGCTTTTGTTAAGTTTTAAGTTGAAATTTGTGTCCCCAAGTTGGGCACCATATGTAACATGTACTCTTCCCACCAAAATGAAGCCTACTTTATCATGGTGGATGATTTTTTTCTGATGTGCTCTTGGATTTGATTTGCCAGTATTTTGTTGGGTATTTTTGCATCAATATTCATGAGGGATATTGGTCTGTAGTTCTCTTTTTTAGTTGTGTCTTTTTGTATCTTGGCTACCAAGGTAATTAAAGCCTTGTAAAAAGATTTTGGCAAGGACACTTCTGCTTCTATTGTAAGGACCAATTTGAGGAGTATTGTTATTAGCTCTTCTCTGAATTTCTGCTTGAACTCAGCACTGAAACCATCTGTGGAAATTAGCCTGGAATACATTGGCACAGCAAAACACTTCCTAAATATAACACCAGTAGCACAGACACTGAAAGCCACAGTCAATAAATGGAACCTCTGGAAACTGAGAAGCTTCTGTAAGACAAAGGACATTGTCAATAAGACTTTTAAAATGGCAGCTACAGAATCAGAAAAGATCTTTACCAATCCCTTATCTGACAGAGAGCTGATCTCCAAAATTTATAAAGAAATCAACAAACTAGGCAGGCATAAAAATACAAAATAACCCAATCAAAAAATGGTGTACAGAGCTTAACAAATAATTGCCAGAAGAATCTCAAATGACCAAAATACATTTAAGGAAGTTTCAACATCCTTAGTCATTAGGGAAATGCATATCAAAAGTACTCTAAGATATCATCTTACACCTGTTAGAAGGTTAAGATAAAAAATACTAAGGACAGATTATGTTGGAGAAGGTGTGGAGTCAGGGGAACACTCATCCATTGTACAACCATTTTGGAAATCAGTATGATGGTTTCTAAGAAAATCAGGAATCAATCTACGTCAAGATTACCACTCTTGAGCATTTACCCAAATGATGCTCAAGCATATTACAAGCACATTTGCTTAACAATGTAGCAGCATTATTTATAACAGCCAGAACCTTGAAAAAACCTAGATGTCTCTAAAATGAAGAATGGATAGGGAAAATGTGGTACATTTATACAATGGAGTACTACTCAGTAGTTAAAAAAAAAGACGACCTCATGAAATTTTCAAGCAAATGGATGGAACTAGAAAATTAAAAATTATCCTGAGTAAGGTAACTCAGACTCATAAAGACAAATATGGTATGTATTCACTTATAAGTGGATATTAGATATAAAGCAAAGGATAAAAAGTCTATAATCTACAGCTCCAGAGAAGCTAGGTAACAAAGAGGACCCTAAGAGGACACATGGATTGCCCTGGAAAAGGAAATTACATAAGATTTATGGGTCAAACTGGGGCCCAGGGGTGGTAATGGAGAGGGGAGGAGAAATGAGAACAGGGATGAATAGGATGACCAAGGTAGGAAGGGATGCAATGGAAGAGCAATGAAAGAGATATCTTAACAGAGAGAGCCACATGGGCTTAGTGAGAAACCTGTGCAAGAGTGACTCCCAAGAATCCACAAAGAGGACCGAACTAAGACTCCAAGCAATAGTGGAGAGGATGCCAGAACTAGCCTATCCCTGTAATCAGATTGATGAATACCCCAACTACCATCATAGAACACTCACCCTGTAATTGATAGAACCTGATGCAGAGATCCACAATCAAGAACCATAAATCTAGTCAAAGAGAGAGAGAAGGGAATATATGAGCAAGGGAGGTGAAGATTATGATGAAGAAATCTACAAAGACACCTGATTTAATCTCGTAGGAACTCATGAACTCTACACCTACCACTGTGAACTGAACTAGGTTCTCCATATGCGGGAGACAGTTGTGTAGCTTTGACAAATTAAGGGACCCAAGGCAGTAGGACCACAAAACAAACCTGGTACATAAGCTAGCTTGTTGGAGCTCATTCCTTATGTTGGGATGCCATGCTCAGGGACAGTAGGTCCACAATATGATCACAGTACATGAGTGAGAATGTTGGTGGCCCCTCCTTATGATGGGATGCCATACTCAGCCTTGAAGTATGGGAAATGGAACTGGCACTGCCCCAACATATTGTTCTGGAATATGTTGACTCCTCATGGGAGCCATTACCTGTGAGAAGGAGTGGACTGGGGTGGGCTGGGGGGGAGATGAGGAGGGGGTGGGAGGGAGAACTGTGGTTGGAATGTAAAATGAAACAAAAACAAACAAATAAAAAGAATTGCACAAAGAAAATACCAGTTGACACTGCAATGCAGGTGGGGGAAATCTCATAATGAAGCATCTAATGGTTGCCAAGGGGGAGAGAGAGAGGGGGGGAAAGGAGAGAGAGAGCATTAATTTTCTTAAGTTATGAGCCCCTGATAAGTTATCCAATGCCAAATCATGAGTCTTTTTATTTCTCTGCACTTTATTTTTTAAAATTTATTGTTTATTTAATTAAAAATACTGTTATTTGGGTTTTCTTTTTTTCTTTAACTCCACTAACAATAAATCAAGCACAAACTAGAATCATCAATCAATGGTCATTAATGGTCATTAATATCCCTCAATGTCAATGGTCTCAACTTGCCTATAAATAGACACAGACTAGCAGAATGGATATGAGGACAGAACCCATACTTCTGCAGCATACAAGAAACACATCTCAACATCAAAGACAGATGCTACCTCAGAGTAAAGTGTTGGGAAGAGATTTTCCAATCAATCGGACCCAAGAAACAAGCAGGTGTAGCAATCCTAATAGCTAACAAATTAGACTTCAAATTAAAATCAATCAAAAGAGATGAAGACTTCATCTTCATCAAAGGAAAAGTCCATTAAGATGAAGTCTCAATTTTGAAAATCTATGCCCCAAATACAAAGTCACCCACATTCGTGGAAGAAACATTACTAAAGCTCAAATCACACATAAAATCTCACACACTAGTAGTAAGAGACTTCAACACTCCACTCTCACTGCTAGACAGGACCTCCACACAGAAACTTTACAAAGAAACAAAAGAGCTAATAGAAGTTATGACCCAACTGGGTTTAACAGACATCTATAGAACATTCCACCCAAACACAAAGAGATATACCTTCTTCTCTGCGCCACATGGAACCTTCTCTAAAATTGACCACATAATAGGAAACATAGCAAACCTCCACAGATACAAAAAAATTGGAATAACCCCTGCATCTTATCAGACCACGATGCATTAAAATTAGAATTCAACAATAACACAAATCGCAGAAACCCTACAAACTCATGGAAACTGAACAATGCACAATTGCACCATCTATGGGTAAAGGAAGAAATAAAAAAATAAAGACTTCCTGCAATTCAATGAGAATAAAGACACAACATACCCAAACCTATGGGACACTGTGAAAGCAGTGCTACGAGGGTAGTTCATAGCACTAAATACCCACATGAAGAAACTGGACGACAGTCACACTAGAGAATTAATAGCACAGCTGGATGCTCTAGAACAAAAAGAACGAACTCACCCAGGAGGAGCAGATGCCAGGAAATAATCAAATTGAGGGCTGAAATCAATCAAGTAGAAACCAGGAAAACATTGCAAAGAATCAATGAAACAAAGAGTTGGCTTTGAGAAAATCAACAAAATAGACAAACCATTGTCCAAATTAACCAAAACAATAGAGAGAGCATGCTAATTAACAAAATCAGAAATGAGAAGGGAAACATAACAACAGACACTGAGGAAATCCAGTGAATCATCAGGGCATACTTTGAAAATCTGTACTCCACAAAATTTGAAAATTTAAAGGAAGTGGACAATTTCCTGGATAGATATCACTTGCCAACCTAAATCAAGAACAGATAAACAATCTAAACAGACCTATAACCCTTAATGAAATAGCAGCAGTCATCAAAAGTCTCCCAAACATAAAAAGCCCAGGCCTAGATGGCTTCAGTGCAGAATTCCACCAGAAATCCAAAGAAGAGCTAATTCCAATACTTCTCAAAGTATTTCACAAAATAGAAGCAGGAGGCCCACTGCCAAACTCTTTTTATGAGGCTACAATTACCTTGATACCCAAGCCACACAAAGAAACAACTAAAAAAGAGAACTATAGACTAATTTCCCTCATGAACATCTATGCAAAAGTACTCAATAAAATACGAGCAAATCTGATTCAAGAACACATCAGAAAAATCATCCACCATGATCAAGAAGGCTTCATCCCAGGAATGCAGGGATGGTTCAACATTAGAAAATCTATCAATGTAATCCACCATATAAACAAACTGCGAAAGAAAAACCACATGATCATCTCACTAGATGCTGAAAAAGACTTTGACAAAATCAAGCACCCCTTCATGATAAAGGTCCTAGAGAGATCAGGGATAACAGGAACATACCTGAACATAATAAATGCAATATACAGTAAACCAACAGCTAACATCAAACTAAATGGAGAGAAACTCAATTCCTTTAAAATCAGGAACAAGACAGGGCTGTCCACTCTCTCCATATCTCTTCAATATTGTACTTGAAGTTCTAGCTACAGCAATAAGACAAAAAAAGGAGATCAAGGGGATACAAATAGGAAAAGGAGAAGTCAAGCTTTCACTATCTGCAGATGACATGATAGTTTACATGAGTTACCCGAAAAACTCAACAAGGAACTCCTAGAGCTGATAAACACCTTCAGCAACATGACAGGATACAAGGTTAACTCAAATAAATCAGTGGCCTTATTATATACAGATGATAAAGTGGCTGATGAAGAAATAAAAGAAATGCCACTGTTTACAATATCCATAAACAGCATCAAATATTTGGGGATATCATTAACCAAAGAAGTGAAAGAGCTTTATATGAAGAATTTGAGTCTCTAAAGAAAGAAATCAAAGAGGATTACCAGAACATGGAAAGATCTCCCATGTTCTTGGATTGATTGGATCAACATACTAAAAATGGCAATCTTGCCAACAGTAGTCTACAGATTCAATGCAATCCCTATCAAAATTCTGGCAAAATTCTTCACAGACCTTGAAAGAACAACAATCAACATTATATGGAAAAAGAAAAGACCCAGGATGTCCAAAACAACCCTGTACAATAAAGGAACTTCAGCAGGTATCATCATACCTGACTTCAAGCTCTATTACAGAGGTATAGTCCTGAAAACAGCTTGATATTGGCACAAAAATAGACAAGTAGACCAATGGAACCAAATTGAAATCCTTGATTTTAACCCACACACCTATGAACACTTGATTTTTGACAAAGAAACTAAAATTATACAGTGGAAGAAAGCATCTTCAACATTTGGTGCTGGCATAACTGGTTATTGGTATGCAGAAGACTGCAGATAGATCCATGTCTACCACCTTGCACAAAACCTAAGTCTAAATGGATCAAAGACCTCAACAGAAATCCAACCACACTGAAACTCTTAGAAGAGAAATTTGGAGATACTCTTCAACAAATTTGTACAGAAGACAGCTTCCTGAACATAACACCAGTAGCACAGACACTGAGATAGACAATTAACAAATGGAACCTTCTGAAATTAAGAAGCTTCTGTAAGGCAAAGGACATAGTCATCATGACAAAAAGGTAGTCCACAGAATGGGAAAAGATATTCATTAACCCCACATCTGACAGAGGGCTGATCTCCAAAATTTACAAAGAACTCAAGAAGCAAGTCTCCAAAACACCAAAGGATCCAAGTAAAAATTGGGGTTAAACTAAATAGAGAATTCTCATTAGGGGAATCTAAAATGGCTGAGAGACACTTGACAAAGTGCTCAACATCCTTAGCCATTAGGGAAATGCAAATCAAACTACTCTGAGATTCCATCTTACTCCTGTCAGAATGGCTAAAATCAAAAACACCGAAGACAATTATGTTGGAGAGGATGTAGAGAGGGGGAACTCTCCTCCACTGCTGGTGGGAGAACCAACTCATACAGCCACTTTGGAAATCAGTATGGAGATTCCTCAGGAAAATGGGAATCAATCTACCACAAGACCCAGCAGTTCCACTCTTAGGCATATATCCAAAAGATGCAAATTCATACAACAAGGAAATCTGTTCTACTATGTTCATAGCAGCATTATTTGTAATAGCCACAATCTGGAAGCAACCTAGATGCCCCTCAACTGAAGAGTGGATAGAGAAAATGTGGTACATTTACACAATGGAGTACTACTCAGCAGAAAAAAACAATGGAATCTTGAAATTCGCAGGTAAATGGATGTCACTAGAAGAAACCATCCTGAGTGAGATAACCCAGTCACAAAAATACAAACATGGTATGTACTCACTCATGTATTAATTTTAGACGTGGATCAGGATATTGCCAGTCTGCACTTCCACTGACAGAGGGTCTGGGAAATAGGAAAGAACCTAAGAGAGATATGCATGATAACCCAGAAAAGAGGAATGAAGCAAGATCCCTTGAACATATTGGGAACACGGTGGGAGGTGGGGGGGAGTGGGAGCTGGGAAGAAGAGAATGGGAGAGAGGAAGAGATAGGTCATGGGGGAACTGGAAGGTTGAGTGGGGGGTAAAATAGGAGGAGAACAGGATGAGAAATACCATAATAGAGGGAGTCATAGATTACAAGAGAGATCTGGAACTAGTGAGACCTCTCGAGATCTAAAAGGATGACACTAACTGGCAAGATAAGCAATAGTGGAGAGGCCACCTTAAATCCCCATTCCTGATAATCAAATTGATATCTATAACCGTCCTAGAACCTTTATCCAGTGACTGATGGAAGCAGAGGCAAACACCTACAGTTAAACACTGAACTGAACCCATGGAACCCAGTGACAGAGAGATTGGAAGGATGAGCAAATTGGCAAATAATGGCCTGGCGAAACCAGCCGACACAGCTGATCTGAACAAGGGAAAGCTCTTGGACTCCAGACAGACAGCTGAGATGCCAGCATGAGACTGATCCAGCCCTTTGAGTGTGAGAGTCAGTAAGGAGGCCTGGGCAACCTATATGGGGCCCTGGGCAGTGGATCAGTATTTATCCCTGGCATACAAATGGACTTTGTGTGTCCATAACACAAAGAGGGATGCTCTCTCAGCCTGGAGTCTTAGGGGAGATCCTGGACCTTTCCCTGAGTGAAATTACAGACTCTGCATATCCCCTATATGGAAGAAAGTGAGGATAGGGTGGGAGACTGGGGGTGGTTGTTGGGGGAGGAAGGAGAGGAAACTGGGATTGACATGTGAAGCAAGCTATTTAAAATTAAAGTAATAAAAAAGTAAAAAAATAATGTTATTTTATACCAATCCCAGTTCCTTCTCCCTACCATCCTCCCACTCCCCCCACCATCTCTCCATCCACCCCCATCCACTCCTCATAGAAGTTGAAGCCTCCCATGGGTGACTATCAAGGTCTGTCACATCATTTGGGGCAAGACTGAGACTCTTCTCCTTGCATCTAGGCTGAAAAAGTATCACTCCGTAGTGAATGGGCTCCAAAAAGCTAGTTTACGCACTAAGGATCAACGCTGTTTCCACTGCCTTTGGCCCTATAGGCTGCCCAAGCTCCCCCAACTCACATCCACATTCAGAGAGCATAGTTTGATCTTACGCAGGTTCCTCAGATGAAATGCACACACATACAAGCAACACTTAATGGACACAGAACAATATGAGTCTCTCTCTTCTCTCTCTCTCTCTCTCTCTCTCTCTCTCTCTCTCTCTCTCTCTCTCTCTCTCTGTGTGTGTGTGTATAAAGAAGAAGATGTCAATAATTTCCAAGGGAATAGAGGACAAAGGAAGAGTTGAATGGGGATGGGAAGGGTAAAATCATATACAGTGTTTATGTATGAAATTTTCAATGTAAAAAAGCAAATTTAAAGTAGTAAAAGTAAAAATTTTGTAACAACAAAATAAAAGAAATATGTTACCACTAACATGAGACAGAGAAAATATCTCCACTGAGACACAATTCTACAGACATCTTTAGCTAAGCAAAAAATGCACAAACTGTTTTAAGCCAATAGCAGATTAGAATCCTTTAGCCTCCTTGAAAGAAAGAATGCGACAAATTATCGTTTTTCAACAGACACAGCAAATGATCATGTGAGGTTCTACACTCTGCTAAATTATCACTTAGGACTAAGAGAAAACTCAAAACAACTTTAATTCTAAAAGACCAAGAACAATTGACTGCTAACAAAATATTTATGAATGAACCTCAGGATAATATACTAGAGCATGAGGGAGAGTGAATGTGGGAGGTAATGGAACTCATGAACAGGCACTGTCTATCTTGTCTTTCTGTGTCTCTCACTAGAATCTGGGGCTCACTGATTAGGCTAGCCTGGGTAGCAAGTAGGGATCTATCTGTCTTTGCCTCCCCAGAACAGGGAATACATTTGCATGACACCACATTTAAACTTTTAGAAATGTATATTCTGTGGATCAAAATAAGGATTTCGTGTTGTGTGGCAAGTACCCTCATGCCAGCTGAGTCTTATCTCCATCTTCTTTTTTGAAGGAAGGAAACTTTGATGTGTTTTTTATTAAAGAAACTTGCACACCTCCTCTACTTCCATGTACCCCTTCTGTCCACCTACATACCATCCTACTTTTTAACAATTGAGTACGTTTCTTACCAAATGCTGTTCAATCTGAAGATAGACAATGACTAGACAGAAAGCCACTTTCTGATGACTGATGGTGGATTTGAAAAATGAATTCTTTATGTGAGGTAAAAGCATCATCATTTGAGGCCACAGGTCTGAGCTCTGCCTTCAGCACAGTGGTACTGCCATTCTTACTTAAACGAGAATTACCTTGTTCATCTCTGTGACTGGTCTAAAATTACAGAACTATTGTTACTATTGAATTTATTCTATGCCAATATCATATATGCATGTAGTGCATTCTTATGCTAAGATATACTCTCCTTTTATCCTCCTCAATCCCTATCAATACCCTTCCTCCACAAAGGTCTCCTTACCTCACATACGTCTTTTTGTTTTGTTTTGTGACCCATTGAATTTAATAAAAGGCTATCTTCATGGTCACGACTTTGAGACTATCCAATGGACCCTGGAGAGTTCACCAGTGATCTGTAACTGAAATTGATGACATCCTCTTTCCCGTACTTTGTCAGTAGTCAATGCAAAACTATGTCTGTTTTTCTGAATAGAATATGTATTCTGTCATTCATGTTGGCACTCAGGTTGGGACCATATGGTTGACTTTCTGAATGGACAACATACCCAAGTACAAACAATTGCACCGTAGACAAAAAATTTACATACTAATCATCTTTAATATTCTACTTCTTAAGTTATTACTGCAAAGACACAGTCAGGTACATGCATGTAATGTGGAGATGTAGCCTGTGCAGGATCAAAATCAAGATGTATATAAAGAAGGTAACACATCGAAGAGTATTCAGGATACAAACAACTCTCAGCTATTCTTTTTAAAGTAAAACAGAGAATATGAACAAATCAATAAAATTAATTTTATCATAATAATGCTGATGATAGAGACAAGAAGGATGAAAAGAAGAAACCCTGAGGTGATGTACGAGAGAGAGCATGAAATGAAATCTACCTAGAAAAATTGTTCTCTTCCTGTCTATATCAATGGCCGTTCTCAGCTTTGATTCTTGGCCAGTAATGATGTTAGAAACTGGGAAGTAAGTCAAAGAAGAATGCAGCATAACCTTTACTGCATCCAGTTCTCTAAAATAGCACAATTGTTTATGGAGTGAAAATTCATCATTTTGTTTGACAAGAGAAGATAGTAAAGAAAACAAATGAAGTCATTAAAACATTCTATTTTAAGAATTGGACATTTTATTCCCATAAAAGAAGAGAAAAATGTACTTATTAAATTTTGTCATAGTGTTTTCTCTATTAATTTTAATTAGGTCCTATTAAATATTCAAGGGTTCCTTTAATGTGAACCAGACTTAACATTGAGATGTACTCTTAATTGTAGATGGAATTTCCTATTTATCAGGGTTTTTAAAAAATTTGCTGTATTTTAGTGTTGTCCTTTTGCAGGCTTCTATGACACAGCCTCAAAGAAGACATTTAATATGTCCCAAAATGGTGAGAGATCACGGCATTCTTTTTTAAATTCCTTTTTTAATTTAAATTAGAAACAAGCTTGCTTGACATGTCAATCCCAGCTCCCTCTCCCTCCCCTCAACCCCCAATCCCCCAACCTCCCCATCCTCCTCTGCTCCCCAGGGAGGGTGAGGTCTTCCATGGGGGATCCTCAAAGTCCATCATATCATCCCAAGCAGGGCCTAGGTCCTCCCCAATGTGCCCAGGCTGAGACAGCATCCCTCCATGAGGAATGGGCTCCCAAAGTCCATTTGTACAACAGGGATAAGTACTGATCTACTATCTGAGGCCCCATAGATTGCCAAGGCCTCCTCACTGACACCCATGTTCAGGGAGTCTGGATCAATCCCACACTGACCTCTCAGTCACCAGTCTGGGGTCCATGAGCTCCCCAGGTCAGCTGCTTCTGTGGGTTTTACCAGCTGGGTCTTGACTCCTTAAGCACAGTATTCTTGTCACTGTAGATTGTTGCACTGGGTACTGTAACTAGTAAGGGTGAAGCATTGACTGAACCATGTACATGTCCTTTAGATCAGTGGCCATCAATGCCAAAAATTTATCTTTGGTCACAGCAGCAATTTTGTCCACCAAACAACTAAGGAATACTTTTTTCAAGCGATATTTTCTTAGTTGCCATTTTATAAATCCTTCAAAAAATGATCTTTCGAAATATGAAAGTATCTGGGGACAAAGAGGCATTTAAGTGCGACTTACAGAGCCTGAGCACTACACTCCCATGCCATAGAAAGGGATAGTGACAACAGCTCTGTGTAAAACTGTGACAAATAGTCTAGGTAGTAAGTGTTATGCTCATTGAATTTCTTATTCAATTCCTTTTGTGCATTTTCCACAGCAGATTAAGTTATCAGAAAAGGAGTCCTGAAGGAAGTGACAAATAGGCCTTAGTCGAAAGAAAAACAGAAGAGAAAAAGAAAGGCCTAAAATGGTTATTTATTATGAAAGGAAGCAAGCAGTTGGGAGTGGCCCAAAAACTTGAAATTCCAAAACGTACAGGAAGGGTAATTTATAGGTGGGAATCAAGACATGCTATACATGGTTTGCAAGCAAAAATTTAGCAGGAAAACATTACAGAGAGACCTCTGTGGTGGAGGAAGACATTTGTGGCTTATCCTGAAATTATGAAGACTATTGGAGAAACCATTTGTTCATTTCCTTTTGTGTCTGTCACCAATGCTAAAAGTCCAGTGAATTAACTGAATACTAATATACTATCTTACACTTTTGGAGGTCAAAATCTAAAACCAGGCACACTTGTCAAATGTCGAGATGTTATTATCTCTATTTGTTCCATCAGAAGCCTCTGAGAAGAGAATCTCACTCTTGGTTTTTCAGTTTCAAGTAGCCAATTTCTTTGTTAATTACCTCAGGGACCTTTCACACACCTACTTCTCATTTCTGCGATCCTGGCTATTATGATATGTCTCCATCTTTATGAGTTTCCTTGTGATTACTGGGCACCTGCCTGAGAAGTGGAAGATCATTTCCCCTGCTTGAGATCCCAAAGTGAATCACAGTCACAGAGTCTCTTTAAATTTTTAGGTGAACAGATTCATCAGTTTCAGGGAATTAGGCCACGGGTCATCTTTGACAAATCATTATCCATCTTAGCATAAATTGTAAGTAGAGATATGACAAGGTGAGTGGTAACTTTTAGAAGAGGCTCCCTGATACAAGAAGAGTTACTTGAAGAATGAGCCTGGGGTAGAAAGAAGACCAAAACAGAGGCCGTGAATTCAGAGCTCCCAGTTGGGCAAATGAGGCTTATTCCCTATATGTTAACATTCAGAGATGGCTGTTTCTCATTTTGTTAACAGGGAAAAGTGTCCTTGTGATAAATAGCAAAACCATGGGTGAAACATTTTTTGAAAGGATCTACAAATATATAGACCTGATAATTATAAGTATGGGAGTGACTCCAATTTCTAAAATGAAACCATTTTCAGGAAATGGAAGAGAGGAAAATAAGAGTTGGGAAGAGAGTGCAGAGTTCAACCATCACTGGTGGCTTTAGAGGACCTTTGTGACAGTTAGGCAAGACAAACCCTCCAGATCAACGTAAATAACAAATATGAAGAAGCAGTGAAAACAGATGAGAGTGGCTTGGCATAATTTCTCAAAAGAAGAGTGAATATACAAATGTGTGGAAAACATAAACAGAGAAATAACCTGGTAAGTTCCAACAAAGAGTTTTACAACTTCAAGGCAATGAAGTTTAAGGATGAAATCTAAAATCATGTTATTGCTGTTGGAATTATAATGAACTGTTCCCTTGTAGAAATGGTTTTGTGGGGGAGGAGGGAACAGCAGAGTGCTTGCCAAGCATGCAACGAAGCCATGGCTGCCACACCAGCACTACACAAAATCAAGTGTGGTGGCATACTCTTGTAATTCTAGCCTTCGAAAGACACAGAAAGGAGGATCCAGAGCTCAAGGTCATCCTTGGTTACACTTCAAGGCTGAGTACAACCTGGACTATACAGACAATGTCTCAAAAAGGTAAAGGAAAGAAACACAGAATAAGCTGAGGCGTATGTTTCATAGACTCATGGTGCTAATAAGCAGTTGGTCAGAATTCCTTTTATAAACGCTTTAACGACTTAAACGCTGATGGTAAACTATGTTGATGCAATAGTAAGAAATGAAGTAAATTTATCTTTCATTGACTGTTGGAAGACAGGAATACTAGTGGAAGATCATTTGTAGTCTATCAGTCATGGATGAGGATAGCCAGGAAATCCTGATGCCTATTAAGGTCACAGTCTATCAGAAAACTCTGGAAAGTTCAAAATTGCAAAAGGGAGAACAAGGAAAATACTACGGTTGGTTTTCAAATTGGTTGATTTTTTTATATTGAATTAATTCTACAAAGTAATGCTTAATAGGAAACATTTGAACCTACATGTAATGAATTGACAGGGGAGAGAGTATTACCTCAGGTTCTGATGGTGGGATTACTTATCTATTCACTATATGTATTTAATTTAACTTCAGCTGATTTGAGACACCCAACTCTCCACTGGGAAGCACTTGGCTTTTTTCATAAATGTGTAATTTTCAGCTCGAAGAAACACTTGCACCTTCGGGGAGCAATATATTCTCTTTCCCCAATAGTTCCTTATTTTATTTACCCTGTCAAGTAGCCAACATGAACATTTTCTCATACTTTTCCAGACCTAAGTGAAGTTCAAGCAATCAGCTTGCAGAACTTTTCCAGAAGAAAATTAGAAATAGTTTCTAAAAAAGAAACTAATCATTGTTCTTATTGAGCCATAAGCCACCTGTTTGGAATTATCAATTAAATTAACTCTGCGAATAAGATCCAATTACTTTTTAAATATACTGCATTTTGAAAGTGTTTGCATTTTATCTCTGGCATCTCTGCAAACTGTTAGAAGAAATGAATGTGAATCTTGTAGCATATATGTGTTAATTGTTCCATTTTGGAGTAACCTAACCATGAAAAAGTGGAGTTGCTTTCTCTCTTATTGGTCATTACTGAGGTTGCTGAAACGGAATACAGTGAATTCTGTTTCTTTGAGTTGTTTTCTTTGTTGAACATGCATAGAAATGAAGCTATAGGAAATGTTCCTTTTTAAATGAATATTGAATAGAAGCTAGTGGCATCTTTCCAATAAAGTAATTTCTTCCTCAGCGAGAATGGCCTTAGTTAGGGGAAAATCCCATTTCAATAGCATTCTTTCTTTCTCTCATTTGCGCTACCAGCATATTGTGTGTAGAGCTATCATGTCATGGGACCAGTGATATGCTGTCATAGAAAGCTTATATCTGACCTCACTTTTGTTACTGTGCATAATATTCAACTCAGGACTAGAATTCCAGTTAACAGAGAATAGGAGAAAAATAGTTATTCTAAATTCTTGGTGCAATATGGATGGGCTGAGTAATTTTGAACAAGGATGTAAAATTCTCATGTGTGTGATCCTCAACACAAAGATGACTAAACATTCACCACTACAGTTTCTGTGTATTACTAGTATTTTCACCAAGCACCATAAGTTTACAGAAAATAGACCTCAGGCTTTTTTCCTCTCTAAGGTATTGAGAATCAGAGTTCTATGGTATTGTGACTAGAAGAGGCCAAAGAATAGAAATCTAGTGAGAGGCACTGGGAGAAACTAAAGCACGATCAGTTTTATTAACCTAGGTCAGGCTGACCAGAAGTAGTTGATCTAAAGAGACTCTATGAAGAATTACATAAGAAGGAGTTTTTGTTTTGTTTTGTTTTGTTTTTAAGTCAGGCTGGCTATAGCTATCTGTACAATAGTACAACACACACACACACACACACACACACACACACACACACACACACACACTGTAAGCTTGGTACAATCTGGAGTCATTTGTTAATAGAGAACCTCAAATTAGGAAATTCTCCAACAGATTGGTCTGTAGCCAAGTCTGTTAAGGCATTTTCTTCATTAATTAAAGTGTAGGAGGGTGCAGCTCACTGTGGATTGTAATGCCCTTGGGAAGGTGATCCTGGGTTGTACCTGCCATGGCATCTGCCTCAGTTCCAAAGGTTTTTGCCCTACTTTAGTTCCTGTCTTGGCTTCTCTCAATGATTGACTATGAATGGAACTTAGAAGCCAAATAAACTCTAAATTTTTATGGACCATGATGTTTACCACATCAATAGAAAACCAGCTAAAACATTATACTATGTAACTCCTATCAAATCAGCAAAGATGATAAGTGTTCTTTTTTTTTAATGTTTTAAATACCTGTTATGTAATACTCTTCCCCACCAGGTCTATCTTCTCTGACCTCTTGTGTTGTTGTGTAAATCAACACTTTGGCATATTTCCAGTCATAGTAAAGGAAAGAAATCAACACATAATAATTTAAATATATACTTTAGGAAAGCTAAGTCTCATGTACAATATCAGGGCACTACAAAGTTATAATGTGTCTTAAACTTCCCTGGATCATGTCTGAATATGAATGTATTCATCCACTCATGCATGAATCCTTCCATCAATTCTCCATCAATTACTCTTCTAATCAACATGTACTATATACTTATTACAACCATGCTATGGGCAAGCACTCAGACTATACTGCCCAATGATATAGACCTGTGTCTGCTTCAAGGAATTAATTATAAATCAAGAGATATAGACTAAACACACATTTGGTTTGTTACACTTGTGAAAATTTCTAGGTAAGAAAATACAGAGCCTAGCGATGCACTGCAAGTTTGTTACAGACTCTCATACAGAGGATGGATGTGATTCTCCCTACACAAACCAACCTCTTTGTCCAAAGAAAATGGGAGATGCAAGATGAAGGTCAAGACAGAAAATTCACTTTCAGGACTGTATCACCACAATATTAATACAACTAACTTCTGAATAGGACATTCTCACATCAAGAAAGCTCTGGAAGCCTGTTCTTGTGAAGCATTTTGCCCTTGTGAAGACAAATAAAAACTCAGGGACCTTTAATATCAAATCAGTATTCCAAATACACTGAGGCAATAAGGAACAACAATAACAACGAAGTTCTGCAGGAACTAACAGATTCTGCCTTTACTTGGCAGAGAATGGCATGCAATTATAAAGCTATCAAGACTGTAAACCCATAAATTTAATTAAGAATAAAGATGAGTGAGTTTTGAAATACTAATGAGAAAACTTTGCTTTCCTTCTAATGAGGTTGAGCTGTTATGACCAGAATATCACATTGTGGATTAGAATGACCTGTCTTGGTTTGTCTGGGGGTAAGAGCTTTCCTAAATGCAGGGATTTAAGATCTAAATACAGGAAGGATGTGGGCAGTGTAAGTCATAAAGTCATCACTACGTACTAGGTAAGTACTAGGGACTATGACCAAAGAGTTGACATAGGTGACAGAAGAAGATGACATAGGAAGGTACTGAACTCCAATGTTTTATGCTCATGAGTGTTATTAAGATGCATAATAACTTATTCTCAGGAGTCACAGTAGGGGTTTACCTAAAATTAGGGAGGAAGCAGGGTGGAGGGAAGCATGTTCCAGGAGGACACATTCTGTCACCAGCCCTTCTCTCTTTGCTTTTGCAACTTCTTTCTACCACTCCCCTCTGCCATGTTGCGCCTCCTCTCAGCTAAAACATTGCCAACTCAGTGTCCATTTAAAACTTCTGAAACCATGAGTCACGATAAGTAATCCCTGCTGAATGTGATTGTTTGTTTTCTCATGTATTTTGTTGCCACACAGAAAAAGAGACTAACACAGTTAGTAGTTAATACTGAGTGATTAGTGGGATCTAGAACCACAGAGGGGACAAACATCTGGGCACACCTGTGGGGGATTATCTTGATTAGATTAACTGAGATAGGAAGACTCATTCATGGATGAAAAAAAAACATGAAATGGAACTGAGCAGATGCATTTATAATTCTAAAGTCACTGTAAATGGTGGCTTCAAGCTCCTAACACCTCAGCTCCCCCAAGTGATGGACTATACCCTCAAACTGAGCCCAAGCTAAGTGAACTCTCTAACTACATATGAAGCATTTTTCAACTTTTTAAATTTCAAGACAGTCTTATTGATTTGTCCACACTGGCATTTCACTCGCTCCTATAGCCCTGCAGGCCTTAGAAATGTACTCTGCCTGCTTCAGTCTCTTCAGTAGGTGGAGCTACAGGTTTGTATACAAGGTTTAGCTCCATTACAGCAGAGATTATTAAGTCACTTGAAAGTATTCCTGGATATGTTAAATATTTCCTGTCCTTTGAGCAGGTGAGAGACATGCCTCCAGGCTGCTCTCCAACTCCCATCGCCCATGAAACTCTCTCCTGGAAAGACCCACTCCACCACCTGATCCCAATTACCTGGACATACTCCCTGGGCCCAGTCCTCCCAGGAATCCCCAGAAAACTATGTAGGCACAGGTGAAAAGTACACCAGTTGGAACATCAGGCATAGGCCCAACCCACAAGAGTTGGAAGTTCAGGCCCTGCCACAAGCCACACTGGTTGGAATAAAAGATGAGCAGATGTCACTGAAAGAATACATTCAACAACTGAAAGAGCAATATGGCATCACAAGAACACAGTGACCCGACAACACCAAAACTTAAACATCCAATGCAACTGAATCACAAGAAAATGAACTTAAAAAACTTTGTGATTATGACAGAGGCTCTTAAAGAGGAAATGAAAAAATTGCCATAAAGACAAGGAAAAAAATGGAAGAAATCAATAAATCCTTTAAAGAAAGCAAAGAAAAAACAATCAAAAAGCAAAGGAAATGGTTCAAGTATTGAAAACTGACACATAAATAACAAAAAAACCCACAAACCTAGGGAACTCTGGAAATGGAAAATCTGGGGAAGTGAACAGGAACTACAGACACAAGCATCACCAACAGAACATAAGAGATGGAACAGAGAATCTCATGCATTGAAGATACAATAGGAAATAGATTTATCATTCAAAGAAAATGTTAAATCCAAAAAATTCCTAACACAAAACATTCAAGAAATATTGGACACCACAAAAATACCAAATCTAAGAATAATAGGAAAGAAGAAGAATCCCAGCTTAAAGTCAAAGAAAACATATTCAACAAAATCATAGAATAAAACTTTCCTAACTTAAAAGATATGCCCATCCTTGAACTTCTGATTCCCCTGCCTCTGCCTCCCAGGTTCTGGGATTACAGGCATGCGTCACCATGTCTAGCTTTATGTAGTGCTGCGGACAGAATTTAGGGCCTCACTTATATTAGGCAAGTTATCTACCAACTGAGCTGCAGTCCTGGGCTAAGAGTCCAATAACTATATTCTGTATGTTCAGGAACAAGAACATAAGAGAAGGGGTACAGACTCTAAGCAGAAAAAAAAGACATGCCTATACAGGTACAAGAAATTTATACACATGGGTTAGAACAAAAAAAGTCTCCTTGCCACATAATAATCAAAACACTAAACATGAAAAATAAAGAATTTGGAGTAATTCCTTGTATCTTACCAGATCATCGCTAAAGTTAGAATTCAACAACAACACAAACTATAGAAAGCCTACAAACTCAGGAAAGTCTCAACTGGACCACCTTTGAGTCAAGGAAGAAATGAAAAAATTAAAGACTTCCTAGAGTTCAATGAAAATTATTCACAATATACCCAAACCTATGGGACACTTTGAAAGCAGTGCTAGGAAGAAAGTTCATAGCACTAAATGCCTACACAAAGAATTTGGAGAAATCTTACAGAAGAGACTTAACAGCACACCTGACACTCCTGTTGTCATCAAGGACCATACAGAGGACCAGGATGTGGTCAGCCACCTAGGACCATGTCAGTGCCCGAGGACTAATGACGTTCTTAGGTGTGCTATGCTGATCTGTGTGGCCTGTGCTGCCACTTGGAGCCATGGAGACATCCTGGCAAGATCTGCTGCCTGGAGTCATGTTTGGGTCTGTGACCCTGCAGAGCCTAGGTGGTGTCTGGGGTGGTATGCATGGCTCCAGTTGCCACCAAGGCTCTGTGGATGCCTGGAGTCAGGACAGCCACCTGGTACCATGGTGATGCCAGGGGTGAGGCTGCTGCCAGGACCATGCTTATCTGAGGGTGCTGTGCCACCACTGGGACCGTGATGACATCTGGGCTGGAGCTGCTGCTAAGAACCTTGTCTGGGCCTATGGTCTTGCTGCACCTGGGGCCTGTGGTGTTTTTTCATGGCTGGTGTTAGCACAGGGATCATTGGAGCTCTGCTGTGCTGAATCAGTCCTGCCCTTCACTGGCCAGGGGTAGCCTGTTTCTGCCCTTGGCTGGATACAACAGTGGGCAAACTGGTCCTACCCATCAGGAGAGAGCTCACCCTCCCAAAAAAAACTTGGAGAAGACCCCGCCCCTCACCATAGGAGTGAACCTCACTTGGGAAGAACACTAGAGATGACCCTGATGTGTGGTGATATATTATAACCTAATAAAGCTTGCCTGGAGACCAGGAGCAAAGCAGCCAAGCCACCAGAGAGCTCTTACCTCTCTCTACCAAGGCTCAGGCAATCCTGTCCTCAACATGGTTGGAGACCAATTGTCTGAGACTGATTGCCAGCTCAGAGACCCTGCTCCTGTCTTATATACCTCTCTAGTGAGTGCTGGGATTAAAGGTGTGCACCACCACTGCCCAGCTTCTATAGCTAACTAGTGTGCATATTGGGATTAAAGGTATCTGCCATCACTGGCTGGCCTCTGTGTCTGTGGCTAGCTGTGCATTTTGATCTCCAGGCAAGCTTTATTAGCTCACAAAAAAATATATCACCACACTGTGGTTTGTGGTAAGGGACAAAGGTGATCCAACCCTGAAACCAAGAGAGTAGGAGAGCTGACCTTGCCCTGCCCCTTGTCTGCCATGTGGTTGCATGGGTGAGGGAAAGATGTCCTCCCCCCTCACCTGTTGCCACCCGTGACAGGTAAGAGAGTTAGCTCTAGGGTAACAAGGGTAAGAAAGCTAACCTTGACCCTCACTGCCATCAGTGCAGGAGAAAGCAGATTCTGCTTTCCATTTGAGCAGCACACTAGAGCTGACCCAGTTGTCGGGGTCACAGTGAGCCAGCCCTGACAGAATGAGAGCAACAGGGGTGCAGGTAAGACATCCCAGAGGGTATGAGAACAGGAGAACTGACCCCTTACGCTCCCATACTTCCTCTCAGGAGAAACGACCCTGTACCTCACCTGGCCTGAACAGAGGGAGGGGGACAGAGACCTGAGAGCCTGAGACGAGGAGAACTAGCCCTGCACTTGTTTAGGCCGCATGGGGCCAGAGGGTTTCTGTAACACAGGAAAACAACAGTATGTCCAAAAGGAGCCCGGGTGAGAACCAATTGTTGGTGATATAGCAAAAACCAGATGCCTTGAGCCAGACCAGTGACTCATGGTAATGAACACTTGCCAGTAATGATAAATGGACAAAGGATAAACTATAAGACTCAAGGGGACACAGTACAGCGTCCACAACAAGATTCTTCTTTCTTTTCCTTATTTTTCCTTGTTTTTTGTTGTTTTGTTTCCATTTTTCTTTTACATTTGGGTTTGTTTGGGGGAGGGGTTTGCATAGACAGAGGGCAGATTCCAGGGGATGGGGAGATAGTTGGGATCAGAATCCATGATGTGAAATCCACAGAGAATCAATGAAAGTTTAAAAGAAAAATATGTCCCTACCACAGCTTCCCCTCACTCCACTCCTTCAAGTCCCCATACTTCTGCTCGCCCCCAAATCCACTCTTCTTCACTTTCCCTTCATAAGAGAACAGGTCTCTCAGGGATATCCACCTAACATGGGATAACAAGAGACAATAAGACTAGATACAAACCCTCATTTCAAGGCTGGACAACACAACCCAGTAGAAAGAAAAGGCTCCCAAGAGCAGACAAAAAGAGAGAAGCCCCCATTCATGCTCCCAATGTTAAGAGTCATACAAAATCACTAAGCCAATAATGTATATGCAGAGGACCTAGCCCAGACCCTTGCAGGCTCCTTGATTGCCACTTCAGTTTCTGTGAGGCACTGTGAGCGCTGCTTAGTTGATTCTGTGGGTCATGGTCTCATAGACCCCTCTGACTCCTATATCCCCACTTCCTAGGTGTCCTCTGAGTTCAAGGGAATGGACCTGATGGGTATCTCCAATTTGGGATTTCTCCACCTAATGTTTGGTTGCAGCTTTGGCAGCTGCATCTGTTCCTCGCTTAGTATTTTTATGGAGCTCCTGTCTGTGAGAACGGGTGGGTCTCTGATTCTTGTGCCTGCCTTTGAACTCTTTTCGTCTTGTTGGATCGCCGTCCTCTTGTTGGGTTGTCATGCACAACTTCTATATGATGGTTTTTGCTTCATCTTGTTATATTTTATCATGCTGGATTGTCATTTTTTCGTGGAATTACAGAGATAAAAGTGTTTTAGAGCTTGCTTAACTAAGCAAGTAGGCTTCACCATTGATCTATATGATCGTTGCCAACACGATCTGATTTCAACTCAAAAATAATGTGTTCCAGAATTGCATTTATTTTCCCTAAAACAACAACAGCAACAATCCTGATAAGGACTGGGTTTTAGCCTAATTCACCTCTGCCACATCCTTTCTGAATCGACAAACCTTTATTTAACAGATCCTGTTTTGATTTTTATCTCCTAAGCATTATAAGGGATTTTGCTTACATTCTTTTGCTTTATCTTCTCATCAGCCCTTTAAAGGTGGAAGCATTGTTGAAAAATTGAAGTTTAGAAAGGTGAAGAGCTTGGCCTATATCTACACAGTAAATAGGCATTAAAAAGAAGGCAGGCCTAAACCCCAAATTAAGCCCTTTCCAAAGCACATTTCTCTTGCTCTTGATGATTAAATGTTTATCTGATCCTAAAGTTGCAAGCTGGGTTTTAGAGTGTAAAATGATTTTAATTGTGTGTATGTCAAACAAAAAGCTAGTGGATGTTCCTTTCAGCAGTACTTTAATGAATCTGATGTCTGATCTATCTCTGATATAGCTTTGTTTCTATATCTTGTTCTTTATGTTTCAACACCGCATTAGAAAATATTCCATCCTCTGGGTACCTATAAAGTTGCCTCTCACTTACCACTTAAAATAGGCATTTCTCAAATTATTTTATCGCGATTTATCAATTGATATGAATACTATAGCACACATTGTCATCCTCCCTGAAATAATTCAAAGCACACTTTGTCTGATGATGGAAAGACAAAACTCTTTAACAGACTCACATATGGGAGGGAAAAACCAATTAAAGATTATCTCTGAACCAGGACTGCCAATATGAGATGAGGTGCATAACTAATCAGCCCCTGATATACACCAGGTGAAGTGATGAAAATGTGATTGTGAGAAATGTAACAACAGTCTGACGTGCATAATTCATGTTTCCCGTGGAGCCTCTGCCCATCTGCTGTGGCTCTATTGAATATGAGAAGATGGAAGGAGGCCATCGTTCATTAACTTGCCAAACTCCTCCAGGGCTCGGCCTCGCCTTCATTTTGTTTTTGTTCCTGCACCAAAGACTTGGAATCTACTAATATTACTCGTTGGGCTTTGGAGGTTTCCAGAATAGGATCTAATCAGCGTCTCTTCTAAAGGGAGCAGAGGTGTGGCGTGCTTTGTACACAAAGCAAAGGGAGTCTAACATCTGCTAAAGCTCCATAGAGCTGCCTTCTCATAGGCAGCGATGGGATAAAACCATGAAAAGATAGGCCTTCATCTTCGAATCTTTGGAAACAAACTTCTCAGGCTGTTTTTCCTTAGAATGCCCCAGGATCATGTGGGTTTTCAACAGAAAGCACTTCCGGTTACATTTTCTAGGCAGTGCCCAGAGACCCGAACAACCATAGGACACTCAGGGAATACTAGATGATTTTAATCTACCTCTATGTTGCACATTGAACCTTTACTTAATGGGTACATATCAAATTGTCTTTTGTGTTGAAATGCCCTCAGTCACCTATTTGGATGTGAAGAGTTGTGTCTCATTCACTAAGATTATTTGTCTAACAAGTACACAGCCAAGGCTTTCCGTGACAGTCACTGTAACAGGGCTCCAGAATTTACTGAGTATTTGAAGACACACTATTTCTAAAGAACTCACATTCTGATGAAGCAATTCTCCCTTCTCAGACACAACCTCTATACAGGTCATTCAACCCTATTCCCAGCCTTGAGCTCTGTCTAGAAAATATACTCCATAAGAGTTGTGGTCAGGTCTGATTTCACACACCAGTTCTTCAACCTATCATGTAAAGGCAAGTGGAAAACATTTGAGTGACTTAATTCATTCATTAGAAAAATTCTGTTTATGAAACATGCTTCTCTCACACAAACAAATAGTAGCATGTGTCCCTTAGTGCATGATTAATTTTTAAAGAATCTCTGGATTACAACACATTCACTGAGGGAAGAAACATATTTTATTGACACCTCCAATTTTAAGCAAACACCAGTGCTTCCTGAGGCTTGTAGTAGTGGTCTGACAGGTTTTTGCATTTATAAGTAGAAAGACTAATAGTACTAATACTATTTAAAAAATGTTTCATTTATGTGTTTTCCTTTGGTTAAAAATAAAGTATAAATATATGGAATATGCATCATTATTATTGAGTTCCTATGTATATAAAAGGCTTGATTTTTAACATCACCACCTTTTCTTTTTGAGAGTACCCACCCAAGTGTAATAAAAGTAAAATGCAACTATGATGAAATTTGTACCTCTACCACCACCCTTTGTTGTTGCCATGGGCTCTATTCCATGGTGATTTTCCTCTGAGCTGAGCTATACCATCATCATTACACTACTTCATAATCCTAGTCAGATGCTGGGAACTTTGAAACAGCAGAGGGGAAATACAGAACAAAGGCCCATGGAGAAGTGTACTTCAGAGAGTTCCTCATTCCCATCAAACTGACATGACTGAGCACAAATAAAATGGGTTGTATTGTGTCATTAAACTTCTTTTTATTAGCCTAAAAAATTCCCTACAATATGTTTTGATCATATTCTTCCCTCTCCCCTCATCTCCTCCTGGTTCCTCCTTACCCACACAACTTCATGTGTTTTTTTTCTCCCAAAAGAAAAAAAAAACAAAAAACAAAAAAAATCAAAACAAAACAACCAAAAATATTCTCAAATCCAAAAACATTAGTAAAACAAAACAACATTAAAGTGTTCAAAAAAACTTCAGAATCCAGTGTGTGCCAACTATTTTTGAGTAGAGATGTCCTGAAGTGTAGTTAACATAACCACTGTCACTTCATTGTAGTTAACATCACATTAAATTCCTCACTAACAACTGAGTATTTTCCATAACATACTGGATCAGTGAGATCAGTATGTAACTTCTTTTACAAGAAATACTAAATAGACACAATTACCTTATTATTTTTATCCATTGCCATCTGATCAATCTGTTTAAAATACTCTGAACTGCTGAGGGACATCCTTAGCCATCAGGAAATGCAAATCAAAACATCTCTGAGAAACCATCTCACTCCCATCAGAATGGCTAAAATCAAAATCACTAATGTCAATTTATGATGGAGAGGATGTGGAGAAAGGGGAACACTCCTCCACTGCTGTCAACTTGTGCACCCATTATGGAAATTGGTATAGAGATTCTTCAGGAAAATGGAAATCAGCCTACAACAAGATCCAGCAATTCTACTCTTAGGCATATACCCAAAAGATGAACACTCGTACAATAAGGACATCTGCTCACCATGTTCATAGCAGCATTCTTTGTAATAGCCAGAACCCGGAAGCAACCTAGATACCCCTCAACTTAAGAGTGGATAGAGAAAATGTATGTTTACACAATGGAGTACTAATCGGCAGAAAAAAAAACAATGGAATCCTGAAACTTACAGGCAAATGGATGGCACTAGAAGTAACCCCATCACAAAAAGACAAACATGTTATGTATGCACTCATATATGGATTTTAGACATGGAGCAGGGGATTGCCAGCCTACAATTCCACCACTAGAGAGTCTGGGAAGCAGGGAGATATGCATGGTAACCCAGAAAAGGTTTATGGGAGATCTCCTAATTGGATTGGGAGCAGGGGGGGAGGGCGAAGGAGATGGCAGAAAGAGAGGGGAAAAAGAGGAGGGGAAAGGAGGACATGGCAGAGCAGGAAGAGAGGCGGTGAGAGAAGGATGGGAGATACCATAATAGAGGGAGCCATTATAAGTTGGAGGAGAGATCTGGCACTAGTGAGATCTTTACAGATCTACAAGAATGACACCAATTGGCATTAAGGCTACCTTAAATGCCCTCCCCTGATAATGAGATTGATGACTACCTTATATGACATCCTAGAACCCTCATCCAGTGGCTTATGAAAGCAGAAGCAAGCACCCACAGCTAAAACCAAACTGAACTCCTGGAACCCAGTTGCAAAGAGGAGTGTTGAGCAAAGGAATCAAGACCAGGCTGTCAAAACCCACAGAGGCAGCTGACCTAAACAAAGGGGAATGTATGAACCCCAGACTGATGCCTGAGAGGCCAGCATGGGACTGATCCAGATAACCCCCCCCAACCTGGGTGTTAGAGAAGAGGCATCAGCAATATATGGGACCCTGGAGAGTAGACCAGTATTTATTCCTGGCATACAAGTAGACTCTGGGAGCCCATCCCACATGGAGGGATGCTCTCTCAGCCTGGGCACATGGGGGAGGACGTAGCCCATGCCAGGGATCATATGACAGACTCTGAAAGTCTCTCATGGAAGCCCTTATCCTCCCTGGGGAGCAGAGTTGTGATGGAGTGGGGTGGAAGGTTGGGAGAATTGAGTTCCAGGGGGAAGAGGGGAGGGAAAGGGAACTGAGAGTAACATGTGTAAAAAGTTAAATAAAAAAATTCTTAACTGAGATTAATGGTGTTCCTCCAAAAGAAAAAATAGTATGAAAATAATGAAAGCATTTGAGAGAATAATTTTAGAGCCTGAATATCATGAAATACTAAAAGCAATTGTTTCACTATGAAGCTTTTCTTAAAACTGACAGGGTTGGCCAAAGTATGCTACCTTTGGATTCTAGTAGGAAGGTAGCCAGCTGCTATGGTTTGCCTACAGCTTCCCAAAGCATATTAGAACTCTAGAGACTTCAGGAACTGCTAGTGGGAAAGGGAAATTATGTAGCTTCAGACTTTATGTTTAAATTATGTTTACCAAGATACTTAAGAATGGAAGTTTATATGGAGCTGAAAGGCTGCAAGTTATGCATTCCTGCCAGAAAACTTAATAAAGGAAACCACTTGCATGGCTCACAAACAATAAACAAGATTAGCAGAAGTTACACATCCTATTCATTACCATTTTGTTGGAGAGCCACTCAATTGTGAGAACAATATCATAGGAGGTATTTACACTGATGTGAATCATTTGGTCCATAAACAAATGAGTAATGACCCGTTAGTCCAGGAGATTAAAGCTAAGCAGATGCTTCACAAGAATAAAATGAGCTTGGGGGAGGAAACACCGCATTCACATTTGACTTTGCCTGGTGGTGCTCAATGGTGTTAGACAACCAGTGTTTGTAGAATGAGACACATGAGCACCTTTGTTGTTTTTCTCAGGATCATCTACACAGAAGCTTTGGTGGAATCTTCTGAATATATGTATTTTTTCCTTTAAATAGGAGAGTAGCTGCTGAGAAAAGGAGGCCTTGGGCAACTCACTATCATTTTTTTTTCTTCAACTAAAGGAAAGTGTTCAAAGGCTTGCAATTTGTATCCTATAGGTGAATTTTGTTGAATTTCACACAAATCATTGGTCCACGGTCCCATGTCAGACAGTAATGAATCATCCTGTAATTCACTTACTACTACCAGTTAGAGAAGAATTTTATCAGGATTTTGGAGAAAGACAGAGAATATTGAAATGAAGGACAAAGAGTTCAAGAAATTCTCCTGATATATCAAGTCAAGAAACTCATTCCAGGGCCTAGAGAGACAGCTTAGCAGTTAAGACAATTGACTGCTCTTCCAGAGGACCTGTGTAGGAATCAAAGCACCCACATGGTGGTTCATAATTGTAAGTTTTGTTCCAGAGTATCCGCCTCCCTCTTCTGGCCTCTGCGGCTTCCACATGCTGGTGTTACACATACATACATTGCAGACAAAACACACATACAGAAATTTTGAGTTGTTGAGTTACATGCACACACAAACACACACACACACACACACACACACACAGACCATTACAAAAGAAAGTCATTATAATACAATGGGGCTAGACTAGATGAATCACAGAATTTCAAAACTCCTACCTGCTTCAAAAATCATGGGTTGTCTATGGTAACACTGACTGAACCTGATCGTATAAGGCCTTTCCGTGCAGCCAAAGGTGTTCTTTACTGCTGGATGGTGAAAAGATGGCAGAAGTGACACACTCTGATATCTGGGCCTTTGCCATTAAAGTGTTAACAGCTAGAAATCTCATTTTGAAATCCCAAGGTATAGTAAGTTATTTATATTACAACTCACAACAGCAGCAAAGTTATAGTTATGAAGTAGCAATAAAATAATTTTATGGTTATGGGGTCAGTCACAACATGAGGAACTGTATTAAATGGTCGAAGCATTAGGAAGGTTGAGAATCCCTGTACTCTATGATGAGTCCAGTAACTATAAGAGTACTCGATAGCCCAACCTTTACAAGGCACCTGGCATGAAAGTCAAGCTATCTCAGGCCCTTTAAACTATTTGTTATCAGATATCACCAAAAGAATCTTGGAACAATCATGTGCGATAGAAGTATCATCCAGTTATCTCTGATTGAATTTATAACTGGAAATAATCCGATTGTTGGGGAAGTAAAGATATCTTTTTAAATAATAATGTTTTACAACAAATGCTAGAGTATCAAGATAAATAATCTGAAATGTTTAAAGACTCAAGGAGAGGCAGAAAATATAGTGTGATATGCTGAAACAAAGAACAAGAAAACCAAGAGAGGAATTGAAATATTTTCTAATACAGGTAATTTCCAAAGTTCATGCAGGATTCATAAATGTATTTCAATAATTCTATGGCTAAACCCAGACACTATGAGCACTTACATAGATGAAAACTCATCCCATGTAAATGATGTCAAGCATGGCCAATAGAGCATAAAACTCCATTTGGGAAAAGCAAATTTCAAGTTTTCCTTTTTGTGCATACTACAAAGGATTTAGATTACTGCTCGATTTCCTGAACACCACCCCCAGAGCCTACCAATTTATGGTACAAAGACATCATAAAAAACACAAGCTTTTTAGGAAATAATTGCATGATTACCTTGTTTACCCATATATTTTAATATGCTTACTTGAAATTTTTCAATGTTTTCTTCTCACAGTTAAGAAGAAACACCTTTTCCAGTATACACATATATTTTTTTACTATATATCCAAAATTTATCCATATTTGAACCTCAGCATTTAACCACAACCTATAGAGTTCTTCCTCCAACTGTTTTGTTACTGGAAAGTGAAAGATTTTGAACCTTGTGGGAAAAAAAGCTTGAATAGTGGAATCAGAGCTTAATGGCCCATCCTGGTAGGTTCTTGGAAGACAAGACTGCCAAGAGAAATACAGAGAGTGGGATTCTGGCTCATAAGGCTCAGAGAGGGAAAAGGATTCTCTCCTCTTTGGAATCAGAAAAGGGACCATGCATGTGTTCATTTGGTATTTTGGCCAAGACTTCGACTGTATTCTGCTATGTCTGGAATAATCTACTGAAATTAACTTTGAAGATGATGGCATAATTTGTACTGCAGGGGGAGTTTCACAATTGGAGAGAGGGAACTAAGGCTGATGCTTAGAAAACAGCTATGATTCTTAAGGGTATCAGTCACACTTAAGTGAAATCTCTTTGTTCTGGAATAGAAGAAACAAGGTGCTAAGAGTAAAAGCCCCTCCTATCGGATTCATCCAGTGGGGATACCAATTTATTTAGAAGAAATAAGGCTACCAAGGGAGTTCCTTGCTCCTCAAAATACCTGCCTATGCAAGTATTTCATTGGGGTGGAAGGGCAGAGGGAAGTTGTTATAGCAGTGGTCTAAGGAATGCAGACTATACCTTTAGCTCACAGCAGAGGTAGGCAGTGTTGTGAAAGTCTCCCACATGCTACTAGCTCTGAAGGAAAAGATGCAAAGACTGATGTTGTCATGGAGATCATGCACCCAGTGACAGTGTCAGAGTACATGTAGAGAAGTCTTGAGAGATTTTTACAAAAAGCTATGGAGGTGAAGCTTCAGTTGCAATGAAGACCCCAATATTTCATAGAAGCAAGCATCCTGGGACATCCACAAAGATAGCTGCAGGTGTAAAGTGGAGTGACCTAAGCCTAAGAGAAAAGTTGTGGGCTACAGCTGCCTTTTGAAGCCCAGAAGATTAAATTTCAAGTATATGATGTTCAACAGACATTGATTCTTTACTATTTTTTTCTGATGGACTTTAGGTTTGCCTTGGTGTGATTATTCATTTTATTAATACTCTTGTTTTCCCAATTTGAAATAAATATGTTCACTTTATGCAATTATATGTATGACATGTATAACTTATTTTTGATTCCATAGGATTTCATAGTGAAGAGATTTTAGATATTTAAGATATTAGAATTGTTCAAGACCAAGACATGAGACCTTGAAGACAAGGAATGTAATGGTTATCATTTAACAGTGATATGTTTGTATACCGAGTAGATAAGGAATATAGATGTTGTGATTCATATCAAACTGTCGACTTGACACAACTTACAATGTCCAGGCAGAGAGTGTTAAGGAGAGATTTTCTCCATCAGATTGGACTATAGGAATATCTATAGGAAACTATCTTGATTGTGTTATTGAGGTGGACATCTTTGGGCTAAAAGTGGGCTTTACCATTCCCTGTGTTTAGGTCCTGAACTGTACAAAAAGTAGGAACAGAGAGCTGAGCAGTAAGTTATGCATTCATTTCCCTCTGCTCTTGGAGGTTACTAGTTTTTTTTCTATTTACTGCTGCCATGACTTCCCTGCAATGATGGACTGTGACGTGAAATTGTGAGCTAAAACAAACCCTCTCCCCATTGCATTGTTTTCTCACAGTAACAAAAATAAAATTAAGACTTTTGCAAATTTGAAGACTTTCCCTACACCCCATTGAAAAAACTGCAAGAAAAATGTTTTGCAGCAATTGTTCCCAGACATTTAGCTGCTTGGATCAGAATCCCGCAGCATCCCTGTCTTACTTGGAATGGAAGCCCTGGCTGGTTTCTGGCTGCTGGTGTTGTACCTGACCATCTATCACCAGCACTCTGGATCCTCTGGTTTCTTTGGCAATGGTACACAGATGCAAATATCATCTCACATCCATTGTTATTTTTGTTAGCAACCCTGACTAGCCTAGTCCGTCATTCCTTATATAAATTCATCTGTGCACTACATAAGAATAGAGTCTTTCCCTTACATTCCTGATAAAATTACAGTACCTACTACACCCATACTAGATTCTAAACCTTGGCCCATTTATCATTCCTTCTCTGTTTGCTATTCTTTTTATGCTAGTACTCACCTATCCCTTAACATGTAATAGATCATATGGTTATTTGTTTTAATACCTGTCTCACAAAGGAAATATTTTTATTTAAATGGTTAATTCAAACTGTTTTCGTAAGTTTCTATCTATCAATCATCTATCTACCTATCATCTCTACTTATGTGCCTATCTTTGTATCTATATGTATATATTTATTTATATGAAATTATGACTGTATATAACCTTTTTCTACAATGTAAGCTAAAAGTTTACTAGTTTGAGCACTTCAGGATTGTGTTGCATGCGTTATGTGAAACACATGGGATGCTTGCTGGCACCTTTAATCCCAGATCTTGGGAGGCAGAGGCAGGCAGATCTTTGTGAGTTTGAGGCCAGACTGGTTTACTGAGGGACAACCAGGACAACTTCCAAAACAATACAGAGAAACTCTGTCTTGAAAAACCAAAATAAATAAATAAAAATGAAAAATAAAAAAATACCTGGAACATTGTTTTCATAAAGGATGATATTAATATAAATATTTTCAGTTAAGATTCTATCAATAAGTTTTCCTAGAAGTTAACTTTTCATGCTCAATATAATAATTACATAAAAACTTAAATAGCTAAGTTGTCTGGGCTATTAGGATAATGAATGTGGTCTCTGTAAAATCAATGCAATCTTCAATTTATTAACCCTTTTTGCATTCTATTGTTCAGGAGTTCACAGAGCTCAATTTTTCATAGTGCCCTTAGAAAAACCTGAAGTTCATGCTTGAGTACCCAATTTACACGGCCCAAATGACAGATGAGCAAGCAGGAGAAACAAGCTGAGGGCTCTTCCACTCCATCAGCACTGCACTCCCAAAGCTGCTTCTGTTTTTCATTTCACATCGTGTATCAGTAAAAAATGCAGCAATGACAAGGTAATAGAAGGATGATTAGCTTTAATGTACTCCCTTTCATGTTTGCAGTTAGAGCAAATATGAGCTAATTTATACTCTTAGCTATTTTTCTTTTCAGTGTGTATTGTAACAAATGTGAAAATTGCGGGTGTGAGTGCAATCGATCAATTGAGATAAATATAAGTCAAGTTCGATGAGTCTTTAACAAATTTTCATAAGGCAATCCTTCTTGGTAAAAACTGTCAGTAATTTCTATGTCAGCATACAGACTAAACCCAGGGAACACTAGGTTCTGGGAGGCAACATGGATTTTCTTATTAAGCATGGGAATCAAATAGCATCAAATCAAAATAGCAGACAGCTTAAATGTTTCCAAACAAAGAAATCACACATCTGGCATTTGATTTAAAAATACAGTTTCTTATCAACAATACAATTAATCAATATTTAGAGATGATTTTACATTTCGTTGCAAATTCTTTGAGTAGTTTGTACCCATAATTTACTCACTACTCTTTTTTAGGAATCTGTTTCTGATAGCCTTGATAGAGGTTTAACCATGATAAAAATTGATTATTATAGCATTCATAAAATTTGGAAATATACTTAATGGATCAATAAGAAATTCCTTAAATCAAAATTTTGCAAATAAGCTTCTCTATTCTTGATAATATCATACAATTATGCAAGGACATATGATAATCTCTATCTCCAAATCCCCATGTCCCATTCTAGCCATCATTTCATCATGCCCTCTCCCAGTATCATTTTTTAATAAATCACTAAGTTCAACTAGTGTTGCTCTTATGTGTGTGAGTGCGAGATCAGCCACAAGAATGTGTCCATAATTTCAAAAGCAGAGATATTCACCCCTCCACCACTTATCAATTGCCATAATTTCTCAGTGTGAGATGAGGCCTGGAGTGCTCCCTCTATTTTAATTGTGAATTTTGAATAGTTTGTTCTTATTCAAGTCTTATGCAAATAACCACAGCTGCTATGAGTTCATGATGTAGTAAATATGTCATATCTAGAAGATAGTGCTTCCTCAAACCTTCCATTAATACAAAGATACCTTCTCAAAAATAAGCTCAAATATATTTAAGTCTAAATACATTAACGGTGATCTTTGCTAGAAATTTGCCATTCCTTTAACTAATTAAAAAACAAATTGTATGAGATCTGTTTTATTAACCTTGAATAGTAAGACAAACAGGACAAAAATAAACCATTAGCATAGCCAAAGTCAGATTTACAGTTATCTGATTTATATATTACATGCTTTGTTATGGATGTGTTAGAATTAAAAACTAGGGGGAAGACTTATAATCCACAAGAACAGCATATCTTGGAAATATGAGTTGTCTTTCAATTCACTAAGGGATTATAAGAGTTGTATTAGAAAATGGTGCATGAATGCTGAGACATGACACAGTGTGAAAAACAATCCACTGAGACCAGTTTAACGATACAATTTTTTCATGAATGTTTGCAACTATATCCTGGTTTTGGATGCAGATATATGGAGAATCTTTGAAATAATTTTTTTGACCAATAAGAGAACATTTATTTGCTGGGGCATCTGAGACAGAAGCTATGCTACGGAGAGAGAAAGTGCTCCTCACTGGCAGCGAATGAAAGGTTTTGATGAAGCTGCAGGCAGCCACCCTTTGATCCTTGGAAGTAGTGGTGAGGATGAAGCAGATCCTGGAGAATTTAGAGGGAGGCAGGAAAAAAGCTGGATATTTGGTGAAATTGTTCATCCACTGCCAGTACTCCTGGGTTTTTCATTTTTGTAAGCCAGTAAGTTTCCTATGTTGCTAAACCAATTATTTGAAACCAAAAGCAGCCTAGCTTATTAATTCAGTTCATCTTGGTAAAAAGTCTCACATGCACCTTCAGTGTTATTTAATTTTCCAAATACGTTCCCTGACTCAAAGTGAACAAGGACACTGGTAAGCTTATTATCTAAGCTGCCAGTCCATATATGTGCTCACAAGCAGGTCCCTGATGTGGTACCCCAGGTCTCAGGGAAGAGCAGGGTCTATCAGCTGCTCATCCCCTCAGGCCTCACTTGAGTTTATCATTCCATTATGGGAACTTAATATTTGTCCCACAATGTCCCATGCAGGAGGCCCTTGGGCAAGAAAGGCCAGTGTAGCCCCGACAACATTCAGAGTGGCTTCCTTGGCAAGGGTGGAGGGTCAGTAGTGTCCTGCAGGTGGTTATCTTCCAGCCTCAACTGCTTCCTGGGGGTCCTGCTCAAAGGAGCTAGTACTTACATGACCTTTAGCACTCAGGCATGGTTCAGTTAAAAGAAGAAACACTGTATCCAACTTACATTTCTATCTCCTCCTCAGCACCCTGAGTTTCTTTTTAAGCAATGAAGGTGTGCAAACTGAAAGCCCCTGTACACAGGTGGCAGAGGAAGCATCCATCTCATGCTGTTGGAGAACTCTGGGTGAGGAGACCAAGGCAGAGTCCTAGTTGTGACACTGCCTTGCGGAGTCACCTGCTTTCCCTCATGGATGAGACTAACTTCCAGGAGGAGCCAAGCAGATAGGGTCCCCCCAAGAAGAGCTTTGTCACGAAGGCCCAGGATATTCCATCTGTGGCCCATGCTTGTCTATCACTTCACTTTCGGCTTCAGTTTGCTTACTGAACACAAGGTAGAACTGCAGGTGGTGATAGCAGACTCCCACCTTGAGCCTGGGATTCCCCCCGTCCCCACTCCCAGAAATGCTATTTGGAGAACCCCTTTTCCATAGACTCAGTTACTTCAGGGTGTAGAAAGCGGCTGGCCAAACGTTCGATGTCATCCAGTGTTAGGCGGCTCAGAGATCTGTCATAATCCCTCTGTAGTTGTTCCAGGACCCTGCTGGCATCTGCTACACTGAAGTGAGGGGCCAGGACTTTGGAGATCAACTGCCAGAGGGGTGGGGGTGGGGAGTCGACCAGTCTGTGGGCAGACCCTTCTTCCAGTAGCACCTTCTCCAAAGGTTTGACGACTAGGTTGAGTTTAGAGTTGGGCCCAATGTTGTAATCTGACAGTCGTTTATCATCTGTTAGGGCCTTGCCTTTGAACAGCAGACGTTGCTGGCGCACAGGGACGTTCAGCTTATCCGAGACCAGGTGCTTCAGCGTAGACACTAGCTCGTCCTCCGGCACCTGTAGGCTGCACTCTCGGCCCTGGAGCGCCTTCACGGTCAGCTGCATGGTGACCACAAGGACCAAAGCAAACCCCAACAGTCCCCTGCCGCGCGCCACCGCCCCGGTCTCGTGCCGGAACCTCTTTGAAATAAATTAATACTGACTTACTTTTAACAGAATTAAAAAATATTTAAATGTGTCAGCATCCATATATGTGCATACATACATACACACACACGTATATATACATCTATCGCCTGGAAACATATATGTTCCTAAATAACATAGAGATATGTAAAAATAATTATTGTGCTTGCTAAGTTGCTTATTACCTTGACAAGTAAATAGAAGCATAAATATCCATTTTATTTACAACATGTCAATATTTTAGAAGTCATCACTCAAATACTTCTGGCAAGACAAATTCTCCAGAAAATAAATTCAGAATGTTGTGGTCAAGGAAGGGATTAGTAAGCAAGACAGAGCTGGTAAATCCATCAACCATGTGTATGTAGTCGATGTTTCATTACTATGACAAAGACTTGATAGAATCAATTTAAAAAGAGGAAAGGTTTCAAACTGTGATTGCTTGACTGTTGATCAGGAAGCAGAGATAGCAAAAGGCAGGGAATAAGGCATACTCTTTAAAATGTTTATTTTTTTTCCCTTTAAGTCAGGGTTTCTCTGTGTAGACCTAGCCGTCCTGGAATTTGCTCTGTAGACTAGACTGACGTTAAACACACAAAGATCTGCCTGCCTCTGACTCCTGAGTGGTGCATGCCTTTAACCCCAGCACTTGGAAGACAGAGACAGGCAGATCTCAGAGAGTTTGAGGTTAGTCTGGTCTACAAAGTGACTTCCAATACAGGCTCCAAAGCTACAGAGAAATTGTGTCTCAAAAAACCAAAACCAAAGAAAAAACAAAAGAGATACAGTCTTTAAAGAAAAGTCTCCAACTAGTTCCTCATGCATATTTCCACCACTCTTCAATACTGACATCCATCAAATTATGATTCTATACTTACATAAATACATTGACCTGGTCAAAACCCTCATTACCGCTCAATGTTTTAGCCTCTGGTCTTTGCATCTAATCTTCAATTTATGAAGAGTATTTCATTTCCAAATCATGCCAATGTGTAATGGACCCGGACCTGGTCACATTCTCAAAGAACCACTGACATTCAATGGAAAGATTATAGAGTATATTTTCCTTCCACCATACTGATTTTCATGTCACCAATACTCTAGAATAAAAGGAGGGGACTTTAGCCCAAACTTCAAGACACAATGAAACAGGGATAATTAAATATGATGGGAGATGACAGTAGAGAATGCAGGGAGAGACAACTAAAACTTAAAGACCTTTTGAAAATCATCCTTATATAAAATTACCACTGCAGAGGTTTTCTAAAATGTATAGATATATAAAATGAGCTTAAATAGGGTTAACCTATGATGGGGTGGGGTTGGAAGACCCTAACTAGGTAACACATGCTAGCAAATAAAAACTCCAGTGCCAGGAATTGATCACTTCTATTTGAATTGTTGGCCAATGGGGCCCCATTGATGCCCAAACATTATAGACAACTGCAAATACTCTTAGTTACCCCTAGAAATTGGTGGTAAAACAATATTGCTAAAGATACCAATTCTATGTCACAAAACATAAAAAAATCAAACTTGTACTCACCTAAATGCTTCATCCCTAAAGAACAGCAGTGTAATGTTATGTGTACTACTGGGGAAGAAAAGTAGTCATCAGTCCCACCAAGTTGTCAATTCAGCAATCTAAATTATAAGGTATCTGACAAGACAGGCCCATTGGTGTAATAGTGGCATGAATGTCATGGGAGAAATCAACCACCTTCTGACTAGAGTTAAAACACACTGTACAAGAAGAAACATATATCTGGCATTGTTACCAGGCACCAAAACCTGTGGCTATAAAAGTTCGAAACCTAGGTTAGAACCTTACACCATCAATCTGCTAAGTGGCTACAATTATTTGTGATTTATTGTTATACCTATAGGTTATTGTATCTAATAACCTTCATGAAGATGTGGGGCAGAAGGTAGTTAAGAAAAATCACAGATAATTATTAAGGAGTTATTGACATTAGTGACTGGGAGAAGAAGAGTCCATCTTCTTCAATGATATAACCCTGTAGGTTCAGCACACTCTAGGACAGGCCCCATTCCCCAGAAAACCTAGACAGTACAGATTAGACTTACTAGTTAAAAAAAAAAGGAAAAAGCAAAGTACAAGTTGGATATGTAAGAAGGCAAGGGTAGAGAGAGTGGATCTGAGAGGAATTGGGGAAAGAATGGTTAATATGGTCAAAATACGTTGGATGAAAATCTCAAAGAACTAGTAATAATCTATATCTTTGTATATGTATATCTATATTAAGTCATTAAGTTTCTCTCTCAGAAGAGTTAAGTTCAGAGCAAAAACAGTAGGCAAAACAGAACTAGAAATCGTGAATTCTATAGACAACACAGCAATGCAAATGTCTAACTAATATCCATATATAAAGACTCCCACAAAGGATATACATGTCCTACTACCCAATGTCACACATTTGTGTACACACACACACACACACACACACACACACACACACACACAGATATGAAGCATACCAACAGGTAGACAAACAGTCATCCTTAAAGTAAGAATCAGTTATAACACAAATGTGATTATCATACAAAAAGTTGAATAATTGACAATAATGTATTAGGTATTCTAATGGAGAAAGAAAGAAAACTGAAAAATAAGTATAGCTGAGAGCTGGAAATTCCAAGAAGGAATTCTGTAAATGATGGAAATAAAAGTATTATCAAGACTGAACACTAAAAAGATTTGTCATATTAGTCAATATATTGAAGGAAAGAATCAGAGAGAGAAAAAAAACATCATATTAAAAAACCTTAAAATTTAAGAACTATGGAATAATTTTAGAGATATGATGTAAATATAACAGTAAGAATTGGAGAAGAAAGAAATAGTAGAGCATAAGAACTAAGTTGTAATAGCATACTTTTCTAAAATACATGGAATGGCTATTCTGGCATTATCCAAGATAAAGGAAACACCAAGCATGGCATGTATGCATGTATGTATCTATGTATCTATGTATGTATGTATGTATGTATGTTTTTACAGGGAGTGAGGGAGGTGCATACTATCAAGTTAGACATATATTCAGTCTGCAGAAAACCAAAATTTAAGAGAAAAATCTTATGGAATCCAGAAAGGGAAAGCATCCTATCTACAGAGGGAAGGGGTAAGAATTACAACCAACAGGCTATCATAAAAAATATTCAAACTAAAGCATAATGGAATAAAATGTTTACTGCTGAAATAAAAATCATTATCCTAGACACAATACAGCTAAATTATACTGCAAAAGAGATTGAAAAATGTTTCTCAAACAACACAGAAAATCTAATGCCAGCAAGCCTGTCTTGTATACAGTGCTCATACAAATTCCTGAGACAGAATGAAAGTCATAGAGGCTGTGATTGTGGGACTGTATTTTGAAAGGAGACATATCAAAGAAAAATAAATGAAGGTAACAAAGAATATTTTTTTATTCTTCATTAGTCTAAAAGATACTTTTCAGTAAGGTAGCAACAGTCATAATTGTGGATGCCATCATTTGAGAAAATGAAATGAATAGCATCTTGTCACAAAGATAAAAGAAAGAAAAGGGAAATACTTTGTATGATGTAATACTGAAATGTATTTTTGTTGCCTATTTATGAGCTCCTAACATTCTTGGGATTTCCCAAATGACCATAGTTGTCTTTTGCTATTCAAAACTGTCTTCCTAATCATAAGGTTATGCTAATGACAAAGTAGTATGGTAACTAAGAGTCTAAGTAGCTTGAGAATGGAAACTGGTCACAGCAGGAATCAACCCTGTGATTAGAAATATAAACTTTGAGTTCTTTCCTCTGACCTGTATGTAGGGCAAAGGACTAGAGATGGGGACAGACAATGGAGTGAAAGACGAATTACAACAATAGTGCACGGGACCAGGAAAGTCCATATAAATATCATGGGATATGATTAGAAAGCATCAGGATGGCAAACAAACCAGTACTTGGAAGGAAGCAAGCCATATCTGAGTACGTGTCATGTACATAGATCCTAAGTGGCAATAGCAGCCAGTGTATAACCCCGTATTCGACATTTCTGCTTTTGCCACAGCCCAATACTCAATTGTTTTAAATGAGTTTCTGACTCCAGGTGATGAAGAGCTAAGACCATCAGCCACTTAGTGAAGTCTGTGTGTAAACAAGAAATAAACCTTGACACTTCATGAATGGACAGAAAAGGAAACCAAAATAAAAAAATAAATGCATAAATAAATAAATAAGTAACTCCCTCCCCCCAAAAAACGAAAGAAGAGTCAAAAAAGGACACATTTTGAGATTGTTTGTTATGGTGGTGAAACTTAACTAGTTCTGACTGAAACATTTTTTATTATCTTTATTTCTTTAAACAAAAGAATATGTGGCTTTAGTTTTCCAGGGTAATATGCTAATAAATTAAAAATCAAATAGTGAGCTCTTATAATTTGACATTGAATGATTTGATATGCTCTGTCCTTAAAAAAATCATTTCACCAGATTGGAGGGCATGTAACTGTCATCTGTCAACAAGTTGTCACTTTGATCACATATAAAGAAAGTTGGTTCATGAAATCTTTCATTTAAAATGTTTAATTATTAATATTTCCCCAAATCCTTTCTGCCATGATAAGTTATGACACCAATCAAAAGTTTAAAAATTATACTGATCAAAATTAGAAATTATAATGACTTGACAGCTGAAGGCACCTAACTTTTAAAACTGATAAAAGTTCACAAAGTTGATAACATATTTGAACAAAAGCATCATTTCTGTGATAAGTTTACGAGTCTTGGACAGGAATTCACATTACCTCTTGCATACTAGATATACCAACATACATTACATTTAGACAAAATAAGGCCACAGGGTTTCTTAGAAATAAGTATTCCTAGTTGTTAGAAATGTGTGAGAAGGTCTGACCAGTGAACTGTGAGCTCAGCTGACGTACACTATTTTCAGTCTGGCACTGCAAGACCCGTGCTTCGTTTCACAGCATCCATTCCCAGCTCTGCAGTCAAAGCATCCTCCTCCAGGCAGGGCAGGTGAAAGATGGTGACATCTCTACCAGTGTTTCGGTATCTCTTGTGGTCCCCTACCCTCTGCTGACACCTTAGTGAATTGGCACTTTGTGAAGCATTCCTTGAGTTGCAGTAATTTAAATAAGCCATCTGCTTCATACCGAGTCCCTGACAGGTAGAATCAGACCAGGTCCCAGAGTGGAATGTGGGGGAAAGTATGCCTCCTTCATCTACTGATCTTTGCTAAATGTGTCACCTCAGGAAGAGCCCAGTCCCATCTATTAAATCACTGTGATCTGAGAGTTGCTTGTTCGTACTCCATTTCTCTAACCTATTCTGACAAATACATTGCTACCCATATGTACCAGCTTTTCTAAGTAGTCTTCCCAGTGGAGCCCAACAAGAGAAGAAACAACAAAGGAAGAAAAGCCAAAAGGTTTCCTTTTATTGTTGCAACATTTACAAAAAGCCCACGAAAAAGTGAATACATGATTTCAAATAAGAAAATAAATCGAGGGTACACAGTATTACAAAGTTTTCAATTTTAAGTTATATGTGCTGGGAAGATTCCTGTTTAATTCTGTAAGGCATACAGAATATTAGTGGGAAAATACTGGCACGTGCTTTGAAGAAATCTTATTCCTTTAAGAAACAATCCTTATGTGACTTCTCTATGTACAGAAGTAATATAATACATAGCCTACTTGTTCCTCTAAGAATATACAATGGAGTGGTAGAAACAGAAAGAAAATGAATGACTACAGTTCTAACTCGGTGTCAGGTAACAAAATACACAAAAAAGAAGACTCATTAAGGTAAGGGATTAATCTGTAAAAGAACAGAGAGAAATAAGGAGGCCATAAAATGTCTCTAATCACATGATATTATTTGCCACAGTGACCTCAGTGAATTGAGGAAATAAACCCTGTACGAATCTGATAAAAGTATTCCAGGTAGAGGTCCAGGTAGAGGTCTCAGTGAGTGCCATTTCCCAGAGCCTCCAGCTTGTTTCTTGGTTTGGGAACAACCAAGACTTGTGTTGTAGCCATGGCTTGTGGAGTAAACAAGGGAGTGTTGTAAAATGCACTTGGAAGAGTGGCTAAGAACAGACCACATATGACAAGGTAAAATTTGCACATGTATATGCACATATGCAGCTGTTGCTTTTATTTTTAAATACCACATTTAAAAATATTCTTTAAGAATTTCCTAAACACATACACTGTATTTTGATCATATTCACTCCCTACTTCCCACTCCAACTCTTTTTTTTTTCAGTTTAAATTTAGATAAGAAACAAGGTTGCTTCACTAGTCAGTTCCAGGTCCCTCTCTCTTTCCCTCCCCTCCTCCCGTGCCCTCCCCCCAACCAACCCCATTATCCCCTCATTTCCCCAGGGAGGGTGAGGCCCTTCATGGGAGTGTCCATAGTCTGTCATTTCATATAGGGCAGGGCCTAGACCCTTCCCCATGAGATCAGGGTGAGAGTGCACCTCGCATTGTTGGATGGGAGTCCAAAGTCGGTGTGTATACTCGGGATGGGTACTGATCTGCTGCCCAAGGCTCAATAGATTACCTAGGCCTCCTCACTGACACTCACATCCAGGGGGTCTTGATCAGTCCCATGCTGGATTCCCAGGCTGATGCCTGGGATTCAAGAGTTAACCTTTGTCAGTTCAGCTGTTTCTGGGGGTTAAACCAGCCCAGTCTTAATCCCTTTGGTCATCAGTCCTCCCTCTCTGTTACTGGCTTTTTTGAGTTCAGCTCAGTACTTAACCGAGGGAGTCTGCCTCTTCCATTAGCCACTAAATGAAGTTTCTGTTTCCCAGACTCTCTGGCCATGGGATTGTAGGCTGGCACTCCCCAGATCTATGTCTAAAATCCATATATGAGAGAGTACATGCCATGTTTCTCTTTTTGTGACTGGGTTACCTCACTCAGGATGGTTTCTTCTAGTGTCATCCATTTGCCTGCGAATCTCAGGATTCTATTGTTTTTTTCTGCTGAATAGTACTCCATTGTGTAAATATACCACATTTTCTCTATCCACTCTTCGGGTGAGGGACATCTAGGTTGCTTCCAAGTTCTGGCTATTACAAATAATGCTGCTATGAACATAGTGGAACAGACATCTTTGTTGTATGAATGGATATCTTTTGGATATATGCCTAAGAGTGGAGGTGATGGGTCTTGTGGTAGGTTTATTCCCATTTTTCTGAGGAATCTCCATACTGATTTCCAAAGTGGCTGAACCAGTTGGCACTCCCACCAGCAATGGAGGAGTGTCCCCCTTTCACCACATCCTCTCCAGCATAAATTGTCATTGGTGTTTTTGATTTTAGCCATTCTGACAGGAGTGAGATGGTATCTCAGAGTTGTTTTGATTTGCATTTCCCGGATGGCTAAGGATGTTGAGCACTTTCTCAAGTGCCTCTCAGCCATTTTAGACTCCTCTATTGAAAACTCTCTATTTAGTTCTGCAGCCCACTTTTTAATTGGGTCCTTTGATGTTTTGGAGACTTGCTTCTTGAGTTCTTTGTAAATTTTGGAGATCAACCGTCTGTCAGGTGCAGGATTAGTGAATATTTTTTCCCATTCTGTGGGCTGCCTTTTTGTCTTGCTGACTGTGTCCTTTGCCTTACAGAAGCTTCTCAGTTTCAGGAGGTCCCATTTATTAATTGTTGATCTCACTGTCTGTGCTACCCACTCCAACTCTTATTGTGTCCTTTTCCAACTAACTAATCTCTTCCATCCATCTCCATGTCCCTCTTAATAATGAAGCAAAAATACAGAGTCTAATTACTGCTGTCCATACATCATGGATTTTAAGCCATCTCCTGAAGTATGGGACCACACTTTCCAGGGAACCCACTGACTCTCTCTCCTCTATCAGTAGCTCTTCAGCCAAGGGTGGATGTTCAAGTGTATGTTCTAATATTGGTCGGCTTGATTTTGTGTGGGTATAATGTAAGCAATCAGAGCTTCTATAAGTTCATGAGAGCAATTGGTCCTATCATGTCCAGAAGAAACTGTCCTTCCTGATTTCCTCTCCCCAACTGCTTGATTTTAGAATATTTTCTCATGTTCCACAAATTTGAGGGGAAGTTTATGATATAACGTGTCATTTATGGGTGAGTACTATACAAATACCCCATTTTTAATAGAGATTTTAAAAGGTGTTTAGTGTGTGTGGTGGTTTAAATAGTAATGGCCCCATAGCTCATATATTTGAATAGTATGTCATCAGGGAGTGGTTCTATTAGGAGATATAGTCTTATTAGAATATGTGTGGCCTTGTTGGAGGAAGTGTGTTACTGGGGGTAAGCTTAGCAGTTTCAAATGCTCTAGGTAGACCCGTTGTTTCCCTCTTCCTGTTGCCTATGGATCCAGATATGTAACTCTTAGCTCATTCTCCAGCACCATGTCTGTGTTCTACCATGTTCCCTGATACGGTGATAATGGACTAAATCTCTGAACTGTGATCAAGCCCAAGTTAAATGCTATCTTTTATAATAATTGCCATAGTTGTGATGTCTCTCCTCAGCAATGAAACACTGACTAGATCAGTTTGTGTGTGATGGGGGTTTTGTGTTGGGCACCAAAATGTAAAAGGAATTCTTAAATTGTCTAAATAATAAAATCCCTGAGTCAGATATAGAGGAAATGGTGAAAGAACAGAGATGAAGGAGAAAATCACAGCCACACCTTACTTCCTTACAGTTTCAGCAGGCAAGAGTGAGTTCCTGTTTCTTTTTCCTTATATCTGCTCTCTGCCTGCCATCTCACTTCCCACCTGTCTGTACAGACTTCAAGACCTGTATGGTTGGCTAGTGGCAAGCTCCATTCTCTGACCTTCAGACAGATTTTATTTGTACAAACAAGTTATCACCGTGTTGTAAAGAGAAGCCTTCCTACCAGCCTGGTTCCAGAGCCACATCTGTCCCAAATAAACACACAGGAGGCTATATTAATTATGAAGCTGTTGGCCTTGCTTGTTTCTTACTGGCTAGCTCTGACTTAAGTATTTACCCCATAATTGTTAATCTAAGTGTTTCTGTTACCTGAGAGAAGTTTCCAGGCTTCTTATCCCTATGGCATCAGTGATTAGCTAGGCCATTTGGTAAAGAATTCAAAAGAATCATACTTAGGCATACTGAATTATCCATAGAGTGAAATGTGCTGCTAATACACACCACAAAAACTTTAAAGTGTGCTTCAGCATCAATTTCTTTTTCAAAATAATTTACTTGCCAAAAATCCGTTTCTAAAACAGTAACTTATGACATATAAGGTCCAGCCCCAATCAGAATACTTCATCCACACCAAGAAACCAAGTGAAAGAGACAACAAAAGACCAGAAAGAATTGGGAAAGCCTTCACTGGCTGAAAGTATTCCAGATCTGATATATATAAAAAGAAAGACAGAGAGAGGAAAAAAAAGATGTTCAAACCTGGATTTCAAAATTGCCTTTAAAGATTTTTCTCATCTGGTGGCTTTGAGTCATTTGCATTCAGCTTTAGATCTGCATAAATTAGTTTCTTTACTGGGAGTTAAAATGTTATCTAGTTTGCTCTTTGGGAAATAATAAAGTGGGATGAAATTGAGATGGCATTTGGCCAGTATTCCCTCTTTTAATTCTAGGGAGATGTATACAGAAGAATGAAGTCAGGCAAAGTAGAACTTTATTACTGGCTGACATTTCATGTCCATAGTCCTATAAAGAATACTAGTGATACAGAACAGAACAATTGGAGAAATCAGTTTTCAAGTCTGCTTTGAAAAGGCCTATGTAAACCAGTATAACAAAGGTGAAAGGTTGGATGTTGTTATTTTCGACTCTTTCCAAAGCCCCAGAGAATAAGTACAGTTCTCAACTGTAAATATACATATCAGAAATGCAGAAAGCGTGACCAAAATTTAACTGGTTATTAGGAAATAGTCAAAGGGAAAAGTATGTTTTATATTTTAGTATCATCATCACAGATAATGGTAACTATCCATTGACTCAGTTGCCATTTTAAAGAAAGACAGAAACAATTTCACTTACGAGACTGAAATGTACCTAGTAAACAAACAGAAACTCTCTTAGGATTTCTCTCTGTTGGAGCAAGCTCTAAGCTTTTAAAGTAAACTGTAGTAAGAAAAAAATTGGTGAGATACTACCATGATGAACAATTTTATGCATAATTTCTCTTTTGTATAGTTTAAATATCTGAAAACTTATTATAGGATGTCCTTGGCTTCCTGGCCCTTAATATCTCTGTTGAATGAATTCACACAGGATACACAAAGATTATTGTAGAAGACAGACAGAGTTTGCTATGGAGTGACATGGGGCACTTGCAAGAGTAAAAGTGGGCAATGCCAAAAATAGTATTTACTAAACTGCATTTTAAAATAAGCTTTATAGTTGTAGTTATTTGAATGAGAAAGCCCTATGTTTGAATACTTGGTTTCCAGTTGGTGGAGCTGCTTGGGAAAGATTAGAAGGTATGGCCTTGTTGTAGGGGGTGTGGCCTTGTTGGAAAAACTGTCACTGGCTTTGAAGTTTCAAAAGCCCATGCCATTATGTAGTGGTTTGAATAGGAATGGACAACATAGGGTCATGTATTTGGATGTTTCCTCATTAAGGAATGGTGCTACTTTAGAGATTTTTTAACTAGAAAATCAATTGTACATTTTTAGTGGAGGACAATGATCCATCCAATTAGAAACATTGAACACAACAGTGATGAGGGAGAAATGAAATGTGAGTGCCTAGATCAAGAGGTTTCAGAGGGGAAGACTGTTAGTATGTGGCCTAGAGACCATTCTTGTGATACTTTGGCAAAGAATATAGCTGCATTTTGTCCATGTGTGAAAAATCTGTCTGAGACTAACTTGATTTTTAGATTAATGGCATTGGCAGAGGAGATTTTAAAACATTCTAGTGTTGACTCAGTCATTTAATCATTAGTTGTCACCTTTATGCAGATCTATAATGAAAAGAAGCAAGCTGATCAAGGAAAAATACAAAAGATACAGTTTGAAGAGAAAATGAGCACGAGAAAATGTAACTGAGCTAAGTTCAGTGCTCAGGGAGGAAGGCAGAAATCAACTAGTCTGAGAAGAGATGAAAGACATTAATGAGATGACCACAACTGGACAGCTTTAGATGTATGGGGGGAAGTCCTGTGCATTTGTCAATAAAGCACTGCTGGCCAATAGGAATCTAGATAGGTGGGACTAGGAGTCCAGGAGAACTCTAGGTAGGAGAAACACAGAAGTCGAGATGTAACGCCATTGGGTAGGAAGCCCAAAAACTTCTCTGGTAAGAGACATATTTAGATTAACAATTATGGGGTAATTTCTTAAGTCAGAGCTAGCAAGTAAGAAACAAGCAAGGCCAACAGCTTCATAATTAACTCATAATTAACTCCTGTGTGTTTATTTGGGACTGATGCGGCTCTGGAACCAGGCTGGCAGGAAGGCCTCTCTCAAGGAAAAAGCTTATCTTTACAAATGGTGATCAGGAGTGGGATGATGAATTTCCAAGCAGAATGACAAAAGCTTTAAAGGAATTTTAGAAACAGAAGAACGGAGAGAAGCACAGGTTTTTGGTAGCAACATTTATCTCAGGTGGGCTCTGATTTGCTAGCGACAAGCCGAGATTCACGTGGCTTGCTTACGGGAGTCTTCCTGACTCGGCATAAAAAGAAAGAAAAAAAACCCAGCAAGGTTGTTTTAAGAGACTCTGCTAACGATTGAAAGGTGTGTACGTACAGTTGGAAGTGGCAGCTTTTGCTGGATGTCAGCATGGACTGAGGCAGTAAGCTGGAATCACACTTACGCCCGCCATCTTGGAAAATACGGCAATTTAAAACAGTCGCGGTTTTACAGATAAGACACGTGGCCAGAAAAACATAAAGATTTACAGTAAAGTCAGACTTGGATGAACAAAACCTCTAAAGGTTTACAGTGTGTTTAAAAATATAGATTTGAGAGAGAAAAAGAATCGGGCATAGTGGTAAATAAATAGAAAAGCTGGGGGTTGGTGGCACACTCCTTTAATCCCAGTACTCGGGAGGCAGAGTAAGATCTGCTGCAAAGGCAGAAGCATGTGGATTTCCAAAGAGAAACCCTGTCTCAGAGAAAAAGAAATAAAAGTAAAAGAAATAGAGTAATAATAGATAAATAAATAAGCCACGTAAAGATGGAAAATACACAGAAAGTCTGGATACTGTACGCTATTGTCTTTTTCAGTTTTTTCATTGCTAAGGAAGGTACAACTGATAAAGTACACTTGCTTATAAATGCTGCTAAATTAATTCAATTTATATCTTTTGAAAATACCTTGACTTCAAAATTTAAGTATAAGGATATGTTACTTGGAAAAGGAGTTTTTATTTATGTTTCTACAGAAAAAGCTGAGGATTCCTTCCAGGTCTTCTGTGGTTTGACGAACCAAGACCCCCGGAAGCAGTGGACCAGGTGTTTCAACAACTGAAACAGCTAAGATGATGCAGCTTTATAGACCATGAAAATAAGGACTTATACAGTTTTCTAAGTTTTGTCATGATCCCCATGGTATGAACAGCGCCCCCTTCCAGCACGAAGCAGTTTGGAATGAGCGATGTCCTAATTCCCATCTTGTTTATAAACTTTTGTTTTCATTTAAATGGGATTGTTTATAATTAGTTAATGATCACAGCCAATCTCCTTTTAATGGTAAAAAGGGGAATTATGGTATGGGTATGGTTTTTCATTTATTGATACAAATTCAAGGTCAATTTTGTGATATGTTTATTTCTCCTCTTCATTAAGTATTATGCTTATACTGATCTTTTAAAACGTAATGCATAATTGAATACAGACTATAGATAGTTACTTAGAATTTATAGTTAGGTAAGTTAGGTTTTCTAGATATACAGAAATATATTTGAGATAGTCTTCAAAACTTTCAAAGACCTTCAGAAAATGGCATTTAAAATAGTTTAGGGTTTTTCTTGACAATGAGAAATGTCTGCTCCTGGCAGCACCAATTATGTCTGAGAGGAAGATGGGCATCGAAGAAACTTGTTATGGAGTTTGCTTTCAACATGGCAAGATTAGCCATTTGGGCAAGAAACTGCTCTTTCCTAGACTGCTTGACTGGTGATGTATAATCTGGGCATGCAGGACCCACAGGACAGTGACTGCTGAACTCAGTCTTAAAGGGTTCCTGCTTCATGGAAGAGTCTACAAGACTTTCTGCAGGACACAGAGAAATGACTGACAGACTGCCAATGCAGATGGACAGTTTGAAATTTCCTGCTTTCCTGAGAAATCTTCTGGACACATTGAGGCCTATGGGCTGAAGATGGATGCCCCGACAATACAGAGGAACATCTGGTGACTGTCCAGGTAGCAAGATGTCTCTGTCAATCCTAGTGTTTATATATTATCCTTCTGTGGTCTTTGATGGAGTTGAAGACAGATAGTTATAGTTTTCCTTAGTATGATAAGATATAAGCTACACATAGAACTTTGGACTCACAAGGATGGGATAGATTATATTTTCTTTAAATCTTGCTAAATGTTAATAGACAAAATGTTGTAATTGTGTTCTTGCTTGTTAGCTGTTCTTTTATATATAATTTGACTATGCTAAAGTTAAGACCTTTCTTTTTGTTTAAACAGAAAAGAGGAGATGTTGGGGGGAAGTCCTGTGCATTTGTCAATAAAGCACTGCTGGCCAACAGGAATCTAGATAGGTGGAACTAGGAGTCCAGGAGAACTCTGGGTAGGAGAAACACAGAAGTCAAGATGTAATGCCATGGGGTAGGAAGCCCAGAAACTTCTCCGGTAAGAGACATACTTAGATTAACATTTATGGGGTAATTTCTTAAGTCAGAGCTAGCCAGTAAGAAACAAGCAAGGCCAACAGCTTCATCATTAATATAGCCTCCTGTGTGTTTATTTGGGACTGATGCGGCTCTGGAACCAGGCTGGAGGGAAGGCTTCCCTCAAGGAAAAAGCTTCTCTATACATGTAGAAACATCTCATTCCAGAACAGTCCATGAGTTACATAAAAGTAAAAAAGATACCACTGTTTTCCAAGCTCTTTCCTAGCTCTGCTAGCTCAATAGCTCAGTGGGTCAAGTTTTCAAGACAGAAAATCTCAAATTTACAAACTCACCCTGAAATTATTCCTTCAGAGCATGAAGGAAAGGACAGAAGAAACAGAATGTGAAGAAAAGTATGAGTTGAGAATCATGTGAATTTACATGAAATGTGAACTCAAAAGTCCCTGCCAATATTCCTCATGCCTCCAATTCTTAAAATGAAGCATGTATAAATAAATGGGCTTGTCATTTGCAAATCAAATGGTCCATGTGTGATAATAAACTAATCTATCCTGAGGATTATAGACATGTATTTGCTGCCAGGCTGCATCCTAAGAACTGAAGTTTTGTCAGGTAACTAAATAAAATGTCCTGTTATAGTAGCACTCAGATCTTGATAGTAAACTACAAGGTACACTGCCAATAAGAAACCCTGTGAAAGACTCAAACAGCATGCATATGGGATGAGAAGGGACACAGCTAATTTAAACTGTTTTAATCTCTGTCCTAAATAATAAAAAAGATACAACTATGCAGATCTGGGGACCTATGAAGGATGATAGTATTTGAGGATGGCAAAATCTAAAATGTGATGATTTGATTAGTGACTATGAATCTTGCATTTTGGATGAAAAAAGCAAAGTACAAATCACCATTTAAAACTTTCCATTTTACCAGAAGAAACAAACCATCCTGAGTGAGGTAACCCAGTTACAAAAAGACAAACATGGTATGTACTCATTTATATAGGATTTTAGACATAGAGCAAAGGATTGCCAGCCTACCATCCACACAGCCAGAGAAGCTATGAAACAAGGAGAACCCTAAGAGAGACATACATGGTCCCCCGTGGAAAGGGAAAGGGACAAGATCTCCTGAGCAAATTGGGAGCATTGGCAGAGGGGAAAGGAAGTTAGGAGAAAGAGAAGGGGAAAAGTGGAGCAAAGAGAAGGGCATGAGAGAGCAGGAAGATTGAGTTAGGGGAAGAATAGAGGAGAGCAAGAAAAGAGATGCCATCATAGAGGGAGCCATTATAGATTTCAAGAGAAATCTGGCACTAGGTAAATGTCCGGAGATCTACAAGGATGATCCTAACTAACAATCTAGGAAATAGTGGAGAGGCTACCTTAAATACCCTTCTCCGATAATGAGATTGATGACTACCTTATATGCCATCTTACAGCCTTCATCTAGTAGCTGATGGAAGCAGAAGCACACACCCACAGCTAAACATTGAGCTGAACTCTGAAATCTAGTTTCAGAGAGGGAGGTCAAGACTAGGCTGGAGAAACCCACAGAAATAGATGACCTGAACGAGGGGGAGTACACTGACCCAAGACTGACACCTGGGAAACAAACAGAGGACTCTTCAGACCTCCTGAAAGAGGATGTCAGTTTGGAAATCTGTTTAATCTATTAGGCCTCTTGTTGTGGATCAGGATTTTGGAAGCCCACTCCACATAGAGGGATACTCTCTCAGCCTAGATACACAGGGGAGGGCCTAGTCCCTGCTGCAAATGATATGACAGACTGAAGATCCCCCATGGAAGGCCTCACCCTCCCTGGGTAGCAGAAAGGGAATGGGGTAGAGAATTGGTGGAGGGCGGGGGAGGAGGGGACAGAAAGAGAAGTGGGATTAACTTGCAAAACAGGCTTGTTCTAATTTAAATAAAAAAGGAAAAACAAAGTGGGGGATACAGGGAACAAATGACATAATGTACAGAATTCCTTTGTTTCCTCTGTAATAAAAATGGATAAAGCTGCAGTCTTCTGATGAAACCAGACTACTCATATGACAAAACAAAAACAAAAATCTCAACCCAAGCAAAACAACAATGAAATTTCCTGTTCTCTCTCAAATATTACAGGTATTAGCCTGTAATATTTACATGTATATACATGCCTGTTGATGAGCTTGAATATTAGCTTTGGAAAGAGAAAGGATGCCAGAGTAAGGGAGAAAAGAGATGTTGAGGAAGCCAGGGAATGTAGTATAACACACACGGAAGTGAATTAATGTGATAAGGGGGTAAAAGTGTACCCAGAGGATGTAAGGAGAAAAGGGGAAGGAGAAGAGTGAACAAAAAGACATTCTATTTTGAAATTCTAGAACGCAATTTATTATGGTACATGCAAATTTTTTATTTTTTAATAATTAAAAAAAAACAAGAGAAGACTCAAGTCAGGGAAGCAGGGAGGCTAACTTAACTACAAATGATCTTCACTCTCTATCTGCTTCCCCAAAGCCATTACTCCAGTCTCATTCCTATATCTGCAGCAGAATACATTCTGCAGCTCCCCTTCCTCACTATGCCAATCTACACCACATCTATATCACACAGATCTTCCCCTTAAAGCTTCCTTCTCCCAACTCATTGTTTTATCCCAGACCTCAACTCAAATTGGCATTACCTGAGACTGCAGTCTCCTTCCTTTGTTCCTAGTCCAATGCTTTAGCCTAATCCTCAGCTCTGTAACAGACCAACTATTGATAGTTCTCGTTGTCAACCCCATTCCTAGGGCATTAATCAGATCTTGGTGGAGAACTCTGCTTTTTTCCCCTCTTGTGGATTCCATCAGGACCCCACCTAATTCATCCTTATTCCCAAGTGTCAATTTTCAATACCTAGAATCACTTAGTACGGATGTAAACACTACACTACACCACACACACACACACACCAAAAATCTTTAGTTATAAAATGACTTGCAATAACATTCTGATATACTCAGAGACCGGTGTCTTGCTTATCAATTATCAGAGAAGCTTCCTTATGCAACATGGGGAACAACTCTAGAGACCCACAGCCAGGCACTCTGCAGAGAGTGAGATACTGTCAAACACTGTCATAAAAGGGATAATGAAGATTAAATCCTTCACCATTGACACTGAGGGAACCCTGAGGAACAGGAGAAGGAAAGAGTATAAGATCCAGAGGGGATGGAAGACACCAAGAAAACAAGTCCCTCAAGCAACCTGGTCAATGCACATATGAACACAGGAAGTGGGGACAGACTGCACAAGACCTACACAGGTCTGCTCCAGCCCTGTTGAGTATATATAACTGTTTCCATTTTCATGCTTATATGGGATTCCTGAGTGTGAGAACAAGTGGATCTCTAGTTCTTCTCCCTCCTTCTGGACTCATTTCCTAATGCTTGTTTTGTCTAATTCTGATGTTTTAGTTTTTATCATATTATACTATATTAATTATATTAGTATCCCCTAGAAGCCTGCTTGTTTTCTAATGGAAGTATGTAGAACCAGATGGGAGGGGAGATAAGGAGACACTATGATGAGTAGAGGGAGGGAAACCATAATCATAATATGTTATGTGAGAAATATGTTATTTTCAAGAAAAGGAAAAATGCAAGGGAAATCTCAAGAACATATTCATGGCTCCTAGAAGATAAATTATACTGGAGTAAATTCTGATCAGGCATGAAACATTGTTAATTTCATTTTGTAAGAGTTGGTACTTTCATAAAAAAGAAGAAAAATTACTCTATTATTTGAATAGTTTTCTGATACAAAGTTGTCCTTTACCCTGAAGGTAACACTTTGAAGCATAAAGCTTGTTCGATATTTAAGCCAAAGTCCTACTTGACCTCATTTAACATCAATGTTAAATTCAAAAGATTAATGAAAATCAGATGTGCCCACAGATAAGCACATTAAACCATTTTATTTTCCTTTATAGAATTTTCTATCTTGTTTGGCAGGGTGATTATTGATTCTCAAACAAAATCTAGGAGAAAAGATGGAGGGGGACTCGAGAGGGACATGCGAGCCTCTTGGCTTGTTCCTGAGTACCTTAGGCTCAGATAAATTAATCGTTGATGCTAATGTTCAGAGGAAGGGTCTGCCTAAAAATATTACAGACCCAAGTTTTGTATCCAGAACACACATAAAAGTGCCAAGTGTAATGGCACACATTTGTACTCCCAGTGAGACAACAGAACTCTGCACCTCATTAACCCAACAGTCTTGACCAGTTGGCGAGCTTCAGACCAATGTGAGTGTCTACCTTGAATGGAGGTGGGCACAATTCCTGAGGACAACACTCCAGGTTGTCTTATGGTCTTTCCACATTCATACAGATATGCACATGTGTCTACATACCCTAACACACACTTGTACACACATGTATAAAAATAACTATGTTCCATATATATCAAACTGACAGTTCGTCACAGCAGACCTACTGCTAGCAAGTGAGGTATATTTGGTGTCACCATATCTGATGAACAGTCATGCTTCTAGAAATGATTTTGCATCAGGACTCTTTCGAGTCTGTGGACAGAATGGATGACTCAGTCAAGCTTAGCAATCTTAGTTTTGCCTCTAGAATCTACATAGAGTTAGAAGGAAAGAAATGACTCCATAAGTTGTCCTGATCACCACCTAGGTGCTATGATACCCAGTCGGCGGCACACATGATGATGGTGATGATAGTTAAAGCCTCTAAAACTAGTGTTTGTCTAGAAATATTTATTAGTCTCATTTTCTGAAGGAAAATTAGTTTGAAGAAATATGATTTTTCAGTGTAAAAATTATAAAAAGAAATTAAATAATTAAAATTGTAAAGGAATAACAGAAATGCAAAGGAAGGGAACATAAAAGGCTGAAGGTCACACAGGATAAATACATTTCTCTATGGTAGTACTATGCAGAATTGGTACAACACTGCAGAGGAAAAAGTGCAAGCAGGATTGTGATGGGTTGGTGATTTTTTTTAATAGTTGACACTGTGCCTCCCATAGACTACAGCATTCCTTCCATAGAATGTTGTATCCATTCGTTAGAATACAGTATTCCCCCCATAGAATATGCTACCTCTCCCACAGAATGGAGTTGTCATTAGTAAATGGTTGTAGAGTCAGACTCTGTATTTCCTGACTTCTCATATGTTTAGAAGTTCCATTAAGACTGCTGGTATGAAAAGGAAATGAGTAGAATGAGAGTGTGCTGTTTCCACTCTAGGTATTTTAAAGGACAATAGGTCTCTTTGCTTTTAAAGCCATTCTCTCTGTGCCAACAGACACACAGGGAAAGGAGCCTACATCTGTTCATCACTCTACAAGAAGGGGGCTCCCTATGCTGATGAGGGACAATTTTGGGGGGTTGGCTGTATACACAATCCTCTTGAAAACTTACACTGAGGATTTCAATACACAATAGACACATCTATTTTGAACTTACTTAAAAATACACTCTGTGTATAAGGACAAATGTTTATAGATTGTTATTAGAGGTAATGCTGCTTTAGTAAGTTATTGGTTGTATATCCCCCCCATAACCATGATTTTACTAGGACTGATGTACTCTAGTAACATCAGAAGCTATACCCACAAAGTCTCATTAACATGGCCACCCAAACATGAGCTGAACAAGAATGAAAACTTTGACCATGCCAAACTAGATGGGAAAAATTCCATGAAGTATCAACCCTACACAAAGAACTACAAGTAAGTGAGGAAAGCTGGGAACTGGAGAGGTGGTCCTCCCTGGAGAAGAACACACCAACTGGTTGTCCAGTACCAAATAGTCAGTCCTTAAAACATACACACAAGTAACATTATACAGACTCAACAGGTGCTATATATATCAATACATACGTGTGTGCAGTAACAATTAGTGAAAAAAGAGGTCATGAATTTGAATTAGAGTGGGGAACAATATATGGAAGTTTTTGGATGGAGGAAAGGAAAGGAGGAAGCATTACAATTAAATTATAATCTAAAAATAAAAACAGAAAAAGAGAGGGAGAAAGGGAGGCAGGAAGCAAGGAAGGAAGCAAGAAAGGAAGAAAGGAAGGAAGGAGGGAGACAAAAGAAAACAGCACTGTGGGCTTCGGACCACCATTTCCATTTATTTATTTATTTATTTATTTATTTATTTATTTATTTATTTGGTTGGTTTTTGCTGCTCCTTTACTATGGGTCTATTTAAATAATTACAGGAGAGCAAGAATTTTAGTAAAATTTAACTTTGATTTCCAGGGATGGAGAACCTGTATCACCCTGGGCCAGTGTCTTGTTTCTGTGGAGTTCGACATTAGGCATAGGAGAGTCTTGCCTTGTCTACATATTCCTTTTCTCCTATACAAGCTGATAAAGGGCTAATGCCAGTTCCAGAAAAGAGCTCAAATAGAAACAATGTACAAAAGAAAAGGGAAGCTCTGTTCTGCTGCTTACATGCTCCGATTTCAGTTCATTCCCTAGATCTCACCTCAGCCTTGTCTTACAATAAACTATTTTATTGCTATAATCAAATGTCCTCTTTTCATAAGAGGCAAGTAAATATATTTTGTTTACTTGAGCATAAATGAAGTCTCTACTGTATTTTCACATTGTCAATAATGATCTACTCTTTCTGAATTAAACTATTTTAGATTATAATTAAAATGTAAGAGTACTTAGTGTCTGGGATCTGGCAGGAATAATGGTGAACAAAACCTCTTTAGTTGGGGAATTGACCCATTCAGACACTTTTTGAGATATATTCTGTGATTCACACTGTGCATTTTCATATGGTGCACCAAATAATGGTAACCAAGTGTCTATCAAGAGCTCTGCATTTTATTGCCCCTGACTTGATTAAAAGTGAACCTATGTGGCTGCATATTCAATAGGATTCTTTTTTTCCTCCTTTTCTACTCAGGGAAGATTCTTTCTGCATTATGACCATGATATTATCAGAAGGATCAAAAAACCTGGTAACTGTGTCTTTGTTATCTACACAGCTTTTAGGAAGAACACTTTCCGTTGCATACCCTTTTCCATGTAAGTAATTGCACTGGATCCTCCAAGGTTAACATGCTCTGGAGTGGAAAGCACAACCAACTTTTGTCTTGATTTGGTTAGAAACTTCCCAGAGTACTTAAAACTGATTCATGCTGCAGGACTGCATAAATAATAAATATCACTTACCTTCCAAAAGGACTTGAATGCAGCCTGAAGCATGTATTCAAACATCAGATGTAATTCTACTTTATACAGTATACAGAAAATGGCAATAACATTCAGTGTTAGGTGGATAATTCATTTTTTTAAAAAAATTACTTTTTTCTTCTCCATTAGAAGTTTTTCCAAATAAATATTAAACAATCTCAGTTTAGAATATTAAATTTGAAGATTTAGAATATATATTATTATATATAATATCAAAATGCATATTTATGAATATGTGAATAATGCTTAGGATATGGAATGTAATATTCTATATTAAGTATCAAATATTACATTTTTCTCTCTTTAATCATTGTTTTTTTCTAGGTAGGCTACAATTTACTCAAAGTTAAACTAATTATGCAACTTAAGTGAAGTAAAGTTAAATATTTGAAATCTTCTAAAATAAGTGCTTGCTATTTTAAAACATTTAAGTATATATTGGCCTTTTATATCTTTTGCCCTCCCCTGCCATTCTCTGTATTCCTCCAACACAAATAAATAATTATGACCTTGGTTACAAAAATTTTAATAGAAATTCTTAACGTTTCTGTTGGTAATGCCTCTCCATTCTCATCAGTGTTAATTACTGATGGCATAATCCCAGTGGTGAGCATTCATTGCTTGAACTCCTAGAAACCAAATGCTTCCATTTATTGACTGGTTGGTTGATCATTTTGTTGCTGGCAAGTCTTTGTTGTGATTAGGACCCTTCTGTCTTAGCCTCCAGAGTGCTGAGATACAGGTGTGTAGCACCTTGCCCGGTTCACCAAGTGAAGCAAGGGTCCCTTTCGTGTTGCTGCTACCTCTGTCTTAGATGACACTTCTTTCTTTTCTTAATGTTGTACTGTTGAACTATTCACGGGTCAGATGTTGGTTTTCTGTATCTGAATTTACTCTTTGGATGACCTTACATAATTTCCTGCTTTGAAAGTTCATGTGTGTACCTAAAACCATTCATATTTCTCCTCTTCAGGAAAGATCTGCCCTCTAACCTCTAGATTCACACACCAATTGCTCAATGCATCATCACATGACCATCCAATAAAAATCTGAAAAAATCAATATATCCTATAAAAAACTGTGAAACTTCATTTCAGGCCACTTCCCCTATTGCCTTTGTCACCTCGACTGATGGTAAACATCTTATTTGTCCAGGTAAAGCACTCAAATTGTCTGTGACTCATCCTTTCTCATATCCCAAACTGAGTACATCACACTGATTGCTTTCAAAATATTCCCGGAACTTAGCTACAACTCAGGAAATATTCATATTGTGTGTCTGAACACAAATGATATATTTAATGGAGATTTCATACAATATGTGCACATACTTTTCAGAAAATTGAATAGCTTTACTCGTGTATCGATATCACAAGGGAAAATTGCAAGGCTTTCAAAACCCCCCTCTAGTTAGCTGTGCCACTTTAGCAAAGTTATTTAACAACTTCAATCTTTTCATGTTGATAGGAAAAGTAGGATTGAGATTATTGATTTGAAATAATTTGTGAGAATGTAATCTTATCTCAAGGGCTTGACTTGAGAAAACAAGAACCAACTGGGCAGAGAGAAAGTTGAGAACTAAGTAATTCAATTCAAGTCTTTTCTTCATAACCCACTCAGGCATTTTTCACTCTTTGTTTTAACTGAACAGAGGGTGGAACCGAGTGCCTCACAATGGCTAGGCACATGCTATACTGTCACGACCACCTCGACCAGCAAGGAAGATGCGACTCAGGAATCCTTCTCACAAGCAGTTTATTCAGGACCTTGAACAAATCTTCTGACCCCAGGGAGTGCCCGCCCACAGCTTAAAAAGGCCCTTGGGCGGCCAACCCTGGTAAACCATGTGGCGACAGCAGATAGGTCCACATACGAGGAAGCAAGCCTGATAACCAGCCTTGACCAAATAAGGAGTTGTTTATCACAGAGAGCACTTGCTGTCGGGCTAGCAAAAGGCAGAAGCCAGCACCATCTTAAGGGTGCGGCACTTCGCAGCTCTCTACAGTTCCCCCTTTTTTGTTTAAAATGCAACAGGCAAGAGTAGAGGTCTGATCTCTGACAATGACAGGGACATTGTACTGATTTTTGTTTGGCGTCATCCACCCAACAAACATCAGACCCGTCCGATACCCTTTTTTCCAGAGGCAGGACTCTTGGGTACCAACCCGCATGCAATCAGACATGCTCTTCTCTGGGTCATTATTAGTTGACTCAGAGTGCAGTGCTCTGCCTCGCATCCTGAGCGTATTTAATTAGTTCTTAAGGTGGCTAACCATGCCTGTGTGGGACTGTCCTGCTTCAATAGCGGTAAAGGCCTGAATGATCATGGCTGCATTGGGTCTTTTGTGTGACTCTAATCTTACATAGAAACCACAAGCAAACCAGGGAGACCAACACCAAGAGACCTGTTAATGCTCCTATACCCGCCCACTCCTTAAGATGGTCCATTGTAGAAGTCAGCCAGGATGATAATCCCGATGCAAAGGAAAGGTCCACTCTGGTGGAATTCACATGGACCACTGCCAGCCTCAACTCCTTCAAAGTATCTTCAAATTTAAGTGACCAATTCTGTAAAAGAAAACTGGACAAATACTTGGACAAATTTGTAGCTTTTGTAAAATTGGCATAATCCTTGCATTTTCCACTCGCAGCCTCCAGGTGCCAAGATTGTCACTCACTTCTCCTTAATTTGGCAGTGATTTTCCAAGCCTTAATGGCTATCTGATCCACCTGTTCAAACACCTGTCCTGGATATCCTGTCTGCATGTTTGTAAATCTACCTTTTCATTGCTGTCTACATGTTTGCAAATCTACCTTTTCATTGCTGTCTACATGTTTGCAAATCTACCTTTTCATTGCTGTCTACATGTTTGCAAATCTACCTTTTCATTGCTGGAAGGGGGCACTGTTCATACCATGGGGATCATGACAATAGCTTGGAGTTCCTCCTCAACCTCCTCGGAGTCCGTAGACTCTGAGTCTTCTAGAGCTGAGTACATCTTTCTTTTCTGTTTTCCTCCCTTTTCACCGTTTGCCTGCTCTGATCTCTCCTCTTGTAATTGTTCTAAAGCATTTCTCCCTTTTAACTGCTTCACTACATTTCTGATCCTCAAGGGAACTTTTTACTAGTCTCCAGACAGGCCGAACACCACCTCTGAGCGTTTGAAATAATTCAGCAGCATTTATCATCAAGTGTACTTTACTAGTTGTTCCTTCCTGAGCAATCAAAAAAACTGAAAAACACAATAGTATACAGTATCCAGAATTTCTGTGTATTTTCCATATTGTTCTCAGTCCCATGTAAAATCAAGATCTCTCCCTAACTTTCAAAAATCTTAGATTCTTAGAACGAAGCAGCTCATTCAGAGCCAAAAAATTGGGTGCAACTGAGAAGCGCCCATAGTCAAACTAACAATGTTTTTACTTTCGAGTTGCTGCTAGCCAAACTAACAATGTTTCTTTCAAGCTTCTAATGTTTCTTTTTAGCTTTTACTTTGGGTTCCCTGCTAGCCAAGCTAACAATGTTTTTACTTTCTGTTCGCTGCTCCACGAACCATTTGTCCTGCTCTCTCTTTACCTTCAGAGAGGAGCAAACCAACTGCTCTTGTCCCAGTCCTTTTTTTGCCCCGCTCTTGTCGTGGTCCCTTTTTTAGTCTAAGATTCTTTGATCGCAGCAACTCGTTGAGTGCCAGAAAAATTGGGCAGGATGTGGAATTACCCATGTTTTAATAACAAACAGTGAAAAGAAAACCCCAAAAATCCTTTGTTTCACTTTTACTCCGTCCGCTTTGACGCGGCTCTACTACTTTCCTTTTTGTCCCGTCCGCTTTGACGTGGCTCTACTGCTTTCATTTTTATCCCGTCCGCTTTGACGCGGCTCTGCTGCTTTGCTTTCCTGTCCGCTTTGACGCGGCTCTGCTGACCGTTCTCCCCTTCTCTACGGGTGAGAACAATAATCCCGCTCTTTTCGCGGATCCCCGCCTTACCTGGGGACTTACCGGTGCACCCCCTGACTGCTGTGAGTTCTGAATTCCTTTCTTCGTACGAGCGTCCCCGTACGGGCCACCAACTGTCACGACCACCTCGACCAGCAAGGAAGACGCGACTCAGGAATCCTTCTCACAAGCAGTTTATTCAGGACCTTGAACAAATCTTCTGACCCCAGGGAGTGCCCGCCCACAGCTTAAAAAGGCCCTTGGGCGGCCAACCCCGGTAAACCATGTGGCGACAGCAGATAGGTCCACATACGAGGAAGCAAGCCTGATATCCAGCCTTGACCAAATAAGGAGTTGTTTATCACAGAGAGCACTTGCTGTCGGGCTAGCAAAAGGCAGAAGCCAGCACCATCTTAAGGGTGCGGCACTTCGCAGCTCTCTACAAGAACCAAGTGGGCAGAGAGAATGTTGAGAACTAAGTAATTCAATTCAAGTCTTTTCTTCATAACCCACTCAGGCATTTTTCACTCTTTGTTTTAACTGAACAGAGGGTGGAACCGAGTGCCTCACAATGGCTAGGCACATGCTATACCATTGATTACTATCCATAGTCCAAAGCTAAACTTCTATTATACTTGACTACTTGAAGGATTTTCAGTGTGAAAAAAGCACACGACTACACTATACTTCTAAATTCAAGTGTGGAGTGAGTGATGGTTTGAATGTTTTGAATATGAGTTGTAAACAGGAGATCTAAAGGAAAGTTGAAAAGAATGAGAGCAACAATGATCAATGAGGAAAGAGAGCTCCCTGAAACTAAGAGATCTCCCAGAGCTTATCAGAGAGCAGAGGGAAAAAGTATACACTTGGCATCATTAAAGACAAAGACATTGTGCAGAAGGAAAATAGGGATAAGTCTGGTGTAGATGAAGTGGTGGAACCAAGAATCTTTTCCTCAACTATGGCACCAACTTCTGGGCAGAACTGTAGTTGTAGCCAGCCTTAGGACTTTATATTATAACCATTTCATATATTTTACTCGTGTTCAAGGAAACACATTTTGTTTTAAAAGCTTTTCCTGGCAGGAAGGAGGTCTTCTGCTGATTACTTTAATGTATTAAAAAACAAAAGTCAACCGGTAATTCAGAAAAGTGTTCATGACATTCAGGGCACCAGAGTGCCTTCTATAGGAAGCACTTAATAACTTGCGAGGCTTCTTTGGAGGAGTCCTAATGTGAAATCTGTGTATCTGAAATTCTCTGCAGCAGGCAGAAGAGAAATAGAACGGTGCCTGGCATCTGCCTAAAGGCCATCTCATCATGACACAAAGCAGAGAAAGCTGTGGAGTCAGAGGCCTGGAACTGGATTCTCCCATTTCCATGGCCTTTGCCTTCATAAGCCACAGCTGCATGCATGAAATATGTACCTTCCTCGAAGCAATACTGAGAGCATTAAATGGGATAAAGTGTCATGAAATTAAAGCAATTGACACTTGCAGGCCAGAGGCAGGCAGCAGGCACAGTTTGGTTTTTTTTTGTCAGCATTTGTGCTAAGGCGCTTAAGACAGGTCCCAGGGCTTTGTGTGAACTGCCTTGGAGCCATGATCAAATTATTTTTAAGAACACAGACTGTTCTGAGTAGACAGCCCAGAGGGATTTTCTCAATTTATTAAAGAGGTTTTCTTTTTCCTTAATGTTCCTTCCCTCTTCTTCCTCCCTGTCCTCACTTCCTGTTTCTCCTTTTTTAACTTCCTTTTTGCATGAATGAGAGTAACTTAGAAAGACAGATTGAATGCAGCCAATAAAAATGGACAACCCTATTTTCAGTAATATGAAAATATTCGTTATATTTTCTGAGGATCTGACATTACTACCTGATGATCTTAAAATGAAAGCAAGCCTGTTCCTGGTTGAGGCATCACTGTCCCCATAACATGTAGTTTAAGAACTATAAAACCAGAGTGAACTGAAAAATTAAGTGCGTTTTAATTTAAATATGTTAATGTCTAAAGTTGTATCATATATTTTCTTGCTGTAGAAACATCTGCTGGCAGTTTTTATGAACTTGCTTTTGTATTAAATATAAGCAGAAAATAAAGGCAACAATACAAAAATTCTGCAAAAGAAACATGAGAAGTATTGGTGCTCTTAAGAGCTGCTTACCTTTAACACACACACACACACACACACACACAAACACACACACACAATGCCCAATGTGGAAACCCTTGTTGAATTGTTGAAGAAGAAAATCTATTAAACTGCACTGCTCTGATTCTAACAATTCAGACTTAATGATACTGTTCATTTAAATATGCTATTACTGATATTGTTTCATTAGGTATACAATTTCTTTCTCAGTGTTTTCATGCCTAAGTGACCTCTAAATTGGTCTGCTGCAAATCACTGCTAATAGACTCACAACAATCTACACCAATCAAGCGTGTACAGATGTTAGAGGTTCAGATTTCTCAGGAGATAGATGAATCTTCAAAAACAAAATATGCTTTTCCTTTTTTATTGCATTTCTTTCTCATTTCCCCCTCCACTCCTTGCTTTCCTGTCTTCCCCCTGTCATCTCCTTATCTCTACTGCACTCTTTTCTCTCAGCATCTTTCACCACTTTCCCCACACACATCCTAGGTAGGAGCATCACCGAGCTTGGCTGGAGAGTACACACACTTGACTTTTAAGAACTTATCACTTTAAACAGGGATTTATAGAAATATAAGAAACAGCATTTCTTTAATATAGCCTGAGACAATTGTATCATTGTATATTGAGGTTATAGTTGACAAGTAAAAGAAAGCACAGCATGCATCCCTAATTTCAACAGAGGCTGAGTTCAAAGCCAGAATCATGGTCCCCCATCCCTTGTATAAATAAATTGTGTATCTTTGCAGACAGATATCTTCATGTGTATAGGCTGGTGTAAGAATACCAAACCCTAATTCATATAGAAACAGCATTTATTTCTCAGTTATGAAACATGAGAAATCCAGAAGCAAATTGTCAGCAGATTCAGTGTCTGGTGAGTGCCTGTTTCCTGATTCTTATGTGGCTCTTTCTCTCTGGGCCCTCAAATCATAGATGGAATGAGCTCACTCTCTACAGTTTGTCTTGTAGAAACACTAATTCCAGTCGTGAGGGGTTCTTTGGGAATGGATCGCATCCCAAGGACCCATTCCCTAAGGGTTCAGATTTAATATACCAGTTGGACACTCACACACACACACACACACACACACACACACACACGTGTTCTTTTTTTACACACAGAATAAATTATTCATCTATCCAATGAAATGTATTATTATATATCTGCTGTGACTAGATGTCAGTCAATGGGACAATAATAGAACAATGAAAGAAGAGTGCGTTTATGTGTGTATTATCCACACATATAATATATCCATATATATGCATGATGTATACATATACATTTGAATATATTGTATATATTAGTATATATAAAACCTTATTAGAAGAGACAGATTATGAACTCATCAGAAAATGTGAAGTAATGATAAACATGTACAAAGTATTTAGGACGATGAGGATGTAATTCCTTAGCAAATATTCAATCATCTGAAGTAATTTATTAATAGTACACCTAGTGGAAAGGCACTATCCATCACTAAGTGAACATACCTCCTTCTAATCTTTTAGCCTGAAGGCAGAGACCCAGTGACTACCTTGAAGACAGGGAGAATCGGCTGCCTGGATAGAGGGAACTTGAATGCATTTCTTCCATGCTCTGTGCAGGCATGTGCCCTCCAGCCTTCAAAAGGTGAGAATAAAGGCCATTTTGTTCTACCCATAAAATAGTGTGTTCAGCTCCAGAGAAAAAGAAAGTTGTTATTTTACACTGACAAGGCCTCTAATAAAAATAATATATAAGGATCTATTGATTTCTTTTTGCAGTCAGTTTTTGTTTTCCTTCAAGTTTTATGTTTACCATGCCCGTGTAAAGGGGCATTTATTTTGGTTGCCAGTAAATTCCATTAAGGAGACTTTTCAGAAGTTCCTCTGAAAATAAGTGTATGGCAAGGAGGTGGCCCACATTTTTATATAATTGCAAACCAGCTACAAGGAAAGAAAGCAAAGCCCAGGGACACCTGGGAATGTCTGTCCTATAAATAGGCCAGTCAAAGTGCAACTTAGAGATGTGAGAGGATCAGCAGGGAATAGGGAAATAGGTAAGTGTCCAATTAAAATCCAGAGACTCCTGTCCCACAGACAGCTTGACATTTATGCATACGTAATTATGAAACAAAGTGTTGTGAGACTTGATATTTGGGAGGTTGCCCTGTCTGTCCTTTTTCAGGCCACCCTCAGAAGCTTCAAGAAATGATGTGATTATATGGGAGCCTCCAACTCTTCCCTGATGCTCACTTACACTTAATTTGCCCTTGGGGCCATCATCCCTAAGAACAGTGTTTAGGCTGTTTTATGCTGAATGGACAGTGCTACTGACTTACTTCATGGGGGAAGTTCAATTTGTTTCTCAACTTATACCTCGGAAAGCTCTCTGCTTATTGAAGAGTCAATCCAATGGGCAATTTCTGATAGAATAATACCCATTCATTTGGTTTACACCTGCCTGATTTATCAAATCATTTGGAGGGCCAGGGTTTGGAGTGGTAAAATTCTAGGCCCCCTGAGTCAAGGCTTGCATGCTGTAGATTGCTTTGGGGATAGAAAATATGTGCACTATATTTTACCAATAATGTGTAGGTATGCCGGTGAATGTGTTTAAGTACTCATCACACAGTGCCTTGGGAGAATGGCAGGAAATGGTTGCAGTAATTCGCTATAGGCTAAAGATATTTGTAAACCATGATTATAAATTTAACACCTCCTGTAGGACGCAGAGCTTATTTGTGCTGAAGGCTAAAAGGGTCCTTGGGCATTGATTTTCACAAGATATAGTAATTCACATAGCCATTGCCTGCTCCAATTTTGTTTTACACAGTCTGTAGACATAGCTCTTCCCTTTTTGCTACCCTGCTGTCCATTTGAATTGTCTCCAGAAAAGTTAAATGCACAGTTCTACTGCCCTTGTGCCTTGAGAGAAATCAGCATAACAGATTAGTCTGAGAACATAATAGGTTTGTTATGAAAATTAACCAACATATACAAAACTAGTCTAGAGATGACAAAAGTGTTATAGGAAAAGTTAAAAAGCAGGCATTTCTGGGATAGAGTGAGCAGGGGGAGAACTCAGGAGAAAGAAGAAGGAGCAACAGCCTTCCTGAATTCTCTTCAGCTCACAGAAGGTGATTTTAAGCCCGTAGCCCCAGTGAACTCTTGGTGGAAGGAAAGGAGGAAGAAAGGCAGGAGGGCATTATTGTCATCATTTCAGATTGCAAAGCTCAGTGCTGTCTCAGTCTTTGTCTCCTATCTGTCTCTCTATCTTTCTCTGTGCACATGTGTGTGTGTGTGTGTGTGTGTGTGTGTGTGCGCGCGTGCGCGCTCATTTAAATACCTATTTTTGCATCTAAGGCAGAGTGGCATGTTTAAAAATTATATTTTTCTAATCAGGTAATGTCTTAGTCTGTTACATGTTGTTTTGAATGACGTGATTATTTGTGAAAGATTTATTTTGAATCCAAGATAAACTGGGCAGCTGTGCCTGGTTAGGGTCATATTTTACCATGGAGAATAGCATTGTAAGTTAGGAACATGGCTATGTATGCGTGTGTAGCAGGGTAGCAAGAGTCTATGGTAAGAGCAGAATTTTTAGTAACAGCAGATTATAATTAATTACTGAGGACTATAGGAGTGAGCTCACAATACTGTCCATGCCATAATCAACTCTAAGAGATAAACATTAATTTCATCATGAGGACACATGGCCCTTGTACCTATCATTAAGGTTTACCTCTTAAAGATTTGGAGACAAAACAGGAACCTTTGTATGACAAACCAGAACCAAATTACAGCATGTGATACCCATCCAGTTCTTTTCTGATTCTCAGTTCTTTCTATAAAGCCAGGATAACAATGTCTGCTTCTGAGGAGCATTGTGAGGGTTGGGGGAGTACCTGTTGAACAAGAATGATTACAAGATTACAGAAGACAAGTGTGAGCTGTATGTGAGGACATAGTAAGCTAAACATGTTGAGTCTCAAAGTTCCAGGGAATGAAAAACAATGCTATTTTTACTGTTGTTGTTTTGCTTTCCAGGGACAAGAACCATTTTTTTATGTGGCACTATATATAGATTATAGAAATTTGGTGAAATATATCTGTTACATGAAAAATAAAAGACCCAGAGACTGATATTGGGCTTAAAACTGAAGATCAGGGAAGCAAAGCAGCCTGCCACTAGCTCTCACCTCAAGTTCAGGCTGAAAGGGCTGATCTATGCATGTGCTCTTCACCAAGCCTCAGACTGCTGCTTCTCCTCAGTTTGGCTGGAGAATCAGTGCCTCCTACTTACTAGTAAAGACTCTGATTCTATCCTTTATACCACTCTAGTTCTGGGATTAAAGGCATGAGCTCTGTTACTCTTTTAGACTGATACAATCTCCTGTATCCCCGGGTTGCCTTCAACTCAGAAAGATCCATCTACCTCTTTATACTGAGTCCTAGGATTAAAGGTGTGTACCACCACCTCCTAGCTTCTGGCTGCTGGGATTAAAGGTGTATACCTGGCTTCTATAGCTTGTGACTGACTTTGCTTTCTAAATCCTTAGGCAAGCTTTAATAAGTCATCAATAATATAGCACTACATATATCTTTAAACAAAATTAAAACATGTGCCTCCAGAGTCAATCACACATTCAAAGTTTTACTTAGTTCTTTAAAAAAATTCACTGAGAGTTTTGCAAAATATATTTTGATCATAGTCGCTGCATCTTCCCTACCCAACTCTTCCCAGATCCACTCTTTCATTCACCCAACTTTTTACCTTTTCCCAACTCATCATGAGTAATCTGTACCACCCAAATACTCTTAGATGCACAGTCTTCTACAGAAAAGTGGTTGGCTTGTCAGGGGTTGGAGTCTTAGAGAAAATCGACCCTTCCTCTCCCAGCAGCTAACAATTGCCAATACCTCCAGAGCTAGGGATAGGAGTTCATGCCCCTAGCTGATCTGTTGATCAAAAATGTTTTGGGTCAACAAGATTATAGGTGCTTTGGTTTGTAGGTCTAAGCTACAATCATTCGGGGTTTTTGTTGTTGTTGTTCTCTGAGATCACCCCAACCGAAATCTGTAATTTATGTTTTATAGCCAATAGGTTATTTGTTGCAAAAACTAAATTATGAGGTTAAAGCTCCATGTGGTCTTCTCGTCTTATTGTTATATTCCTGCCTCTCCACGGATAGGTGAATTTCACTGATTAGCAATAAGGGACAGGTGAATCGCCGTTTAGCCATTCATATGTGGGTTCATGTGTGAGTTCATGTGTGTAGCCACCCTGCTCTGTTCCAAAGACCCTGCGTCCTACTAGTCATGCACTCTTTCTATACCCTAACTCCTCTAGCAATGATCTCTGAGCTAAGAATCTAGGGGGGGCAGAGTAAATGCGCACTTTAGGGCTGAGAATTTTGAAGGGTCAGACGAATATTATTCTATAATGATGTATTTATTTCCTTGAAAACAGTTGTGACTTATTCTTCTTTAGCTAGAGTAGTTCAGTGGGAGAGTATGCTTTTAGAATGTAAAAGGTTATGGCTTCCATTCCAGCACCACAGAGTAAAAGAAGGTTCCCTTGGAACACAATAGTCTCCAGTCTTTCTCCGTGACTAAAGCCTTTGGTGAAGTGTTATGTTCGATATGACCCAAAGCTGAGTCAATAAATGTAGGACAGATCTGGTCTTATTCCTTGTACATGTGACTACACAGGGATCCCGGCCTTACAGTTAGTAAGGAATACCCTTTTATGACAGACTCAGTCCTGGAGATATATGATTGACCTCAGAGAGAAGGAAATTCACATAGTACTTCTATTGAAGTGGGGTTGCAACCCCTTGGCTTGGCTTCCTAGCCTCAAGAGACTTCTGAAGATTTTATCTGAGATTCTATATAAAAATTCTATAAATGAATCATAATAGTAAAAAAAAGGCTGGGGTGTGGTTCAGTGGTAAAATGTTTACCTTGCTATGTTTAGCACAGCTTTGTCCCGGAAACCTGGCTCAGGATAGTGAGAGAATAAAGAAATGTCAGATGCTAGAGAAACAACAGACCAATAGACATAGAAAAGTTCCCGTGATACAGGTGGGGTATGCACACTATAGCTAATAGGTGTCTGTAGGTAATCAGGTTCAGTCTGTAAACATGCAGGAGGAGGATGATGCAGTTGCTAGTGTTTGCACACACTTGTGAATCATTCGTAAACACTTACATGGACCAGAGAAAGGATTTGCCATTCCAAGGCAGACTCAAGAAGGCTATGCCGCTACTATGGGTCCTTGATATGGCCATACTAATGTCAAACAATACACATTCACTTTGTCTGCTCTTCACACATTCACTCATATTCATATCCTTTGCTCCCCACAAACCTGGCATGTGGGAGGTCATATGTTAATCTCAGCAGCATCTTTCCTCTCAAATGCTAAACCAGAGGTGATTGCAAGCTTACAGACACAGGCAGCTGGCAGTGAGACCCTCTCTTGTCCCGTCTCACCTTTCCCCAGCTAGAAGTACTATACCCAAGTATCAGCCATTACGTGCATTACCTTCAAATTTTATTTTACCTGCATACTTTTCACAGTCTCCTTTCAGACTCAATTTTCAAAGGGCACTGTCTTTCAGATTTGAAAGAGGTTCTCTGTATATTAAATTTAAAAAAAATCACAACGAACTCGGTAGAGTTTCTTGTCTTGTACCCCTGAAGGATATTAAAATCAGAACAGATGTTCTTAATAAACAAGGCCAGTCTGTTCTTGGAGGTCATTAGGGAAGACTTTTTGCTGGGAGCACAGTACTAGCAAGGGGCAGGCAGGAATCCTGTGACAACTTCCAAAGGACTGGGGACATTTTTGTTGTCGTGTGGTGTCCCTACATAAGCCACTCTGTACTTCCCTTTTTTACTCCATACTATGGTTATCTGACAGAAAAAAGAACCACTAATATGTAATGCAAGTATTATTTCTGACACTTTTCATCACAAAAATGGTAGTATAGCTTGTGCTCATGTTTTAGTATCCTGGGCATACGGAGGAGAAAACTGGGAAACATGGTCACTTAGGTGAAAACACAAGTCAAGAGTTTAGTAACATGTACCTAAATATTTGAAGTAGCTTTTTAATAGATTGGTTCATGAGCCCAAATACCATATTGTGCTCATTTGGAATACAAAAATTTGGAGCCACAGGCACTACATTTTAGTGAGATTTTTCTGGTCACGGCTATGGATATTTTAATTTTGCTAGTAGATTATTAATATGAATAACTGGTTAAGCATTTGACTAAATCGTAATTTCCAGATAGTTTTAGATAGCCAGATCTGTGGTGATATATTATTTATGATTTAATAAAGATTGCCTGAAGGAGCAAAATGCAAAGCCAGCCATACGAGTTAGATATAGATGGTGGGCAGTGTGGTACACAACTTTAGTCACAGGACTCAGGAGGCAAAGGCAGATGGACGTCTGTGAGTCCAGGGCTACACAAGTTTGAATCAGTCTAAAGGAGAAACAGCTCACACAAAGGTGATTCAGCACTTGAGATCACATGCCTTTAATCCCAGCTCTAGAGAGGTATATAAGATAGGAGGAGGGTATTCAGCAGTCAGCCAGTCAGAGATTTAGTATTTAGCCACTTTTGAAGTCAGGGAGCAGTCTGAGGCTTGGTGGAGACAGGATTGCAGTTTGAAGTTTGATGGAAGATTTATTCTCCAGCCACACTGAGAAGATAGTCTTTCAGCCTGAGGTAGAGTTAAGAACTAGTGGCTGGCTGCTTTGGTTCTCTGATTTTCAGCTTGAAACTTGAACCCCAATATCTATCTCTGGGTTTTTATTTCTCATGTTACACAGATCACTGTTGGTGTATAAGGAATGGCTGTAATATACAGTAATACTAATTATATACTCATGCAAAAACGCTATTACTTTTCACTGCAAAGCTATGAGAGAGGTGTTACTCTTCTTATTTTTGAAGCCGTTAATAGAGTACCAGGGAGATTAAGCTTGTCAGAGGTCCTCACTGGAAGGTGTCTATTGTGTCCACCTCAAAGTCACTACGAGAGCCCATGAGTGACCAAAGTCCCATTTCTCTTAATGAATCTCCATGTAATATCCTTCAGAAGTGCTTTGTTGGTCATTCACTTGATTTATGTCCATTTAACTTGTTTTTTTCATCAATTACAAACATTTATGACATGTTTCTGTCTATCACTGACAATATGCTTTTCCACCAATGCCTTGGCAGTTAAATCCACATGTTACTGTCTGCCCCTTTATTACAGTGTTCACTTTGCTCATTTGCACATCCATTCCCTGTGCAGTCGTTTGTTTCTTGGTCCAGCTGTAGATTAATTGTAATGCCCATGTTTATGTTCTTATGGGTGCTGCACTACAATCATTTAAACCCAGTTATTAAAAATGTTAGATGACATAAAATGGCTGTTCTTTTTCCCTTTTATAATGAATACTGCAGCTTAAAATGCCCATGTTCGAACTCAAGAACAGACATTAATTATGTAGTGTGGAGTTCAAATAAATGCATGGAGGTAACAATACAATTTAGCTTTTCGCTAGCATACATTGAAATCACTTTTTAGGAAGTCAGCATGGGCTCACAGCGAACAAATAAGCTCCTTTATTTAGAAAAGTATCTGAATTCATCAATGGAAGTATGAGGTAGCTTGAGTGAGAATGTTCCCCATAGGCTCATATATTTCAAAGCTTGGTCCCTAGTTGATGGAACTGTTTGAGGGACATTAGGAGGTATGATTTTGTTGAGGAGGTGTGCCACTGCAGGGGTTGGGCTTTGAAGTTTCAATAACCAACCACAGGCCCTGTCTCAGTATGTCTCTCCTGCTGCACGTGAATCAGGATATAAGTTAAAAGTTAATTCTCCAGCACCATGCTTGCCTGACACCAGGTTCTCCACCATGATGATAAGGAACTAACCTTCCAAAACTATGAGCAAGTCCCCAATTAATTAATTAAGTTGTCTTGGCCATGGTGTCTTTTCACAGCAATAGAACAGTAGCAAAGTTGTTGTGATATATTTGAGCTCCACCTATTTAGAGTCAGACTAGTTTGGTCCTAGACCATGTGTGGTATAAAGCCTATAATTAAGGACCAATATTATGTGTTGTCTTGATTTCAGTGAAGCTACAGGGCCTCACATGGTTTCACTATCAATTTCCACCATAGTTTGCACTAATGCTTAAGTTCTTTCTTTGAGTCATATGATACCATTTTCAAGGGACTAAGTGTAGTCTCTTGACTGAAGTTCTAAGTCAGTCCATGGAATTACCAAATAAGCCAAGCACATCTCCTTTTTGGGAACTGTAAAGTATCCTCCTTTTGTTGCAAGCTTGCTGCTCCATCCCCTGTCTGATCACATTCTTCTTTTCTAACTATAACATTCATATGAACATATACTGGACACAGTATCTTCATTACCAAAACAGGAGAACACACAATTAATTAAAAACCTAACATCATCTGTCCAATATTGGTGCCATGACTTGACCTCTATAAAACCCCAAGAAGACTTGTTTCTTATAGGTAATTATAAAATAATGCCATTTCTCCACTCCATTTCATTTCCAGAATCTGTTCTGTCACATTTATAAATTTAAGTGAGAACTTCATGGAGAAGAAGGTAATAGGAAATATCCCTTTTAAAAGGAGAATATTGATCAATACATTCCATAAAGCAATTGCTGTCAATTTCTAGAGAGTATGCTGTCCTGCCATTCAGGTTAGCAGTGAGTGTCCAGAAAGTGTTTGGCATGAAGACAGAAGGTAAAGGGAATTCTGAACATTATGAGATGGGGCAGCTGCTGAGTGCTGGAAGGATAGAAGATTCTCAGCATTCTTACAACAGAGCTCTCTAGGAATAACTTCTTTAGAGCCTAGATTGCTGCTTGTGGTGAAAGCATCTGTTAAATATCATATTGCAGGAGAATTACATAAAAAGATGATTGACATGATTGTATGAACACAATGTGCTTTCAAATGCACTAGAAAATTACTGGGAGAAAAGCATCACCCATATCCCTACTAGTTAGAATTGCATAGGTTAGTGAAAGTCTGTTCTATCTTTCCACTTCAAAATTTCAGGAGGCAGAGCGAGCTATACAGGGTTGATAGTTATTTAAAAACAAAAACTACAAATAAAAACCAAAACATTACAAATATAATTCTAGTATTCCTGTGTGTGTATATATGTTATTTTATTTTGCAAACCAGGATCATGCAATGAACATGTCTCTATAACTTGTTATTTTTCAGCTCATAATATATCATGGTTCTTTCTTAAAGTCACTAATACCTAAAATTTCTTTCCATTACTATTTCACTATTGGGAAAAACTACATTTTAACCATTCCTCTACTTCATAGAGCATGCCACTTACTCCCAGTATTTTGCTATTATAAACTCTACAGATAGCTATTAAAGGCTGATCAGAATTTGAGTCTTGGGTCCATCACTATATCTGTCTTTGGAAATTTACCTAACTTTCCTCATCTTAGTTTTTATTTCATACATTAAATGGAAAATACAAGAGCATTTTTAGGATTCTTTTGATTATAAAATGAAGTTGTATGTATAAATAATTAGTACCATTGTGTCCCTATCTTTTAAAGGACCTATTTTGGAAACCTATGAATTATTGTTAAATGACTTATTTATTTTGCTTACTAAATAGCTAAGACATTCTTTAGCTATGCTAAATGCTAATATCCATGCATTAAATCATAAAAAGTAAGCATAAATTCTGCTTGAAATTGTGTCCCAAAAGTTTTAGTGAGAAAACAGAGGATACACTAATAATTTGATTAAGGAAAAAATCAAGGAAATATTAGCCAGTCATGATGCTGCATTCCTGTAATTTTGGCACATAGAAGGCCAATGTAGAAGAATCAGAAAGTCAAGGCCAGCCTGGGCCATGTAAGGAGAACCTGCCCATAAAAACAAACAACAAAACCATGTATGTGTTAGTTAAAGTAGCTGAAAAGTATAAAATGTACTAAAATATGTCAAAAAGCATTATAAGTAAAGACACAGGAGCTGTGTGAAGAAACTGCTACTTTAAGGATGACTGAGAGTATTCAACAAGAGAGCCAAGGAAATAGAAGAAGATTGGAAGTGTAGTGATATGTTGGCATGATTGAGACAGACTTTATCTATAACAAACCATTATAACTAATATGTCATGAAGTCACAGGGAACAAGAACAGCCTTTTGCTTTGTTATGTCTTCCTAAAACCATGTGTTGCAGTCTATAGTCAATACCCAACACTGCACAAATAATTACTGAATCTAAGGTGGCAAACCAAGGCAGAAGTGGCTAGCAGGGTTTTGTATGGCCTGTGAGTTACGGCAGAAACAGCTTTCCAGGGGGCGGCTTCAGTGAGACAGCTCAGCTTTATTCCAGAGAAAGCAAGATATATAGGATAAAAACAGCAACCAGAGCATCACCTAATTTACTTTTGACAGCAGGGTCCTGTCATACAGCTGGGAGCACAAAACCTAATTATCACATGGGAAGTAGGAGGAGAGCATCTGCAGGGTTCTGTGTCAAAGGTCACACTTGAGATATACAGACAAGCTTAAGAACAGTGTCCAGACAAGGTCAGGCTTCAGAACCTAGAGACACTATCCAGGTAAGGAGGGAGTCCTACTGGAAATGGATTCCTCTGTTTTGCACTGAGCCCAGAGAGCTATCCCGATGCGGTGACTTGTAACCTAAAGTGCAGGATACTACAACAGGTTCTTTTGGGCTCAACACTTTTAACCTGTTAACTAGCTTAACAAAACACCATTTCAAATCAGAGAGTTGCAGCCTTGTCTTTGAATTTAAATGGACCACAATCATATAAGATTTGGATCTGGGCAGGGTGTTGGTGGCACACGCCTTTAATCATAGCTCTAGGGAGGCAGAAGCAGACACATATCTGTGAGTTGGAAGTCAGCCTGCTCTATAGAGCAAGTTCCAGGACAGGCTCCAAAGCAATACAGGAAAACCCTGTCTGGAAAAAAAAGAAAGAAAAAACAAACAAACAAAAGATTTGGATCTGTCATGAGAATGATCTCATTTCCATAGGAATAATGCTCAGGTAAGAATTTTGAGACTCTGATTTTTGCCTTACACTTACCAGTTTCATCAAGTGAAAAAGGCACATCTCCTTTTCATGGAATTTAGTTTTTAATAGCAAAAAAGTAGTATTTTTGTTTATTCCAGGCTTCTCTACAATTCCATCACTTCGCAGGGGATCAATAGTCGGGGTTTGGCAATGTGCTTTAGCGAATATGTAATTCATTGACAGCAGTCTATTCACTCTTTCATGCTGCATGGATCGTGTCCTGACAGCATAGGATTTAGACACCTGAATGTGATAGTCAAACTTTTATCAGTCACATTTTTATTTTATACCCCACGGTCACGTCTCATCAATTTTTATTTCTTGGATTTCTCAAAAATGTATTTGTTCTATTTCTGTTAGTTTGTTTGCATAGCCACAGGCTAACATGCTCCACAATCACTTCCAACTGTTATTCACAATCCACTGGTTGTCATTCGTACTTCAACTTCCAGCCCATATCTTCTAGGAAGCATTAAATTGCCTCTTCAACTGGCCGGAGTCTATGCTTTGTACTCCATCACAGTGTTTGTAATCCTGCCACAGTGACATACATTTGTAATCCAGCAATAGGGAACATAGGGTAGGAAGGTTGAAAGTCTAATGATGGCTAGAATACACAATGGAGCCCTGCTTCGAAAACAAAATGTGTTGTCAGATTCTCGTAGCACTGAGCATTCATTTCTGGGTAGGAAGTCATTAATTGAGCTGTCTATCCCATGAACATGAAAGCTACAGAAGAACCTACAGAAGACAACTGCATCACTTACTATTAAAATCAAACCAGCATCTCCAAAATTCATTCCTCCTATATTTTCTAGTTTACACTACAGTAAAGTGCCTGTATTTGTATTTATAAATGATCTGGAGGTCTGTGCTAATGTTTGATCAGCTGGTACCCAATCTGGGTGTCAGATATCTTACTTTGAGATGTATTGCAGCATCCTTAGCCCAGGTCTCAGCCTTTGAGAAACTAGGTGTTAATCACACTACAATATCTGAGTGTCATTTCTGGTCTGGACAGGCTTCACTTCAGCCACAAATGAATACAGTCAAAGGCGATTAACTGTGGCATTTTAATAGATGAGGCCTCCCTCCCTGCCTGCCCTTGCAGGGCTGCTCACCTAGAAAAAATGTTGCTTTATAAAGGGATGGAAAGTTAAAGTTTAAAGGGGCACTCTGGGGAAGAAATGAGTGAAGCAGGCCATTAGCTTATTCAATGTTCAAGGTATGGTTTTATTCTGAGTTGTGGTTCAGTGGGTTGGCATTTCTGATATTGTTTAACTACCAAAAAATTGAATTAGCCCCAAGTTCTTTTTCCTTAGTGACCCATAGATGTCTTAGGTAAGAAAAATGGGAGGAGAATACAAAAAGACTGTTTCCCTGTCCTCCTGGATTGAATACAACCAGAATGGTTATCTCATATAGTATTTTGGTTTAAGTAAGTGCAACACAGTTTACAAAATTTAATGTACAAGTGACGTAATCAAATAAAATATATTTTCTAGCCATAAAATATATTGGAAAATCATAGAAATATTTTCATAACTTCCCCCCATATTAATGTACATTGGTGTTTTGCCTGCTTGTTTTGTTGGTGAATGACCATGCAGTGCCCAAGGAGGCCAGAAGAGGGCAACGAAAACTAGGGGAATTACAGTCACAGATGGTTGCTAGCTGCCATATGGGATTTGAACCCAGGACCGCTCACTGGAAGAGCAGCAGAGTCTTAATCACAGAACCATTTCTCCATCCCTGAAAACTAATAGATTCATGATCAGACAGGGCTGGCAAAATTAACTTCACAGGACTCATGGCAAGGGTATGGATGGATTTTATAAGGATTTCTGTAAATGGGAAAACTTTCAAGGTTATGTTTTCAAGCAAAACATGAAGGACTTTTACCTTCCTACTGACCAATCATTCAGTGGGTGAGGGATGTTCTAAGTAGATGGGCATGGCAACAGTTACCTGAGGAAGCATTCCTAGGGGAAATTCATCTGTCAGCTGGCACCATCCCAGATTATTAAGAATTATATGTCTCCATTCCACAATGAGATCTTAACTGGCATCCCAACAGATTAGAATCTCTTGTGAGATTCTTCATTCACGCTTTGGCTAATGGCAGCATTGTGTAGAAACATTAAACATTAGGACAAGAGACATGGCCCTGTGGCTTTCTGATCTTGCAAAGGACCTGAGTTCTGTTCCTAGCACCCACTTTAGGTGAGTCACAACTGCCTATTATTCCAGCTCAAGAGTAGCTGGTGCCCTCTGCCTGATATCATGAGCCCTCTAACACATGTGCATGCATATAAAGAAAAAGCAACATTTTTAAAAGTCACAATCCATTTGCATTTCCAATATTTTTACTCTTTTCTATTTTATTTTAGTTTTTGCTTTATTTGTTTACTTGGGGGCTTTAAAAAGTATACAAAACTGGGTGTTGGTGGCACACACCTTTAATTCCAGTACTCAGAAGGCAGAGGCAGGTGGATCTCTGTGAGTTCAAGTCCAGCCTTGTCTACAAGAGCTAGTTCCAGGACAGCCTCCAAAGCCACAGAGAAACCTTGTTTCAAAAAACAAAAATACAGGGTTTCACTATGTAGTCTTGGCTGGCCTGGAACTTGTTATATAGACCAAGCTGACCTAGAACTCAGATATCCTCCTGCCTCTGCCCCTGAGTGCTGGGATTAAAGGCATGTGTCATTATGTTCAGCAATATTTTAATTATTGAGCATATTATATGTCATCTCCAGGTATCAGAATATGCAATATTAATATGTAATCTGCCCTCTAATTTACTTCTGAGGATGGTGATGATGATAAGAAAACAAAATCAGGAATGGAGCAAAAACTAAAAAGATAAATTATAATCCTTTCCTATAATCTACATTTATCTCAGCCCAAGTTCAACCCTGCTTTTTGTGTTTTCACACTATATAAAAAATTTGATAAATGAAAATTCACAAAAAATATAAGTACATTGCCTGATGAGAAATCTCTTGTTCATGTTGATGAATATCTCTACTTCTACTACACTAGGGACAGAACCAAATGGAGATGTATGTAAGCTGGTGTCCATAATGAAAAAGTTTGTGTTAATAAGCAAGCAACAAATGGGAAATTCTGTCTTACTATTGGTATGCCCCTGAAAGTCTTTCTTCTAGAAAAATACCAGCTAAGGATATCTGAGATATTGAACAAGGACATTAAGTAGAACTTTTTAAAATTTTTTCCTTCAGTAAGAGGACTTCCTTTTATCCTCTTCAAACAAACGAGCAAAAATAAAAATAAAATAAAAATAGGAAAGGAATGAGAGAAGCTATACTATACCACCTAAAATCATGAAAATGTTTAGGTTGACTCAGAACTCAGTTATCCATAATTCAGGAGTAGAATGGCAGCAAATGCAGAGGGACAGGCTCTAAGATATGCTCAGATGGTTCCCACCATCAACTGCATCTGATCTTGTGGTATAAAAAAAAGTTTATGTGAAAAACTTCCACGTGTTTTCCAAAGTGACTGTACAAGTTTGCACTCCCACCAGCAATGGAGGAGTGTTCCCCATTCTCCATGTCCTCTTCAGGATAAGCTTTCCTTAGTGTTTTTGATTTTAGCTATTCCAACAGACAGGTGTAAGATGGTATCTCATAGTTGTTTTGATTTGCATTTCCCTGATGGCTAAGGATGTTGAACACTTTCTTAAGTGCCTTTCAGCCATTTTAGATTCCTCTGTTGAGAAGTCTCTATTTAGTTCTCTACCCCAATTTTTAAAATATTTTTTATTATTTTAATTTTAAATAGCTTGTTTTACATGTCAATCCCAGTTCCCTCTCCCTCCTCCCCCCCCCATTTTTAATTGGATTATTTGGTGCTTTGGTGACTAGCTTCCTGAGTTCTTAATATATTTTGGAGATCAGCCTTACAGAGCTCAAGGACTCTAAACTGACAGATAGGAAGTAAGCCCCCTGAACATGGGTGTCAGTTGGGGGACTTGGACAGTCTATGAGACTGCTGCCAGTGGAACCAGTATTTATCCCTAGTACATGAACTGGCTTTTTGGAACCCATTACCTGTGTCAGGATACCTTGTTCAGCCTAGATGCAGGGGTGAAGGCCTTGGTTCTGCCACAAATAATGTGATATGGTTTGATGATTTCCCCATGAAAGGCCTCACCCTCCTTCTCTGAGGAATGAATGGGGGGGTGAGATGGGGAAATGGAGGAGGGAGTAGGAGGACTGCAGGCAGAGGGAAATGGGGTTGGTATGTAAAATAAGATTATTTTTAATTTAAATTTAAAAAAGTCAAAAAATGTTTTTGTGTTCTTAGATTGTTTTATCAGTTTTGGAAACTGTGATATATCACTTTAAAATATGCCTGCAGGGCAAACGGATGACACTAGAAGAAACCATCCTGAGAGAGGTAACACAGTCACAGAAAGAGAAACATGGCATGTACTCTCTCATATATGGATTTTAGACATAGATCTGGGGAGTGCCAGCCTACAATCCCATGGCCAGAGAGTCTGGGAAACAGAAACTTCATTCAGTGGCTGATGGAAGAAGAGGCAGACTCCCTTGGTTAAGTACTGAGCTGAACTCAAGAAAGCCAGTAACAGAGAGGGAGGACTGATGACCAAAGGGATTAAGACTGGGCTGGTTTAACTCCCAGGAACAGCTGACCTGACTAGGGTTAACTCTTGAATCCCAGGCTGATGCCTGGGAATCCAGCATAGGACTGATCAAGACCCCCTGAATGTGAGTGTCAGTGAGGAGGCCTAGGTAATCTATTGAGCCTTGGGCAGTAGATCAGTACTCATCCCGAGTATACACACGCACTTTGGACTCCCATCCAACAATGTGAGATGCACTCTCACCCTGAACTCTTGGGGTAGGGTCTAGGCTCTGCCCTGGATGAAATGACAGACTATGGACACCTCCATGGAGGGCCTCACCTTCCCTGGGGAAATGAGGGGATAATGGGGGGGGATTGGGGGGAGGGCACAGGAGGAGGGGAGGGAAAGGTAGAGGGACCTGGAACTGACTTGTGAAGAAACCTTGTTTCTAATCTAAATTTAAACTGAAAAATAGATAATAAAAAAAGAAAAAAATACTTTGTATATACATTGTATACATCTATGAAACTCTCAAATAATAAAAAAACTTATTTTCAACAAAAAAATATGCCTGCCGAGGGAAAGTCATTGAATTAGAGCATCTCAATGATGATGGAATTTAAGCTTTTACTGTAGACCAAATCATGCTGATGTTGTTTACAGTCATTTCTGCCAGGAATTTCCTTTGAGGATCAGCTGAGCCTCCACTGAAGCAAGCTTTCCTTTCATCCCCACTAGTCTTCAATGGCTTATTCATGGGCGAAGCCCAAGGAACAGTCTTTTCTACTGCAAGGCAGAACAGGAAAGACAGCCCCTTAATGACAACAAACTTGTAATTAAATGGGATTAGGATGTTCTTAAGTCAGGTTTCTTGGTGTGATAGGTCATTTCCCTTTCCAATTTATTTTTCATTGATGACACTCTTATGAGGGAGAGAGAGGGAGGGGAGGGAGGGAGAGAATAAAGGAACGAAATTAATTAGAGGCATGTTTTATACTGGATATTTAGACGGAAATGTAACTGAACATAATATATCCCCCAAATTTGGGCTACAGATTATATGCTAGTTTTTATTAATTATGTCACTTTGCAACAATAAAAATATATTCCTGAGGATTCAATGAAACTAATAAGTGTCTGATATTTTCTGTACACACTCTGGGACTGTTAAAGTTAAATGACCTAATGTGAAAGATCATGTTCCTTTCAAATTTACACACCCAAAACCTCCTGGAATAGCATTAGATAGTGTGAATTTGGAAAGCAATTCGGCAATGGTTGGGAAGCCACAGGAATGCTGTTGGTGACCTTGCATAAGAGATCAGTGAAGGTACAACAGCAAGTTGCTGCCTATGAAGCAGGAAGTGAGCAGTCTCCTGATAGTGAATTGTCCTGAGCTTTGACCTTGAATTCCTGCTTTGAAAAACTGCCAAGTATGTTTCTGCTATATGCAAGCTGCCCAGTTCATGGTAATTTATTCCAGGGTTCAGAAAGGCTAAGAAAGTTAATCTATGTACAAAGAAATAAGTGAAACATTGCTTGAAGTATGACATATTATGGTATTCAAAATGCAATAGTTGAAGATTTATACTAAAATTTTATCACAAAGTTGTGCCAACAGAATGACATCCATATGTGTGAAATATGTGTGTCTAATGACATGATGATTTTATGTAAATAAATGAATGCAAGCTTTAATGGCTTATCAACAGGCCTTTCATGAATACTGATGTGATCAGAGGTGATAATTTTGATAGGAAAAGCTAAATACAAACGGAAAGTAAGCAAATATTTCCAGAACAATTGTCATTACAAAATCACCTTCAGGACACAAGGAATTGAAAACCTTTCATACGTAACATCACATCTTCCTGGTAATTTTGATGGGTGATATTTTGATTTTTTTTAATTAAGGAAAATGACAGCAAATGATTAGCTCTTCCAATGGACTTTTTTGAATGGAATAGATTTGTCTAGAGGGAATGTTTGTCAAATTTTTAAAGATGAGTTACTGAGCCTATCTAAGGAATTATATTTGTTAAAATGATAAAAATATAACAATGAGTATTCAATATCAAGATTCCAAATTATTTTTCAAGTGACTAAAAACTTGACCCTCTACTCAGAGGCAAATAAAAATAATAAAGTTCACATAATAAATAATTTTATTTCTCTTTTGTACCCCCATGACTTTCAGAATGTCAGGGATGAAAAATCAGGGTAAAGTTTAATTACTCATGATACCGTGTTTGAACTTAGCATTATGAAGGCTTAGAAAGGATAAAAACCACCATTTATTGACACATATTGTGTGGAAGGGACTTGACACTCATGATTAAATTTAATCCTTGTGAAAGCCTGTGATATGGAGCCATTATCCTGGTATTACAGACGAAGACCATCGGGTTAAGTAACTAATTCAAGATCACACAGCCAGTAGGTAGGGAAGGAATGACTCAAGCCCTCATCTATATACCTTTAAAATACGTGGTCACATCTCTACGTACAGTGCAAGTCAAAAGACCCGAACTTTCAAGCATAGTGAGAATTGGCAAATGTTTGAAACAGAAGACTATGGGTTGAGATACTTAGGGCATTCGGCAATAAACTTTCTGTTTTCTACCACGTCTATGGCATTGAAGTAAATGTCAGTAGATAGTTTGAAACCTCGTTAGCTAATGTTTAAAAATTGAGGGCTAGGATTTTCTCAGAGGGCCACAGATGTTACTCCTCATTCACTTGTCTGACATGTTTTGCCAAAACCCACAGACACCAGAATATGTACATGAAACATATTAGCTGGGTTAACTGTTTTAATCACTCCCTGGCCTTTCAGTTAGGAGCCAAGTGATGATGCTTGCTTTAAAGCTTACATTTTTACATTTGATACAGGCTTCAGTAATTTGTCTTCTGTGCCATGTATCTTACAGTTTACTCTTTGTGGCACTCACACACTTAAGTGGTTCTGGAACCCATGCCCTCAAGAAATAAAATGTAGGAGTGAAGCACAGAGATGCAGTTTTCTTGGGTGTTTTGTTCAACAACATGAGTCATAAGACTAAATATCATTCATCCTATGTATAAACAGACATGTGACTGGCAAGTGAAAAATACTGGGAAATGAGAAATCTCACTTTCAAACACATCTCTATTTCTTTCTTAAACTTCCCAGCTAAGAAAGAAAATGTACAACCCACATGCACCCATACACATATATTATTTTGAATATCTTTTTAAAAAGCTATACATTATAATTATGTAAATGAGATTGTCATCAACTTTAATTATGCTAATATGCTCACTTTTTATAAGAAAAAGAGGAATAAATACTCATTAACACTGAAGACCTCAAGAACTTAAATTAAATTTTACTTTGAGATAGAAATTTGTATGATAAGAAACCTGCATTAGTCACCCGAATCTACCTTTTCCACCCTCCTCTATTAAAAATAATTTATACAAGTAATCATCTTTAAAGCTAAAATGATTTTTAGAGGAAACTTCAATCACTTTAAATTTTAAAAAGAATCTAACCGTACCAAGTATGCAGCTAAGAGTTGGCTTTCCTGCTTGACTGCAGGCAGACACTCTCCATCTACCCACTTAGCTCTGAAGATACCTGTGACAAGACAGGTGGCAGCAAGAACTGGTGATTGTTCTTGTTATATCAATGCATTTACACTTTGGTATGCACAAATATTTTCCTGTATTGCATGCATATGCAGTGAAGAACATAGATGTTTTAGAAGAATTCTCTACTGTGACGAAGTGAGCATCAAAAGCTCCATCTTCCTTCAGGAAATCCTTCTAGAATTTTCAAGCTAGGGCTATATATGTTGGGTTGAAAAGAATTCAGTACCCTTTTATCAGTTCATTGTTGGCTTGGCCTGGCCTGGGCCTGGCAGAACCAATAATTTAGGAAATTACATACGGCCTATTCTTCTGCCAACAGCAGCAGCCTCTATTATGCCATTCAGGCAGATTGTTTGTATTCTATCCTTTGGCTTACTCCTTCTGTGTGTATCATCACTTAGGGTCCCTAATGACCACTACTAACAACAGTAGCAGAAAAACAGTATCAGTTGAAATTGCATAGTATTAATGATACTAGTTAACATGTACTTTTTAAAATCGAGGCCAAGGACAACTGTAAACTGAGGATTTATATAATTTTTGTAACCTCACAAGCTCAAGAAGTAGGCATTATTACCAAACATTTCTGATCATGACACTTTCACATGGATTCTAAAATGTCTAATTTATGGAATCAGAGTAGAATGGTCCTGACCAGAGAATAGGGTGTGAAGGAAGCATTGGGCTTAGGGGATGTTGTTCAACAGATACAAGATTCCAGTTCAAAGAAGAATACGTTCTGGTACTCTGCTGTGGATTATCATTATAATACTCCAATGGAACTAAAATAGGGTTCCCAATCTCAATATTCTCATCACAAAAATAATAAACATTTGAGGTGATGGGTATGAAAACTACCCTAACATTGTGTGTGTGTGTGTGTGTGTGTGTGTGTGTGTGTAATCATCACACTACTTCCCATAAATACAGAGATGGTGAATTTATGATACAGACATACCTGTAGAATCCATCATAATTTAACATCATAAAGGTGCCCTTAATAGTGTTTTAATTACTGCTGTATACCTGTGATAAAATATCAGATAGAAACAACTTAATGAGAAGAACTATTTGCTGTTGTCTCATGGTTTTAGAGGACTCAGTGGACCACGGAGCAGAAGGCACGGTCAAGCAGAGCACTAGCTATAATGGCAGTTACAGGAAGGGTTAGAAGAGATGAGGGAGCTAAGGTCACAAGATAGCTCCAAGGACAAACCTCTAGTGATCTACTTCTTACAGTTACTGAAGTTTCCAGAACCTCCAGAAACAGCATTACCAGCTAGAGGACCTAGGCTTGAACACATAACACCAAGATGAACATTTCACATTCCAAACACAACTTGTTCCTTACTTGCCAAACTCTGCCATCGAGCAGCACAGAACACTGCACTGCACTGGGTTTCCTCCTATCATGTTGCCATAGGAACTGCAAGCCAAGCTCAATTTGTCAAAATCCCAAGCAAGTAGCCCACTGCTTGTTATTTAGTCTGGGAAATTATCAAATTCCAAATAATGCCTTCTACTTAATTTACATTGTTTTCTGCCACAATTAAGTTGCAAAATGAATATAGATAATAAAAATCAATGATTTTGCTATAATTTAAAAAAGGAATAAAATATAAGGTCCTAACTGAAATACATATTTGAATGATTTTAATGTACTCTCTTTTCCTTTTTTTCTTTTATTGTTGTTTTGTTTGAGACAAGTTCTTCTCTGAAACACTGACTGTCCTAGCACTTGCAAACTCCTGAGTACTGGGATGAAGAAATGAGCCAGGGTACTCAACTTTAAAAGAATAGTTTTTAATTCAAGTAATAAATAATGGTTATTTTGTGCAAAACTTACTAATTGTGGTTATTACATCCTGAAACATGCATGCTGGGCCAAAACCAATAACCAAAAATTTCAGATGGTTGAAATTGCAAAATACCAGGTGATTTCCCAGCATCCTGTTGTTTGTGAATCATTTAGTCAGTTGATATCTCCTTGAGTGTTACTTTTTGATTTTTGAATGAAGCTCCCAGGGTTCCATCTGTTGGCAATGCCTGATGGGAAGACCAGGATTTTTTTCTTCTCTCCATATGGGTGTGTTTAGTGCAAAACTAACCATGCTTCTCATCAGGAGGCTACATTGGCTAATGAAGAGCTGCGAGCATGTGAGGATAGAAGAGAATCTGGGGAAACCTGATAGAAGATGGTGTCAAATATGTAGATTAGCATCTTCACCAGCTCCTCTCAGTTTTTAAAACCTGGGAAACTCATTTGATCACCAGGCAAGCTGATGGAAAATCTCTTTAACATGAAAGGAAAACACTTTCTTTTATTGCATGTGAACTCCTTCTATTTTCACTCCTTGCCTTTGAATAAAATAAACGGGCCCAAAAACTTGACCGATTGAGCTTGAGGGTTCTTTCCTCTCTTCTATCTCTAAAAGGACAATTAAAAGACTTCCAGTTAGTCAGCAAGACATCACTGCATCCCATAACACCTGTATCAGTGCATATGTGCAGAGATGTTCTCAACCATGACTCTAGGATCAGACACAACTGGACTGGATTCCAATGCTGCCACACTGTGATTTTGAACTTAAGTAGAAAACAAAATAATGACACATATCTCTGTTATTCTTCTTATTTGTAAAAGAAAGCTAAGACTATTGCTTACCTCAGTTAATTCTTAATATCAACACAAGAATGTATAAAAACTGCCCAACATTTTACAACAAATATTGGCTATCTATTTTAGTAATTAAGTTGACAAAATAATTCTTAGCAATCTACTTTTCAAAACAAATATTTCTTCTGGATTTTATCACTTTGAATGCCTTTAGTTGTAAATATCCAGGAAAGCCCATGAAAACTTGCAGAGAACTTAGTCTTGAATAGTTAGTGAGCTTAAGTGCAATATGGTCAAAATTGTGCTTTATTAACTCTCAGTCCACTTACTTTAGTTTTTCATTTACCATCAAAGAGGCTCTTCATAACTGGACAGTGACTTTAGAAGACCTGATTTCCTGCTGATGCTCTACAGTGTTCAAAGGATCATCATGTTTATTAGTCTTAAGACAGGATGTTTATTCTCCTAAACGAACCAGCTAACGGAAGCAATATATCTAAGGGAAGCTGGGTTTTAGGATCCCTAGGTGGAATAAACCCCAAACAAGGGTAAATAGAATCTTATTAGTCTACTTATCCTTGTCAGGAGCATTATTTAGGACTGGAAGCTTTTAAGTTTGTAAGACAGCCAGGAGTTTATGCAGACTATAAAAACATGTATATATGAATAAAGCACTGTCAGAAAAATTGTTCTAATAGATTTCATATTTTTGTATTGATAAGCTAACATTTTCTTGTACTTTCACAGAGTCTTATATTGGAGTCATACATACTATTTTAGCTGCATATGAAGAGTTCTGTTAATCCTGTACTCAAGCTTAATCATTAACAAGCCAAGAAATATTCATCACATTTCTTACTCTTTACATGGACTCCAGTGTTGTCCCTGTAAAAAGTGGGGGGTGAATAAGACAAACTCAACACCCCAGTAGTTTCTGGGGTCTCGATGGACACAATACTTTTCCTTTATAAATGGCAAAGAGGGCTGTTAAGCAATCTCTCAACTTCTGTTCTGAAAATTACACAAAATAACCCAAGCTCCTTTTATCTTTCCTCACTGGGACTATTTTCTATCCCTTTAATCTTTTTGTTGATATTCTATGGACCCTCCTCGTTTCCTCCACATATCACTCCTCTCTATGAAATTTCTAACTGGGAAAAAATCAGAAGGAGGAATCGATAATGTCTCTTACACAGGTGCATTCTCAGCCTCCTGCCCCTAAAATCATTGTTTGTTCTGCCTATATGTTTAGCAATAGTTTTATATCTTCAAATTCCCATTTTATATTATTTTGGTAGGCATTTCTTTAAATTGTAAATTTTCAGCTTGAACTTTTATTTGCCATAAAATGTAAAAACAATCAAACATGCAATTTTTATTATACTTCCACTGAATTACATAACTCAGACTTTACTTTAGAAAATGGAACCTTAGCCGGGCGGTGGTGGCCCACGCCTTTAATCCCAGCACTCGGGAGGCAGAGGCAGGCAGATCTCTGTGAGTTCAAGGCTGGGCTGGACCAACAGCCTCGAAAAGAATACTGATAAACCCTGTCTCGTAAAAAAAAAAAAAAAAGAAAAAGAAAAAGAAAATGGAACCTTACTACCATCACACAATTCCTATATGCCCCTTCAATCCTCACTTTGGTGATTCCAGAAGGGACAATAATCCCAATTTTTTCAACTATAAATTCTATTTGCCAATTGTGAAACTTTATTTAAATGAAGTCAGAAGATGTGTTCTTCAGCATGGAAATACTATATTTATAGTCAAAATTCAAGTAACTATATTAGTATACATCAAATTCTTGGTTCTCTATTCAGATCTACAGTTCTACATATTTACTGTTTAGCCAATACTACATTACCTTGACTTCAATGCTTATTATAAGTGTGGAAATCAGTTTACTGACCTTTCCAACTTCAATATTCTTTTCAAGTTTGCATTGATACTCGAAATTCCTTTACTTTCTCATATAATTTTTTAAGAAATGACTGCTGATACCTTCAAAGAATACTCTGACTCAATTGCTTTGCATCTGCAGACAGATATATTTTCAGAAACCTTACTTCTTGCCAGTGTTTAATATATTGACCCAAATTTAACCTTTTATTATTAAATCTGCTTACTTCTGTTTCCTTAGTGCTGGAGTTAAAGGCATGAACCACCACTGCCCAGCTAGAATTCTTAAGGAATAACTAGCTAATGCTAAGAAAAATGATCATGTCAATAAATAAGGGTAATTTTCAAGATTCTGTTGTTAAATTAACTAATACACACAGAGAAAAAGAGACACAGAGAGAGACAGAGACAGAGAAACAGAAAAAGAGACAGAGATAAAGAACTAAGAAAATCACTAGGAAGGATTCACTGACTACATTAAACTTGATCAAGTTTGGAGAATGTAAACTGTGATGATGGTGGTTATCTGAGAGCCATGCATTAAGAAGCTGGCTAGAGGTTACTCCACTTAACTCATCTTGTCTTTTAAAGTCACCAAACAGAGAAACCTTCATTTGAATAGAGATTCTTGAGAACTGAAGTTCTTCTGCAAGAGATAACAGAACAAAGGGATCAGGTTAGACAATCATGTATCTGATGCATGTAGAATCTCATGTTTTCAGAGTAGTTCTGCTACTATGGTCATCAAGTGCTGCAAGGAGGCCAAGGAGAGAGTGATGGGTTATAAAATAATAGGCAATGGAATAATTATTTTATTCTCACAACAAACTTGCCAAGCAGTTACTATAATTAGTTTTATTTTATAATAATCAAATCCTACACCAAATAAGAAAGCCTAAGCATTCAAATCAGGAATTTGAAGTAAATCATGGATAATGTAAGAAGAAAGAATGAAATAATGTGAGAGTAAATCTGAGAAATACACAAAAATTACAATGTTGTGCCTTGGTAAGCTTTTTAAAGCACATTTCTCACTAGAATAATCGAAATCTATGAAAGATGTTTTTGAAGATAAGGATGAAGGTGGTCAGAGTATTGTGAAAGAAATGCTCAAAAGATTTGTAATAAAAACATTACCAAGACACTCTATCTACAAAGAAGAAAAGTCATAGTAGAGATAGGGAACACTTACATACGTTGTGGCACTATTTACAATAGCCAAGGTTTGCAATCAGACTAGGGGCAAAGAAAATGTAGATTATATATGCAGTATATAAACAACCGTAAAGAACAAAATTCATTTTATGAAGATATTAACTAAAGTTGGAAATCATCACATTGATTTTAAAAGGTCAAATGTATTTTAAAGAAAGAGAACTGTCCCATATTATTATCTATAGGCAGAACTTATTTTAAAAATTAAAAGATACAAGTCTATTCAGGAAAAAAAATTAGGGCTAGTATGTGTTGGGGGAAGGAGAGTGTAATGGGTAGAATGATGTTATAATTCTGTCTCAATTGTAAATATCACAGTGAAACTCATAATTTTGTAAAATTAATGCATGCTTCTAAAGAGAAGAAAAAGATGATAGCTATAAGGCAAAACGCACAGCGGGATTACATAAATCTTTTGATGACAGAAGCTAAAAAATACTTATGAATAGAATAAAAACAAGAGGCTCTTGCCCATTGATGAGGTATTTACTGAGATATCACTATCTGTGGCTGTAAGGGAGGGATAACCTCCTCAACGAGTTAGGTAAGTACGTAGTTAGTTTTAATAGATTGGTACTGAGGTAACAGAGAAATAGAGCCTTCAATTTTTTTTTGCCAAATCCTATCTTTTTTTATCCTTTTAAAAAAAATTAACTTAGAAACAAGTTTGTTTTACATGTCAATGCCAGTTCCCTCTCCCTCCTCTCCTCCCCTGCCCCCACCAACCCCCTTTCCTATTTCCTTTCTGTTCACCAGGGAGGGTGAGCTCTTCCATAGGGTGTCTTTAAAGTCTGTCATACCATATAGAGCAGGGCCTAGACCCTCCCCTGTGTATCTAGATTGAGAGAGTATCCCTCTATGAGGAATAGGTTTCCAAAGTCCATTCATGTACTAGGGATAAATACTGATTCATTACCAGAAGCCCCATAGATTGCCCAGATCTCCAAACCGGCATCCATGTTTAGGGGGTCTGGAAGAGTCCTATGCTGCTTTCCTATCTATCAGTCTGGGACCATGAGCTCCCACTTGTTCAGGTCAGTTGTTTCTGTGGTCTCTCAGCCTGGTCTTTACCCCTTTGTTCATTACTCCTCTCTCTCTGCAACTGGATTCCAGGAAGTCAGTTCAGTGTTTAGCTGTGGGTGTCTGCTTCTGCCTCCATCAGCTACTGGATGAAGGCTCTAGGATGGCATATAAGGTAGTCATCAATCTCATTATTAGAGAAGGGTATTTAAGGTAGTCTCTTCACTATTGCTTAGATTGTTAGATGGGGGACATCCTATTAGATCTCTGGTCATTTTCCTAGTGCCAGATTTCTCTTTAAACCTATGATGGCTCCCTCTATTATGGTATCTCTTTTCTTCCTCTCCAATATTCTTTCCCTGTATCAATCATCCTGTTCTCTCATGTCTTCTTGCCTCCTCTTCTCCCATTCCCTTTCTCTTACCTCTCTCTCCCCTCTCCTCATGCTCCCAATTAGTTCAGGAGATGTTGTCACTTTCCCCTTCTCTGAAGGACCACATATGTCTCTCTAAAAGTCCTCCTTGCTTCCTAGCTTCTCTGGCAGTGTGGATTGTAGAGAGCTTTCAATTTTAATCTCGTATCTGGATTCAACTTCCCAGGATGCTTGGACAAATTATTTTCCTTATTTGAAATATTTCTTCATTGTATGTGCAAAAACTCAGTACTCAAGTGCCTAGTGACTACGGAAGGTTTGAGATAAGGTAATAGTGTATGCTAAAGATGAACAAAGCCCTACATTTGTAGGTAAGAGAGAATGTCACTACTATATTGGCACACTGGCATTAAGGTACCTTGATCCCCACAGCCCATCCCAAATGCCAACAATACAAAAATAACTGAAGTCAAGACACAACTTTATCTTCCAGGCTAAATCAAAAGCTTTATTCACATTTGTCCTCAGTCAGTCAAGGAAAAGGGGCTGTCCCTGTTGTGTTTTCCTCTGGAGCATGATTTCCAGGTCTGTATCTTGTCTCACGGGGAAGATTCAGAAAGCATGAGAGAGGCAATCTTCTTGCCAGAATCCAGCAAATTAAAATAGTGAGTACACTATATGTGATATGTAAACACAAAATGATTTTTTTCATTTTAAATATAGACTAATCTCAGACAAAATGTGCAACCGTCTGAGGATAATAGTACACCAGAGAAATCTTGAGAATTAAGTTGGCTATTCATTAAAGATAATACTGGAAGCTACTGAAAATTTTACTCAATATTTTTTCACCATAGAAAATGACAAATTAGGCAGGAATTTTATTGCTAAACTTTTCAAAGTTTATTACAAACACAAATAAAACCTCCCTCTAAACCTGTCCCAAATTGAATCAAAAGTACCACCCAAATGAAACACTGTGACATGAATTGCTTTCCATTGCAATATTTTCACATTATTTGTGAAATTTAGAAGAAGTATTATCTAGGTAGCAAGAAATAAGGAGATACAAGATGTAACTCAGGTTATACCTGATTCTGTATTTAATATCCTCTAATATGCATCATTTCTTACAAACATAATTTTCTCAAAGTTTCTTTGCTGGCTTTAATTGAGTGGGTTATAAATTTATATCCAAATTTATGTAGAAATTTATATTGAGCTAGTGAACATAAGCGATGAGAATTGAACTTTCAAAAGCAAGACGTAGCTAGTGGATTTTCTCTTGTAAATATACATATAGAATAACTGAGCTTCAGTATCTTTCTGTGAAACCTTATAGTTACAGGCATAATCATTTCTTACTCTGAAATGAACACTATCACAACACAAGAGATCCCCAAACAATAGATATAAATCATCTGGGTCCAATCAGAATAATAGCAAATGAGAAATTCTGGATAGTAAAGTTTCATCAGGTCTGTGAATCCAAAGACATTCAATTGGGAAATGTGATGAGCAGGAAAATGCAGTTAACATGAAAAACACCATGGAGATGTAAAAGAAGGAACAGGCTAATATGATGGAAGAATGGCAGGAGCCAGCCATTTGCAGTTATATTTCCGACAGGAAAGTCTGGGGAGATAGAATTTTAAGGTATGTATTTTAGAGACACATGGTTAAAGACTGCTTATTTGCACCTCTACATCATTACGACATTTCTACATTCCATTAAGATGGCAGACACAAACTGGATGGCTAGTTATTTATTAAAGCAATTTTGGGAGTGTCTTTCTGAAAGTATCATCTGGTTCCACAAGAGGAAGACAGAGTCACACATGATTCTTCATTTCGGGTGCTAATCACAAACTTCAAGCTACTACTTTTGTTTCTAATGAACTAATGAGCTATATATTGAGGTACTCTACCACGAGGATATGAAGTTGTCAGGGAAATTTACAGAACTTCATAGGGAAGTGGATAACTTATGCTTGATCATTTATAATAATGAATAGTTTGAAAGAATATAAATTAATATCCTTGAAAGCCCAAGGGAATCATGGAAGACATATGGAAAGTTTTCACAAATGCAGGAGCATCCATCCCTGGAGAGATAATTAATTTAACTCTTTATACTATTCCTATGACTGCAGTATCTTCAAGGAACCTGAGCATGTTTTTGTGTTCATAAAAGCTCTCCAAACTGATTTCTGAAGGGTTTTTGTTTTTTTGTTTTTTTTGCTTTGTTTTATTTTTTGTTTTTCAAGACAGGGTTTCTCTGTGTAGCTTTGTAGACCAGACTGGCCTTGAACTCACAGAGATCCACCTGCCTCTGCCTCCTGAGTGCTGGGACTAAAGGTATGCACCAACACTACCCAGCTTCAGCAGTGTTTTTATGTAGACTTCATGATATAGATGAGATTAATTTCATCTTTGGAGGAAGTCAATGCTAAGCCAGCTCATGAAGACATGGAGATGATATTCTCGAGTTTTTCAAAATTACCTTATTAAGGCAAACTCAGATGTGCTTCCCCAAAATAGACAATTGTCAATAAGACACTTCTCTTATTTTTTGTCTCCAGAACAGCCATGTATTGTAAGAGATGAGTTCATGCTCTGGTCCCTTTAGAGTTACAGATGAGTCAAAATTTGTAGATGAAAAGACAGACAGATGTGGCTGTCTCTTGACATCCATGGACCCCTGTAGGTATCAGAATTTTTAGATTTTCAGTTCTTCACAGAAAATGCAGAGTGTTTGCATCCAACTTATTCTAACTTGTACATTCAGACATCTCTGTGCTATTTATACTATAGAGCACATAGAAATACTGTATAAATTATGTGATATTTACAATGTACCATATAGGGGATACAGACAAAAAACCCCACATCCATTATATGTTCAGTAAAGACACTACTTAAAAATATTTTCAACTATATTTTTGTTGGATGAGCTCATTGACGTGAAACCAAAGGTACTTTACAATGTAACTACCAACAACTAGACTATGTAGACCTGAGAAGTTAGAGATTATGAATTTGATTCTGAGACAAACAATTGTGAGGGATTTATGAGTATATCTTATGCAGATTTAGAGAAGTCTTCCACTTCAACAAAAGGAGCTGACTGATGATGAGAAACTATCACATCCTCCTGTAGATGTATGAGAGTTGATGTATGAAATGCCCCACCACTGAAGAGTGGATAAAGAAAATGTGGTACATTTACACAATGGTGTACTACTCAGTGGAGGAAAACAATGGAATCTTGAAATTTGCATGGAAATGGATGGCACTAGAGGACATTATCCTGAGTGAGGTAACCCAGACACAAAAAGACAAATATGGTATGTACTCACTCATATATTGATTTTAGCTATGGATCAGAAGAGTTTCAGCCTATACTCCCAGTGCCAGTGAGGCATGTTACCCCAGAGAAGGGGGATGAGGCAAGATCTCCTAGCTGATTGGGAACATCGGGGGAGAGAGAGGGAACCAAGAAAAAGAGAGCGGGATAAGAGGAAGGGAGAAGAAGGCATGGGGGAGCAGGAAGGTTGAGTCGAGGGAAGAATAGAGGAGAGCAGGATGAGAGATACCGTAATAGATTGAGTCATTATAGGCTTGAGGAGAGAGCTGACACTAGTGAGATCTCCAGATATCTACAAGAATAACACTAACTGGCAAACTAAGCAATAGTGGAGAGACTACATTAGTAGCCCCTACTTGTTGATAAGGTTGATGACTACCCTATATGCCATCCTGGAACCTTCATCCAGGGGCTGTTGGAATCAGAGATACCCACAGCTAAACACTAAACTGAACTCCTGGATCCTAGTGACAGATATGGAGGAGTGATGAGCAAAGTGGGTCAAGATCGTGATGGTGAAACCCATAAAGACAGCTGACCAGATAAGGGGGAGCTCTTGAATCCCAGACTGATGGCTTAGAGCCCAGCAGGCTACTGATCCAGACTCCATAAATGTAGTGCCAGTTAGGAGGCCACAGAAATCACTGGGGCCTTGGGTAGTAGTTCAGTGTTTACCATGGTGTATGGATGATCTTTGGGAGCCCATTCCAAATAGAAGGATTCTCTTTCAGCCTGGACACATGGGGAAGGGCCTAGGGGAATGATGTGGGGATTGGGTGGGGGGCTGAGAGAGCTGGTGGAGGTACAAGGGAGGAGGGGTGGGAGAGGGAGCTGGGATTGACATGTGAAGCATTTGTGTTTCTAATTTAAATAAAATCATACATTGAGGAAAAAAAAAAAGAAATGCCAGCTTGGGTCTACTTGTCAATTTTACATGCAGGGTTAAATTTTGAACAATGCTGTGGATCCTGAAGCCGGATCTTTGCAGCAGTTGCCAGAGTAACAGGATCTGATACTGTGTACTCATTGTGCACAGGGCCCCTTCCTCTTTTGGGTCCATGAAACAAGCAGTACTGCAAAACACTGCCCTATAGTTTTCTAATACTATTGTTCAACACATAGCATTGCCCTTCCTTTTCCCATTATATCTTCACCTTGATTATTCTGGATGTGTCTCTTTTTTCTAACAAACAACTATGAAAATTTTAGTTTTTGTTATGAATCCATGGCTTTCTCTGCAAGATTTCAGAGCTTACTCTAGTGACTTTAGTTCAGTCACCTTCTCTGTTCTTACATCACTCTCCAAACACTAGCACCAATACCCTGTTTCCTAGGGATGGTTTGCTGATGTGTGTTACTTCCCTAGTAGGCTCAAATATTGAGAAAGGAAGGCAGAGAGTTCCACTAGTTTTATCTGTTCATCCCTGGGGTGAAACAATGCTTGGCATATAGTATTTATCTGGAAATGTATTCAAAGTTTCCTCTTGCTACCAAGGAATTTTCTGCAAATTGTGTTACAAGAGTGTGAAATATCAACATAGATGAGCCTGTGGAAAAACCAAAAGTGGGAAGAAAGATTGAGCAAAACCTGGAAAGAGAGAAATCCAAAGCAAACCCATATTCAGGCTGTCAAGGACTCTGAAATAAGGAGTACACACTTCTTCGTAATTCCCTCTGACCCTTGCTGGGTCCTATTCTAAACACCTTTGGCTCTCAGTCTCCTTATGTCAATGAAATGGGGGTTGTACTCTATGCTTTGTTTCCTAAAAGCATCAAGTTGTATGATTTTGCATATTTTAGCATGTGAAATTAGTTTTCTTTCCTTAGTCTACCTTATAGTTTTAGTGTCTATCAAAATATGTGCCCCAGGGAAAAAACTCTAACTTTAATCTGTGATGTGATTCAACCTGATTACCAGTAACTAAAAAGTTAAATTTAATGAAAATTTAAGTTTCAGTATTTCTTTGGCCAGTATTTATTTAAATATTTTGTGAGTAGAATCTAGAATGTGAAGATTATATGTTATTGGTAGAGTCAACAGGAAATGTTCATTTACTTACTCTGTATTTAGGGCTTGGTAATGGAAAAGCATCTTCAAGTAGACAATTTTTAGTCAAAAAGTATTTTTAATATCATAGTAATAAATTATAGAGTTACCATTATTAGTCATATTTATTCATGAGAAATAATGTGATATCTTACAAAATAAGACAATACATGGTATAACCTCTTGCAGTCTAATTTTTCATGGATGAGCACTTACAGACGTAATATCCTTATAGGTTATATTTTAACATAGTCTAATTACCACTTTCCACTTATTTCTATTTGGTTTGACACAACCACTTTGCCTAAAATAATTTAATGTTCTTATGAATGAGATAGTGTTAAACCTAGCCTATAACATCAATTGCCTTTTTTTATACTAAGAGCTCCAGTGATTTAGCATACTAGAAAGTGAGAACAAATGGCCGTTAGAGGGAAGTGAAAATGTAATCTTCTGAATTTTTACATGATTTCTGAAGAATTTTAAACATTTCTAGTTTGAAAACCATGCATCTTTACAACAACTCAGGGTCTCTGCTATAACAGCTAATAGAAATAAATACAAGTCTTTCCATCCCTTTATTCATCCATTGAATTCTTACCCACCTTTCCAGACACCATGCTGCCTGACTGGTTCCAAGGGCTTCAGGCATGACTAAGACATACTTGGTGATATCCCAAAGGCCATTTCTATAGACCAACATCCTTCACAGACCCACAGGAGATTATGGGCAGAATCCCAATACTGACTGGCAGGCATTTGTAACTCTGATGAGCTCTGTTCTAGGTCCTATACTCTGGTTTTCATTTTTCTAGAACAGATAAGTAACAGCAGATATCTCATAATGTTTTCAGGAATAGAATGAATAATGTGTAAGACAAGATTTCAGTGTTTTTTACCAATGCTGCCCGATGATGATGGTGATTGTGATGACTGTGGATTGTATATAATTTAAAATTTGATTTCCATTAAAATAATCCTTTTTGCATCCTTTGGGGAGAATCATCTAACAAAATTTTACAGATACTAACACTCTATTATCTTGAGGGGTGACACTGAAACCTCCCAAATATCTGATAAACTTTTGAAGTTGATAGTTTTCCCAGCATCTAAATATGAGCCTAGTGTCAGCAAGTCATAAAATGATAGGCAACAATTTCATCATAAAACGTGTTTGTGTTAAAACATTTGGAGTGACATAAAAAGGACCAGAAGGAAAAAAACACACAGACCATATTTGTTAATTTTTATTTTATAGTCAAAAAATATAATCTCTAATGATCCGAAGCAACAAGAAATGACTACTGACAAGATCATGATTTTGAAACACTGAAAATCTATAGAGGACATTTATCGTGTAATTCTCAGAATGTTCTTGCCAATATATTTTCCTTGGCTGAGACCTGTTTCTTCCTCTGCCAAGTGTGGACAACACTCAGAAGAAGCCAGGAATATATTGATCTCCAAATTTCACATTTGGTTTTTCTCTGTTACTGTACACATTCCCCATTAAGTACAGGTATTGGCTTCCTTCTGCATGATGATATCATAGTGCAGATGGGAGAGAAAGGTTGTAGTAGGCTGCAATGCCTTCAAAATCAAGCCTGACAAAATAAATCAAAATACACTTTTCTTCTTCTCAAGGCTGGACTCTAATCTACTCATGTGCTGACTCTAATACTCATTCTAAGGCTCGCAAATCTGATTGATGATGTCTTTGACCAATTTGGAAAAGGATAATCAACCACGGTGCCTAACTAGAAGCCTAACTGAATTTCAAAGCCTAAACATTTAATGTGCTCTGATTTACACTTGCTGAAAGGCTTAAGACATTCAGATTGCTTATGTATGTATCATCATTCATAGGCTTAAAATTTAGTTTCACCTTGCAATATTTCTGTTGGTGGAGCACTGACTTGCCACCTAGCCTTTATTCAGACTTCTTAGAGCCAGATTAACATAGCAATCACCTCATACAACTGAATACATTTCTTCTAACAATAAAAAGACCATTTTATGTTACTGATATTAATTATACATGATTTGTTGGTGATTGTGTACAAAACATTATGATTGATATATTGTACTTGGTTTATTGATGATATCTCCATAATATCTGACACAATGATTTCTAGACTTCCCATGAAGAAGGTATGATTATGTAGTAGCTGTCATATAATACATGTAAGGGTGGGGACAGGTGAGAATTTTAAGCTTATTTTGAAGAGTTCAATTAATGAGAGCAGAATGTCATGTTATGATTACAATTTCAATTTTCCTTGTCTGCACTCAGCACACTCATTACATAGCAATTGAGAAATTCTGACTATTGTATGTTTCCACAACAACATATAATTTATCTTTCCAGAGAACATGCTAGAGATTTGATATGTATAATTACCAAATTTTATTTTCCTTCCAGGCTTATTATCTCTGGCTAGAAAAATCAGACAAATAAGTGGTCTAATTCTTACTTTCAACTACCTGAAAGAGAATTTAGAAAGAAAATTGTTTCTTACGAAGACATTAATGTTATCTGATGACAGGTTTGTAAGACGAGAATTACTCTACAGGGAACTTGAGATTGAAGTCTGTAGTTATCACAGCTCTTATTAGGTGCACAAGAGGGCTAATGAGTTCATTTCTGAGCTGCCTCATTTTCCCAAGGATGCTGAATCACCACACTGCTCATAGCAGGAATAGTTGAAAGCCAGAGGTGATTTTCAGGGTAGACTGGAGTTTTCACCTTACATTCCAGTTGCATGTCAAAATTGGACCCAAACAACAGATTGTTTAAAATAAAATTCTTCCTGGTACTCTAAAAGTTTCCACCTCATACAAGTCACAGACAGAATTACAAAACTGTTATACCTCATTCCCAAGTGACAGTGAAGATGTGGCAACTAGTTCTACTCTTTATGACCATAAAGGCTATTTAAAAATACATTTTTCAATGACAAACAATACTATTGAATAATAAGCAGGGACATTTAGATTATTACTAGTTCTCTGTCTCTGCATATGCTTTCCTAGATCCTAAACAATGGGGACAATGATACCAAAGTTAGTGGCAATGGATCATCTAATGATATTCTTTATTCAATTGGATTTAAGGACCACCTAACACAACAAATGACATAAAATACTTGAAGGATGCACCTGATTTGTTCCTTCATAACACCTGTCAAGTCCTTCAACTAAGAAAAGGTATGATTTATTGTAGCTGTGTTTTTAATGCAATATGCATATGTGATGAGATTTTACTACCTGAGAAAGAGTGATTAAGTTCTGCATTTAGTGAAACTTCTGAAATGATTAAAGTGTTCTCATTGTCCATTCCTGTGTTGGCCATCCCTTGCCTGAGTCATTCTGAGGTGTCAAGATAATGGGAATGAACGCATGTAAAGTAAATAGCTTACATAATGAAGTTCTTGTCTTTTTAGTTTGAAAGAAGTATAGCTAGAAGCTTTGCTTCCAGCCAGCAGTTATCTGAAAATGAAATTTCTCAGTAGTTCTGATTTTCTTTTCTATATTTCAAAGGGATGACAGCCCACCCTCAGCACCCTATGTTACCTTTAAGTGCTCTGATTGTTACTGCTATTTATGCATATTCCTGCTAACTGATGCTAACCTGATACCTAACCTTCAATAATGTTCATTCAATTCCTGCCCATTGGGCTTGTGTGGCATCCCTCTGAAAGATGCTTGTACCACGTGGATGTAATTAGACTTGTCCAGGCTCTTCATGACTTCTTCGTTCTCTGTTATGTTTCTCTCACTAGATACCACTGGAATAAACGACTCAAGCCATACAATTCATTATTTTGTGCTCTTCTGTTCCCCCAGTGCTTCAGACATCATTAAACCTCATAGCCCATGCTTATCATATAAAGTTTAATGGACAGAAAATAACTATGAGTTCACTTTGTTAGAAGAGAACATGTGGAGCTGATAAGCTCTTTCTCCAGATACTAAATTCCAGTAGAAGTCTTATAGATGCTGTGTTTGAGGGGCATCTTCCCAGGGCATTATCGGTTCCTTTGTGAACCTCCACCTGACAGTAGAATGAGTTTTAGTTGATTATAATCATTTATTCCTATCCAGAGTCCTACACTGAGTCCTTTCTTGGTGAAAGTGAGCTTTGTTGACAGCAGTATTTTTAGAGAGAAAAAATAGCAGATTTTTCTCATTTCTCCCTTGCGCATTCACTCTAAGTATCATTATCTTCACTAACACTGACAGCACTACCAATTATCCATCCTGTGTTTATGACCAATCCCTGACAGATCATAGCCCATCCTTAAAACATCTCTATAGAAGTATCATTATTCTCCTTTTAATAACAAAGAAAAGGATAAGAGAAGTAACTTCTTTGCTCACACAATTTATAAGTAGGACAATAGTTTGCAAATCTGTGCTCCCATCAGGACATACCAGAGTCCCTGTAATTACACTTGTCTTCAGCAAAACTGTATTGCCGGAGTTTGTCATTTTTAGAGGCATCTGCTTTTAGTCTGCCTGGTTGCATATCTATCACTTTATTGTTTTTGCTTTATTTTTCTCATCTGCAAGGAAGGAAACACCCTGGCACGTCCCCATTGCACATCTTCAGACACCCCCGGCACACCACTTCCTGCTTATAATCATCTTTCTCTTCAGGGAGAGAGGAGGGTAGCCTCCCAGATTCATACCCCCCTCCCGCTCAAGACTTCCCCCAACAAAAGCTTCTTTCACCCACTCACACATTCAGGACATGTGCACAGCAGATGCCTCACAGCCAGCAGCTTCAGAGTTTTGATTCTTTAAAGCCCTAAATATTCAGTGTTACCCCATTGGGGGAAACAGTGTACTTTGAAATCAGTAATTCCTAAAGAGACCTAGATATAAGAACAAGAGAAACATACTGACATTTGAAGAAAAAAATGCCCTGAATATGTATGGTTACCATGCTATGATTTCCAGAATTGATATTATGCCTACCTACAACACTACTGAGGATTTTTCTGAAACACTTTTTCCAGTTCAGTCTGATAATACCTGTCATCCTTCTCCATTCCTAAACATATTTTCTATTTAAGCCACTTAGTTAAATACCTCATGGTGTTCAACTGTAAATGACACAGTCATTTTGTATTTTAGTTAGCATCTTCCCCCTGCTACCTCATTCTTAAACTAAAGGTTCCCCTATAATGTGCCTTAAGCAAATCAAATGAAATTTTAGATGAACATATTTTCCAGCCTCAGAAATTGCATATCCTTCTGTGACACTTTAAGGGTCACCTGGTGAATAGCACAGAATGTGTTCTGTGCATGAAAGAGCATTCGCTGAACATAGGCTTTGTTTCTGAGAAGTCATCAAAGGCTTGATGCTCTCTAATATCCTATACTTGGGCTGCCTCATCTTTATGCTGATCTCATATTCAGGAGAAATGTCTATAGTCGAATACCTATTTACACAAAGCCTCACGTTTTGTACTTACTGTCTGTTTGTCCTTCACATAAACTTTAGGGAGTGACAGCATCTTTTCATTCCCACGCTGGCTCCGCCTGACTGGTCCTCTGACTCTCACCCTCTGTGCTTCACCAATTACCTCCTTTTCTCCCTCCTCAGTGAAAGAGTTAAGAGTGTTCACAGCAAGTGATAATTCAACGTCAGCCACCCAGATGGTATTTATAGATGCCATAAGTACCTGTTATCCGAGAAGCTTGAGGTTTCAAAGGAAGCACAACACTCCTCTCACCCTCAAGCTTTACTTTCAGTCTAGTGAGAGGCACTGGCAGGTGAACAAATCCTTGTGGAACTGTGTTTGAAGTACTAAATAACAAATCTGTAAGTGTGACATGGGATTAGCCCAAAATGAACAGCTGTCTTTTCCCCTGGAAAAGCAAGGGGGATATTAGGCAAGGGGACTAGCAAGGGGATGAAGAAGAACCCTAATGATCTATAGTATTTCCATAAATCTAAGCTTAACTAATTTATACACTAAGCAATCCCAGCCTCTCTTTGAAGCTCCAGATTAGCGAGGAATACAATATTCAATCTGCCCTTCCCAGGCTTCCTTTGAGCCTCAACCTAAAGAATTTGAAAGTGGCTACTTTGGCTCTTGGCCTAATGTTTAACTGTGGTGATATCTTGTTTATACTATAACAAATACAGCTTGCCTGAAGATCATAGGACAGAGCTAGCTACTAGCTAAACATAGAGGTCTGGAGGTCTGTACAGACAGACAGGAAGTGATATGGCTGGGCAGAGAGAGGAATTTAGGTGGGAGTAGACAGAAGCTTTGTTTCTTTTCAGTCTGAGGATTTTATAGAGGTAAGAGCTCTAGTGCCTGGCTGCTCTGCTTCTCTGATCTTTCAGCTTTCACCCTATAATATCTGTCTCTGTCTCTGTTTTTTGTATTATTATTAAGACCCATTAGAACTTGTGCTACACTTCACTCTTACTGTAGACAAAATGGGAGTCAGTTTTTTTTTATTTTCCAGTTTAAATTTAGATAAGAAACAAGTCAGTTCCAGGTCCCTCTCCCTTTCCCTCCCCTCCTCCCGTGCTCTCCCCCAACCCCCCCCCATTATCCCCTCATCCCCCCAGGGAGGGTGAGGCTCTCCATGGGGGTGTCCATAGTCTGTCATTTCATATAGGGCAGGGCCTAGATCCTTCCCCAAGAGTTCAGGGTGAGAGTGCACCTCGCATTGTTCGATGGGAGTCCAAAGTCCATGTGTATACTTGGGATGGGTACTGATCTGCTGCCCAAGGCTCAATAGATTCCCTAGGCCTCCTCACTGACACCCACATTCAGGGGGTCTTGATCAGTCCCATGCTGGATTCCAAGGCTGATGCCTGGAATTCAAGAGTTAACCTTTGTCTGGTCAGCTGTTTCCGGGGGGTTAAACCAGCCCAGTCTTAATCCCTTTGATCATCAGTCCTCCCTCTCTGTTACTGGCTTTCTTGAGTTCAGCTCAGTACTTAACCAAGGGAGTCTGCCTCTTCTTCGATCAGCCACTAAATGAAGGTTCTGTTTCCCAGACTCTCTGGCCATGGGATTGTAGGCTGGCACTCCCCAGATCTATGTCTAAAATCCATATATGAGAGAGTACATGCCATGTTTCTCTTTTTGTGACTGGGTTACCTCTCTCAGGATGGTTTCTTCTAGCGTCATCCATTTGCCTGCGAATCTCAGGATTCCATTGTTTTTTTCTGCTGAATAGTACTCCATTGTGTAAGTGTACCACATTTTCACTATCCACTCTTCGGTTGAGGGACATCTAGGTTGCTTCCAAGTTCTGGCTATTACAAATAAAGCTGCTATGAACATAGTGGAACAGACATCTTTGTTGTATGAATGGGCATCTTTTGGATATATGCCTAAGAGTGGAGGTGATGGGTCTTGTGGTAGGTTTATTCCCATTTTTCTGAGGAATCTCCGTACTGATTTCCAAAGTGGCTGAACCAGTTGGCACTCCCACCAGCAATGGAGGAGTGTCCCCCTGGGAGTCAGTTTTTTTCCATAGCTAAGGACATACCAGTTCTGTGATTTCTGCTTTCAGTTCTTCAGTGAGTTACAATTCTCTGGGACTCAGGTTTCTTCATTATAGGGAGCCAGGCAGATGATATTTAAAAATAGTTTATGTTGCAAATGAATAAGAACAGCTCCACTGGGAGTCAAAGACCTGGGTTCAAATTTGTGCTTAGCTATCAAGCAGCACAGCAGTATATGTGCATCTGCATTCTGTATCCTCACCACATAAATAAAAATAGTTGTAGGAATAAAGCCTTGTCCATGGGACCGTGATGAGAACCTGCCTCTACATGGTGTGGTAATGAGTTAGTCTCTGGGAAGGCTTCCTTGCTATAAGTAAACTTACTTCCATCAGTAGAACATAAAAGATGGAAGCAGCACTCTTGAGGCACATCTAGTGTCAAACAATGGAGTATATTCAGGTACTACATACAGTGTGCTACATACAGGTCAGGTATACTAAAAACAGGTAATAGAAGGGACAGTCACTGTTCACAGTCAACCAGTAACCCCTAGCAGTCAGGGAGAATACGAAAGACATTAGACTAGAAAATTAACATGCTGCCATAAGCTGGTGGAATTTGTGTGTTTTACATGTGAAGTAGGAATATTTGCAAGTATTTTTAGGAAAGCTCTACTTCCAATGGGGAGAATATACTCACCAACATCTATATTCTACCAAGATCTGACTTACATTTGTTAGACACCAACCACCTCCTGCACTATACATTTATTTATACAAGAATGTCCTCAATTCTTTTTAACAGCACAGAGTAATGGGCAAGCTGAGAATCTGTATTAGCTACTTTCCATTTTGTTATGACAAAGGCAACTTGAATAAAAGATGAAAGAGGAGGCGGGAGGGGAGATAGGAGGAAGGAAGGGATGGTGATTTGTTTTGGCTCACAGTTTGAGTATAGTGCATACAGCAGGTGAAGTGTGACAGCAGGAATATGAAATGACAGCGGGAGCATTCAATGGCAGCAAAATCTTGAGGTGGCAACAGAAACATGCAATGGCTGTTCATGTTGGATCCTCAATTAGAAAGCAGGGAGATGAATACTAGTACCCATCTCACTTTGCTCTTTATGTTTATTTTTGGACCTCAGCCCACAGAATTCAGGCAAGTTCTTTTCTGTTCCTTAAGCCTTTCTGGAGGCACCCTCATAGACACACCCAGAAGTTTGTTTCAATGGTAATTCTAAGCTGCATCAAGTTCACAATGAAGATAAATCACCATAGACCTTGAAGTCAGATCCATGATTTACTATCATGCATGATTTGGAGAAAGCTGATTATTTCACACAAACACCAGCTTTCTCATCTTTAATTTCATTATTAATACTATTGTTTTAGACACTTCAAAGAGAGAATAAATGACACCACCAAAAATCATGTAGATATTTGATTCCCAGTGTGAAGATTTAAGAGGTTGAGAACAGCCAGATTGTGCTATTTGGATGCAGAGTTTTTGAGATGGGATTGAATTTAATGATTCCATAAAGCCTGGACCCTAACCCCATAAGAAGACTTCATAAGAAAAAGGATAGAAAACTGATTCATGACAGTGATTTGTGGTCATATCATGCTTGCACAAATAAAGCCTGTCTGAAGATCAGAGAATGGACCTTGCTACTAGCTAACCATAGAGGTCTGGAGGTTTGTACAGAGAGAGAGGAAATGAGCTAATTGGGCAGCCAGCTGTTTCTTTCATTTCTCACAATTTTTTGGAAGTAGCTTGCTCACACTTCATATTTACTCAGTTAATATTATTTCCTTCTTGGGTCTCTGAGGGAGTTGAATACTAGATAGTGTATAGTTTCCTGGTTTACCAGACTCAGTAAAGAAAGTCACTAAATATGTGTTAAGTGTAATAGGCTTGAAAGACATTAAAAGATAATTTGGTAATGCAAATTAGAATAGAATGTAAATTAGGTACAAGACTTTGGACTCATCAAGAAATAATAGATAATGGAGTATTTTATCTGAATTTGTTTTGTTTGGTTTTTTGGTTTTTTATGAGACAGGGTTTCTCTGTATTGTTTTGGAGGCTGTCTATCCAGCCCGGCCTCAAACTCACAGAGATCCGCCTGCCTCTGCCTCCCGAGTGCTGGGATTAAAGGCATGAACCACCACCGCCCAGCTTATCTGAATTTGTTAAATGCTAATGTACTAGGCATTGTTGATATACACATTACCTGTATACATTTTATATGCTTATTATACTTATTGTATATAGTTTTCTCATATTAGTTATAAATTATTTAATTTTTGACAAAAGGGAGTATTTAGTACAAATAAAGCCTGTCTGAAGGTCAGAGAATGGAGCTTGCCACTAAATAACCATAGAGGTCTGAAAGCTTGTACAGATAGATAGGAGGTGAGCTAGCTGACAGAAGTAGGATTTAAACAGGGAGTAACAGGAACTTCTCTCTTGCTTCTTCTTTCTAATCTCTCAGCAAATTCTTCTATATCTGACTTCAGGTTTTAATTATATAGATAAATAAAAATTCCATTAATAGTCATTGTTTTTCAATGCACCATGCCCTTCCTTATATAAGGGCTCTGCAAGGATGTGCCCCCTGAAGAACGTCACTAGATGAGGTTGTCCAAGGCAACATTCCCAGTATTGATCGTTCAGGGACAGGAAACTGACTTAAGATTTTTCTGGCTAGAACATAGGGTTGGATGAGGGATTTAGTTGTTTGAACTTCTTCCTAGTTCCAAGCTGTAGGTTTTCTTATGAATTTTGACAAATATGAAGCACAATGGCAGACATAACAGCTTAAAATCTATTCATAGTTAAGCTTTAAAAGTGGGTTTTGTTCATGAGCTGGAGCTTACTTGAGTGTGTCTTCCATGAACACTGACTTTCACGGTACCATAAGGTGTCATATGGATGACACTAGAAGAAACCATCCTGAGTGAGGTAATGCAGTCACAAAAAGACAAATATGGTATGTACTCACTCATATATAGATTTTAGACATGGATCAGTGGAGTGTCAGCCTACAGTCCCATTGCCAGTGAGTCTGGGAAACAGGGAGGTTCCCAGGAGATATGCATGATAACCCCAGAGAAGTGGATTGAGGCAAGATCTTCTGAGCAGATTGGGAACATGGGGGTAGGGGAGAGGGAACCAGGAAAAAGAAACGGCGAGAAGAGGAGGGGAGAGGAAGACATTAGGGAGCAGGGAAGAATAGAGGAGAGCAGGATGAGAGATACCATGATAGATGGAGACATTATAGGCTTGAGGAGAGAGCTGACACTAGTGAGATTTCCAGATATCTACAATGATGACACCAACTGGAAAACTAAGAAATAGTGGAGAGACTACCTTATATGCTATCCTAGAACCTTCATCCAGTGACTGATGGAAGCAGAGGCAGATACCCACAGCTAAACATTGAACTAACCTCCTGGAACCCAGTGACAGAGAGGGAGGAGTGATGAGCAAAGGGGTCAAGACATTGCTGGTGAAACCCACAGAAACAGCTGACCTGACAGGGGGGAGCTATTGGACTCCAGACTGATGGCTGAGAGGCCAGCATGGGACTGATCCAGACCCCCTGAATTTAGTGTCAGCAAGGAGGCCACGGCAATATCTGGGACCTTGGGTAGTAGATCAGTGTTTACCATGCGTACAAATGAACTTTGGGAGCCCATTCCTCATGGAGGGATGCTCTCTCAGCCTGGACATATGTGGGAGGGCCTAGGTCCTGCCCTGAATGAAATGACAGACTCTGGAGATCTCCAGCAGAGGGCCTCACCCTCCCTGGGAATGGTGTGGGGATTGGGTGGGGGGCTGGTGGGGACTGATGGAGGGGCAGGGCAGAAGGGGTGGGAGAGGGAGCTGGGATTGACATATGAAGCAAGCATGTTTCTAATTTACATAAAATATATTGGAAAAAATACTCAAAGTAGGAAGGTAGCCCATCTTCCTACCCTGTTATGATGCTTATGAACCATATTAATCACTAGCATGGCATGAGAACCCCAAGGGTGAAGTAGTGCTATGCAACCTTGACCTTGGTCATAACTAACAGCTCTGTAATCAGACTTAAGGTGTGCTCAACAAGAGGGAAATCATGCCTGGATGGAAACATAGCTGACTGTTCAGGGCTAGTGAAGTCATTAACAACACTCTAAGCATTTGTCCTTATACCAACAGAGAAGTGTAATCCTCACCTCCTATCAAGGAGACTTCTCTTTGAAATGGAAAGAAACCATCCAATCAAAAATTAGAGTTGAAGAGCCCAATCCCAAGTATATACCTAAAAACACTCCTGCACTTAAGCGTCAGGGTACATTGCAGAAAAGGGTGAATAGATTGCAAGAGCCAGAGGGTGGGGGAGTTTTTTCTGAGCTTGTGTTTTCTAGTAATATCAGACACTATGTCCATAAAGTCTCACCAACTTGGCCACCTAAATGTGAGCTAAACAAAAGCAACAACAGTAGATGTGAATTTGATTGGGAGGGGACACCCAGTTAAGGTTAACTTTCTAGTAAACAAGTAGTTTTTAGTTTAACTGCATTCAGTGTGGGTTTAGAGACATGTTGTGTGGTCCATCATTTTCTTTGGCAGGAATTAGCAAAAATTGCCCAGTGCCTCTGTAATAGTTTTTTTCTGATTTTCTTTACAGATGAGTTGTTTCTCTTTGAGATAATTGATCGTGAATCATGACCATAAAATACAATACAAATACAACAAAGTCCATGAACTTCCATGTATTCTCACTTTAAGTTGTTTGCTCCTCTTTCTGAATAGAAAGCATACCCAAGCATGCATCATAAGTAAGTAGGGTTGTTTTTCAACTGGTGAGCTAGTTTCACCCAAGTCTGCGATGACTGTAGAATTTTTAAGTCTCAAAAAGGCAAATGGATGATTCTTGTTTTTTCCTTTCTCTGGAGAATAGTGAATTACTTTTTTCATGTGATAAAGCAAAAATGGTGAATTAAAAGCAAATGCCTGCACTGGTTGGGATATTCCCTTCTAACTCACTGTTGTTTCTTAGCCGGGAGCCAATCCCCTTTTGGAAGAAATGTAAGCTGTTCTGGGATTCATGCCAACTTGGCATCAAAAATCCTTCTGTGTGGCTTTTCTCAGTTGCCAACAGCTTTGGATCCTCCTCAGAGAGAGGAAAGAGAGAAAAGGAAAAAAGAGAGAAGGAAAAGAGAAGGCCTTTCTTTAGCTGCTTTCTTCTAATTATGGAGAAATACTTAGCTTGCCTTTTTTGTTTTTTTGTTTTTTGGTATTTTGCTTGTCTGAAGCCCTATGGGCAGAAAGAATGAGGTAAAAGCCTCTAAACACATTGCTAAGTACAAAATACCTGCGAGTAAGTGTGCTGCTGGCTTAGAATGTATGGTAGAGGTTAGAATGGCTTCTCTTCCAATGTATTTACTGCAATGAACTGGTTCTCTGCACCCCAATAAAGCACACTGATGTACTGTCTTCATCCTTGCATGTCTATCTCTTAATCACTATTATGCCTCAAATTACATCCAAATTCCATTTCCTTGTCTCAACCTTCTCATCAATCTCAGACATTTTGACCTAACTTTCAAGTTAATCTCAAAAGATACCAGCTCATGAAAGCCTTTATTACATGGTGATTCACATGACCAGCTAAATATTTTCCTGTTCTTCTGAGAGTGCTGTGTTTCATTGCTCTCCTTTCTGCAGCAGGGGATTAATGATGCATTATTTATTGTATAATCCCAAGAGATTATGATCAGTTGGATGGCTCATTTTTTTATTTTTATTTATTAATTTTTGGGGGGGCTGCCATGGCAGCTTTGTGGAGGTCAAAGCCCATTCTCTCATTTTTAGTTTTTGACCCAGGGTGTTGCTTAATGTTTCCATTGAGCTAACTACTCCAGGATAAATATCATGGGTATCCAGGACATTCACCAGTTTTTTCAAAGTTGCAAAGTGTAGTAGCAACACAATTGTAGGATGTGCATCCAGTGCCCTTTGGTGCATATTGCTCTAAGCTATCATGCTCACCAGGCTAGATATATTGATTTTATTTATTAGTCCACAAGCACACACCCAATTACAAGCCAAGAAGCATCTGTGTGAGAATGTCAGCACTCCCAGAAGAGTGATGCAGCCTCCAGAACATCCCTGTATTATTTCCTCAGTTAGGGAATCAGATTCAGGGAAAAAAGGCAAATAATGTCATCAAATTATGAAAATAGCTTACATAAAATAGTTTCATGAGCCCTTTGGGAAAGAATAATGAGGACCCTCAGGGATCCTGGAGTACACTTTGAAAAATGCCATATTAAATGAATGTCTCTAACACTGGTTAACAATTAGAGCAGTGTGAAACAATGAAGCGATTAAACACAAGGGCATTAAAAATCCATGGGGCTGGGACTCAGCTCTTCACTCTACCATTTCCTGGCTTTGCCCTTGAGTTTCTAATTACTCATGCATTAATAGGAGTGAATGGTAGCTACTTTTAGCATTGATATTAATGCTAGATGGTTGGAAGAATCCATGTATCATTAACATTGTAGTAGTAGCAAAGTACTTGATTACAACTCAGAAGTACCTCTAACATCAAGTAATATTAACTTTAGTTTGTGCAGGTAGAGAATTAAGATAACTTCAAAATAGGCAACAAGCATATCCCAGTTACTGAGGTCAGTCTTCAGTGATTGTCTACAATGTTAATGCCTAGAAATTGAGGAGCTGGGGAGGGTTGGTCTGAACATTGAACTTTTTGTGGATTCATTTTTTATAAGTTAAATACCCTTTTACTTAAAGTAGAAGTTATTAAAGAGTTGCTTTCATATAGATAAACCCCTTTAAGAAGAGGATTTCAAAAATGTCCCTACAATAATAGCATAAGGACCAATGGAGGTGTTTTCAATAGAGAAGCAGCTGAAACTGGTGAAAATTTCTAACTAAATGCAAATTTCTGGAAAAATCTCCAATACCATATAGCCGATAAAGAAGCATTTCATTTAGCAAACCTAGTAAGGCACTAACTAGAAACTTTACAACTACTGACTAATATTCATGGTACTGGAGACACTCTGCTCACTACTAGAGGAGAAAAGTAATCATCAGTGTCTCCCAGCTACAAACACTGCTACCTACAAAAGGGACCTGACTGCAAGATATGCTGTTACAAAAGTGGCACACAGGTTATGGGAGTAACCAACCATTTGCTAATTGTATTTGAGGTTTACTCCATGAGATGGAACCCGTACTTGGCACTTATGAAGTAGCCAAGGACCTGAGACTAGATAGGTCATGGGTTCAAGTGAAATCTTACTGCTATTATCTGGCTAAATAAATTTATAAGTAAAGTGATTTCTAGTGGCATACTGCTATACTCATTGTTCAGTGCCCCAATCAACCATCATCAGAAGATGCTTCTTCCTGAAGTAGATGGTAACTAACATAGAGGCCCAAACTGAATAATAACATGGAGAGAGTGAGAGATTTTGGAGCAATAAGTGCTAAATGTAAGGTGTCCATGAAATCCTCCCCTCACCTGAAGGCTCATGGATTTATGTGGATGAGATGGAAAGATTGTAGAGCCACAGATATTAAGTGACTCTAAGGAAATAGCATCTACAGACACAAGAGGACTGATGCACATATAAACTCAGAGGGACATAGCAGCATGCATAGAGCCTTGCTAATTCAGGTAAGATGGGGTCCCAGCATTAAGAAGGGAAGGTAGACATATGCTCCCATCCCTAACCAAGAAGCTATCTGCAGTTATCTCCCAATTGCAAAAGAAATATCAGCTTTCCCTAATGGACTGTCACTGAGTATATAATTCAGGGCAGGCCCCAAGGCCAGGAGCAGTTGGTCAACACAAAATTAATTCAATTGTACATTTATAGAGTTTTTTTCTCATTTTGCTTTGCTTGGACATTTTTTAGCTTATTGTTCTCTTGTTTGTTTTGATTTCTATTTTTGTGAGTTTTTGCTTTTGTTTTTTCTTCAGTCTGCTTGTTTTTAAGGAGAGATAGAGAGAAAGTACGTAAAGCTGAGTGGGCATGGAGGCCTGAAGGATATGGGGCATAAGAAAAATGTGATCAAATATGTCTCAGTATTTTTTTTCAATTATATAGAAAAGGAAAAGAAAATCCAATAAGGCATAATAGGAAGTTCAATGTTAAAATGAGTACAAAGCATGACTAGGACCCTGGCTTTAATACCAACACCGTGGAAGGATTTGTCAATAGGGTGGGAGGGTGGGGGGGAAAGGGGAGTCGGGGAGGAGGGGAGGGAGAGGGAGCTGGGATTGACATGTAAAACAAGCTATTTAAAATAAAAAAGAATTGAAAAAAAAAGAAATGAAAATCTACTGAATTTTTTAACAATACATCTGTGACATTTGATCCAAGATCTGATTCCAACTCACTATAACTAGGACTGTACTTTTATAGATGCAGGTAAGGGTACAGGATTCGATTCTCTCTGGTCTTCTCAGTTGAGAGTTATAGCACATTGCAGAAAGATTCAGGCTGTGTCTCTAGTTATTGACAGAGTTCTTGAGGCCAAAACCTGAGCCTTGATAGCCTTAACCAGTTAGGTTTGCCTGCACCTCTTCAATATATCAATTGAAGAGACAAGTAATATTAAAAGTCAGAGAAGAAAGAAAAATTCGGAGTGACCAATTTGAGGATGAGCACATAAGAATGCCCACTGACCTTTAATTGTATATTAGAGTCTTGACATGAGGTTTAGGTTTAAATGGAAGGAAAGTGATAAGCATAACGAAGCAGTCCTGGTATTCCTATAGTCTAACAGCCAAAGATGGGCACACAGTATCTCTTTTTAGATCATTTTCACTCTTGTGAAGACAGTAGTATCATACCCCTCATTGGCATCTCTTCCTAAACCAGGTCACTCCTCGTAGGAGGAAGCATGATTTTATATGATGAGAAAAAAGTATCATAAAGTGTCCCGTTTATGGCTTGCTTACAAGGTAGAGAGTGTATGTCAGGACAGGCAAGTCAAGAAGACCAGAGACTACCTTACCTTTCATTTTTATACTAATTAATGCTGTGGTGTCACTCCTTGGAAAGTAGGTTGACCCACTGCCTAGCTTCTGTCTGGTAGTATGGAGTTTTGTTAACAAGATGGAAAAGACTGTAAGAATGTCCATGAGACTACTGTATGCTGTAAGAACAAACCTCCAAAAAACTGACTTTATTTGGAACGAAATGTGTAATAATTCAAGCCTAAGCGTACCGTTGACACAGTTGTGATAAATACACAATATAAAGAAGCAAAGAATGGGAGCAACAAGACAGCAACACAAAAAAGTGCACCAGATAGAAGATTACAGGAGTGTTAGGGGGAGCGACAGGAAGATCAGCCTTCTTTAGGACAGCTAGCAAATACAGACTCAACGGAGACTTAGGAGTGTGGGTCTTGTTGAAAGCAGCTAAACAGTCAATTGGCAATTAGCAGAGGCTAACAGCTTTTTGTGACTCAGACAGAGAGCTTAACAGAGAAATCAGTGACAGTCATAGGGAATAGTGATAAAATTTTCATTCCTTAAGTGACTGGGACAACATCCTAGGCTGAGCCTGCTGAGGAGAACATCAGAGGATGGACTTTGTAGTAGAAATAGACATGGTAATAGTGCATCTGAGACACAAAACAAATCAAATAAGCAACAATGGAGACACATAAAATAGTTACAGTAGCTATAATACAGAAGGTAAAATGGCATTTTTAACAAAACATACTCTTACTTTCTCTTGTGGTTGTTGTGATGAAACACCATAACAAATGTGATCTAGGGATAAAGGGGTTGTATCATTTCACAGTTCAACAGTTCATCATGGCATGGAAGCCAAGAAGCACACACATTTGTGGTATTTCCTTTAATTAGGTCCTGAATTACTGATGCTTACTTTGAGGCTAGGACTTTCTTTCCTCCATGAACTGAATTAAGATAATCCCTCACAGGCATGGCCAGAGGTTCATGCCACAGATAGTGCCAGATTCTGTCAAGATGCCAATGAATACCAACCATCAGACATACACAGACACAAAAAGGACAACTTAAAAATGTGAGAAGAAAGAGCTAACTGATTTCAAGAATTCACAGGTAGGAAACTTCCATAGACTCTCAATATAGCCCTTATAAAGATGTTCTGGTGGGTACTGTAGCAGAGCAGTACATCTGCATGGAGTCTCTGAAGCCCTGCTTGAATTACAGAATAAATCAAAATAAATTGTAGTAATTCAGCAAAACTATGTTCAAAGACCTAAAGGAAAACTAGAGGACAATATCTTCTCATAGTGGTAAATTGAGAAAAAAAACATAATAAAACACAGACATTTGGTTACTGGAAGTACCATAACTAAAATGAAAAGTTTGTTAGTGTTATTGAAGCTTGAAATTGTAAATTTAAATACAGGAGTTATGCAATCAGATTTTTGAAAATCTGACCTGAATGAAGAAACACAAACTAAATCTCAGAATGATTTTCGTCAACCCAAACTTCAGCAGCACAGGAATCATGCACGGAAGTGAATGATGACTGAAGAAGGATGAGAAAAGGCAGTCACATGAGGAGTGGCTTAAAGTGTCTCTGTTCATTTTCAAAAGCCAATGAATTAACGTTTATGTGTATGGGTGTTCTGCCTACATGTATGTCAGCACAGCATGCATGCAGTGCCCACGAAAGCCAGAAGACGGTGTTGGATTCCCTAGGACTGGAGCTACAGATGGTTTTGAATAGCCATGTAGGTGCTAAGAATTGAACCTGGTTCTTCTGGAAGAGCAACCACTGCTCTTAACCACTGGGCTACTTCTCCAGCCCTGAATGAAAGCTTCTTACACTGGATGCAAAACATTCCCTTGCATTTACCTGAAAATGATAATGTGCAAAAAGAGATACACACACAGACATGTCATGACGGTACAATCAGAAAACACATAGTATCTTCAAGCCAGTAAGAGGAAACAGATCATTTCACAGAAGGAATGATGCTGTCAGCACACTACTGCATAAATGTGGATGGACATATTTGTGGAAAGACACAGTGTCAGAATTTATTCATGACAAATTCAGAAGCTATTCTGATTTTGTTAGCTGATATTTTACAAAAAATCCCCATTTCCCTGAATAACTGGGTATTGACAGATTTATTTTTTCATATTTTATAACTAACATTAAATCTTAGATCACCTATTCTGTATCAGAATAATGACATCTATGTATGGTTATATAAACATACACTGATATGCACAAAATAACTATAAAATGGCTATAGAGAGGACCACATTGTCCACAGAATTCAGAGTGACCTTACTAGAAAAAGGCAAAGGGTGACACAGCTACATAGTCTCTGCAATGTTAGGTAAAAAGCTCAGTAACATAGCTGCTGTAAATGTAAGCCCAGATGCTGAGGGACAAGGCTGAACTGGGCCTTAGGGTTGAGAAGTTGCAGGGGTGCAGTGCTGAATGATGTTCAGAGAGACAAGCAGATGGATGGATGGATGGACGGATGGGTGAGTAGGTGGGTAGGTAAGTAGTTATATAGATGGATGAATGGATGGACAGACAGACAGGAGATGAATAGACAGCAATTCCAGCAGGCTACAATAACATTATGAAACTAGTTGAACTGTAGCTCCAAGGACAATTGGGAGTTTTCTGCTTGATAGCATTTTGTTGCTGACTCAAGGTGGTCCAATGTGAGGAGAGTATGTGTCATGGCAATAGCAGTGTTATATATTCTCCCTTTTTATGTACTGCATGTTAAGGAGATGCCTTGTTTCCTCAGTTCAATATGATCTCTGCCTGGATTTCCTGATATGATTGAATCCCACCTTGTGCTCTTATGTTCTTAGTCTACTTTGTAAACACACACGATATGGATGTGTAGCGTCAATAGTGAGCTGCTTACAGGTATATTTTTCACAGGTGGTGTTGAATAAGCAATGATTTCTAGAAACAGAGCTACAGGGTCATCCTGCCTCTGAATAGAAACACACAATTGAAACAAATATTGCCTATAAAATGGAGTCCTCTCAGGCAAGGTTCAGGCTGAAAACCACTGTTGTATATGGCATTATTTTGTTCAAGGCTCAGGATGGTCTCAACTACCCCAGCATTAGGAACAGCCAATTCCTCACCAAGAGTGTGGAAACTATAAGGGATTTAGAATGACAGAGTCAGCATCTTTCCCACATGATTATTCCTCCACCTCATGCCTTCTTCTCCACTTTTTGTTTTTCATTATTTTTTGTGCTATTTTTCTTCTTGTGAAACAGTTTCTCAACATACACCGAGGCTGGCCTGGAACTCATGATTCTCTTGCCTCAACTTCCTTATGATATATATATATATATATATATATATATATATATATATATATCATGCTTGCAACAGCAATCCCAGTCCATAACAAATATATCCAACAAAACTACCTTTCAAATATGAAAAGAAACTAGACAATCATACAAAAACATAGCATAGAGTATGGTAACAGATATACTTGTAAGAAACATTGAAATGAACTACCTGGGATAAAAATGGTTACCTCAGGTAGTATTACAAGTCCTGATGAAAATAAAAGCATGATAGTAATATAATTATTACTAAAAATAATATAAACATATTTCTTCTCTTTTCTTCTGTAACTAATTTATAAAGCAATTCATTCATTGGTAAGTATGTGATTGTTCTGCCAGGCTTATAATAAATAGGAAAGTAACATACTTGACAATAACAGCACAAAGGAGAATGACAACAAAGTTGTATTCAGTAAGGAAATGACACCAGATGGCAACTCATATCCTCAGGAATAAATCAGAAGAACTACAAATAGTGTGTAAAGTTAATATAAGATGTTTTTCCCACTTATTCTCTCAGCTTTTTAAAAACAGATATGTCATATAAAGTAATGTAATGTTGGATTGCAGCATATATAACACTGTACTTGACAATTAAGAACAAAGTCAGGAGAAGGAAGAATGGACGTATACAAAATAATGCTCTCATATGTTACTGAACTTAACCTAATATAAATATGAAGTTTATTCTTATATGTTCGAAGAAAAAGTGAAAAATATGCTGAAATAAACTATTTCCAAAAAAGAAACTGAATGATATGCATTAATCTACAATAACATGAAACTGCATGGAGTAAATGAACTTCATACTGAAAGATACATGACTAATGATACTAAGGCTTACATATAGTCATTTAGTTTCAAAGACAGACATGGATTTGAGACTGCAATGGTAGAAATTTATAATTTAAAGAACAACATAAGAAAGATTAATGAAAAATGAGTTTTAAACAAACATGAGCTAGGCATAAACAGGAATACTTTTCAATAATAAAATTTTAGCCTATCAGAACTTGATGATTATGAACAAATTCCACAAGAACCCAAATTAGATCTTCAAAACATACAGAAATCAGCTATATTAAAGGGAGACTTAACTATCCCCATCCACTATGTGCAAGATCAACAAAGAAACAGAAGACATGGACAATATTTTAAACCAACTAGCCGTACACAATACTTCACTCACCCACAGTAGAAAATACATCATTTCTGAATGAAAGGAATATCCTCTAAAATAGAGAATATGATAGGCTTTAGATAGACTTCAATACATTTAAGAGAAGTGTAGGCTAAGCAAATTCTAGTATTAGCAGAAACCTGAATTAGAAGGAGTTAACAAAAATTGAAAAACTGTTCTAGATGAGAGAAATATTTATTAACCATATCTGACAAGGAACTTATATTAAACTAGAAAATAGAACACTCTTTGTTCACATATAAAAGTAGTAAATATTCCAGTTTAAACTGAGGAAGAGCGTTGGAGTTATCACTGCAAAGAATATATGGTGATGTAGAATGAGCTAAACCCCATTAACCATGCAAATCAAACCACAAGGAGATGCCCTCTCATAAACTCTGGGGCAGTTATGATAAGAAGAAGAGATAATGGCAACTGACAAGGATACAGAGAAGCTGGATGCCTTATACACACTGCTGATGGGAATGAAAAATGCTATAGACACTTTGAGAAATAACCATTCAGTTTCTCAGAAGGTTAATCATAGAATTGTCACATCACATCACTCTTCTATCCATAGATGCATACAGATGAGAATTGGAAAGACACACCCACAAATATTGTTAATAAATTTACCGACAGTACTATTAATAATATTCCCAAAGTAGAAATGACACAAATGTCCATACATGAATGAATGTGTAAAATATTATACACCTATAGGATAGACTACCAGACAGAATGATATACCATACATGCTACAACATGGATGTAATTAGAAGCAAACTAAGTGAAAGGATCCAGGGAAAAACAGCAAGTCATCTCACTATTATATTTTATGAAATGTCCAGAATAGACAAATGTACAGAGGAATGAGAGTGGTAGGATAAAAGTGGAGTGTAACTGCTGGTGGTCTTGATGATGGTTACAAAAAGCTATGCATGTATCAAAGATCTTTGGATTTTATATTTCAAATGGGTAGGTGATCTGTGAGCTGCATGCCAATAAAGTTAAGAAACTGGCCCATCTAATCTCTTCAAGATGGAAAGCATATTGAAGACTTCAGCTTTCTGTGGCATACATCATGGGGATTTGACAAAAAAGGCATCAGATGCTTTAAAAATGCATGTTGTAGAAAGCACAAAAGGCTTGATTGCTGAGGAAAACTCTGTGTATCTCTGCTTTAGTTTTTCTTTGCTGACCTGAATATCAGAAATGTAGCTGATGAACAATAGTGTTTGATGAAAAAAATCACAAGAGTCAAATCACACAATTCTCAAATTTTCTAGCAACTGAAAAATTCATACAGAAAAATTGAACATATATGTCTGTTGGATGAGAACCATTCACACACTGGTCTTCCCTGCTTCTTTGTGCTACCATGGTTGATGTGTTCATGACATTTCTATGGTTGTGCATCTCAGTGATCAAAGTAATTTAGAATTCACGTGTGCATTGCCTTTTACAAGGATCAACAGTGGGGACATTGAAAAAAGAAGAACATGTGGGTCATATCTGGTGTTTCACCTAAATTATTAATATGCCTTAATTTGGCACATAAATATCACCCTAACCCCTACTGACCCTTTTCTTTCTTCTCGCTTGATGATTGTGGGTCCTTCACAACATATCATTGGAGTTGGTCCTCAGATTGCCTAACCAGAGGTGACTCCTTTAAACTCTGAAAAAAAGCCAGTTGCTTCCTCATTCCTACCTTTTAAAGAGTTAAATCTAAGATAATTAGTTCTTTCCATGGTTCCATGTCTTGAGCTGTAGAATCTTGAATTTTTTTAAGTTTTCTTTTTCTTTAATTTTTTAAATTTATTTTAGAAATAGACTTATTTTAAATATCAATACCCTCAGTCCCTTATCTGGCCATCCTTCCCACCCTACACTGATCTCCCCAACCATCTCCCCACCCACTCCCCAAGGATAGTGAGGCCTTCCACAGAGGATCATCAAAGTCTGGGACATCATTTGGGGGAGAACCTAGGCCCTTTTTCATGTATTTGGGCTGCAATAGTATCCCTCCATAGGGAAAGGGTTGCCAAAGTCCATTTGTGAACTAGGGATAAACACTGGCTCCACTGTTAGAAGTTCCATAGACTGCCCAAGTCTCCTAGCTGGCACCCACATTCAGAGGGCTTAGTTCGGCCCAATGCTGGTTCCCCAGCTTTAGAAATAGGGTCTCTATGCTCCCACTAGGTCAGGTCAATTGTTTCTGTGGGTTTCTCCAGCATGATCTTGCCTGCTTTGATCATCCTCTCCCTTATTTATGGCTGGATTCCGGGAGTATGGTTCAGTGTTTAGCTGTAAGTACCTACTTCTGCTTCAATCACAATATATATATATATATGTATATATATATATACATATATATATATAAATTAGAAAAAATCTTACTTTACATACCAATCCCAATTCCCTCTCCCTCCCATACTCTCATACCACTCAACGACCCTCCTATCCACCATCTACTCCCCAGGAAGGATGAGGCCTTACATGAAGGATCATTAAAATCTATCAAGTCATTTGGGGAAAGATTAAGGCCCTTCCCTGTGTGTCTAGGCTAAGAGGTATCCCTTCATGGGAAATGGGCTTCAGAAGTCCATTCGAGCACTAGGGACATATCCTGGATCCGCTGCCAGAGGCCCCATAGACCGCCGAGTGCTCCTAACCGACACCCCCATTCAGGGGACTGATTTGGTCCTAGATTGGTTCCCCAGTTGTCAGACTGGGATCCATGAGTTTCCACTTACAGAGGGCAGGTGTTTCTGTGGGTTTTCCCAGTGTGATCTTAACTCCTTTGTTTGTCAATCCTTCCTCTCTGAAAGTGGATTCCAGGAGTTTGACTCAGTAATTGGCTGTTGATCTCTGCTTCCACTTCCATCAGCTACTGGATGAAGGCTCTAGGATAATATGTAAGGTAGATATCATTCTCATTATAGGGGATGGGCATTTAAGGTAGCCTCTCCACTATTGCTGAGGTTCTTAGTTGGGGTCGTTGGTTTGGATCTTTGTATAATTCCTTAGTGTCAGATATCTCTTTAAACCTGTATTGATGTATCTGTTTTCTTGCTCTCCTCTATTCCTCATTCCTCTCCTCACTCAATCCTCCTGATCCATAATGTTCTCCTACCCCCTCCTCTTCTCCCCTCCTCTTTCTTCTACCACCTTTCCCCCTCCCCTAACACTCCCCACTTGCTCAGGGGCTCTCGTCCCTTTCTGATTCACTGGGGGATCTTGTATTTCTCTCTTATGGTCCTCTTGTTTCCTAGCTTCTCTGTTGGTGTGGATTACAGGCTAGTAATACTTTTCACTATTTCTAGAATCCATATATGAGTGAATTCATGCCATGTTAATCTTTCTGTGACCGGGTTACCTCACTTAGGATGGTTTCCTCTAATTCCATCCATTTGCCTGCAAATTTTAAGATTCCGTTGTTTTGTTTTTTTGTTTTTGTTTTTACGCAGAGTAGTACTCCATTGTGTAATTGTACCACATTTTCTGTATTCATTACTCGGTTGAGGAGCATCTAGATTGCTTCCAGGTCCTGACTATTACAAATAATGCTGCTATGACCATAGTTGAACAGATTCCTTGCTGTTTGAATGTGCAAATTTGGGTAAATGCCTAAGAGTGGAATTGCTGGATCTTGAGGTAGACTGTGTTCCAATTTCTGGAGAAACTGCCATACTGATTTCCAAAGTGGCTGTACAAGTTTGCACTCCCACCAGCAATGGAGAAGTATTCCCCTTTTTCCACATCCTCTCCAGCATAAACTGTCATTGGTGTTTTTGATTTTAGCCATTATGACAGATGTAAGATTATATTTCAGAGTTGTTTTGATTTGCATTACCCTAATGTCTAAGTAATTTGAACACTTTCTTAAGTGTCTTTCAATCATTTTAGATTCCTCTATTTAGAATTCTCTGTTTAGTCCTGTACCCCACTTTTTAGTTGAATTATTTGGTGAGTTAGTGACTAGCTTCTTGAGTTCTTTGTATATTTTGGAAATCAGCCCTCTGTCAGATGTGGGGTTGGTGGAGATCTTTTCCTGGTCTGCAGGCTGCCATTTTGTCTTGTTGACTGTGTCTTTTGCCTTACAGAAGCCTCTCAGTTTCACGAGGTCCTATTTATTAATTGTCAATCTCAGTATCTGTGCTGTTGCCATTATGTCCAGGAGAGGTCTCCTGTGCTAATTTGTTCTCATCTAAGAGGTTCAGTTTGGCTGGATTTATGTTGACATCTTTGATTCATTTGGACTTAAGTTTTGTTCATGGCAATAAATATGGATCTATCTGTAGTTTTCTACATGTCTGCATCTAGTTATGCCAGCACCATTTGTTGAAGATGCTTTCTTTTTTCCACTGTATGATTTTTGCTTCTTTGAGAAAGATCAGGTGTTCATAGGTGTGTGAGATAATATCAGTGTTTTCAAATCAAATCTATTGGCTACCTGTCTATTTTTATGCTAATACAGAACTGTTTTTTATTACTATAGCTCTATAGTAGAGCTTGAAGTAAGGGATGGTGATGCATCCTGAAGTTCCTTTATTTTACAGGGTTGTTTTGGCTTTCGTGGGTCTTTTGTTTTTCTCTATAAAAGTGAGAATTGACCTTTCAAGGTCTGTGAAGAATTGTGCTGCGAATTTGAGAGGGAATGCATTGAATCTGTAGTTTGCTGTTGGTAAGATTGCCATTTAACTAGGTTGATCCTACCTATCTAAGAATATGGGAGAACTTTCCATTTTCTGGTATCTAATTTATTTCTTTAATGACTCAAGGTTCCTGCTATACAGGAATTTCACATGTTTGGTTAGAGTTACTCCAAGATATTTTGTTGTTTGTGGCTATTGTAAAGAATGACGTTTCTCTGATTTCTTTCTAAGCCACATTATTGTCTATATGTAGTAGGGATATATATATTAGTTAATCTTGTATCCTGCACTTTGCTGAAGATGTTTATCAGCTGTAGGAGTTTCCTGGTAGAATTCTTCAGGTCACTTTTGTAGCCTTTCATATCATCTGCAAATAGTGAAAGTTATACATCTTCCTTTCCAATTTTTATCCCCTTAATCTCCTTTTGTTGTCTTCTTGCTTTAGCAAGAACTACAAGTACAATATTGAAGAGATATGGAGAGAAGGACAACCTTGTCTTCTTCCTGATTTTAGTGATATTACATTGAGATTCTCTCTAGTTCGAAGTTGGCTGTCTGTTTTCTATATATTGTCTCTATTATATTTATATATGTTCCGGTTATCCCTGATCTCTCCAAGGCCTTTATCATGAAGGGGTGTTGAATTTGGTCAAAGGCTTTTTCAGCATCTAGTGAGATAGTCATGTGGTTTTTCTTTTCTGATCATTTATATAGTGGATTACTTTGATGGATTTTTGTATGTTGAACCATGCCTGCATCCCCACGATGAAGCCTACTTGATCATGGTGTATGATTTTTTTGAAGTGTTCTTGGATTCGATTTGCCAGTTTTTTCTTTCTTTCTTTTTTTTAAATGTAATTTAGACTAAAAACAAGTTTACTTCACATGTCAATCCTAGCTCCCTCTCCCTGCCCTCCTCTCCTTCCCCCCTTCAATCCTCCACTAAACCCTCCCCAAATCCCCACTCTACTCTTCAAGGAGGGTGAAGCCCTTCTTGGGGGATCTCGAAAGTGTGTCATGATCTGGGGCAGGGCCTAGGCCCTCCCACATGAGTCCAAGCTGAAACAACATCCCGCCATGTGTAATGGGATCCCAAAGTCCATCTGGATGACAGGGCTAGTTGCTGATTTATTGCCTGAGGCCCTAAAGGATGCTAAGGCCTCCTCACTGACACCAATGCTCAGGATGTCTTTATCAGTCCCATGCTGGTCTCTCAGCTATCACTCTGGGGACTATGAGCTCCTCCTTGTTCAGGTCAACTGATTCTGTGCGTTTCACCCTCCAAGTCATAACCTCTTTGCTCTTCACTCCTCCCTCTCTGCAACTGGGTTCCAGGAGTTCAGTTCAGTGTTTAGCTGTGGGTGTCTGCCTCTGCTTCCTTCAGCCACTGAATGAAGGCTCTAGGATGGCACACAAGGAAATCGTCAATCACGTTGTAGGGAAAGGCATTTAAGGTAGCCTCTCCACTACTGGGTAGATTGCCAGTTAATGTCATCCTTGTAGGCCTCTGCACATCTCACTGTACCAGATCTCTCTTCAAACCTATAATGGCTCCTTCTACTATCGTATCTCTCATCCCTCTCTCCTTTATTCTTCCCCTTTCTCAAATTTCCTGATCACCCATGTCTTCCTCTCTCCTCCTCTTCACCCCCTCTCTTTCTCCCAGGTTCCTCACCCCTAACCCCTTGCTCTAAATCCCCTCAGAAGATTCTGCCCTGTTCCCCTTTTCTGGGTTACCATATGTATCTTTCTTAGGATCCTTCCTGATTCCCAGACTTTCTGTATGGGAATTGTAGGCTGACACTCCTCTGTTTTAGGCCTAAAATCCAAATATGACTAAGTACATACCATGTTTGTCTTTTTGTGACGTGGTTACCTTACTCAGGATGGTTTCTTCTAGGGCCATCCAATGCCAGCGAATTTCAAGATCCCATTGCCTTTTTCTACTAAGTAGTACTCCATTGTGTAAATGTACCACATTTTCTCTATCCACTCTTCAGTTGACGGGCATCTAGGTTGCTTCCAGGTTCTGGCTATTACAAATAATGCTGCCATGAATGTAGTGGAGCAGATGCCCTTCTTGCATGAATTTGCCTCTTTTGGATATATGCCTAAGAGTGGAATTGCTGGGTCTTGTGGTAGATGGATTCCCATTTTCCTGAGGAATCTCCATACTGATTTCCTAAGTGGCTGTACAAGTTGGCATTCCCACAAGCAGTGGAGGAGTGTTCCCCTCTCTCCACATCCTCTCCAGCATAAATTGTCTTCGGTATTTTTGATTTTAGCCATTCTGATAGGAGTAAGGTGGTATCTCAGAGTTGTTCTGATTTGTCTTTCCCTGATTGCTAAGGATGCTGAGCACTTTCTCATGTGTCCCTCAGCCATTTTAAACTCCTCTATTGAGAATTCTCTATTTCCTCTCTCTACATATCTCTTTACATTGTACTTGAAGTTCTAGCTAGATCAATAAAACAAGAAAAGGAGATCAAGGAGATACAAATTGGAAACGAAGAAGTGAAGCTTTCACTATTTGCAGATGATATTATAGTTTACATAAGTGACCCGAAAAAACTCTACAAGTGGACTCCTACAGCAAAATAAACACCTTCACCTTCAAAAAATCAGTAGCCCTATTATATGCAGATGATAAATGTTCTGAGAAACAAATAAGAGAAACATCACCCTTTACAATACCCCCAAACAACATAAAATATTTAGTGATGATGCTAACCAAACAAGTGAAAGAATTGTACAGCAAGAACTTTAATTTCTTTAAAGAAAGAAATTAAAGAAGACACCAGAAAATGGAACGATCTCCCACGGTCTTGTATTAGTAGTTTTAACATACTAAAAAGGACAGTCTTGCCCAAAGCAATCTACATGAAGAAACTGGAGAACAGCCATACTAGAGAATTAATAGCACAACTGAATGTTCTAGAACAAAAAGAAGCAAACCCACCCAGGAGAAGCAGACGCCAGGAAATAATCTAATTCAGGGCTGAAATCAATCAAGTAGAAACCAGGAAAACATTGAGAAGAATCAAGGAAACAAAGAGTTGGTTCTTTAAGAAAATCAACAAAATAGACAAACCTCTGTCCAAACTAACCAAAAGACAGAAAGAGATCATGCTAATTAACAAAATCAGAAATGAAAAAGGGGACATAACAACGGACTCTGAGGAAATCCAGAGAATCATCAGGGCATACTTTGAAAATCTGTACTCCACAAAATTCAAAAATTTAAATGAAATGGACAATTTCCTGGATAGATATCACTTGCCAAAACTAAATAAAGAGCAGATAAACAATCTAAACAGACCTATAACCCCTAATGAAATAGAAGCAGTTATCAAAAGTCTCCCAAACAAAATAAGCCCAGGCCCAGATGGCTTCCATGCAAAATTCTACCAGAAATTCAAAGAAGAGCTAATTCCAATACTCCTCAAAGTATTCCACACAATAGAAGCAGGAGGCTCACTGCCAAACTCTTTTTACAAGGCCACAATTACCTTGATACCCAAGACACACAAAGACACAAAGAAAGAGAACTATAGACCAATTTCCCTCATGAACATCGATACAAAAATAATGAATAAAATACTAGCAAACCAGATTCAAGAACACATCAGAAAAATCATCTACCATGAACAAGTAGGCTTCCTCCCAGGAATGCAGGGATGGTTCAACATTAGAAAATCTATCAATGTAATCCAACATATAAACAAACTGCGAAAGAAAAATCACATGAACATCTCACTATGTGCTGAAAAAGCCTTTGACAAAATCCAGCACCCCTTCATGATAAAGGTCCTTGAGAGATCACTGATAACAGGAACATACCTGAACATAATAAAAGCAATATACAGTAAACCAACAGCTAACATCAAACTAAATGGAGAGAAACTCAATGCAATTCCTCTAAAATCAGGAACAAGACAAGGCTGTCCAATCTCTCCATATCTCTTCAATATTGTACTTGAAGTCCTAGCTATAGCAATAAGACAACAAAAGGAGATAAAAGGGATACAAATAGGAAAAGAAGAAGTCAAAATTTCACTATTTGCAGATGATATGATTGTTAACATAAATGACCCAAAAAACTCTGCAAGGGAACTCCTAGAGCTGATAAACACCTTCAGCAAAGTGGCAGGATACAAGGTAAACTCAAAAAAAATCAGTGGCCATATTATATACAGACGATGAAGTGACTGAGAAAGAAATCAGAGAAACCTCACCCTTTACAATAGCCATAAACAGCATCAAATATCTGGGGATAATGTTAACCAAGGAAATGAAAGACCTGTATATCAAGAACTTTGAGCCTTTAAAGAAAGAAACCAAAGAGGATACCAGAAAATAGAAAGATCTCCCATGCTCTTGGATTGGTAGGATCAACATAATATAAATGTCAATCTTGCCAAAAGAAGTCTACAGATTCAATACAATCCCTATAAAAATTCTGGCACAATTCTTCACAGACCTGGAAGAACATTAATCAACTTTTATGGAAATACAAAAGGCCCAGGATAGCCAAAACAACCCTATACAATAAAGGAACTTCAGGAGGCATCAGCATACCTGACTTCAAGCTCTATTTTAGAGCTATAGTCCTGAAAACAGCTTGGTATTGGCACAAAGATAGGCAGGTAGACCAATGGAACCGAATTGAAAACAATGATTTTAACCCCCACACCTATGAACACTTGATTTTTGACAAAGAAGCTAAAAGTATACAATGGATAAAATAAAGCATCTTCAACAAATGGTGCTGGCATAACTGGGTACTGGTATGCAGAAGACTGCAGATAGATCCATGTTTATCGCGTTGTACAAAACTTAAGTCCAAATGGATCAAAGATCTCAACATAAATCCAGCCACACTGAAACTTTTAGAAGAGAAAGTGGGAGATACTCTTCAACAAGTTGGTACAGGAGACCACTTCCTGAACATACCACCAGTGGCACAGACACTGAGATCAACAATCAACAAATGGGACCTCATGAAACTAAAAAGCTTCTGTAAGGCAAAGGACACAGTCAACAAGACAGAAAGGCAGTCAATAGAATGGGAAAAGATATTCACTGACCCCACATCTGACAGAGGGCTAATCTCCAAAATTTACAAAGAACTCAAGAAGCAAGTCTCCAAAACACCAAAGGATCCAATTAAAAAGTGGGGTACAGAACTAAATAGAAAATTCTCAATAGAGGAGGCTAAATTGGCCAAGAGACACTTAAGAAAGTGTTCAACATCCTTATCCATCAGGGAAATGCAAATCAAAACAGCTTTGAGATACCATCTTACTCCTGTCAGAATGGCTAAAATCAAAAACACCAAAGACAATTTATGCTGGAGAGGATGTGGAGAGAGGGGAAAACTCCTCCACTGCTGGTGGGAATGCCAACTTGTACAGCCACTTTGGAAAGCAGTATGGAGATTCCTCAGGACAATGGGAATCCATCTACCACAAGACCCAGCAATTCCACTCTTAGGCATATATCCAAAAGAGGCAAATTCATACAAGAAGGGCATCTGCTCCACTACGTTCATGGCAGCATTATTTGTAATAGCCAGAACCTGGAAGCAACCTAGATGCCCGTCAACTGAAGAGTGGATAGAGAAAATGTGGTACATTTACACAATGGAGTACTACTTAGTAGAAAAAGGCAATGGGATCTTGAAATTCGCTGGCATTGGATGACCCTAGAAGAAACCATCCTGAGTAAGGTAACCACGTCACAAAAAGACAAACATGGTATGTACTCATTCATATATGGATTTTCCACACGGATCAGGATAGTGCCAGTCTGCACTTCCACTGACAGATTCTGGGAAACAGGAAAGAACCTAAAAGATATGCATGGTACCCAAGAGAAGAGGAATGAGGCAAGATCCTCTGAACAGATGGGGAACACGGCAAGGGGTGGGGGGGGAGTGGGAGCTGAGAATAAGAGAGGGGGAGAAGAGAAAGAGAGAGCAGGTCATGGGGGAACAGGAAGGTTGAGTGGGTAGGGTAGAATAGGGTGAAGAGGGAACAATAGGTTAGAAGACAGACCCCCCGAATGTGAGAGTCAGTGCGGAGGCCTGGGAAACCTATGGGGCCATGAGCAGTGGATCAGTGTTTATCCCTGGAATACAAACAGACATTGTGTCTCCATAACACAAAGAGGGATGGTCTCTCAGCCTGAACTCTTAGGGGAGTGCCTGGACCCTACCCTGAGTGAAATGACAGACTCTGGATAACCCCTACATGGAAGGAAATTGGCAATAGGGTGGGAGGCTGGGGGGGGATTGTGGAGGGGTTGCGGGAGGAGGGAAGGGAGAGGGAACTGGTATTGACATGTAAAACAAGCTATTTAAAATTAAAATAATAAAAAATATCTAAAAAATAAATTGCTTATCTATTCTTGATTTAATTTTGGTAAGTGATATCTATCCAGAAAATAATTTCATCTCATTTAAATTATCCAATTTTGTGGAGTGCAGGTTTTCATAGTATGACCTAATGATTCTTTGGATTTCCTCCATGTCTGTTGTTATGTCCAAGTTTTCATTTCTGATTTTGTTAATTTGCATGCTCCTTCTCTCTCTGCCCTTTTGTTAGATTGGATAAAGGTTTGTCTACCTTGTTGACATTCTCAAATATCCAACTCTTCACTTCATTGATTCTATGTATTGTTTTCTTTGCTTCTACTTTATTGATTTCAGTTCTCAGTTTGATTATTACATGGCTTCTACTCCTGGGTGAGTTTGCTTCTTTTTGTTCTAGAGCTTTCAGGTGTTCTGTTAATTCTCGAGTATGACTATTCTCCAGTTTCTTTATGTGGGTACTTAGTGCTACGAACTTTCCTCTTAGAACTGCTTTCAATGTCCCATAGGCTTGTGTATGTTATACCTTCATTTTCATTGAATTCTTTACTTCTTCCTTTGCCCAACAGTGATATGATTGAGTGCTGTTCTATTTTCATTAGTTTGTGGGGTTTCTGAAATTTGTGTTGTTGTTGTAATTTTAAGCCACGATGGTCTGATAAGATTCAGGAGTTTATTCCAACTTTTTTGTGTCTTATGAGGTTTGCTTTGTTGATGAGTATTTGATCAATTTTAGAGAAGGTTGCATGTGGCACTGAGAAGGATGTACATTCTTTTGTGTTTAGATGGAATGTTCTATAAATGTCAGTTAAGACAATTGGGTCATAACTTCTGTTAGTCCCCTTGATTCTTTTTTTAGTTTCTGTCTGGTATTCCTGTCCAGTGGTGAAAGTTGGGTGTTGAAGCCTCCCACTATAATGTGTGATTTGAGTTTTAGTAATGTTTCTTTTACGAATGTGGGTGCCTTAGTATTTGGGGGCAAAGATGTTCAGATGAATTGAAGCTTCATCTTAGCAGACTTTTCCTGTGATAAATATGAAATGACCTTCTTCATCTCTTTTCATTAACTTTAACTTGAAGTATAATTTGCTAATTATTAGGACAGCTACACCTGCTTGCTTCTTAGGGTCATTTTATTGGAAAATCTGTTCCCTGACCCTTAACTCTGAGATAACATCAGTCTTTGAAGGAGAGGTATATTTCTTGTGTGCAGGAGAAGGATATTCTGTCTTCGTATCTATTCTGTTAGCCTGTGTCATTTTCTAGGTGAGTTAATACCACTAATATTGAGCGATTTTAATGCCCGTGGATTGTTGATTCTTGATTGTTTTGGGTTCGTTTTGGGTGGTAGTATTGTGGGTGACTTTTCCCCCCATTTCTGGCATTTGGTACAGTGAGATTATCTATTACCTATGTTTTTGTGGGTGTAGTTAACTTCGTGTGTTGGAGTTTTTCTTCCAGAACTTTCTGTAGGGCTGGATTTGTGGATATGTATTGTACAAATGTGGTTTTGTCGTGAAATATTTTGTTTTCTCAGTCTATAGAGATTGAGAGTTTTGCTGGGTATAGTAGTCTGGATTTGATTCCATGGTCTCTTAGTGTTTGTAGAACATCTATACAGGACCTTCTGGCTTTCAGAGAAGTCAGGTGTAATTCTGGTAGATCTGCCTTTATATTTTATTTGGCATTTTTCTTTTGCTGCACTTAGTATTCTTTCTTTATTCTGTACGTTTGTTGTTTTGATTAATATGTGGCAAGGGACTTCTTGTTTTGGTTCAGCCTTTTTGGTGTATGGTAAGCTGCTTTTTGTTTCATAGGCATACCTCTCGTCGGGTTTCAAAAGTTGTCTTCCATGATTTTGTTGAATATGTTTTCTGCAACTTTGAGCTGGTCTTCTTCATCTTCTTCTATACCCGTTATTCTTAGGTTTGGTCTTTTCACGGTGTCCCATATTTCTTGGATATTTTATGTTAAAGACTTATTGGAGTTAAGATTTTTGGTCAATGAATCTATTTCCTCTAGTTTATCTTCAATGCCTGAAATTCTCTCTTCCATCTCTTGTATTCTATGGGTTATGCTTGCATCTGTCATTCCTGATCATTAACCCATCTTTTCTATTTCCAGCATTCCCTCAGTTTGTGTTTGAATTGTTTTCTTCATCTGTTTAATTGTGTGTTTTTTGTTTTTGTTTTTAATTTTTTTGCTTTCTTTAAGAGATTTGTTGATTTCTTGCATATTTTGGGTCTGTTTTTTCTTCCATTTCTTTAAGTTATTTTCTCATATGCTCTTTGAGGGCCTCTATAATTTTCATGAGGTTGTCTTTAGGTCATTTTCTTCTATTTCATCTGGGTTGGGATGTTCAGGTCTTGCTGGTGTAGAGTCGCTAGTGATATCATATAAGTCTTTCTATTGTTGAATGTGTTTTTAAACTGTCATCTTTCCATCTGTGGTCTCTCCCTCTCTTGGTGTATATGGCTTCTAGTTTCTATCCTCTCCTCTCTCTCTCTCTTTCTCTTTCTCTGTCTGTCTCTCTCTACTGGAGGGTGGAGGGGCAAGACCAGAATGGCAGCCAATTATGCTGTCTGCTTTATTCTGCTTCCAAGTCCCTCTGCATGGTTCATGGCAGGAAGGGTCTGGCGGCCACTGGTTAGGGAACTCAAAGAGGGAGAGTTGGGCAAGAGGAGCCCCTAGGACTCACCTCTCTTAACTTAAATGTTATTCCATGGTTTTTACATTCTACATGTGCACTATGTAGCACACAGAATACATGCACATGTCTGTGGAATGAATAGTTTGTATTTATAACTTCATTATCTAAATCAAGGGCATTAATGTAGTTTTAAATAACTAAATACACTTATCAGAGAAGACTATTTCTATATAATGGTGAATTCCCTCTCTTATAATAACTACATACATAATAGACACACACACAAACAAGAAAACTTGCCTTCCCAGTGTCTACCGAGTAGATGATAGATAGATTAGATAGATGATAGATGATAGATAAATGAGCAACACTTATAGCACTTGTCCATGTGCTACTTCCCACTAGAGAAATTTTCTCTTCCCTTTTATTTATCCAGGCAAGTGTAGAGGCTTTTGACCCAATTTAGTTTAGATAAATGACCCATGATGTGAAATTCCCAACAGTTTAATAATGCATTTAACTCAAAGTGACACTTGCTTGCAGCTGCCTTTAAGCACATTGGAGGTGGTATGTGTCTCTTTGAAATGATGAATGGGAAAGAATCAGGCCTGCATAAGAGGGCCCTATTCATGACCCTAGAAAGGGGGAGAGAAAATTCTCTTTAATTTGCACTCAGCAATTCAAAGCATGAGATCTACTTTAATTGTAAAGATTCATTTGCCAGCACTATCTAGTTATGACCAGTAAGGCAGATACAGTGTGAGCTTTTTGTACCCCATGTAATACTCCTTTATTTCTGTCATACAATTTAAAGCTTTTGTTTATTTTCTTTTGCAAAATCTTGAGTAACAGCTTTTCTCATTGCTTAAAAAAATTTCCATAAACCAAAGAGTAATTTTTGTAGAATAAAATATTGTCATTTGACATTAAAATCATACCTCATGGAATGAAATGTCAATTTTAATGTTTTACTTTCAATAATCACAAAGGTAATAAAACCATGTAGTGTTTTCTGATTATGTTTAATATTCTGGTCTTTGGAAATAAGACCAGAAAAATCCTACTTTCTGATTTTATTCTCTATACTTTGGAGACATATTCCTTGCTCTACAGTTGCCATGTGTTCTGTGGTAGGGTGTTTTGCTACTTAATTTAATCACAATCTTTCTCAGGCATATTTATGATCCTCAAAGGACACTGTAAACCATAAATATTTTAAATTTTTCTATTCTTTAAAGTTGCTTCACTTGACCTTATTTTTTGAGTTTGAAAATGACTTTGAGGGACAATTTGGTGCCATAGTTATTGGTATGCAGAGTGACTCTGTGGTGAACTTACCAAACAATTATATCTATGCATGAGACAAGCATAAAGTTTCCTAGGAATACAAATTAACTGAAGGAAGTCTTAGGGTCTGAGGTAAGGGTAGCAGCCTCCTGAGTTCCAAAACCAAGCGCTACAAGTCCTACAGATCTGTTTTTTTTTCTACATTTATCTGAAAACTTACATTGATTTTACTTAAATTTGTAGCTATGTAGAAGTGTATCTGTATGCACACACAACTGAGAAAGGGATAATGACTAATGCTTTGATATTTAGATTCTTAAAGATTATTCAAAAAACTCTAATTTCAAATTCAAGTTTGATTGCAAACTTTAAACAGGCTCAACCGATGGTCAACTCTGATCCATCACAACCTGTCATTAAAAGGCTGTGGTTAGCCACCTTTTTTCTGTCCTTTAGTTTGCAGGGCTAAGAAGTCTAACAATGTTCCATTTCTGTCCCCCTTTACCAAACCATAAAAGGAAATCCTGACACTTGCCTTTGCTCCACACCCTGGTAGTGTCTAGCTCCCTAATACACTCTAGTTTTTACAGGTTGGACTATATCTCAGGTTCTGTAGTATCAATGGCATTTTTGTCATCTCCAAACCACTTACCAGATTCTTTCTACTTATTTGGCTCAACATTTTAGAGATATCAGAAGATTATTCAAAGAAAACATCGTGCTACTAGGGAAAATGGATTTGATAAACCCTGTGGCTTGTAAAGGGAATATAAAGTTTCAAATCTATTTCTTAATTCATCAATATGATTGTCAGTATTGGTGTTGTGGTTTGAATGGGAAATGTCCATCACAGGCACAAGCATTTAACATGTGGTTTCCAGTTGATGACAAAGTTTAGGGTATGGAACTTTTAAGAGGTGAAGACTTCCTTGAAGAAGTACATCACTAGGGAGTGGGCCCTATGAGTTCATAGCCTCATCCACTTCCAGTTTGTTCTCTGCTCTCCTTGTGAAGTTGAGATGTAAGCTCTCAGTTCCTTGCTCCTGCTACCATGCCTGCTATTGCTACCATGCCACTTCACCATAATGGGCTCTTTTCCCTCTGGAACCATAAGCCAAAATAAATGTTTTCATTTCAAAGTTGCTTTGGGTCACACCAATAGGAAGTCAAACAAGCACAAATTATATCTCACACAATTGTGAAAGTGATTATATGGAACATCATAGATGAGGTAAAGTGTATGTCTCTCAGGAAAAGTTGTAGTAAATAAAAACAAATAACCCTCACCATGTCAAATTATTTGAGTTCCTGAAGTATTGCTATATTCCTGATGAAGCAGCTTTGTTGGGAAAAGTACAGCTGGATTTTAAACCCAGATCTAAGATATATTAATTAGTCTTTCTAGCTTCAGTTTGTTTAAATTGAAAATGAAATAAAATGAGAGCTAATAATAATAGTGAAAATAATTTCTAATAAGCAATAATAAGAAGAATTGGTACTCTATTTGGATAGGGTGACTCCTTACTAAGGTTTTCACGGAAATGATAGCTAACATTTATTGTTATCACTGTTTCCAAAGCAAATGAAGGCAGCTGGAGAGGAATAGGAGAGTCACTATTGTTAATTAAGTAACATCACTTTTCTCTTGTATGCATGCCACTTTACTATTACCTCACATATAAGATACTAGAAACCAAATGTATATTTTACAATAATATTAAGTGAATATTTCACAATGATAGAACTGGTATATATACCATGTGGAAAATATCAATAGTAATAGTAGCAACAATAATAATAACAGTGTGCTGCTTTAATATTGTCATTGCAACCATTTCACTATACTAACAATGCTGGCTCAAATTATGACATTCCTCTCCAAGCAACCTATTGGAATAGGTTTTATGATTTCATTTGCAAATGAGAAAAATGAAAATAAGAACTCAGTAAGCAACATTTTGGATATCTGTGACAAGTTTGAAACTCTCAAACTCCAGACTTCCTCACTTTCAGTCCAGGGCATCCTCCATGGAGCCCCAGTAGCAACTCAGAATTCATCCACACATTGTCACTTCCCTTTTCAGTGTAAAGAAATCTGTCACGAAAAGAAAAGCCTGACTTGCGAAAGCTGAGAAATGTAGACGTTTTCCCTTTTACTTTCCCCTGAATTATACATGAGTTTGGCACTTAAATTACTCCTTGTGAAGTTTATGGGTGTAAATTTGTATTTGATGTCACTTTATGCATATTGACTATCCAAAACTAGACCACTCAAAATTAGTATTGTCCCTTGTTAAGTAATTAGATGTATACTGAGAAATACTCATTGTATTTTCTACTGCATTAAACATGTTACTAAAACAGAACACAGAGATAAGGCTTTCAGAAGTAATCAAGAAAGATTGTGCCCTGGTTCTGCTTTGTTTTTGATTTGATTTGTTGTGTTGTGTTGTATTGTACTATGTTGTGTCAACTTGGTATAAGTCAGTGTTATCTGAGAAGAGGGTACCATACTTGAAAAAATTCCTCCTAAAGATGGGCCCATTGGCTGGCAAATTTGTGGGACATTTTCTTAATTAGTGATTAATGCAGTTTGGCCCAGCCCATTATGATAGTGCCACCACCCCTGGGCAGGTGGTCCTAAGTGATATATGAAAGCAGGCTGAAAAAGCCATGAACAGTAAGCCAATAAAAGATTTCCTCCATGGCTTCTGCTTCATTTCCTGACTCCAGGTCCTGTCACATCTTGAGTTCCTTTCTACTCTGACTTCCCTAAGTAACAGATTGTTATCTGAAAGTGAAGGGCAAAATAAACCCTACCCCCACTAAGTTCTTTTTGGTCATGGTATTCTGTCATAGCAATCTAATCTCTAAGACATGTTGCTTCACATTTTTCAATCTTCATTTTTGACAGCTTCATACACATATAAAATGTATTACAATTATATATCATATACCTTTATTACCACCTTCATTTCCCTCCAAAACCTTCTTCCTGATTGGAACCACCCAGGATACACCATTAAAGAAATTGCTCTAGAAGCCATCAACAAATAACAACTCCTCAGGAAAGGTTTGGCCCTCGCAGCCTTCTCCTATTCCTGAGGAAATATTGAAGGGCCACATTTTATGCAGTTACCCATTCGTACTGTGTGTTACTTATGGCCATGTCATAGCTGAGTGGCAGTGTTCATAACACTTCTCTTAGTCTTCCGGGTTTTAAATTCTTTCTGTTCCCTCTTCTTGATGTTCTTTTGCCCTTAGAGATAATGATAAAGATGTCTCATTTAGAACTGAGTGTTCAGCAGTCATTCTCAGAACCTTGATGAACCATGGTCTCTACTTTAAATTTCTCCATTTGCAAAAGGGTGCTTCTCTTCCCTGGGATGAGAAAGACATTATTTTGGGGGTTATAAATATAAATATTTAGAATGCAGTTTGACAATATGTCTGTTTAGGAAAACAATGATGGTATGATCTTGCCTTGCTATCTTGCTTAACAATTTAATCAGCATATTATATTCACCAGAGCACTTTAGGACACTCCTGTTTTCATTTCTCCATGCTACCTGAAAGCAACATATATATATACATGTATATATATTTGTGGCTCATTAAAAATTTATACATTATATAAATTTTCAACTATCTTTGTTTATCAATCTATAATTAAATAATTGTCAATCTCTCATACCCATGACTAATGCTCCATTAAAGTCCTCCAGTCTTTCTTACTTGATGCCCAGTAAGTGCTTGTGATTTCTCATGAATTTAGTAAATACTGAATTTGCTTGTTGGAAACTTCATTTGGAATTGCAATCCAAATCAAGCCTACAGTGTAAATGACTGATACATCTATTGTCTTTCAAAGTAAGTCCACCAGTTTGTGTACATTCTTCCTTGTAACACCTTTGTTGAGGAATACATATCATTTGCTTTGCAGCTTTCTCTAGTGTTCATTTTGCTGATTAAAATTCTGCTGGCAACTAACATACTTCTCTTTCCAAATGTTCTAAACATATGATTGTATCTCAGGACCTGACCAGATTCCTAACTTTAAGACAATTTGGTTATGTGCAATAAGTTTCTATCGAATAAGAAGAAAGCTGTCAGAAGACTGCGAGAAGATGGTCCAGAGATATGTGAGGCAGATCTCAGGAAGAGAAGTGCAAATATTCTTATTCTTTTAAAAGTGCTCAACTTTCTCAAAATACAATAAATAGAATTAAGAACTACAAGGAAGTGCAGCATTGGAAGAAATGTTTTACACATACAGTACTGGGACAGGGGTTTGACAATCATTCTGTTGGCTGCTGTAAAAATAAAAGTACTTTCAGAGATGACTAGAAAGAAAGTAGCATGGAGCAAATAAGGGGAATAGAGGAGAAGCCAGTAAAGTCGCAACGTTTTTCTGACTTTCCCTAGTAACACCATTAATAGGAATCTAAACTAACAGTACCCTGAAAAAGACTAAATGACAAATGTTCAGATCTGCTTATTGAGCGCTTGTTTCTGATAGCAAAATACTGGGCACTAGCTCAATGACTCCTTGGAACGGACATCTCAGCACATTATAATGCATGCGTGCAATTGATAAAAATGGAGCTGGAGTAATACAACAGAAATAACATCTCCACATATTACTGTAATGACATTAGTAAACAATATGACAAAACAAAACTAAGAGAATACCAGTAGGCAATGTAAAGTACATGAATATATATGTGTGTTTACACATGCATTCATACTGGGTCCTGTTTTTGATTATTAACTAAATTTGTTATTGGATAATTTCACACATTTCATAGATTTTGATTACTCTCATCCCTAGCCTCTTTTAGCTCCTTTTCACTTATGTCAACCTCTCCTTACACATGCATTTGTTACTTTAGATTGTGTTTTGTGAAATCATTGAATCTAGCCAGGTCCATCTGTGTGACCAGGAGCTGGGAACTCTCTAACTTCTTCCTTCCCTCTTTAGAGGACTTGTCTGCTTTCTGCATATTTTTGGATTTTTAGTTTATTATGTAATATAGATACTCATCTAGATGTCTGACAATGATGGTCCTCCATTCTGTAGCCTGTCTTTTCTCTCATTTGACCATTTACTCTGGTGTATGGAAGCATTTTAGTTTCTCATATGACCAGGGTCTTAATTTAAAATTACATACCTGTGCTTATATCTCATAGTATACTCCCTAAATTGTCTTCTAGTAGTTTCAGGACTTCAGGATTTGTGCTTAAGTCTTTGATCCACTTAGGTTTGGTTTTCTTCAAATGAGAGATAAAGTTGTAGTTTCATTTCTAACTATAGACATCCAGTTTTTCTAATGCCAATTTGTTGAGGATATGGATTCTATATTATACATATTAGAAATATGTAATAGCAATTAAAGAAAAACAATGATTTTTAGTGAGAGCAAGGAAATGTGAGGCACATATTGAGGGGCTAAGGGGGTCAAAGGATGAGGGGAAATGCTAATATTAGATTTTGAAAATTATCAAATATGAAGTGGCTCTAATTTTATGGATTTTTATGTATCTGTAGCTTCTATTCTATTAACCTCTGTGTCTATTTATTGCACCAAACACATGCTGTTCTTTATTATCAGAGCTTTGCCAAATAACATGAGTTATAGTAATGTCTCCAGTATTACTCTTTCTTTCCCCTCAGAATTGCTTGACTATCCTGGGTCATTCGCACTTCCGTGCAAACTTGAGGATTATTTTTATATTTTGGTGAAGATCGCAATGAGGATTTTGTTAGAGATTTCAGTTGATCTATGATTGCTTTTGGTGGAATGGTCACTTTTACATCATTGATTGTTCCAGTCCATGACCCTTGGATATCTTTCTTTCTTTCAACTTCTTCCTTGTTTTATTTCTTCAGAGTGTCTGTCCATTCTAGAGTTCTTCCACCTCCTAGGTTAGGTTTATTCCAAGGTCTCACTTAAGGCCATTGTGAATGGAATAATTTTCCTCAATTATCTCTCAGTACACTTGTCAGTATCAAAAAGTTCATGGGTATGTTAATTTAAATATGCAATGTTGTATCCAGACACTTTGCTAAAATGTTTATCAACCAAGATGATTTGAACTGGATTCCATGTTTCTTATGTAGTCATACCATATTCAAACAGGAATATGTTGGCTCCTTTTCAATCCACATCTCCCTTTCCTTTTCTTGTCTTATTACTCTTGCTTCGATGGTGAAGGATCCATAAAATCAGAGTGCAGACACAGAATTCAGGAAAGGAAATATCTTATTCCTGATTTTAGTGGAATTGCTTCAGTTATTTATTTCTATTAGTTTAGCATGATGTCAGATATGGGTATTTCTTAGGTTGAACTATGTTTTTCATAGTCCTTGCCTCTCCAGGATTTTATAACAAAAGGTGGTTGAGTTTTTGTTAAAGGCTTTCTGAGTCTCTTGAGATGCATCTAGTAAAATGGAGGTGAATTTACTATAGAAAAAAATCAATCATATTTTTAAATCCAATAAACATTTTTATTTGCATCTTTTGGCTAGGTAGTTGAATTTATTAATATTCAAAGTTATCATTGGAAGATAGATATTGACTCTTCTAATTTTTTTATTTTTAATTTAAATTATAAACAAGGTTGCTTCAATGTCAATCCCAGTTCCCTCTCCATTTCCCTGTCCACCTCCCATGCCCTCCCACCAACTCCCACAGCTCCCCTCCCTCAATCCCCACTCCTTTCCCCATGGGGGGGGTTGTCCATAGTCTGTCATTTCATCCAGGGCAGGGCCTAGGCCCTCAGTCAAGAGTCCAGGCTAAGAGTGCATCTCTCATTGTGGGATGGGCACCAAAAGTCCATTTGTATGCCAGGTATAAATACTGATAAATGGCCAAGGTCCAATAGTTTGCCTAGGACTCCTTACTGATACCTATATTCAGGGGGTCTTGATCAGTCCCATGCTGGATTCCCAGCCATCAGTCTGAGACTCAAGAGCTCCCCCTTGTTCAGGTCAGCTGTTTCTGTGGGTTAAACAAGCCCAGTCTTGTCCCTTATGCTGATCAGTTCTCCCTCTCTGTCTCTGGGTCCTTGAGTTCAGCTCAGTGTTTAGCTGTGGCTCTCTGCCTCTGCTTCCAAAAGTCACTGGCTGAAGGTTCTGTTTTCCAGACTCTCTGGCAGTGGGATTGTAGGCTGGCACTCCCCTGATCCATGTCTAAAATGTATATATGAGTGAGTACATACAATGTTTGCCTTTTTGTGACTGGGTTACCTCACTCAGGATGATTTCTTCTAGTGCCATCCATTTGCCTGCAAATTTCAAGATTCCGTTGTTTGTTTCTGCTGAATAGTACTCTATTGTGTAAATTTACCACATTTTCTTTATCCACTCTTCAGTTGAGAGGCATCTAGGTTGTAGATATTGATTCTTATCATCCTTTAATTTTGTGGTTTCTGTGATTTTTATTCCTCCATTGTTTAACCACTGTCCTAACAGTGTTTATTTTTTCACCTGTAGTTTCTTAGATTTGCTTATTATTCACATCTGTTAGAAGTAGTCTTTCTAGTATTCTTTGTATGTGTGACTTGGTAGTCATGAATCCTTTAGCTGGATTTAGTCTTGAAAAGGTTTTCTATCTCTTTCAATTATAAAACACAGTTTTGTCAAGTAGAGTACTATTAATTGACATTTGTAGCATTTCAGAACTGTAATTGATATTTGTAGCATTTCAGAACTGTAACACCTGACTTGAAAAGTTTCCATATGAAATGACTGTTAGTCTGATGGGTTTGACATAACATGTGATGTTTCTTCTACCTTTCAATATGTTTATTTGCAGCTAAAACTTCCTGAATAAGCAACAGCTCCTGAGGCTAAATAATTTAGATAATCATGTCAGTCTGCTCTGTACAGTTTCAGAAGAACAAGAACCTTTACTAAGGCTAACACTTTATTCAGTGCTAATAAGAATCTTGCTGTTGGTATTGTTGATACAAAAATCATATAGGGTACTAGACAGACAAAAGAATACCAATGATTATAGTCACTTTCTCAACTGAATTACTTCTCCTTATTTTGAAAAGAAAAAAATATAGGAGTTCTAAAAACGAGCCAAAGTTTTGTAGAAGTACCTTGTAAAATCCTATTTATGGGAGATGGCATGACATGGTATGCATAAATAGTTCCAAATCCATGATTTCTTATAATCACAGCCCATTGGTATGAGATAAAATTGAGTTCAGTTAAGGAAGGACTGAATTATTTTAGCTAATGACTACCTCATTCATTCATCAACTTGGATGGATTAATAAGTTGTAAATATAAACATGGTGATTTTTGAAAAAAAACTAGACTATTGTTGAACGTGTAGAAATAAGGATGATTCATTATCATCAATATGGGCATTTGTTTCATCAAAAGATCTTGACATAGTGGCTTTCTGAGGCATCTTAGCATCAGTGACAAAATGGCAGAATAACCTCAAAGATAATGCTTCATGGAAAGACTATTGGTAATTGTCAGTATTAAAAGAAGTGATGTAAATACAATGCTTAAAATCTACAGTATATGGCCTATTTAGAAAAAGAAGTGAATCCATTTTTAGAATATTGCTTCATTTGAAAGAATAGCTCTTAGAAGATTAGTTTAATATACCCAGTCGCAAGTCCTATAACCAACAAGACCTACCTGAAAGCTATACTGGTACAATAGCTGCACAAATATTATGGGTGTAAGCACCCAATTGGATTTTAGGTCCATTACTTTAATTGAAACCCACATTGCAAAAGTGACCAATGACCTAACACTAGATACGTCCTGGGCCTAGGGAGAAGCCTACTATTATTATTATGCTGAAAGATAAGAAAATGACTCCTAGTGAAATTCTACATTGACCATAGAAGAAACCATCATTCATCCATTATTAGGGAAGCTTTCTATTGCATTACACACTAATTATGAAAGGAATTTTCAACGGGACAATGTGAGAGATTTTAGAGTATTCAGCCTTAAATGGGTTGTCTTCATTGAAGTCCTTAACCTCAAGATCAGGGATCTATGTAGAATAGGAGGTAGACAGAATATAACATCTGGAGGTGGTGAACAATTCCAAGGAATTAGTGTCTTCTAAATATACCAGGGCCGATACACATATTGGCTCGCAGAGACTGTGACAGCATACACATGACCAATTTGCTTCAAATAAAACAAGATCCCAGCACTGGGAAATGGATGTAGAAACAAAGTCCTTCTCCTAACCAAGAAGCTAATTGCAGCTGATACATGCTTGGAGGAGGAAAGCCAGCAGTTGATACATGCTGGGAGTTGGAAAGCCAGTTGTCTTCAAAGGAGTATCACTGGGTGTATCAACCACACTCCAAGGCAGGTCCCTTGCTCAAGTGTAGTTGACCAATACAATGCAGACTCTATGTTTTTGTGTGCCCTTTTTTGTCTTTTTGGTTTCCTTTTTTAAGCTTGAGTGTTTTGATTTTTTCCCTTTTTGAGACAGAGACGATAGATAAAAAGAGAGAATATGAAGTTGAGTATCAAGGGGAGTAAGGAGGACCTGGGAGAATTTGGGGAAAAAAGAATATGATCAACATGTATTATGGCATTTTTTTTCTTAAATTAAAAATCCCTAACTAACTCTAGGGATTTCTGAATACCTTTGCTTTTCCATATGCCAAATCACGGAAACCCTTGTGTAACATCTCTTGTCATGCCTCTATAATTTGCCCCACTAGTCACAACCAAGCAAGAAGAATTCATATGATATTAAGTGTAAGAGGATCCCTGAAAGATGATAGAAATAACAATGTCTATAGTCATACATGGAATGCCTGTTCTTATAGAACCTGGAGGTCAGCTGTCAATTAAATCTGATCTAGGAATACTGTCATGCGATATAGAACTGGCATATAAGAGAAGAGGGCAATTTAATAGCATACAGAGAATAAGTGGGCATTCACAAGTGTCATCCCCAAAGGAAAACACTCATAATATCCTAACTGAAGGGGGGTATGCAGAGGAAATGGTAGGCCAATTACACTGATTACAGTGGTTGCCAATATGTGTGGCTACCCTCATGCTTCAATGATGCTGTAATTAGAATTCTAGGAAGTGATATGTGCAGGCAACCTCATTCTTATTTCAATCCTGCTGTTGACTTCCTGTCATTTTAGCATGCATTGTTTCAAATGAAGTAGCGTGTGTTATACTACACATGATGCACTGTCATGAAAGCAATAGAATCTCTTTTAAAAGATTTTTTTATGCATTTATTTCCTTTTTGGTAAAAATTCAGTCACTCTTACCTAAATCAACTTGGCAAGTTAACAAATATATTTGTTAAGTGTTTTATACATTTAATGCCTTGAATATAAATCCACAGCCTGACCTTAAGACCTAGGGCAAAATTGTTCAGTGATGGTGAAAGGTAGAAAAGTGATTTCTACTAACTGTATGAGTGTATAATGAGGATTTGAGGGGATACATGGGTATTTCATAGCCAGTTGAGTCTCAGGCTTCTGAAATGTTTGCCTTGTCTACTATTTTGCTTGTGTCCATTAAGGTTATGCATTTGACATACAAAATTACTGGTTGGATAATTTTCTGTCAAGCCAAATTTTATGAAAGAATGAATCTGAAACACAGTTTTCTTATGACAATATTTGTTCACATGAGTTTTCAAAATCACCATATCATTTTCAAACCACTGTTAACTTATACTAGGGGCATGCTTTCCCCTCTTTTCTTATTATAAATTGTACTTTGGTAAAAGCAGCTCTTATATTCAGAAGACAGCCTGAAAGTTGTGGTGATAGGAGACCACATCTCAGAATGAAAACCCTGCTGAGACAGACTGACAAGTAAAAAGAGGTCATCTAGGAATTCATTATTGTGCCCAACTGCAGATGGGGCAGGGTCAGTGGGGGATGGGTTGGTAACCTATGGATGTAAGGGTCAAAGAAAATAGAAAAATCTAGAATTATTTCCACATTCTTACTTGGCTATTTTGCAGTGCTGACATTATTTATTGAGGTGGTTTTAAAAGAAGATAATGGATTCAACTTTGAACTTTGTTTTTAATTGTCCATAGGATGGCCCTCTTCAAAGATGAATACTGTTTCACTTTCAGCGAAAATGGGGGAAGGTCAAAGAATCAAACAAATGACTTTGCTCAAGGCAAAACAAAATCTCGTACAACTTCAATCATCCTTGAAATAGTCTGAAAACAAATTAGGTATGCCAAGACAACTGGTTCTTCCCACTCTATAATTATTTCTCTGAATCCTCTTTAATGGAACATTTGGTTATCCTAAAAAATATCATATTTTGGTGTTTTAATTAACACAAACATATTATTGCTTAGCTAGAAACTTAAACAATTTTGAAATAATTATATTCAGAATAGTGAAACCTTTCTGACAATTAAAGTCATAATTCATTTCTGCTCACTTAGGCACCTGGAGTGAGATGCGAAAAGGTAATTATATTCGTTGTAAATTTACATGCCATGCATATCCTGGTAAGCCTTCTGAAGGAAAGTGTTACAGGAAGACACAGGTGCCTAAATTAATAAACATTAGGAAATCAGCAAGAGAATTAAACTACACTAGTTATTGTTTCCAAACTAATTATTTAATAATTGAACATCTATGTACACCTGGTCCCAAATCAAGGAATTCTACAACCTCACATGGCTCTAGGTTCATATTTGATCATTTAATATCAAATTTACATAGTGCAGGGCAGTGAACTGGGTAGTTGTTGGAGGACAATTTAAATTTCCCCGAAGTTCTCCAGAAGTTCACAAATCAAAACATTTACACTTGTAAAGCAGGGGTGTAATTAATTGCTAAGAAGCCTTGTTAGTACAATACTATAAATCTGAGAACAAACAAAGCATGTTGCAGATACAGGGTTCTGCACGGAAGTTTTAAAGCATTGAGTGGTAACCATGGGCCGGTTATAACATCACACCACTCTCACCTGTGGGACAACACTATCTCCTTGTTTGAGGGTCTATATAAAGGTGCTATTTCCCACACCACTTGGGCTTTTTATTTTGGCTTCAAGTACTGGCATTCTGTAAACTGCATGTTAGTGTGAAAAATTTCATGAGAATGTTTGCTCATAGCAACACTTCACGGTTACTACAGATCAAGATGTACCAAAGAGTTTACTCACTTCGTCCATGTCTAGGATTATCAAGAAATAAAATAGAGGCTCATCATAATGTTTTTATTTTATGTTATATCTAGCACAACAGCAAATAAGCATCTGCTAAATATTTGTTGAAAACTTAATTAATAAGAGAAATAAATAATGGACCATAGAGATAACAAATTGTATGAAAGCACTGATGAATTCATAAGTGGAGTTATTTCCTGGCTCCACAGCAGCAAAGGAAGAAGTAATGACTAGCTAATCATTTTCTCAGTCTCAAGAAGTTTATAGCCATCTTTCCCTCATAGATGGACTGATTATCATCCAATAAATTCCCAATTGCTGGAACATAAAGAGAAAATTCTGCTTACTCCAGATGATAAAATCCAGTGTTATGAATGGCTTTTGAACATTTGTTATGAGATTGTCTCAACTCATATGAAAAGAATCAAACACAAGAAACTCAGAAACAGTATTTAATTCATGAGTTACAGGTTATGTATTTTTTTCAATATATTTTAATTTAACTTTTTATGCATGTCACTTTCAGTTCCCTCTCCCTCCCCTCCTCCCCCACACCCCAATCTTCCTAACCCATCACCCACTCCACCCCCACTCTGCTCCCCAGGGAGGGCAATGGCCTCCATGAGGGATTTTCAGGGTCTGTCACATCATCCTGGGAACGGCCCACGTTCTTCCTCATGTGTACAGGCTGAGAGAGCAACCCTCCACGTGATATGGGTTTCCAGAGTCCTTCTGTATGCCAGGAATAAATACTGCTCCACTCTTCCAGTTCCCACACATTGCCAAGGCCTCCTCTCTGTCACCTAAGTCCCGTGGGAGGCTGTCTGGATCAGTCCCATGCTGGGCCCTCAGTCATCAGTCTGGGGTCCATGTGTTCCCCCTTGTTTAGTCAGCTGCCTCTGTGGGTTTGCCAGCCCGATCATGATTCCTTTGGTCATCACTCTTCCCTGCAACTGGGTTCCAGGAGTTCAATTCGATTCACAGCTGTGGGTGTCTGCCTCTGCCTCCATCAGCCATGGGATGAGAGTTTTAGAACAGCATATAAGTTAGTCATCATTCTCATTATCATGGGAGGGCATTTAAAGTAGCCTTAATGCCAGTTGGTGTCATTCTTGTAGATCTGTGAAGATCTCCCTAGTGTAAGATCTCTCCTCCAACTTATACTGGCTCCCTCTTTTCTGGTATCTCCCATCCTTTTCTCCTCTATTCTTACCCTGGCTCAACCTTCCTGCTCTCCCATGTCCTCCTTTCCCCTCCTCTTTCTCTCTCTCTTTCTCCCATCTCCTTATACCCTCCCTTTCTCCCTCCCCAATCCAATTAGGACATCGCATCCCCTAACCCTTCTCCGGCTTACCATGCATAGGTTATATATTATTTCACTAAAGTTTTTCAGTTAAATCTTAAAACTGTTAATGGTTCGCCATCTAATATGTTTATGAATACCATTTTGAGCCTTTTTCATGAAAATCAGGATCCATTTTTACTTAACAGAAGAGGCTACTGGGAGCCAGAGAGAGCAACCTCCTTCTAAGACGATTGGCAGGCTCTTCAGTGCCAGCATTGACTCTATAACTACCTTTTCATTGTAACTCACAATGCCATGCCATTTGTCAGTAGAACAGCAGTTGTTATAACTTAGCATTCTCCCAAATAATAAAATTGGCATCTTAGAAATAAGATTGACCTAGTGCTAAATAACACATGGCTCTATTGCCCCACAAATGAAAAGGTTATTTCATGGTGCCCTGTAAGGAAGGCAAAAATATTAAGAGGAAATTTCTCCTATATGGTGCAGAGACAAAAACAACCTCTCCTCATCCTCTCTCTTTCTCTCTTTTTCATAATGAAAGTACGTCTTTCATTTTTAAAAATCACACATTTTACATGTAAAATTCAAAGAATGTTACAATCCATAATTAGAATATGGAGCATTTCCATTTCCGTGGTTCCTTGCTTCAAGTCTCATCTTTAACCAACCTTTCCCTTTAAAAACAAACTATGCTCCCACAGTCAGTTTTGCTTACTTTCAAACTTGTTACAAGTAAAATCATTTAGGTGTACTCTTCCATGCCTGCTTACATTGTTTGGCAAGATACATTTAGATCCTTTGTAGTTGTTATAATTGGATACTAATTGCAAAACTTAACCTGTGCATGTCTATATCTATATCTATATCTTGTCCTCTCTTCTCCCTCCTCCCCCATGTTCCCAATTTACCCAGGAGACCTTGCCCCTTTCTTCTTCTGGGGTGGGGTACATGTATGTCTCTCTTAGGGTCCTCCTTATTTTTTGTAGCTTCTCTGGGGTTGTGGATTGTAGGTTGCTTATCATTTGCTCTATGTCTTGTATTCTTTTATGACTGGGTACATATCATGTTTGTCTTTCTGTGTCTGGGTTACCTTAATCAGGATGGTTTCTTCTAGTTATATCCATTTTCCTGTGAATCTCAAGATGTCATTGTTTTTTACTGCTGAGTAATACTCCATTGTGTAAACATACCACATTTTCTTTACCCATTCTTTGACTGAAGGACATTTAGGTGTCCTTGTGTTATGAATGTTTGTACTTGGATAAATGTCTAAGAGTGGAATTGCTGGGTCTTGAGGTAGACTGATTCCCATTTTCCCGAGAAACCGCCATAGTGATTTCCAAAGTGGCTGTACAGCTTCAAAGAGGAACACTCCTGATGGGAATGAACATTCTTATATTGTACATTTAAGATTTGTCTGTCTGTCTGTCTGTCTGTCTGTTTGCTTTTGCTTCAAGTAGTATGGAAAAATAATTCATATTTCCAAGCTATATATTGTCATTATTCACTGTAACAGGTATGAAATGGATAACATGTCATGAGGTGACAGAAGATGCCAAGCATCATTTTTATAAACACACTCATTTATTTTTTGTTTCTTTATAAAATGATCATTCAAACCTAATTTCTTGTGTTTTGCCTTACTTGTTTTTAAGTTTAGTTTTATAAATGGTGTTTATTCTAGATATAAATCTTGTGTACAAGTAATGGATATATTATAAATCTGACTTTCATTCCTTAGTGGTATCTTCTGGAAATCAAAGAAGTTTAATGAAAATTCATATTATCTCGAATGTATCATCTGGAAACACACAATTCAGCATTGTGAAGCCACTGCTATGATAAAGCACACGAATATTTTCCTCACTGAAAAACAAATTCCCCAATGACTAAGAGTTCATTCCTCTTTCCACACCCTCCTGTTCTCAGTATCAGCCTCTAATATGTTCCTTACCTCTGAGGGGATCTCCTAATCTGGACACATAATATAGATTTTGATCAAGTCCATTTTGTCATTCTGTTATTATTGAGTCAATGTTATTTATAATATTATTCTAATGTTTCAAATTTTCTACCCTCATAATACATATCCAAATCCTTTGTTTTTTAGTTTTAACTTTTCTTCTTGTATATTATATCTTTTAGCTTAGGATGGTGAAATGTTTATCATAGAAATTTTATAGTTAATGGCTGTAGGATTCATATTAATGGTTTTCACTAAATTGTACAAATAAAATCTCCAGGCATTTCGTTATTTTTTTATTTAGATTAGAAACAAGCTTCTTTTCATATCAATCTCAGTTCCCTATCTCTCCCCTCTTCCCCTGTCCCTCACCAACCCCCATCCCATCCCTTTTCTGCTCTTCAATAAGGGTGAGGCCTTCTATGGGGGATGTAAAATTTTATCACATCATATGGAGCAGGGCTTGAGCCCTCCCCCATATGTCTAGGCTGAGAGAGCATCCTTCTATGTGGAATGGGCTCCCAAATTCCATTCATATACTAGAGATTCATACTGATCCGCTTCCAAAGGCCCCATAGAAATCCCAGGCCTCCTAACTGACACCCACATTCAGGGGGTCTGAATCTGTGCTGTGCTGGTTTCCCAGCTATGAGTTTGGGGTCCCTGGGCTCCCCCATGTTCAAGCCAGCTGTTCCAGTGTGATTTTCAAGTCTGGTCTTGACCCCTTTGCTCATCATTCCTCCCTCTCTGCAACTGGATTCCAGTTCAGTTCAGTTCAGTGTTTAGTTGTGGGTGTCTTCTTCTGCTTCCATCAACTATTATATGAAGGCTCTAGGATGGCATATAAGGTAGTGATCAATTTCATTATCAGGGAAGGGTATTTAAGGTAGCCTCTCCACTATTGTTAGTTGGGTTCATTCTTGTAGATCTCTGGACATTTCCCAAGTGCCAGATTTCTCTTTAAATATATAATGGCTTCCTCTATTATTTTATTATTTGTTGAAAGGTTATGCTTCTCTACTATGAATATTTTGTAACCATTTTTGTTGTTCTTAAATGATCCCTAAATTATATTGGGTCCATTTCTGTACTCTAAGGCTGGTTCATTGTTCTCTACATCTGCATTTTTGTTTCAAACAGAACACTGTATTGATCATGGTGATTTTTTTTAACATTTTCAGAAGTTAGTACAAATCTTCAAGTATAGTCTTACTATTAAAAATTCACTTTAATACAAAATCATATTTCCTATTTTTCTAAAACAAGGAGAATCAACTTTTTGCTTTCTACAAATTATTATGTGAGGATTTGGTTTGTGTTATCATTTAATATATTAGTTGGTGGTAAACTTCTCAAAGTAATGAGTAATTACAAACTATTACATATATTCTTGCATCTAATGTTTGTGATACAGACAAAAGTGTCTTCCAAAAAATTTCCACCTCATCCAGAAAAGAGACCACCTTAGGCAACCCCAGGGGTAGGCAAATAGGAGAATCGGACTCACAAGTCCAGAAACTAGATATAGGCCCCTTGCTGCTGTGCTCCTTTCCATCCACTCTGTACTCTAGAAGGTGGGAAATAAACAATGGTGACTTGCTTACTGAAGCTATGAACCAGTGTGAACTTGCTTTCTGCAAGATCACAGAAAAAAATCAAGGCAGCTGTGATGGCCTCTCTCCTCATCAACAGCAATTATATCACTATAAAACATTCACAGTGTTAGAAATCACAACACATATTATTAAATGGTTGTTTCTGAATTTAAACTGAACTTAAATAGAAATGAAATTTCTCATTCTGCACAAATAGCTCTTCCCTTAATGTAGTGACCCGAGCTATGCCATCTTTGTAGCTAAGAGAGGCAAAGAAACTTGACTTGACTGGTTGGTCGTATGCTGCCTGGCAGCTCCTGTGTATTGTTGGAAAAGTAATATTTCCAATTGGTACTTAATTTCAGATCCTCTTGTTTTTACCAACAGAGTGGTAGGATTCTAAAAGCATGTGCCACCATGCATAGATTGATACAGTGTTAGAACCTAACTCATCAACCCTTGCATGCAAGGTAAGCATTCTACTAAGCTATCTATTTCCCTAACCCTACTGTTGCTCAGAATCTGGATGATAGTCCATGCAGGCTGTGAACTCTAGATCTTCCAGCCCTAGTACTCAAGTTCTAGAATTACAGGTGTGCACCATAAGACACAATTAGCTGCTTCTTAGCTTCAGAAAGTAGGAACATTAGTCATTAGTATTAAGAATATGTCAAGACTTTGGAGATTCCCCCCCCAAGGAGGGCCTCACCTTCCCTGGGGAATGGTGTGGGGATTGGGTGGGGAGTTGGGGGAGCTGGTGAAGGGACTAGGGGGGAGGCGTGGGAGAGGGAGCTGGGATTGATATGTGAAGCATCCATGTTTCCAATTAAATTAAAAATTATTATCATTAAAAAAGAACATGTCAAACAGATAGATGGGTAAGTAGGTAAGTAAATAGGAGACAATAAGGATTGTGTGAATAAGTTTTAAGCACATGATATATATATATGTGTGTGTGTGTGTGTGTGCGTGTGTGTGTGTGTGTGTGTGTGGCAAATAGTCAAATAAGAGATTGTGGAGCTAGAAATTCTAAATCATATCATTTTTAAATAAAATGGAAGAATAACCATATTATTAAATAAATATTATTTAATATTTATGCACATACATTCTTATGTTTTACTATCACTTATCTATCACAGAGCAATCTAATTGTTAAAAATGGAATCCTGTCCTAAAAGTTCTCATTCCCAAATATGACACAATCTGAAAACAATTAAAGAATGAGGGATTCTATCATATGATTGTTTTCATGTTGAACTTAGGTAAAAATCATTGCCATAAACAATATTGGTTCATTGTCTTTGAATCCAAGTATCATGTATGTGTAATATTTCTGATTCCTTCCTATTAAATAAAAACTGCTCCCAATTTCATATACATATCAACAAAGTCAACAAATCCAAAAGGATTCTTTCCATGTTTACAGGCTGAAATCTTCTACATGTCCAGAAACCTCTCCCCTCCTCTGCAGGTTCCCTTCCTGGTACAACCATGCTGCAATGCTGAGTTAAATTGAGGTATCTCACAAAGGTATACATAGGGCCTTCCGCTCAGCATATGTGCTCTATTATATAAATGGTGAGCTGAAACGATAATAATGGTGAAGTCACTCAGCAGAATATACGTCTTCCAAGGAGAAAGGATGCAGGAAAAAGGAATAAAGGTACTCAACACAGTGGTCTATAGAAAACAGTTAACTTTCACAGCAAGATTATATTGAGTAACTGTTCTGAATTTACTGGTACCTAGTGACTGGTATACAAGTTTAAGCAAATTATACCATAATTGTTTAACTTTATCTTTTTCATGTGTATTACACATTTATTATAATGTAATGATAAATATATATAAGTAATGTATAATTTTGTCATTAACAAATGATTATGTTATCATTTTGGTGCACGTGCTTTGCTTTTCTGTGTCCCAGTACACACCTGCTGGCCCTCTAGGATCTTCATCTTTGTGCCAACATCTTTGCTGCTTCTGTGTGGGCAGCAGGTCAGAATTGCCAGGGAATTAGTATCCCGACCAGCGGGACATCAACCTGGAGCAAGAGACCCAAGGACCAGGGATGGGGACAAGAGACACAAAAGAAAGACCACAAGACGGGTATCTGATCAAGTGGCAATTTTTATTTTTCTCAGGCCAGCTAGTATACTCAGTAGAGCAGGAAAGCAGGAGTGGGTGAGGGGGTGAGAGGGTTGCTTTGTACACCAGGTGTGCATGTATCAGGTTTTTTTGTTTGTTTGTTTGTTTTTTGTTTGTTTGGTTTTTTTGTTTTATGAGACATGGTTTTTCTGTATTGTTTTGGACTATTGGTCCATGTAGCAGGGTATTTTTAAGCCCATATTGCAGGATATTGGCAAGGTAAAAAGTTCAGGAGGGAGAGGAATGGGTGGGCTAATGGCTGTTGCCTAGGTGATGGTTAGGGTTGACTGAATTTGGACAAGTTTTCTGGGTCATGGTGTTCCCATGTTCTACCTTTGTGGTTTCTCTTCTGAGTGCCCCCCAAAGGCTCCTTTGTTAGGGCTATAGGCCAATTACATAAATCTTTAGACTTAAGAAAACACAGGTTTGGCTCCAAAAGATCAAGGTACCTGAGGAGCTCCCAGCAAATTGGTGATTCTTACTGTCCTGGGCAAACTAGTGTTGGATGAAAGAGATTCTCTGTCTCTGTCTCTGTCTCTGTCTCTCTCTCTCTCTCTCACACACACACACACACACACACACACACACACACACACACTGCCTTCCTTCCTCTTAGAACAATTTTAAGTTTCTATTTTCTTAAATTTCTCCAACATTTTATTTGCCTGTATCTTGATCTCTTGGTTTCTCATTCAAACTTTATTAGTTTTCTCCTCTCTCTTTGTTACATGCCATTTTGGTTTTGATATTTTGCTTTTGGTGTTTTGAGACAGGGTTTCTGTGTATAAATATAGAGCCTGTCCTGAAACTCACTTTGTAGAGCAGGCTGACCTTGAGCTCGTGCATGTCATTTTTGGATTAATCTCTAATATGCCTTGTTGTCCAGTTCATGTGCATATCACCTTACTTTGTTCTGAAATAAGTGATCTTGAGGAAAAATGCATTCTAAAAATTGAAGCAATGTCTTGTAATGTTCTTTCTCTTTAAATATTTTACATTTATTTATTTTGTATGTATGTGTATAGGTATGGCATAGTGCATATATGGAGGTCAGAAGACAATTTGCCAGCACAGGTTCTCTCCTTTCAATATGTAGATCCTGGGGACAAAACTGAGACTCTCAGCCATCACAGCAGGCACCTTTACCTGATGAGCCATCCCCCTGATTCCTGTAATTTGCTTATAGATTTGTGGCCTTTATAGTTTGTACGATTACAAATGGTATCATAATACTGAGAATTTAGAAAACATTTTGTGCACCCTTTAAAATTTTTAAATGGCAAACTGTTTGATGAGGTAGTAAGATCTTGAGGGAGGAGGGATCATATGAGGAGTGGGTCAAGATCATGACTGGGAAAACCATAGAGACATCTGTTTCCAGGTAGTGGGAGCTCAAGGACTCTGGACTGACAGCTAGAGATTCTTCATGGCACTGACCTCAGCCCTCTGAATGTGGGTGACAGTTATGTTGCTTGATCAGTTGAGGGCATGTGAGTGGCACCAGGACTTATCCTAGGTGCATAAACTGGCTTTTTACAGCCAATTCCTTATAGTGGGATGCCTTGCTCAGCCTGGATTCAGGGGGAAGTGGCTAGGTCCTGTCTCAACTTGGTACACCAGACTTTGTTGACTCCCCAGGGGAGGCCTTACCCACTCTGAGGAGTGAATAGGAGGTGGGATGGGGGAGGTGGAGGAGAGAGAAGGAAATTGGGGCTACTATGAAAACTAAAAGACAGAAAGAGAGTGGGGGGGAGGGAGGGAGAGAGAGAGAGAGAGAGAAAGAAAGAAAGAAAGAAAGAAAGAAAGAAAGAAAGAAAGAAAGAAAGAAAGAAAGAAGAAACAGAGAGAGAAAGCAAGCAAGGAAGGAAAGAAGGAAGGACGGAAGGAAGGAAAGAAGAAAGAAAGAAAGAAAGAAGAAACAGAGAGAGAGAAAGCAAGGAAGGAAGAAGGAAAAAAAGAAAGAAAGAAAGAAAGAAAGAAAGAAAGAAAGAAAGAAAGAAAGAAAGAAAGAAAGAAAGAAGGGAAAAGAAGAATTACAGATGCAGAGAGGGAGGAGTGATGAACAAATGGGTCAAGACCAGGCTGGAGAAACCCACAAAACAATTGACCTGAACAAGGAGGTGCTCTTGGACCCCAGAATGATAGCTTGTAAACTATCATAGGGCTGTTCCAGACCCCTTGAACATTGATGTTAGTTTGGAGGTCTGGTTAATCTATGGATCCTCTGGCAGTGGATCACTATTTATCCCTAGTAAACGAGTGGAATTTGGAAGCCCACTACACACAGAGGGATATTCTCTCAGCCTAGACATACAGGCGAGGGCCTGCTCCAAATGATATAATGGACTTTGAAAATTCCACATGGAAGAACTCACCCTCTCTGGGGAGCAGAAAGGGAATGGGACAAGGGGTCAATGGGGGGCAAGGGAGGAGGGGAGGGAGAGGAAACTGGGATTGACATGTAAAACAAGCTTGTTTCTAATTTAAATTACAAAAGGAAAAAATAAGGTAATTAGCACCGGAAAAAAATAAAGGAAGGAAGGAATGAAAGAAAAATGCTTTCAGAAAGGAAAAGATCTTAATGTTTGTTGTTCTGAAGGAAACATTGTACCTGTGATCTCCCAGTTCAAAGTTAAGGCCATGGGAAAATAATAATTTAAATAAAAAATAACAATATCCTTCTTTACCTGACAAATGGAGCCAGAACTACATAAGAAAACAAGTATAAAATATCTTTCATTATATTAGCAGAAATACCAGTGTTCTTTCCCTTTCCTTAATTGGATTGGTTAAGGAGGCTTCACTATCCTACACTATTTTACATCTTTGAAAAACTGTTAGCTTTGGAGACACAGCTGCATATGCAAACTGCAGAATGGAATACAGTGGAAAATGAATGGACAAAATAAGAAGTTCTGCATTCACTAAGTGTTCTAAATATTTTACTATCATCATCATCATCATTAGTAATAGTAGCAGTAGCAGCATTGCTTTTTTTCTGACAAGGGCTTTCTGTGTGTACTCCTGGCTGACCTGGAACTCAATATGTAGACTAGGTTTGATTCAGCCTCAGAGATCAGTCTGTCTCTACCTCCCAAGTACTGGGATTAAAGGTTTGTGCCACCACCAACTGGTCTATTATTATCTGGCACTTGGGAAATGGACAGGGATCCACAAGGATGATCCCAACTAAGAATCTAAGCAATAGTGGAGATACTACCTTAAATGCCTTTCACCTATAATGAGATTGATGACTACCCTAAATGTCATCATAGAGCCTTCATCCAGTAGCTGATGGAAACATAAGCAGAGATTCACAGCCAAGCACTGAGTTGAGCTCCTGGAATCCAGTTGCAGAGAGGAAGGAGTGATGAGCAAAGGCATCAAGATCATGCACGGTATACCCACAGAAACAGTTGACCTGAGCAAGTGGAATTTTGTGGACCCCAGTCTGACAGCTGAGGAACCAGCATAGGACCAAACTAGGCCCCCTGAATGTGGGTGTCAGTTGGGAGGCCTGGGCAGTGTGTGGACCCTCGGAAAGTGAAACCAGTGCACAAATGGGCTTTGGAAGCCCATCTCTATTGAGGGATACTCTTTCAGCCTAGATACATGGGGAGGGCATAGGTCCTGCCCTCAACAATGTGTTAGACTTTCATGATCCCTCATGGGAGGCCTTACCCTCCCTGAGATCAATTTCATATTTGTAGGCTTGGTGGAAATTACTTTTACCTGTTAAACCATCTCACAGCCTCAAATCCTCTATTGTTTATAAATTTTCCAGATACAAGTGTTTTTAATAGTAAGAGAAAAGTGGAAGGAGACTCCCACTCCACTTGCCACTCAGTGTCCACCCAACTTTCACAATAGCAAAACTTGGCTAATGTTAGAACCTACATACACTCCCTTTTTGGTCTCTCTGACATCTTCGCGCTCTGAGCATTCAACCAGCTTGCCTTTTTCTAGCCAAGTCAAAAAATTTAAAGGGAGGATACAATATGTAGAAAAATAGTAGGAACTGCTATGCTTTTCTCAAGGGCCTTGATTTCCCAAAACTTGTTGTTAGCTCAGTAACACAAGTTCCATGTTGAGGACAATATAGGAATAGAGTTTCAGGTACAAACTGCTTTTTATCATAATATTAAATAAGTCATATGGATTGCATCTTATGGTGTATATGGTACATCCTATTGGTCAGTGTTGGAATATTTTAATTATCAAGCTTGTGTAGCACATGAAGTTTGGGTGATAACTAATGAGCCTAATTCAAAATAGATTTGAAGTCATTAGGTGGAATTTTTCTTGTTCATGTTATCAGTGCTATTCAGACTACCAGTACTACACAGGGAGGAGGGCACAAAGACAAACAGTTTTGAATCGCTTATTAATGGGTGACCTTTTGCAACTTGTGTAACTTTTCACCGTCTCATATTCCTAACCACTTATGTGTAACCAGCAACAGCTTTATCACAAGATATTTATAAATGCTGAACTGTATAATATAGATTCTACTTCAGTGTGGGTCCTGGACTAAACACTAAGTTATCTTTTCTCTTACTCATTAATCTCTTCAATTCTTTTATTTCTTCCATGTTGCCCTAGGTTCAATTGCACTATATTACCTTTGTGCATCAAAATCTCCTAGATTTGCCCAAGAGTGGACTTGTTGGATCTTGAGTTAGACTGATTCCTATTTTCCTGAGAAACTATCATACTGATTTCCAAAATGGTCAAGCAAGTCTGTACTCCCACCAGCAATGGATGATTGTTTCCCTTTACCAACATCCTTTCCAGCATAGACAGTCATTGGTGATTTTTATTTTAGCCATTCTGGCTGGTGTAAGATGGATATAACAAGGACATACGTTCAACTACATTCATAGTAACACTGTTTGTAATAGCCATAACCTGGAAACAACCTAGATGCCACTCACCTGAAGAATGTATGGAGAAAATGTGGTACATTTACTCAATGGAGTAGTACTCAGTGGAAAAAAAACGATGAAATCTTGAAACTCACAGGCAAATGGATGGAACTGGAAGAAACCATCTTGAGTGAGGTAATCCAGTCACAGAAAGACAAGCATGGTATATACTCACTCATATATAGATATTAGACACAGAGCAAAGGACTATAAGCCTACAATCCCACAACCAGAGAAACTAGGAAACAAGGAGAACCCTAAGAGAAAACATATGTTCCCCAAAAGAAGGGGAAAGGGACAAGAACTCCAGAGCAATTGGGAGCATGGAAGGAGGGAGTGAGGGAGGAAAAAGAGAAGGGGAGAAGAGGAGGAGGGAGGAGAACAAAAGGGATCAGGAACAATGAGTCAGGGGAGGAATAGAGGAGAGCAAGACATGAGATACCTTAATAGAGGGAGCCAGTATAGGTTTAAAGAGAAATCTGGTACTAGGGAATTGTTCAGAAATCCACAAAGATGACCCCAACTAAGAATCTAGACAGTAGTGGAGAGGCAGCTTTTGATGACTTTCTCCTGTAATGAGATTGATGACTACCTTAATTGCCATCCTAGAGCCTTCATCCAGTAGCTGATGGAAGCAGAAACAGGCACCTACAGCTAAGCACTGAGCCATACTCCTGGAATCCATTTGTAGAGGAGGAGGGATGAGCAAAGGAGGCAAGACCATGCTTGACAAACATACAGGAAAAGCTAACTTGACCTGGTGAGAGCACAGGAACCCCAGTAATAAAGCTGGGGAACCAGCATTGGACTGAATCAAGCCCTCTGAATGTGGGTGCCAGTTAGGAGGGCTGGGCAGTCTATGGAACCTCTAACAGTGGAACCAGTATTTATCGTTTGTGCACAAATGGACTTTGGGAGCCCATTCCCTGTGGGGGGGATACTATTGCAGCCCAGATACACAGCAAAGTCCTCCCACAAATGATGTTACAGACTTTGATGAGACCCCATGGAAGGTCTCATTATCCTTGGGGAGTGGGTACAAGATGGGTTGAGGGGGTGATAAGGGGCATGGGAGGGTGAGAGGGAGAAGAAATGTATGTAAATTGATATGTAAAATGATTGCTTATAAAAATAATCTATATTTGGATAACAATGATGCTTCTTAGAAGATGGTAACTGAGCAAATCTATATATACTCTGTGGTTCAACAGTAATCAACTTACTAATTTAATAAAAACTTAGTGAGAACCAGGGGTTCTCCCATATGCTGAGGATAGAAAAGTTAAAAGATAATCCACAGATCTGTCTTACTCAAATTTTGATTCTAGTGAAAGAAGAAGATAAAGTAAAATAGTGCATACGGACAGACACTGCTTGCAGCAAAATGTAAATCATGCTAAGGGAACTGACATGGTCCATGCTGGTACCAGGGTGACTCATAGAGGTTTCTCTTGGAATACATTTTCAGACAATGATGCTGGTGTAGAGAAATGCTGGCAAGGACAAAAGTAGCAGTAAGGTTGATACAAACTTATAAAGCTGATGACATAGAAGAATAAAGAAAGGTAAACATGTTAGTGTCTTGACAATATCTAATTCCAATCTCTGGTATGAGAATTCTTTAACCATGTCTAGCCAAGGATGACTTTGAATCTTCTGCCATGAGCCCCCATTGATTCAGGAAAACACAAATATGACCTATTTTATTTTCCTCTTGTTAATGCAAAATTTGATAGAAAGCTAATAATCTAAGGAGGAAAAACCATTCAGGACTTCTCATTTCCATTGTTCTTTGTGCCTAACATACATTTCTCTTATAGTTTACTTCTTTCCAGACATTTCATAAATGTGTGGGTGAAATAAGAGATGTGAGATACAGTTTTAGTCTATGTTTTGTCTACTTGTTAAAGGTAATGTTCCTCTTCATTTATGTATTTGCAAAACTGAGGATATAGAAATGCCTCAGGCATGCTGGGCAAACATTCTACTGCAGGGAACTCCATAAGCCCCAAATGGAAAATTTCCTTTGGCTATGTCATCATTTTACCTTCATGCTTTACATGGTCAGAAGCTTGTGAAGGTCAAATACAAACTACTTGGACACTGTGGACCCTCTGCATTACCTATCCCAAATGTCAGATAATTTCTTTATCTCAGTCCTCAGTGTGGGCCATACAGTTACCTCCACCACTGAACAGTAGCTAATACCGTGTATGACTAAGAAGGGGCCTATCAGAATGTGCCCTTTCCCCTTGACAGCTGCTGTCTTTTTGAGTGAGGCTGACAGTACATTCCTGATCATGAGTCACAAGGAAGATTTACTAGAAGTTGTGAATAATGAAGAAAGACCAAGGCATCCCCCCATGGCCTTCTTTTAATTAATTAAAGTTTTTTTCCACAATCCATTGTAATCATGTTTTCCCCTTCTTCGACTTTTCCCAGGTGCTTCCCACCTCCCTACCTACACAATTTAAGATGGTAAGAGCCAAAGTTGATGGATGGCTCCAAGGAATCAGTGTCTTCCAGACACAATAGGAATAATACACTTTCCATGAGATTTTTATTATGTTTTTACCACTTGATTTTCTTTAAGTACCTCAGAAAATTTATGCTTGGTATAGGAAATGGCAGAAGAAAATATTCTGGATAACGTCCTTGTCAGAAACGTAGGTTACTACAGCTTATTGTTTTTTGTTTATAACAGATGGCACCATGGGAGTTTTGCACTGTTTAACATTTGCTTATTTACAGTCACAGGCTGCCATGAGGGCATTTAACTGTCTGCTCTTCTGCTCCCATGGGAAAGTGGTTAAATTGCAAGGTGGGGGAGTTGGGATTCTTGTCCTCTTAGAAGTTGCAGAGGATATCTCCAAAGTGTCTGTAGTTCTAATTTCCTTTTGCAGTCTCTTCTTAGGTCCCTCATTGCCATCAGACCTGAAAGACAAAGGGTTGTAAAAACATCTCTATCTTTGAGGGTTCCATGATCTACTTAATTCTAACTAATGTACCTGTGAGCAGGTTTTTAGTTACCTAGGTATTATGCAAAAAATAATTTGGATTGTGCAACCATGTGGTGACATTTAACATCTTAGAAATATGTTCTCTAGGCAGTGACACCTATAAAGAAATAACAGCTCTGAACAGCACTTGAAATGAAAGAGAATTTATCAGCCTTCCTATTAACAGCAAATTTATGGAATGTTTGAAAGTTGCAAGTGAACTCTTAGGGCCATGTTCATGGGGTGGCCTTTAGCATGAAATAGATCTGTAGCTGAACTGAGTCTTTGAGACTGGATATTTAATGAGGTTTCATACCTTTTGAACAGCGACAAGGAAGGTTAGTGAAAATGCCATGTCTGCTAGACACTTGGTAGTTTTTGTCCTGGGGGAAAGTCGTTGGGCTGTGAGAGTCCATACATTTTTAGTGATTCTTCTGTCCCTTGGAAAACCCAAAGGCTTTCAAGCATAGGTCAGCTCCTTCACACCTACAATTCTTACCTGTTACTAAAGATAAGGGGCTATGAACATATCCAAATGTATGGTACCACATTACAAATTCACTTATGTTCCTGACATTTCCAAGTGATCCTCTACCTTTGTGACCTTTTGAACAATAGATTATTTATGTAGGTATTTCAGGAGATGTACAGAGTATTAAAATTACTGAAGCGTTTTGTGGGCTGGTGGGGACATGAGGAGACTCAAAGGTAATGGAAATACTGTTCTCTTTGGGTTACTTTGGAAATAGTTTAAATCATCTGCAGAATAAAGGTTATACTAATAAATGTCTCATTTGTTTCAAATAGTTTGCAATGTGAATACTTCCAAGGAACATGTAAAATCATACCCAGCATAAATGGGCTGTGGTGAGATATGATGAATTGCAATAATTCATCTTTGGATTTGCGTTTTCATTCTTCTTCCTATTCACCAAGTTCTAAATCAGAGGTGATTGAGCTGAGAAACCTAGAGTAAAGCTGATACTGGTGTGTTTGACTTTGAAAATCATATGGGAATGCAGTGACTAAGAATGTGGCTTTCATTGTTAGTGTGGCATAAAAAGGATGCTATGAAGGGAACACACAGTTCACTCCATTCTCCTTTCCCTTTTTCTTAACCCATTCCAAAGGAGAAGTAGTAAACCACTGAAATTTCTCAAATATGCCTGGTCTTTTTAAGATAATTGCCTGATGCACCCATTCCCTTATATAACTCATCATCATCTTACCTTTTGCCTTGGACATCAGTAACATAATGAAATTGTTCATAATTTCTCTATACATGTATTTTCACACCATGTTTCACTGCTTGTGTGCATTCATTCTGATCTCCAGGTGACAAAACTTAGGTTGATTTTGTGCTTTCCTGTGAAATCTTGGGCACCTTTCTTTGTCTGCTAGGTCCCTTATCCAAGATCATCCAAAATAAGGAAATAGTAGTGTTAGTTCAATGGGCTTTTGAAAAGATTATTAAGGCATATTAGCCCCATTTAAAAACAAAGAACAACAGAAAACAGCAATACAAAACAAAAACAAACCTAAAAGGAGTTCCTGACATGGTACTCAAGGCTCTTTGCTTTCTCTGTTATGTCTCTAGTATGGCATGGATTATATAGTATTAGAGGTGCTCTTGTTGCTACAACAGAATGCAAGAAAACAAGCAACTCTGGGAAGAGAGGTTTGCTTTGGCTCACACTTTTACAGGAAATAGTTCACTGTGGAAGGGAAGGTACATTGGCAAGAGTGTGAAGCAGCTGTTGACATTTCATCCACTGTCATAAACCAGAAATAATGGTAAAAAGACGATCTGCACTTTACAGCATCAAAGATGCCTTCAGTGGCTCATTTCATCCATGGAGGCTCCACATCGCCTATCACAACCTTATAAAACAATGCCTCCAACTGGAAGCAAAGGTTCAACTACATGAACCAACCAGTAGCATTTTACATTCATGTCTCACACCTATTATATATTAAAACTATATGGAACCTACTACATGAAGAACACTACACTCACTTGTGACTTATTTGAAATAATACTTATTTTCTGACTACCGCAGTTAAAAGCCACATTTTGATTTCTTTGTCATTGCACCAGAGTTCCTTCCCCAGACTTGATCAATTTATCTCTCTTCTTGTTTTCCTTTTCTTCTTTCGTAATGTTGAAAATTTAAAATTGAGTCTTTCATAGGCTGTGTAAATGCTGAGCCCTTGAGTGATACTTTCAGCCTAATCCATTTCTCAAGTAGTATTTAAGATGGTTTCTTGTGTTTTTTTCCTAAAAATGAGATTCAATTCTAGAACAAACCTGTCTCTGTCTTTTTCTACTAAATATCACAAAATTAGAATTTGACTCTTTGGAACATTTTGATTAGTTTACATTTCTTGTACATCCAGAAAACTTGTATGTTCCATGATATTTATCTCTAGAATAATTTTGCAAGTCAGTATAACTTGGTAATTTTTTCATAAATGTATCTGTCCAACAAATGATTAAAAACCCATACCCTATGCTAAAAGAGTGGCTTGGAGTAGGTGAATCTAGTTCTCTTGGACATGCTTGTGGCACCAGTATTATGTAGTGAAAGTACAGGGATTTTTTTAACACAACAAATCAAAAGATAGACTAGGTGATTTGTATGATATAAAGAATGATAGAGCCCCAGATATATTATTTGAGTACCTGGATACAGCTATAGTATCACCTATAATTGAATTTATTAAATAATAGTTCTATCACCAGGAATCATTTTGGTAGTAGTTTTCCTATACTCATTCTATGCAGATTCTATCAGTTTGCATTATAATAAGACTGCCCAAAAGCCAGCCATGTATCTTCACACATAAAAGGCATGCCAACATTGCAGTATAGACATGAAGATGGGATGTGGTCCTTCATTGTTCACATATGTTGAAGAGCACATCATGCTCTTGATGACACTTTAACAACTGGGTGGCTGAACAGCACATATAAGCCCTATGTCCTCTTTTGTTTCACATTTCAAGTGTATAGGATAATACCAGGACTGGCACAGAGTAGAAACACCTGTTGGGAAGGCTCTCTTTTGTGCTTTCATTGCCATCAGGGAACTCAATGCCTTCATTATGAATCCAAAGAAAATGTATTTTGACATATAGCAAAATGAAGTGACTTAGTTAAGAAGGAGAGAGATATTTCAAAATACATTAGCCATCTTAGTCATTTGAGAAAATGTTACATTGTGAGAAATTATAATGTCTTACGGGATTTAAAAAAAAACCCTAAGAAATGATCCAGATACTCAGTAAAATTCAATGTAAAAAAACAACAACAACAACAACAACAAACCTCCTTTGTTTTTTGTACTTGAGAATGTTTTTATAGGATCAGCAACTATGCTTCTTATGTTCCTTAAACTCTGCTTAGAACAGCAGGAACACATGGTCAGCTTCAATCGATAATTATTGACCAACATAATGAAGAATTGAATGAGTGAATGAGTGAGATAATAAGATAACCAGCCAATTACAGTTGTGTCTTCCTAAGCACTTGAGCTTTTAACAAGGTTTAAGCCACCTTCTCCTAAAGTTCCAGGGTTGGAAAACAGAATCTGGTAATAGATAAGTGACCTTTCAGAATCTGTTTACACTCACATGCTTTTTGGTATGATTTTGCATTTTGTCATGGGTTATTATGCTTTTCCTAATTTTCTAACATGAAGCTCCTCTCCATTTACATCAGCATTACTGTGTTCTGCTCTATTAGTCTCTTAATCTCTTTGCTAATCCCCATATGTTGCTGCATCATTTAATTAAGGGCTATACTGTAGTGTAGCTGGGGCTTACACAACATCCTTTCCCACTGAGAGCACAGTCAGGCTCTGGGAGATGTGAAGGGGCTTGCTTTGGTGCTATTTGAGCAAAACATGGCCTAAATTACACATTTAGTAAACTTTTTATAAAAGAGATGCATGCCTGCATCAAAAAGCATCAAATTCTTTGAACTGTTAACATTTATTCAGGATGTTTCAGTCAGAAAAACAAATTGTAGACCAGAATTGGTATTTTAAAATACTATCATTCATGCAAAGTACCCCATAGTGTGATAAGAGTGGATCATAACCCATTACATTGATAAGTCTATGAGTAATTATTTGACTCTGGAAATGACAGCACATTTTCACCATTTCAAATTTCTTGCCAATAAAATGAAGATAAAACAAGTGATAATTTAATTTCTTCTTACCATTTACAAAGCATTCATTTAAATATTTTCAAAAAGTAAATGTAATCCTGTAACACCCTCATATGGTAGCTTAAGTGATTATGTGTTTGCTTTATAACCTATAGAAAACCTGCAGACTGAAAGTTGACATAATTTTAGAGTTTGTAAAAATGATCCGCAGATTGTTAACATATAAAGTCCTCAATTTTTTCACAATGTCTCTAAGAATAACTCACTCTTCTTTGACACCAAACATGTGCTATGAAAACTTGCCAGTAGGTCAGGACATTTTTACTGATATAAAATTTTTCTTAGCGGGATACAAAGAATCCTGTATGTATTTTATATATGTATAAAATGTATAGCATGTATTTTAGCAGAAGACATACTACGCCACTACTAGAGTCAACACTTATGAAAATTGAAAAATAATGTCACTAAACAAGCTAATTGATAAGTTAGGAGAACCAATCCATCAATAATAATAAATATTTATAAATCACTGCCATTCGACTTAGCAAGAGTAAACAAAAAATTTTAGTAGGGTTAGCACACTTCCAGAACAGTTCTAACATGTAAGGTGTGGGGCATCTTCACTCCATCCCTACAGCAGGAAGAGGATGCAAGAATGGGAAGCAGGAACTTTACTTGGGGGGGGCTACTTGTGAATAGAATTTAGAGGGCAAATCACCACTCTGAATTCGGGGCAAACAGGCAAATCCAGAAACAAGTCCAGAAAATCAAGATAAAAAATACATTCCAATAGCAGAGGCTGCTGAAACAGCTAAACAAATAATTTTGTGGAATATCTATAGGCTGATCATTGACTTGTCTTGGTGGATTCCATACTTACATGTTACAAACACCACAGAATTCACCAAGTTCCCGTGGTGAAGTTGTAAGAAAGAGTCCCACATGACTTTGGCAGGAGAAAGGAAGTATAACCACTGTGGACATGTGATGCTCTAAATGACGCTGTAACGATAAGCGACACACACTTACTGAAAGTAAAACTAAGTATTTATTGTAGAAATTACTCACAAGATACCAAACAAGTAACCCAGATGAGCCAAGTAGTTTTTCCGCATGCCGAACCGGAAGCCGAACTCCGGGAAAAGAGACCAAGACTTCCTGTGTGCTGTCTTTTATGCCTTCCCCCGTAACGCCCCCTAGCCATGCCCAAAAGTGGGCCTGGCTAGTGACGTAGTTCACCGCCTACGTACATATACGTGTTTACGTCCGGCCATATCCGTCTTTAGTCATGTCTAAAGTGGGTGTGGTTAGCGGTGTGGTAAACCGCCCTTTTATTACCTCATCTGTATGAGCCTCTAGTAAGTCACATGGTTAATGGCAGCATACAGACTTCCTCCTACAATTCCCCTTTTAGTCTAAAAAGGACAACTAACTTGTGTCCATGAACAAAATGTATCAAACATCTATTCTATCTAAACCTAAACTTATCTGAAAGAAACACCCAAATCTGAACACCTCCTTCCAATCCCCACTCTGAAATAATTGAAAACTAACACTAACAGGTATAAACTATTTTATAATATCAATAGTAGGGAGAGGGGGCGTGGAATTCTCAAAACTACTTCCTGCTGAGATGGGACGATGATAATCTCATGGGGACCTGTGAGAAAAAAAATGTTAGTATAACAAAATCTCCGTAGATCATACAGGCTCTGTATGGCAGGAGATGCTTGATTGAGGTTCCTGACTGGGGTTCTAGTGTTGATTGAAGCTCTCATCTGAAGCTCTGGCCAGATTGTAGAAGATGTGCAGTTTCTTGGTCCTGAGTTGTGTAGAGTGATGTAGTTTCAAGCCAGTTTCAGGATAGTGCTCGTCAGGTGGAGTCAATGATGTGGGGCAGTTCAGATGCCTCCAGTCGAATCAGGTGAAGTCAAGGAAGTGGATCTTCATTCTCTTTCTGAAGCAGTTGAAGATTGCTGTCAGGAAATCCCTTGTTCTCTGGAAAACTCAAACATTAATGTTAACAAAGAAATATTGTATCTTTTATATGTATGCATCCTGGAAGAGGTGACAATAGGGAAGATGGTATACCTGAAGGAAATTAGACTTTTCAGAAAAAGAAATCCACAGATAACAGTCCCTAATTTTATTTTCTTCTGTCTTATATCAATGGCTCTTTGATATAATACAGAAATTCTGAATTGTATTTAAATAATATGCTTGAGTTTAGAGTAGGAAAGCCAATCCAACTCCAAAGCCAGCTTCCGTTAAATGAATGGGGACTGAGGTATGTGAAGAAATAAAGATAAAAGGGTACTATGAAAAAACAATATAGAGAGATTTAGACTTTGATACCACACAGTGAGTTACTGTTTGTTTGATGGTCCTCAGGGTAGCTATTCATTTTTCTTCAGGAATCCATATGTTCAGTAATCTTTGCTGAGTTTACCTGTGAAGACAAAAAACAAAACACTTCTCTTTCCTTTTAGGAGGTCACTTTACCCATGGTGGAATATGAATTTGTAGATGAGCTGTTATCTTCCTCCTCCCGAGATGTCTTCTGTTCTGATCAAATTTTAATTAATTTTGATGGAACCCAATCCTTTTCTTCTCCTGTGGAAACAAAAGCATAACCCCTTCCCCAACGTAACACATATCCTGGTTTCCAGACTGAGGTCATAACATCCTTAAAATACACCGGTTGGTTCAGTTCAGAAGTCTTCTCTGTAGTCCAGTGTCTTTCTGCTGCAGTTTGTCCTTTTTCATCAGCATTAAGAAAATTCAACATTAGTAAAGCATTGTGTAACCTGTGTTTAGGTGTTTTTGTTTTCCCTGGCTGTTTATGAAGCATCTCTTTTAAGGTTCGGTTAGATCTTTCAATTACTGCTTGTCCTGTGGGATTGTAAGGTATACCAGTTACATGTTTTATATTATAATATTTGAAGAATTGTTCCAATTTACTGGAGACATATGCTGGAGCATTGTCAGTTTTTATTGTTTTAGGTATACCCATAACAGCCATCACCTCTAAGAGGTGTGTAATAACAGAATCAGCTTTTTCAGAGCTGAGGGCAGTAGCCCATTGGAAGCCTGAGAACGTGTCTATGGTATTGTGTACATATTTCAAACTGCCAAATTCTGGGAAGTGAAATACATCCATTTGCAAAAGTTCATTTCTGTGAATACCTTTAGGATTACAACCTGCTGGTAATGGAGTTTGATTGTAGAATGAGCAACTGGGACAATTTCTTACTATTTCTTTGGCTTGTTGCCAGGTGATAGAAAAATCCTTCTTTAAACCTTTGCTGTTAACATGGTGTTTCTTATGAAATTCTGAAGCTTCCAACACATTACCTACTAATAAGCGATCAATTTCATCATTGCCTTGTGCCAGAGGACCTGGCAGACATGTATGTGATCTGATGTGTGTTATATATATAGGATGAGTCCTGTTTCTGATGATTTCCTGCAATTGTAAAAACAATGAGGTTAACTCTGTATTATCAGGAACAAATTCTGCTGTCTCAATGTGCAAGACAACTCTTTCTGCAAACTGAGAATCCGTGACTATATTGAGAGGCTCTGTAAAGTCTTTAAGTACCATGAGAATGGCATATAACTCTGCCTTTTGTACGGAGTTGTAAGGGCTTTGAACTACTTTACTTATATTTCCTGATTTATACCCTGCCTTACCTGATTTGTTTGCATCTGTGTAGAAGGTAAGAACTCCAGAAATAGGTGTTTGCCTCACGATACGTGGAAGAATCCAAATTGTTTTCTTTATGAATTTGATTCTCTCTCTTTTGGGATAGTTATTACTAATACTTCCCAAAAAGTCACTGCAAGCTAGTTGCCAATACTCATTATCCTTCCATAAGGAGGAAATTTCCTCATTTGTCAAAGGCACAATAATTTCAGCTGGGTCTTTCCCAGTCAGTTGACGAAGCCTTAATTTACCTTTTAATATCAAATCGGAGATCTTTTCTATATATGTTTTCAATTTTTTATTCTGTTTATGTGGCAGAAATACCCATTCTAGAATGATGTCTTCCCTCTGCATTAATATTCCTGAGGGGTATTCTCTAGATGGTAAAATAACCAGAATACAGTCCAGATTTGGATCCACACGGTCCACATGTGCTTCCTCCTACAGACATGTATTTCTACCTAGGGAAAAAAACAAAGCATAGCCTTGTCTCAGAATCATGAGACAAGGGCAGTCCTCCATCTGGCCACACCCATTTTTTTCTGTATGACCTAACTGGGATTGAAGGAACTATAAAGTAGAAACATAAGATGTTAATAGACAAGAAACAAAACCTACCTTAAGACTGGGATTTAAATGAAGAACTAAATGAATCTTTTCTTCTCCAAATATCATTGTATCAGCAGGGGATTATGAATGAAAGAGTTGCAATAAACAGACACTCTCTGAGGAACAGCTCTCAGGGTAGTTTAAAGTAAAAACAGAAATGACACACATTAGGGCACCAGGATAGGACTGCTCTCTACGGCTACAGAAAACACAAGAAATACATCTACTCTTATTCAGACTAGTATAACTCTAGTATCTGGGGCATATGTTTCTCAATTCTTATTACACAATACATGTCCACTTTCAGCAAAAACTGTGAAATACACCAAAAATACAAAACATACAATTTAAAAGAACAATACCAAAAAGATTCATATATGATATAAATGTTGGATTAATAGAAAATTAATAACTATAATAATATTTTAAGGATTATAACAGAAAAACAGATACACTGACACGTAAGAGTAGGTTAGCAGAAAAAGGATATGTGGATTCTAATAACAACCAAATAGAAATTCTAGAAATCAACATCATGGTAACACGCATCAAAAGTGTGTTTGATGGGTTCATCAATAATGCAATAAAGCTCAAGAAAGAGTTGCCATTGTGAACACCAGTTAATGGAAATACTCTACACAGAAATACAAAGAGAAAAATTAATAACAAAAAGACAGCATCAAAGAGTTGCAAGGAAATTGAAAGGTATAATACAAACATAATTGGGATATTTTAATGTAAAGAGGAATGGAATAAAAGAAATATCTCAAATAATAATGGAAATGACAAATAAATTTCCAAAATTAATGACAGCTAATGAAAAAGGGCACAAAATGACCAAGAAGGACAGTACCCTCCAAGCCCTACAAATGAAAACCTATAGCCCACATGTTGCATTCAAATGCACAAAAGCAACCACAAAGATATTACTGAAGCTGACTATAGACAGAAAAACTGACCTACAGAAAGAAGAGGATAAGGACCATTGCCTCCTTCTCAGAAATCGCAAGACAATAACATGAAACATTTATTCTTGAGATGGGGAGAGGGGAGAAGGGGGGAGTAAGGGAGGGAGGGAGAAAGAGAAGGAAGGAGGGGGAAAATATGCTTCAAAAGCAAAACAAGGAAAGGCATTAGATACACAAAAGATTGATGTTCACTGCAATAGACCAGTCCTACAGGCATTGTCAAGAGATTCTCCTCAGGCAGAGAAAAATAGCATAGATTATAAGCTTCTTAAAATGTATCTTGTTAACTTAGAGCAATCATTATTTTTAACATAAAGAAAAGTCAACAGCAGCCTGAAAGGAGAAAGACACCTGTGTTCACATAAAATGATTATTTAAAACCAAATAAGTCAGCAAAAGAAATAAAACCTTCAAGAAAGAAACAGATAGAAAATAGTTACAAACAAGCTTTATATCAAGCCAACAATGCTAATCACCACTTTAAATGTAAATGCTCTAAATATAGCAACGTGGAGAGAGTTCTATTTCTTTTAAAGCCTATCTACCAGAAATTAATAATAAATAGAAAGGGATAGGAAAAGATGTACCATACTATCACCAATCAAAAGCAAGCTGAGGTGTTTATTTCTGACGTATTTTAAACACAGAAAACCATCAGTATAAAAAGGAGCAGCACGTGGCTATTTACTATCAATACTTCTGTAATACATCCGAATTGTAAATCTGTCTGCATTATCCAAAGAGCATCAAACTGTATGGGGCAAAGCACGATACTTAGAAAAAAAGAACAGATGCAGTTATTACAGCTAGAGATTTCAACATCTCCCATCAACAACTGATAGGTGGAGCCGTCAGAAAATCAATAAGGTCACACTTGACCTGAACATCACTATCCATCAACTTGATTTAATTTCTGCTTCCAGAATATTCCTTCTAAGAACAGAAGACACTTTCTTCTCAAGCTCACGTGGGACACTCAACAAAATGGGACATATTCCAGACCACAAGCTCATCTTAATAGATATAAAAGAGGGATATATAGAGAACCCAGAGTTTAAGTGTGGACTGCTCTTATAGAGGACCAGCATTTAGTTCTCACACTCATAACAGGTGCCTTACCTGAATCCAGTTCCAGGTGATCTAGGACTGTCTTCTAGCTTCAGCCTCCTCTCATGGGCACATTCCCACACTCAGATACACACTTCATATATATTTAAATAAAACATAAGTTCATGTGAAGTATGAAAAGAATGGGAAGAAGAGCACACAGTTGTAAAGAATTTAAAATTTCTTTGCAACCATGTGTATGTATGTATGTATGTTTGCATGTATGTACGTATATGCAAATCCCTAAAATCTACTGGCAGCCAGTTTAGCCAGTCACAGAGCTTCAAGTTTAAAATTTTTGTCTCAAATACTAAAGTGGAGAGTGAGTGAAGAAGACATTTGACATCAACTACTACTTTTCCTCATGACCTCATGAATGAACAATCACATATGTATATGAGCAATCACACACATACACACACACACACACACACACACACACACACACACCAAGAAAAATGAATGATTATAAATCACATCACACACTTTATTTTTGAAGATAACAGAAAGAGAGCTAACCTATCTCATCCCTAACCTAAAATCTGGAAATTAAACCATATCTTTATAAATTGCATGTATATTAAATGGATGCCCTAGAAAAAGTTTGATATCTAGAAGTGAATGCAAATCAAAGTCCAATGTACCCAATTTATGGAATACAGCAAAAGCCAGAGCTCTTGAGGCAAAAAAGCAAATGATTCAAACATGTAGGCTAAGAAAGCTACTACCATAGACAACAATAAGAAAAAAAGAGGCAAAAATGAAAAGGAAAACAGTACAGCAGTCAAGGAGAATGAAAATCACAAGCTGATTGAAAAGTATCAGTACTCATGTCACATGGATGGGATATAAGTCAATGCAACTTTCATATCTAGCATTGGATGATGAGGTGAAGAAAATTTGATACCTACACCAAGTACCAGTAGCAGAGGTCAGATGGTGTTTAGTGGGAACTAGGGCCAATGGGCTGGAGAGAGGTGCTCAAAAATCTTTTTCCTACATGCCATGGTTTCTGATCTTGTGTTTTTATGGGAGTATGTGTGTCTCCGCATCTATGTGAGTTTCTTTCACTTTTTCTATTGTTTTTTCTTTAATGCTTGTTTTGTCATATTTTTGTTTGTTTGTTTTTATTATTTTTGTTTTAGTTGCCTGTTTGCTTTCTAATGAGAAAGAGAAAGAAAGGGTGTGGATTTTGGTGGGTAGAGATATGAGGAGGACGTTTAGAAGCTGGGGGAGAGGAACGATGATTAGAATATATTATATGAAAAAACAATCTATATTTAATAAATGTTAAAAATTTCTTAAATGGATTAACTAAAAGTAAATAGATAAAATAACATTTCAATTAGGTGGCAGGGAAGCTCACAAGCTCCATTGCCCAACATGGTGATTACAGTTAGTGACAGTGGATTATATAGTTTGGAAATTGCTGAGAGAAGATTTTGCAATGTTATATGAAAAAGATATAAATATGAGGTGACATTAATGATATTGAGATTGATTTAGTCCTGCCACAACCTATACCTATTTCAAGCAACATTTGTATGATGAAAAGATACAGAAACTTAACATTAAATTAAAAGCAAATTGGGAAGAAAGAGAGGGAAGCACTGCTGTACTATCAAAGTCATCGCAATAAAGAAACTGCATGCAAATAACTCTACTGAATATAGAAAATGTTCCTTAACAAAATGTTTGTTAAAGAGACTAATACAACACAACTTATTAAGCTTCATTCCAAGTATTTAGATCTGAGTCAGCATTCAAAAAACAAATAAGCATAATCTAGCACTACAAACTAATGAAGAAAAAAAAACACGGGACCATATCAACTGTACAGAAAACTAACAAAATCCATTGCCCATTCACTAGGAAAACTCTTGCAAGCTATTCCCAAAGGGGAGCTATGACCACTTGAGAGAGAACATTTACAGGACCGTGCAGGTAACATTAAACTAGATGCCCTTACTCTAAGACAGATGTGATATCTGTCCTAAATGTTCTCAACACTGCCCAGAAGGAAAATCAGTATAAGAAGAGCACATACAGTTCAAAGGAACTTAAACTTTCTTCCCAAATGATAAAAAGCACAACTTAAAGATTCAAAATAAACAAAAATGAAACTGTTAAAATATGGTTGAATAGAGAAGGCTAGAATGTAGGGAAGTAACATGCAAAATTTATTTGACTTCCTGTGACTGAACCACCAGAAATTACTTAAAAATTTACAATAGTACAAAAACTAAATGGGAAGAGAAATCGCTTACCTTATAATAAAAACAACAGCAGCCTAGAATTTCCTGGGATAATATACAAAATAATAATAATAATAATAATAATAATAATAATAATAATAATAATAACATACAAGCTTAGGGCCACCTATTATAACATAACCTAAATTTAGTTCAAATGAATCTTGAGGTTTAAGTAAAAACAAAAAATTCTAAGACTTGAAAATGAAAATATAAGAGAAAAATACATCAGCTTGAGTTTTATAGTGAGATTCAAATATAGTTCTCATCACACAATGATACAGGAAACTAAAGAAATCGACACTATTAAACTGATACTTTAAGAAGCATCTGCAGATGGTGCTGTAAAAGGAAGAAACCAATATCACAAAGTGAAAATAGTTACAATGACATGTCTGACAAATGGTTTGTTTCCAAGAGTGAAAGTTATCTGTTAGGACTGAAAATGTGACAAACAAATCCCAAATGGGCAACGTGTCTTAAGATGGCTCACCAAAGGATATCTTTAAGTGGTGTACCAAAGGTTGTTAGATGGAGGGATAGAAAAGGTGCCCAGAAGCATCTGTCATTACAGTGGTTCAAAACAAGAAAGAACTGACAGTCGTGTCTACGATCGAGTACTTGAAACCACAAGGATTCCCATGCTTTGCAGGGAAGAGTGACAATGATACTTCTCATTGAGGAACAGCTTCACTGACTTTTACAAAGCTAAGCAGAGTTTTCTACATGATTCAGTCATCACATACTTAGGCATGTATTCAACTAATTTAAAATTTTATTTCTATATTAAAACTTTCTGTATACAAGTGTTTATAACAGCTGCATTCATAAATTAGAAGCATTTAATGTTCTTCCAGAGGATATTTTATAACTAAAGTGTGATGCATTCATACGGAAGAACAATGTGCACAAGTAAATGTGATTAAACTATAAGAAGATTTGGGTTAATCGCAATTCTCACTGCTAAGGAAATAAGCCAACCTGGAAAAGTATATGCTGTATAACTCCAATTATACAACATTTTGGAAAGGAAAAATATAGAGACCATGAATGCCATAAATACTGTAGTGAGAGGAAGCAGAAGGTAGAATGTATGAAACACTGGAGAATTTTAATAAAATGAAATTATTCTGGATGCTTCTGTCATAATAAATAAAAGATATTTAGCATTTGTCAAAACATGTAGAAATTTAAAATACAGAGAAAAATCTTAACATATGCAAGTTTCTAAAAACCAATTTACAAGCCTGGAGAATCACAGTTTGCAGCTCAGAATGTGACAAAAATCCTGTAACCCTTATGTAAATGATTTGAGTGAAGTGGATATTGGGAAGGGTGAAACAAGGTACTAATGCAAGTAACTGTAATCCAAAGGGGTCAATATGATGGAAGACTGATTGCTACATTCTGTCCAATAAAGTTCTTCCCATAGGTGAACAGACTAAGAATTCTAAATGCACTTTGCATCTGTACTGAAATTCTGGAACTGAGCAATTAAACAAATGGATACAAGAGAAGAGATCCTCTGTGTTAGGGAGTTATTACTGCTAAAAAAATGGAATTATTTATACAGCAATAAATTGGTATTTATTTACATAGAAATATTTATACATATGCATATATACATATTTTGTTGCACAAACATGCCTGCTGCCAGTTAAGAACTCTTAAAAAATATTAGCATCACAGTAGAATATCTACTTGCCAAGGTACAGTTGCTAATATCATTTTTGCAATAAAAGTGTAAGGATTCCTTTGACTAATTCTAAGGACAGGAAAATACATTCATTAGATGAACCCTGATGTCCTGTGACACACACACACACACACACACACACACACATTCACACACACGCACACATGCAAGTACACACACACACACACAGCATCATTGAAGTGTATGAAAAGATGAGTGTGGAAGAGCAAACTGACAAAGCTCCCAATGGGTTGAGCTGAAATCCTATTGGTGTGTAATAAAGCAATAGCAGATTCTAATCTCAACTGCAAGACAAACAGCTGTGGATACATGCTTTTATGAATGTTTGAAAACATACATGCTAAATGAGGAATTAGATATATTCCCCACAGACAGTAATTCCAATGTTTTGCTCACCTCTACACCTTAAAAGAGTACAGTACAACTCCCCAATTAAAAATTCTGCATATTACAACAGCATTCTGAAGTCTACTGAGTGAAAACGATGAGAAAGAATAATTCCAGCAGGAAGCACTCATCAGCAGGTGCTGGAAGCATGATAAACCATGGCCAAGCTACGTACCTTCAGGGACAGGTGTAAAGGAATTAGCATGCTATGGAGTATATGAAATTAGAATGTGCATTGCATTTGTCACATTGTTTTTGATCCACTTCTGAGCCTCTCACCCTAGGCATCTTGTGGGTTAAGGTGATGTGAACATAGAGCTATAGGGCTCACGCAACACAAAAAGGGAAAGGGAGTGGTCCATTTATTCTTCCAGTTTCTTTATGAACTACTATTCCTTTATCTGTTTTCTCTATACTTTACTTTGTTCTGTCTTGGTTTTATCCTTCTCTATTGTCAAGTTGTTTATATTTTCTTCTTTTCTTTTTACTTGTAATCTGCTAGGGATGGCTTACTTGATAAATGACTTGCCTTCAAAGCGTGAGGGTCTGAGTTGATTCCCAAGCCACATGTAAAAATACAAGGGAGTGCACACCAAAGCCCAGTGCTTGGAAGGCAAAGACAGGAGGATTCTTGGGACTCACTGTCCCATGAATCCACCTGAACTGGTTAGCTTCAGACCAATAAGAGGGGGACCCTGTCTCAAAGAATATTCACAAGAGTTCTTGATAAGTGATATTCAATGCCATCATCCTCCAGGCTCTGCAAACTCAGACACACATTTATCTGTGTGCATCTTGACACATATGCATACACACATACACACATGTACAGCATATCACATATAAAAGTGATACCCACTGTCAATAAGATATAGTCTTTTTAGGAACTAGTCTTGTTTTGAAATAGTCAGAGAGTTCCACCAAGATGAACTGTGACTGAGAACCAAGATAAAATATAAATTATGTTGTGTCACAAAAGATTCTTAATGTAAGATATGGTGAGAAACAATGTTTACATCACTTCGTCCTATCAGAAACACATCACTAGTATGGAAGACTAACTACAAGGAATATTGTGGATTACCACTTCCCACCTACGGGAATATTATTATAGAAATCACAGTACAAAAGTATGGTTTTTCTTCCTTTTGTAAGGTACATGAAAGCTTACAAGTCACTTGAGTGTTCTATTCATTTCTAAGAGAGACTTATGAAATAAAAAGATAGCAGCTAGAAAAGGTGAGTGTGTTCTGTGTAGCATTCTCACTGCCATTTTACATCCAAATCTCTATTCCAGAACGCTGTTTCCCACTGAGTCTATTCACCACTCACATTTCCACCCAGTAGGAGACTTGACAGCCCCACAAGATCTGACATGCAGCCTGAAAAATGAATTCAATCTTTTCTATAAAATACTACATCACAAAAATATGAACACTATTATACAATGATGCTTGCTCCTCTTGAAGTGTAACGGGGGGTGGGGTGGGGTGGAAAGCAATAGAGAATGAGTGAGAAAGAGTTATATTGTGCCTGAACTTTGCAGTGGGATCCCTAGAATCACATGTTTGACAAACTGGAGTTGTTAGATGGTAACCATCACATCATTGATCTCTCCCCACTGTTCAGTGTTCACTGCTGGAGTACACAAATGGTTTGGGCATAGTTCCTTGATGCTTCCTTCTTCTTAACAATGCCAAATTGTCCTCAGTATGCCTAGTGACAATTACCCAGAGACAACAATGTTTTAAGAGATTTTTCTGCATGTCTTGAATTTGTGAAACCTAGATCTGTGCTTGAATGGTCAAATACTTGAAGACATCAGAATTTATCTATTATTCTGACATCTTAACTTGTCATTTCTGAATGAGCAGCATTAGGATAGGACAATTATCTCATCAGTTATCTACTTTTGTCTCTGCTTCTCTTCTTTCCACTGCTGTTGCACAGTCTCTTAAGGAAAAATATTATCTCACCCTCTTCCAGAGTTCAGAGTTCAGATTTTCTGGATGGGTCCTAAAGAAAGATTATATATATATATATATATATATATATATATATATGTGTGTGTGTGTGTGTGTGTGTGTGTGTGTGTGTGTGTGTGTGGTGTGTGAAAACCAGTGTCATATTTACTTTGAACACATATATCCTAATAAGTTCTCTATGTACTAGAATAATCTTAGAATGATACAGATATGTTAAAATTGAATTATTCACCTAGCGATGGTTCTTTCATATGTACCAAGAGTGACTGGCTTTCATCCTGTCTACTAGAATTATGTCTCCAAGAAAAGTTATGTGGAAATATAAATATCATTTGGCAATAAATTCTAATATCTGCCATCAGAGATAATTGGGACCAGGTCATGTTCATTTTCTTGGCTACTACTAGCTCTTTACTTTCAAAGTTGCAAGATTCATAAGCATCTACTGATTAGAAACACTGGTTCAAAAGTCTTTTACTAAAGTCAGCTTTAATTAGTCCATTGTGTCTCATTGTGACCTTTGCAATACCAAAAGCACCCAGACAGTATTTTATAAAATCAGTGTCATCCCAGCCTTTTCAAAGGATTTTTTTTAAATACCAAAAAGGGTTAATTCAATTGTTGATACTGGAATGCTTTTCCCAGACTAAATATAAGGGGAGAAGCTCAGCTTTACCACAACTAGATGCAAATGGAAAGCCTGCCCCTTTCTGAACAGAAACAGAGAAATGGATTGAGGGAAGGAGGGATGGTAGGAGGTAGGACATGGGAGGAGAGAAGAGTGAGGGGAAACTGTGGTAAGGTTATTAAATAAACAAATAAGTAAATGAGTATTTATCACAATGATTGGCATCTACCAGACTCAATGTTTAGAGCATTGTGCAATGCAGATAATTCAAAAGCAGTCATTAAAGACATACTTTATTTTCTTAACATGAATATGGAAAGGTCAAAAAGCATATTTTAGCTTTTTTGTAACACATTACATACAGTTTTTAAAATTCTCCATTAATCCAGGATAGCCCAGTTTCATTGAAAATCTAGGCCAAGCATGGAAAGTAACTGCCTGTTTTCTTTTCTTTCCACACATTATATTGACTGGAATTTTTCCTTGGTCTTTCTCATCTTCTTTCCAGAGTTACAAATGCTGAGCCTCCAAAGTGCCCCTTGAAAGGCAATATTTATGTTATGCCATTAAATTTTCTTTCCTCAAGACTCGCCTTGTTTAGAAACATGTTTAGTTCATGTGCTGATGCTGTACATTAAAGATAAAATGGTTTAAAAGAGTTCAGATTTCTGAAAACTTAAGTACACTATGGTGATACTGTGCTTTACAAATAAAGCCTGTCTGGGGGTCAGAGAATGGGACTTGCCACTAGCTAACGATAGAAGTTTGGAGGTCTGTACAGACAGACAGGAAGTGAGGTAATCAGGGAGAAACAGGAAATTGGATTCTTCATTGATGAGACACTGAGGAGGTAAGGTGTTCCATGACTTTCACCTTCTCTCCAATCTCTCAGTGTTTCCCTATATATCTGACTCCAGCTTTCTATTATCTAGACAAATTAAGACCTCCATTTATGTTTTTGTGCTCAACATGGCCAGAACATTAATGGTAGGACAGGAGCATATCGTTCCAGGAGGGTCCCACTGCATCCCTGAGAATACTGCCAGCTGCCTTCCTTGAGCTTGCTCAGACAAGTGAGTCATGCCTGACTCCCGGCTACTCCCCTCCATCCAGCATCAGTGGTTTATACAATCCCTAAAACCATTTTCTTTGAATTTGGTGGTTTCCCCAGTTTTTATTTAGACTAAGGGACACACCTCCAGACCTCTATGGTTAGCTAGTGGCAAGCTCCATTTTCTGATCCCCAGACAGGCTTCATGTGTACAAGAACAGTATCACCACAGTACACGTTCAAGCCAATTTCCCATTTAAAGGAAAGTTTCCCTAATTTTACTCAGAATTTTAATGCATCTTTTTTACCACAATCATGACAGTAGTTTTTATTTGAAGTCTCAATTCATAACACATCCCAGTTTCAAATTAAAAGTGCTAGTTACTAGAGTTAGATAAGGCATTAATACACTCAAAAAATAAGTAAATACAGATAACACAAAATTAGCCAAAACAAAATCTGTGTGAGAAATGGTGCAAGAACACTAAAGATCTAATGCACTACTGTCATTTTGGCAAGGAAACATTTGTGTTCTTTGAAAAATTACCCTGGGAGAGGTCAGAAGTCAGTAAAACAACAGCTTCATGACTTCCTTCACCCACAAATGCACTCACTAAATTGATAAATGGGGATCAATTCCCTTTAAGAATTATTCAGAAGCTGTTATAGCCTGTCACATCAAATGGCTAAAAGAATGCTCATAACAGGGAAACTTGAGGCATATTTTATTGCCATAGAAACCCTCTGTATTGCAGCAATAGAAAACTTGGAAATGTTCCCCAGGCACCAAACTCTGTGCAAGGTGCCAACAATTTAGACTACACATATAGTACCCCTACCATTATGACTGCCACTCAAGGGACTGTTGCAGTTCAGGTGTCTTAGTTCAGCCTTTTCTGTTGGCTCATCCTAAGGCAAAACTGGCAACAACCCAACTCAGCCTTCTCCCTGGAGGAGGTCAACTGCATATCTAATAACCCAGCTTTCTGAGCTACTGCCAGAAGATCTAGCTTCCAGTTTTCCTGTCACATGGTGTTGGGCAACAGACAATCAGCAGTTCCCTGAGGACTGATGAATAACTGAGTACTGAATACAGCCTGGAGATTTAATGGACTGGTTTTCAGCTTCTCACAGCCATCTGTATATTTTTACCATCATTTGTGAAATCTGCCATCCCTGGCCCCCACCATCTCTATCCCCATGCATTGTCTAGAACTCTTCATTTACTTTCTTACCACAATTAGTGACACAACTGATGCTAAGACAATGGCTGCTCCTTCTGCCACTCTGCTGCGTTCCCTTGGTGTCATCACCTTATCCCATTCTACTTATCATAAAAATCGAGAGTAGGCCAAGATAATTTTGGAGAATATTTCACTTGACCTACTGTTGGAATGGCACAGGGAGATGTTTCCCAGCAGACTCAGTGTGCCAGATAAATAGCTTAGTTATATAGTCAGGAGGGAGGTGTAACAGAGATGTGGTATTCAAATGTGTTGTATTGTTACCAATGATAGCATCGCTTTCAGGCCCACTGATCACAATGTTTGCATAAACACTAACTGTCAGGCATTACACTGGGACAGTTTTGAGTCAAGAAATAACCTCATTTTTGCACACTTGATCAGTCAGTGTGCATTGGGACACCCTGATGAATAACAATGAGTACGTGTCCAGTTTTCTCCCTTGACTTTGCTGCTGCCAGCAACCAACTCTAGAACCATGATGCACAAGTAACTCAGCCAAGATCAAAACATACCCAATTCATCCCTGATAACATTGCCACATGTTACAACAAAAGGCTATTATGTAATCACTATCAGTGGGGCTCTTTATTATGTTATTGTACTAATCAGAGACTTTACTTTGTTAGACAAGCATTCTGCCTACCACTGAACTATAAAATGAGGTAAATTTGTAACAAGAAAATTATATTGAGTGGTTGAGTGTCTTTCTTCTCAAATTTAAATGAGTAAAAAGCAAAACAGGAAAGTGGGAATTTTATTTTCATTAAGAGATGAGATTTGGTGAGTATTTTAGTGGAATTGAAATTGAGTATGTTTCAGAGGCATATCCCAAGGGAACTGAAGAGGATTTCATAGTTGCCTGGTTTGGGGGACATTTGAGAAGAGGTTCTCAATTGTTGATAAAATGGAGACTATCAGGCTATGCGGTTAAAGTACTTAATGAATTACAGTAAAAATTCAAAAAAATCAAAGCATATTAAAGATATATCCTAGATGAGCCCTGGTATATAGTGCTAGCTAATTGGATGCTACCTTAAAGTTGGATTGATTTTCACCTATCAGATAGTTTTTGTGCTTTATATGTATAAATGCTCACAAAAGGTGTGTCAATTATATAAAGCATAAATTGTAGGCAAAGAAATATTATAGAAGGGACAGAAATTAGGATAGGAATGGCATGCTCAGGCTATTTTTTTATTTCTGATTTGTATTTTCAAAGAATTTTCATTGTTTTGACTTTCATGGTTGAGTTATTTGTTTGGTTTGGTTTTAGGCTATCAATTTTGTTTGATTTATTTTCTTGTTTATTAATAAAAATATTTATTTTTTGTTACTATCTGAATTTATTAAATATTAATTGAGATTCTCCCTTGTTTCAGTCATTGGATTGGACTCACATAAGTAATCGAGGAACAACTATCATTATTATTTATTAAGTTTTTTAGCCTGAAAGTTCTCCTTCACAGAAAGATTCCCATGTAAGGGTTCAGAGCATATGGGTTCAATAAAATCATCAGCCTATATCTAGCAGGCATGGTAGTTGTCTTTATGTATTTGCATTGTCTTAGTTGAAACCTATGACCCTACTATAATAACTTGCCTGGTATACTAAATTAGAACCTTTACATTAGATTTGCAATCTTGTTACAGAAAGAAACAATACATAATGAAATGAATCATTCACAGAATCAGTTTTTCCCATATTAATTTGTTTTAGAAGGCAAGTGACAAAGTTACAGTGAAAAATAATCTTTTATAAACAAAATCTATAAAAGAATAGACAGGCAATTTAGGTAGATTAGTCTCCATTTATAAAATTTGTTCTGCAGGCTTGATGTGTCACACTTCTGACTTGGTCAATATATTGATATTTTCAGATCTGCTTTGTTATTTTTGTTGTTTATTTAAGAAAGTGTTTCAAAACTCTGTAACTGTTGATGTTTCCAATTAGAAGAGGGAGATGGTATTTCCCTTAGGTGTTTATTGGCTTCTCTGACCTGAAGTATTGAGATTTTGCTACAGTATGTTCTTTTCACATGACATTTGCGGTAGCATGGAATGATCTGAGAATCCTGAATTCTCCCTCTCATAGCCAACAATGAATAAATGAATAAAAACAAAATTCTTATCTTCCAAGTTCCTACAGAACACCACCACTGATCTCTCAGCACTCAATGGGTTTTCTAGCCCCAAGGACCAAATTCTTTCCAACCACTCCACCAAACAACATGTCACAGCAGTACCCTGGTGACAACTTGTCTTAGTTAGGGTTGCTATTATAGTGATAAAACACCATAACCAAAAGCAACTTGGGGAGGAAACGGTTTATTTTACTCACAGTTCTTTATAGCAATACAATACCAAAAGCAGTGAGGGAAAGAACTTAAGCTGGCCAGGAACTTATAGGCAGAAGCTGATGCAGAGTTCATGGAGGAGTTGTGCTTACTGGCTTTCTCGCTATTGGTTGCTCAGCTGCTTACTCATAGATCCCAAGACCACCATCCCAAGGGTAGCCTCCTGACACTGAGCTGGCCTATCTTCCATCAGCTACTAATTAAGAAACTGCTCAAGCCCGCCCAGAGACTGCCTGCATCTAAGTCCCATTCTCCACCCACGGGACAGGCAAGGCTAACTTCTAGTGCCCTGAACAGAACCACCGGAGACCTGAGAACTACACACTGAGGATCCCATTCCGACAGGGTCCAGCCTCCCCAAAGATTGACAAAGCCCTGGTCCTAGGACTGCCTCCATCCACACAAAGGAAAGCCACCAGAGCCATTGTCACATAACCACCAGGAGAGGAAGAGACTCCTTCTCCACCCACTGGAAGAAATGATGGGAAGGAGACAATATAAAAACACACCTGGTGACATAAAAAACAGTATGACATTTCCAGAGTCTATAGAATTGACACCAGCAAACCTTGAACAACCCAATGGAGATGCATCAGATGAGAAAGACCTTAAAAACAACTTCATGAAAATGATAGAGGCCCTAAAAGAGGATATGAGAAAAAAATCCATTAAAGAAATGGAAGACAAAACATCCAACAAATGGAACAAAGAGAGAAAAAACAAAGCAAAAATTGCAAGAAGCAATTCAAACAGTGCAAGAGTTAAAAGCAGAAACAGAGATAATAAAAAATACAGTCTGAAGGAATGCGGGAAATAGAAAAGCTGGGTAAACGGTCAGGTACTACAGATGCAAGCATAACCAACAGAATACAAAAGATGGAAGAGAGAACTTCAGGTGTTAAAGTCATACTAGGGGAAATAGATTCATGGACCATAGAAAATCATAAATCCAACAAATCCCTAACATAAAATATCCAGGAAATATGGGACACCATGAAAAATAAAACCTAAGATCAATAGTTACAGAAAAAGGTGAAGAAAGCCAATTCAGGGCAGAAAACATATTGAACAAAATCATAAAAGAAAATGTTCCAAACCTAAAGAAAGACATGCCAATGAAGGTACAAGAAGCTTACAAAACAACAAAGAGAGTGGACCACAAAAAATCTGCTTGCAACATAATAATGAAGACCCCAAGCACACAGAATAAAGAAAAAGTATTAAGAACAGCCAAGGAAAATTGTCAAGTAACAAATAAAGGTAAACCTATCAGAATTACACATGTCTTCTCCATGGAAATACTGAAAATCAGGAAGTTTGGATAGATATTCTACCAACACTAAGAGACCATAGATACCAACCCAGACTACTATACACAGCAAAGCTTGCAATCAATATAGATGAAGAAAACAAGATACTCCATGACAAAACTGGATTCAAACAATACATATCCACCAACCCAGTCCTGCAGAAAATTCTGGAAGGAAAACGCCAACACAAGGAAGCTAACTACAATCAGAAAAACATAGACACTAGCTAACCCCACCTTACCAGCAGCCAAAAGAAAACAGGGGTGGAAATTCACATATAATTCCACCACCACCAACTATTCCAAAACAAACAAGAATAAGTAATAAATGGTCATTAATGTCCCTTAATATTAATGGATTTAACTTGACCATAAAAAGACACAGTCTAACAGAATGGATAAATACTTTCAGCAAAATGACAGGATACAAGATAAACTCAGAAAATCAGTAGCACTACTATATACAGAAGATAAAAGGGCTGAGAAAGAAACCAGAGAAACATCACCCTTTACAATAGCCACAAGCAACACAAAATACCTTGGGGTAATAATGCTAACCAAACACATGAAAGACCTGTATTGCCAAACTTTGAGTCTTTAAAGAAAGAAATTAAAGAAGACACCAGAAAATGGAAAGATCTCCCATGGTCTTGGAAAGGTAGGATCAATAACAGCAAAAATGGCAATCTTTAGAGATTCCCCCCACGGAGGGCCTCACCCTCCCTGGGATCTTGTATGAATTTAGGGAAAATTTTTAATAGTTTTTCCATTGTGCCCTAATCCACTGAACCTGGAAATTCATTACTTCACTGTGGATAAAGGGATTTGTCAGACTATGAAAATAATTTTTAAAAAATTACTCTTATCTTCCCAAACAAATGAGAAATGTACCATTTGCTCTCTGTTAAAGCAAAACACAGTACTTTCAAACTTCTTTTCATCTATGATACCTTTTGGAAGAACACATTATATTTTCTATTCCTTTATTTATTTACTTACCTATTAATTTTACACCCCAAATGTAGTTTCCTTACCCTGCTTTCCTCCCATTACCAAGCTTCCTCTTCCCCTCTGCCCACCCCCATCCAATTCTTCTCCATTTTTGTTCAGAAAAGGGCAGGCTTCCCTTGGATATCAACAAAACATGTCATATCAAGCTGCACCTCCTCTTGTATTAAGGCTGGTCAAAGCAATAATGTGAATAATAGGGTCCCAAAGCCAGAAAAGCAGTCAGAGATACCCATGATCTCACTTTCAGGAGGCCCATAAGAAGACCAAGCTCCACAACGGTCCCATATGTACAGAGGGCCGAAGTCAGTCCCATGCAGAGTGCCTGGTTGTTGGTTAAGACTCTGTGAGCTCCTATGAGCCCAGGTCAGTTGATTCAGTGAGTTTACTTGTGACATCTCTGGCTCCTAGAATCCTTCCTCCCTGTCTTCATCAGGATTCCCTGAACTCAGTCTAATGTTCGGTTGTGGGTCTGTCTCTGTTTCTGCCAGTTGCCGGATGAAACCTTTCTGATGACAATTGGGGAAGACACCAATCTATGTGTATAACATAATATGGTTAGGCATCATTACATTGACTTTTTTTCCTTCTCTCTGGGCCATCAAGCCTGTGGTTCCTGGTGCTCCAGGCAGTGTCTGGGGTAAGCTACCTGTCAAAGTTTGTCTTAGGTTGGATCAGTCATTTGTTGGCCTCTTCTGAAATCCTCACAATATCCTTACCTGAGCACACCCCATAGGCAGAACAGATTGTAGGTCAATGGTTATGTTACTGGGTTGTTGTCCTGATACATCCACTGTACATCTTGTGTGATCACAGGAGATGCCCTGTTCAGGTTGCATATCCGTTATTGCTAGGAATCTTAGCTTGAGTAATACTTGTAGTTTCCCTTGCACCAGTTTTCTACCTAACACCAAAATGCCCTCCCTTTCCAATCATTTATTTCAGTACTCCTTCCTTCCCTCCTCCCCAACCTGATACCTCATGTTCCCATCTCCACTTGACCCCAGTCTACCCATGAAATACCTTCTATTTACCCTTTCTAGTGAAATCCAAACATGCTCCCTTAAACCGTCTTTGTTACCTAGTCCCTCTGGGTTTGTGGATTGTAACTTGGTTAACGTGTTATGTATAACCAATAACCACTTATAAGTGAGTACATACTATGTTTGTCTTTCTGGGTCTGTGTTGCCTCACTCAGGATGATTGTTTTCTAGTTCTATCCGTTTGCCTTCACAATTCATGATGTCAGCTGAGTAGTGCTCCACTGTGTAACTGTACCACATTTTCTTCATACGTTCTGTGGTGAGAGATGTTTCCAGTTTCTGGCTATTAAAATAAAGCACCTATGAACGTAGTTGTGAAAGCGCCCTTATAATAAGGTGAAGTTTCCTTTGAGTATATGATGAGAAGTGGTGGAGCTGGGTCTTGAAGTAGATTTCCAAAATGGCTGTACAAGTTTGCTCTCACACCAGCAATAGAGGAGTGCAGCCCTTGCTCCGCACCCTTTTCCAGCATGAGCTTTCACTTGTGTTTTGATGTTAGCTATTCTGCCAGATGTAAGATGGAATCTCAGAATGATTTAGATTTGCATTTCACTAATGGCTAAAGATGGTGAGCATTTCTTAAAGTGTTTCTCAGCCACTTGCAGTTGTTTTTTTGTTTTGTTTTGGTTTTTTTTTTTTGGTTTTTGAGAGAGGGTTTCTCTGTGGCTTTGGAGACTGTCCTTGAACTAGCTCTTGTAGACCAGGTTGGTCTCAAACTCACAGAGATCTGCCTGCCTCTGTCTCTCAAGTGCTGCGATTAAAGGCAATCACCACCACCTCTCAGCATTTGCACTTCTTCTGTTGAGAATTTTCTGTTTAGATATATACCACATTTTTAAATTGGATTATTTAGTTTGTTGATATCTAGGTTCATGAGTTATTTATATATATGGAAAATCAGCCCTCTGTCAGAAGTGGGGTTGATCTTTTCTCACTCTGTAGGCAGCCAGTTTGTCCTATTGACAGCGTCCTCTGCCTTACAGAAGTTTTCAGTTTTATGCTGTCCCATTTATTAATGTCTGGTCTGGTGTTAGTGCCAGTGCTATTAGTGTTCTAAACAGAAAGTTGTCTCCCGTGCCAACAATTTCAAGGCTATTTCCTACTTTCTCTTTTATCAGGTTCATAGTATCTGGATGTATGTTGTGTGTTTCATCAACTTGGATTTGAGTTTTGTGCAGAGTGATAGCTGTGGGTCTAATTTACATTCTTCTGTATGCTGACATCCAGTTATACCAGCACCAAATTGTTCAAGACTCTTTTTCCATTATATAATTTTTGCTTCTCTGTAAAATAATTCAGGTATAGAAATAAGGTGTCCATAGGTATGAGAATCTTAGATTCCATTGATCCATCTGTCTTTTTATTGTGCCAATACCATGTAGTTTTCATTGCTATAGCTCTGTAGTAGAGCTTGAAATAAAAAATGGTGATACCCACAAAAGTTCTATTTGGTAAAGGATTGTGTCAGTTATCCTGTTTTTTTATTCCATATGAACTTGAGTATTATTATTTCAAGGTCAGTAAATAATTGTGCTAGTATTTTAGTGAGCATTGCATTGAATCTGTATGTTGCTTTTGATAAGTTGATCATTTTTATTATATTAAGCCTACTATCCATGAGCATGAGAAATCTTTCCATGTTCTGATGTCTTCCCAATTTGTTTCTTCAAAGACTTGAAGTTCTTGTCATACAAGTCTTTCACTTGCTTAGTTATAGTTATACTAAGATATTTTATATTATTTGTGGCTCATTGTAAAGGGTTTTTATAACACAATTAATAAAAACTCATGGACAGATGTTGACATTCAAGTTGAAAGACTAGAGAAGCAAAGCAGACTGCCACTAGTTATTTCCTCTACTTCAAACCAAAACTGGTGATCTTGTCTCCACGAATCCTCAGAGTGCAATCCAGACTGCCCTGCTGTCCACCAACCCCTTGCATTCCTGTCTCCTCCCACCTTATATTCCTTTCTAAGCCCAGCCATAACCCTCCTGTCTCCACCTCCCTAGTGCTGGGGATTAAAGGAATGTGATACCAAGTCCTGAGATCACCTTTGTCTGGAGTTGTTTCCAATTTACCCTGGATCACTTTTGTGTAGCTCATATTGGCATCACACTAACAGAGATCCATCTACCTCTTTGTCCTGGAATTAAAAGTCTGTACCACCACTGCTTGGCTCAATCGCTGTGGTTGGCTTTGCATTTTGAACCCTTGGGCAAGCTTTATTAAATCATAAATAATATATCACCACAGGTGTTTTTTCAATTGCTTTTATTTCATTTATTGTTTTGATACAGGACTAATACTGATTTTTGAGATAATATTGTATCCAGACACTTAACTAAAGGTGTTTATGAATTGTAGGAGTCATCTGGTATAATTTTGGAGGTCATTTATGTATATTATCATATCACTTTGTGAATAATGTCATTTTGAATTGTTTCTTTGCAATTTGTAAACCCTAGATCTTCTTCAGTTGCCTTATTGCTCTAGCTAGAATTTCAAGTACTATACTGAATAGATATGGACAAGGTGGATAGCCTTACCTTTTTCTTGATTTTAGTGAAATTGTTTTGAGTCTGTCTCCATTTAATTTGATATTGACTATTAGCTTTTTGTATGTTGCCTTTATTATGTTTAAGTTTGTCCTTTGTAACCCTGAACTCTCCAAGACTTTTATCATGAAGTGTTGTTGAATTTTGACATAAGTTTTTCCAGTATCTAATGAGATGATCATGTGGTTTTTTTTCCTTTCAGTTTATTTATATGGTGAATTACACTGATGGATTTTCTTATGTTGACTTGACCCTGTATCTCTGGAATGAAGTCTATTTGATCTTGGTGGATGATCTTTTTATTGTGATTTTGGATTCAGTTTGGGAGTATGTTACTCTCTATGTACCTATGTTCATGAGGGAAATTGGTCTATAATTTTCTATCTTTGTTGAGTCTTTATGTGGTTTAGGTATCAGGGTGAATGTGGCCTCAGAAAACAAATTTTGTACAGTGTTTTCTGTACAAACTATTTGTGGAATAATTTGAGGGTATTGATAATAGCTATTTTTTGAAAGTTTTTTAGAATTCTATGCTAAAAGAATTTTGCCTTGGGCTTTTTTTGAGAGAGACTTTTAATGACTGCTTCTATTTCCTTAGGTTTTAAACATCTATTTATATTATTTACCTCTTGATTTAATTTTGGAACATTGTGTCTATCAAGAAAATTGTTGCTATGCCCCCTTTCATTTCTGATTTGTTCATGTGTATATTCTCTCTCCCAGTTAGTAGTTTAGATAAGGAGTATTGAATTTTGTTCATCTTGTTTATTTTTTCCAAAGAACTGCTCTTTGTTTCTTTGATTCTTTGAATTGTTCATATTGTTTCTATTTGCCATCTACTTATCTTGGATGTGTTTGCTTCTTTTCATTCTATAGCTTTTAGATGATCTGTTAAGTAGCTAGTATGAGAATTCTCCAAATTCTCTATGAAATGACTTAGTGCTATGAATTTTCCTCTTAACTCTGCTTTCATTGTGTCCCATCAATTTAAGTATGCTGTTCATTCATTTCCATTAAATTCTAAGAAGTCTTTAGTCTCTTCCCTTATTTCTTCCTTGGCTCAGAGGTAATTTATTAGAGAGTTGTCCACTTTGAGTGAGTTTGTAGACTTTCTATAGTTTGTATTATTGTTGAAATCTAGCTGGAACTCTTAGTATCTGTTGAGACTTGCTTTGTATCCAAGCATATGACCAGTTTTGGAGAATGTTCCATGAGATGCTGAGAAGGCATATTTTTTTGTGTTTGGTGAAATATTCTGTAGATATCTTTTTTTTGATTTTATGAAACAGAATTTCTCTGTATTTTTTGGAGGCTGTCGGACCAGCCCAGCCTTGAACTCACAGAGATCTACCTGCCTCTCCCTCCCAAGTGCTGGGATTAAAGGCATGTGCCACCACCGCCCAGCTTCTGTAGATATCTTTAAGTCCATTTGAGTCATAATATTGTTGACTGTTAATTCTGCTTAGTTTTTGTCATGACAACTTGTCCATTGATGAGAGAGGGGATTTAAAGTCTCCCCACTATTACTTAAGCTTTAGTAGTGTTCTTTGTACAAATGTCAGTGCCTTTGTATGTGGGACATAGATATTCAGAATTGTGACATCATCTTGGTGGATTTTTTCCTTTGATTAATATGAAATGCCCTTCATCTCTTTTGATTAAATTTGGTTAAAAGTCTATTTTGTTACATATTAGGATAGCTATATCAGCTTGCTTGTAAGATCCATTTGATTAGAAAATCTTTTCCCAACTGTTTTTCTCTGAGGTATAGTCTATTTTTGAATGATGGATCCTGTTTTTACATCCATTCTGTTAGTCTATGTTTTTTTAATTGAAGAAATGTGTCTGTTGATACTGAGAGACACTAATGACCAGTGATTGTTAATTCCTGTTATTTTGTTGTTGTTGTTGTTTATGATGATGATGATGATGATGATGGTGTGTGTGTGTGTGTGTGTGTGTGTGTGTGTGTGCATGTCCCTTCTTTGGGTTTTGCTGTTCTTTTCATAGGTGTAGCTAACTTCCTTGGGTTGAAAATTCCCTTCTCCTTTCTTCTGTGAGGCTAAATTTATGGATAGATATTGTTTGAATTTGCTTTGGTCATGAAATATCTTGTTTTCTCCATCTACGGTAATTGGGAGTTTTGTTGGGTACAGTAGTCTGGACTGCCTCCATTGTCTTTTAGAATCTGCTAGACATCTTTCCAGAACCTTCTGACTTTTTCCCTTCCAGTTTTTTTTATTAAATTTTTTTGTTGTTTTTCAAGACAAGGTTTCTCTGTATTGCTTTGGAGGCTGTCCTGAAACTCTTTCTGTAGACCAGGATGGCCTTAAACGCACAGAGATCTTTTTGCCTCTGCCTCCTGAGTGCAGGGATTAAAGGCATGCACCACAGATGTCTGACCCCTTGCAGTTTTTAATACTATGCTTTGTTCTATATGTTTAGTGTTTTGTTTATTATATTATGTGAGGAATTTCTTTGCTGGTCTGATTTATTTTATGTTCTGTAAGCTTCTCTACCTTTATAGGCGTGTCTTTCTTTAGGTCAGGAAAATTTACTTCTCTGATTTTTTACTATATTTCTTTTTTGCTGGAATTATCTCCTTCCTCTATTCCTATTGTTCTTATGTTTGTTCTTCTCAAGGTGTCCCCAATTTCCTGGATGTTTTGTGTTAGGTATTTTTAGATTTAGCATTTTCTTTCACAAATGAATCTATTTCTTCTAGCAGGTCTTCAATGTCTAAGATTCTGTTTTAATCTCTTGTGTTTTGTTTGAGATGCTCATGTCTGTAGTTTTGGTTCACTTATCAAGATTTCCCATTTCCATAATTCCCTGGTTTTGTTTTCTTCATTGCTTCTATTTCAATTTTCAAGCCTTAATAGTTTCCTTCACCTTTTTTGTTTGTTTGTTTTGTTTTCTTGCCATTCTTTAAGGAATTTACTGATTTCCTCCATTTTTAAGTTGTCATTTCCTCAGTTTCTTTAATTTCCTTTTTAAGGACCTCAATCATCTTCATATAGTTTTTAATGTTGTTTTCTTGTGCTTCAGTTGCCTTAGAATATTAAGGTCTTGCTGGTGTAGGATAGCTGAGATCTTGTGAGGCCATATTGCCCTAAGCATTACTGATTTTGTTCTTACTCTGGCATTTAGGCATCTGGTTTGGGGGATGATTATAGGTCTAGGTCTTTTCTGAATGTGTCTTTGTTGGATGTGTGTTTTTTTCCTTTGGATTATGTTTACTTTTGGGTCTACTATTAGTTCTCCCTTGAATTTATTGACTGGCATGACGTCTGATCTAGTAAGGTGTCTCTGTCGAAGTTGTAAGCTGACCTTCTGGTGATTATCTTGGCCTTTTGTGTAAGCAGGGAAGTGTCTCTGTTATTCTGACTGGTGTGGTCTGTACTTGAGCCAAAGAGGTCTACTCCTCAGACTGGTGTGGTTTGCACCCAAGCAGTAGTACTCTGGTAGAGTTTGTATCAGAGTGCATCAGAGGAGCTGGAGATTGGGGGATTTGGGATGGATCCTGGGGAACAGAGCCTGGAAAGTGGTGCAGCTTTGCTAACAAGCAGGAACCTCTCTTATTATTCTGATAGGTGTAGACTATTCCTGAGCTAATGAAGTCTGCCAGTGTTGGAGAGAGGATGAGGAGGTGGAAAGACTTGGATGGCAGAATGGGTCTTGGGAGACCAGGTTCTAGGGAAAGTGGCAGTTCCAATGGCTGGTGGGTCACTCATCTGATCCTCTAATGACTGGTGTGGCCTGCATGGTAGCAGTGGAGTTTCACTGGTTCACAGTGGTGCTGGTGATGAGGTAAAAGGGGAACATATCATATTTTATCCCTCTGCAAAGTAATGTCATCCTGGTTGCCACTGTGTCTTCCAATGAGTGGTTAATGGACATTTTTCCTGATAAACAGAGCACTAGCTTCTCAAAGATAAACAATGCATATCACCCAGAAACTGTGAATATTTTGCCTTCCATATCAAAAATGAAATTTGGTAGCCCATGGAATTAATGTTTTAATTAGTTGGGTTTAAAATAAGTTTGTTCTGGGTTGCCTGCACAAGATCAATGTACTTATGTAGGTCTCCTAGGTAAGAGACCTGGAGTGATGTGATACATGATATTCAACTGGCCACTGGTTCTTTGGGGGGAGGAGAGAGTCACAACAAATGAGAGTATGGAGGCTCTGTCATCTGGGAAATATAAGGAATGATTTCCTGCTAGAAGTACCAAAGGAAACATCCCTCTTAATGTTCTCATTTTAGCTCAGAAAGACTGACTTTGAGCTTCTGACCTTTACAGGTTTCAGGTGAATCTCTGCTGTGTTGAGCCGCTGGCTCTTTGCTCAATATTAGAAAAAAAAACACATATTTGTATTTGTACTTTACTTCAAAGATATCTCTTCCTATGTTTTCTGATTTTATATGAATATGTATTTTGTACTTATGTATACTTTCAAAAAGGAATACCTTTTTGGTGCAGTTCAATTGAGTCTCACTCATCCTTTTCACATGAACTTGCTATGCTTCTAAATGTGAGGGCATTTGAACATTGCAAGCCAGAAGAATCATCTGGGAAAAACTGTTGATATAAGCTTTTAAATTACAGTATCTACATGGGATTCTATTGTGATTACTTCATGAAAAGAAAACTGTTTCAAAGGAAATAAAGAGGGCATAACCTCATCCATAAGTATCCAGTAACAATGCTTACATCAATCAAACTGCTTCAGGTCCTTTAAAAAAAACTTTGGGACTCTGTCTACCCCTGACCTTGCTTTATTTTACTCAAGATCAAATTGCTTCTCTTTCCAGTTTGGGCTGCACATGTATATGTGGTGTTGTGGTGTATGTGCATGCGTGTGTGTGTGTGTGTGTGTGTGTGTGTGTGTGTGTGCCTGTGTGTGTGTGAGAGAGAGAGAGATGGGGCAGAGAAGCATAGAGTGACAGAGGGCATGGAGTTGATGAGGGTGGAAGAGACTGGTCCTCAAATAATGCTGGTTGAACTTGTTATTCCCTTTGAATTTCTGGTTTTCCTGTCCCCACTTAGCAAACACTGAGGTTATAAGGATGTGATGCCTTCCTTGTATTACATGCTGATAGTAAGATAGTAATCCAACTAAGGGCTTTGTACGTTCTAGTCAAACATTCCACAAAAAGAGTTATATCCCTAACATCTAAAATTCTCTGCCCAAGATGACTATTAAACCAAGATCTACAGGTTTAAAAAGCAGCAGATGAGTTTTAACTAAGATAGTTCCAACAAACATATCAAATGTTTGAAGTTATTTAGGCTATTTTTTTATTTTTAGGAAGTAAAGTTTGAAGAAAGGCTTATGATAGAAGTAATTCTTATTTATTTGCATTTCTATTTTGTAAGCTTTGAAAAGTTCAAAAGTTTTGGAAGGACAAGGGGGAAATAAAGAGGCAAAAATAAATCAAGCATGGTGGAGTATTCCTGTAACCCCAGAGGACCAACTCAATTGGGCCAGCCTCAATTACACATCATGTTCAAGGCTATCCTGGATCTCAATGCAATGTCTTGCATCAAAAAATCAAAGTGAGGCAAACATGGGTGTGCCACATTTAAACATAAAACTTTAACACTTTGCTTTTCAGAACATGCTGAAAAATGACACAACTGAAACATTCTTGGGGGAGTCATTCACAGGACCTAAATAATTTCCCAGAAAGAAAAATTGTCTGAGTTGTACAATAAGAAAAGGAAAGAGAGTAGAATTTGCTAGCCTTCCTTTTTCTATCATTTAGTATTCTTCCCAGAAAATCAGTTTCCATCCCCTCACTATAGTGTTTTATCCAAATCTGAGTATATAGAAGTACAGTAGGGCTATTTACCAAATATATAGAGAAAAGTAGGACACATTTGAGATTTTCTGAGGAGCCTAATGCTAACATCTGAAAATACTTTTACTTATCTAACTGGGGTCACATGCACATTTACAAACCAGACACTGTGGTTTACAGACATAGTGAGCCAACTTTGGAGACCCTGGTTGTACATCTGGAGTAAGGGATGGGTAGGTGTTTACATACTTGCAAAATATGTGAATTCAAAATATCATTGATCACATTATGACAATATAGGGAGAGGCTGCCAGGCAAGCTAGAACAACAAACCTCAAACTCTCCAGTTTATTACTACTACAACAACAACAACAACAACAACAACAACAACAACAACAAATCCTCTGAGACTCAGTCCCAATATTGCTTTGTTTTCTGCTTAATATTTACTCAATTAAAATCAAAGAAAATGCAAACAATGTAAAGAAATAATAAAAATAAGACTGTTGGAGAACTGAAGTTAGGAAAAGAGTCAATACAGAAAATCCAAACTAAGGGTCTTCTGGAAGTGAAAGTTTAGGAAGTCATAGAATGACAGCAGAAAGCTCCACCAGCAGTATAAAAGGCATAGGAGAAATTGTGCATCAGTCAAAGAAAATATTAGATCTAAAACATGTCCTGACAGGAATCATCCAGCAAATCTTGCATACTATGAATAGACCAAACTTAAGAATAATAGGTCTAGAGGAAGAAGAAACCCAGTCAAAGGCTCAGAAAACATTTTCAACAAAACTATAGAAGAAAAATTCCCTTGCCTAAAGAGGGAAATGCCTATAAAAGTACAAAAATCATCAAATAGATTATATCAGAAAAAGGAATACTGACCACATAATAACCAAAGCACTAAACATACAGAGTAAAGAAAGAATATTTTACAAAGGCAAAACACAGAGCAACATATAAAGGCAGACTCACTAGAATTACACTTGATTTCTCAATAGAGATTCTAAAAGCCAGGAGATCCCAAAGAGAAGTGCTACAGACTCTAAGAGATCATAGATGCCAGCCTAGACTACTATAACCAACAAAACTCTCAATCACCATAGATGGGGAAATTAAGTTATCCCATGATAAAGTCAAATTTAGCAATATCTGTCTACAATTCCAGCCCTATAGGAGGTGTTACAATAGGAAAATTTCATCTTATCAGACTCTCAAAAGAAGAGCTGATACCAATACTCCAAAAATTATTCATCAAAATACAAGCAGAAGAAACATTACCTAATTCATTTTGTAAGGTCATAGTTACCCTGGTACCGAAACTACATAAGGACTCAACAAAGACAGAGAGTTAGACACCAATTTCCATTATAAACATAGAAGCAAAAATATTCAATACTTACAAAGTGAATCCAAGAATACATAAAAACATATCATCCACCATGATTAAGTAGACTTCATCGCAGAGACACAGGAATATTTCAATACATGAAAATCAGTCAGTGTAATCTAACATACAAGCAAACCTAAAGAAAAAAAAAAGAGCATCTCATTAGATGCAGAAAACGCACTTGACAAAATTCAACACCTACTTCATGATAAAATTCCTAGAGCCTTTAGAGATTCAAGAGACATACATAAGCATAATAAAGGTAATTTGCAGCAAGCCTATAGTGAGCAAAAGTTAAAAAGAAACTCAAAGCAATTCCAGTAAAATCATGAACAAAGAAAGATTGCCTACTCTCTCTATATTTATTCAATATAACTATTGAAGTTTTACCTAGAGCAATAATAAAACTGAAGAAGATCAAAGGGACACAAACTGGAAAGGAAAAAGTAAAAAAAAATCATTATTTTTCAGGTGATACGATAGTATTTAACAGTGACCATAAAAATCCCACCAGGGAACTCCATTAGCTAATAAGTACTTTCAAATAATTGGCAAAATACAAGATTACCTTTAAAAACCAGTACCACTCCTTTGTACAAATGAAAAAAAATTGAATGAGAAAGATATTAGAGTAATGATATCTTTCACTATAGACTCAAATAATATAAAATATCTTGGGTGAAACATGTTTTAAAACTTGCAAAATAAAAATGTCAAGTCTTTGTAGAAGGAAATTGAAGAAGATACAAGAAGATGGATAGGTCTTCCATGTTGATGGTAGTATTAGCACAGTAAAAAATGGTCACCATACCAAAAACAATCTACAGGTTCAATGTAATCCTCATCAAAATCGCAACACAATTCTTTACAGATCTTGAAAGGACAATATTCAACTTAATATGAATAAAAGCAAAAAACCCAGGATAGCTAAAACATTCATGTACAATAAAGGAACATCCAGGAGTATCATGACCCATGATTTCAAGTTGGACTATATCTATTGCAATAATAACCCTGTGGTATCGAAATAAATACAGGCACATACATTGATCAATGGAATATAAGCACATATGGGTACCTTATTTTTTATGATTAAAAAGAGTCAGAAACACTTTTAAAACAACATCTTCAACACATGGTGCTCTCCTAACTGGAGGTCTACATGAAGAAGAATGCAATAGATACATATCCATCATCCTGCATGAAGCTCACCTCCAAGTAGATCAAAAACTTCAATCTAAACTAGATACAATGAATCTAATAGAAGAAAAAGTGTAGACTCCCCTTGAACACATTGGCACAGGAGAAGACTTTTTGATAGTGCAGATACTCAGATCAATAATTACTATATGGGACCACATAAAAATTGAAAAGTTTACATATGGAAAATAACACTGTCATTTGGAAAAACAACAGCATACAGAATGTGGAAAGATTTTTTATGATCTCCAAATCAGACAGAGGGATAATATCTAATATATAAAGAAAAATTAGATACCAAGGAAACAAATAACTCAATTAAAATTGTGGGACAGATCTAAACAAGGAATTCTCAATAAATGAATCTCAAGTGACTGAGAAACATTTAAAGAAATATTCAACATCTTTAGTCATGAGGTAAATGCAAATCAAAACTTTCAGATTCTATCTTATAGCTGTCACAATGGCTATTATCAATTAACACAAGTGACAGCTCATTTTGTTTAGGTCCTTGAGGAGGAGGAATATTCCCCCATTACAGATAGGAGTGAAAACTTGTACATTCTCTATGAAAATCAATGTGGCAGTTACTCAGAAATGTGGAAATTGATCTACCTCAAGGCCCAGTTATACCATTCTTGGGCATATACCCAAAGGATGTTCCATCCTCCATCCTCCATCCTCCCACAAAGACACTTTATCAAATTTACAGTTTTCATGAGGTCCCATGTATTAACTGTTAATCTGAGTATCTGCACTATCAAAAAGTCTTCTCCTGTACCAATGTGTTCAAGGGTACTCTGTTATTTTTCTTCTCTCAGATTCATGGGCAATAGGGAAATGAGAAAAATGGAGGACACTTTAGGCATATAAAAAGAAGTAAATACAGAATACTAAGGGTAAAATAGCAAAAAGAGTGACTGAAAGGGACTAGAAGTCATACTATTAACTATTTACCTAAAAACATCTACACAGTATGTAATTCTGCATATAAATATTCATATACAATTTTAATGAATTTTTCTCATCTGGGTTGACAGTGCTCACTTCAAGAGCCAAAACCAGCTAACAAACACCCCAGTACTAGATATGGGAAGCTCCCTTTTGAGTTGTTGGATCTACCCAAGAGACTACCAAATATGGCTTATTGCTGTTATCGTTTTGTTGTCTCCCAGAGGTGGAAAGAAAGTTCCTATTGCTGAAGACTTCATGTGCTTCAGACACAGCGCCCAGAGACACTTGAGCTGGAGCTGCTCTTTATGCCTCCTCCCTGAAAATTAGCTTTTATGATACCAGTAGGCACTATGCAAAATTCCAAAGGATGGAGGAAGTCAGTAGCTCTACCAGCTCTGATAACTATCAACTACATCAAAGACCATTGCTGCATGATAACCATAAAGAAGCAGTAGTGGCAAACATAACTTGTTGATAACCAACAGCTCTTTAATTTGGACTTAAGATGTGCTCAACAAGAGGGAAAACATGCCTGGTCCTAGAAACCTATTTAAAATGCTAATAAAGGCGTAATTATTGTAGAAGAATCTACACTAATTTACTAAACTGGCATAATCCCTAAGAGCAATCTATATATGTTTGTTGTTACACCCACAGGTAAGTATATTTTTCACCCCTCATCAAGGAAACAACTCTTTTTAAAGGATGGAGATCATTATGGAACACCTCGACCAAACAAAATGCAGAGTTGTAGAGCCCAGTCCCAACAGACACATCTAAATAACAATTCTACATCCAAGGCTCAGGGTAGAGAGGGTGGAAAGACTGTAAGAGCCAGGAGATACGGGAGTTTGCTGTGAAACTATCTCCTAGTAATGTCAGAAGTTATACCCATAAAATTCCACCAACATGAATATCCAAATATGAGCTAAACGAGGACTACACAAATGGACATGCCGATGTTTATAGAAAAGTCCACACGTCTTCAACCTACACAAATAGCTACAAGCAACTGGGGAAAGATGGGAGCAGGACAGGTGCTCCTTCCCAGAGTAGTGCACACCAACTAGTCATCCAGAGGAAAGTGCTCAGTTCCAAAAACATTTATCCAGGTAATATTATATGAATTTAGTGGCTATCATTAGGAATATATATGAATATACATATATCCATGAAATAATTACTGAAAAAGGAGGCTATACATTTTTAGAGGTTAGTTATGAAGGGTGTATGAGTGGGGTTGGAGGAAGGAAATGGAAGGAAGAAATGCTGTAACTATACTGTTATCTCAAATATTAAAAGGTGTGAAAAATAGAAATATTAACTATATAAATTTTCACTTAATGTTTGAAAATGCCCTAGATAGCCTGTCATTTCAGACAGAGCATCACAATTCATAATTTTTAAAATGTATTGATTTCTATTTCTTATTATTGTTAGTATTATTATTAATAGTAGTAGTTGTACAGTTCTTTTTCTATTTTTCCTTTTATATAGAATCTCACAGTATAGCTCAAGATGACTTCTGACTCAAGAACCTTCCACCTGAGTCTCCCAAATACTGGGATGATAAGCATGTGATTCCATATCTGTCTAGAAAATGAACTTTTATACATGACAAAGCCATTGTGTATGCTTTGATACTATAATGTTTATTCTGCAGTACAATAATTAATGGGAAACAAGGACTTTCGCCTTACTTTCCACATGGATAAAGGAAGGGAAACACTTCAAAATGTTTGATAGTTTGAATAACACGGATTTTAAAAAATGGGCCTATAGTTAAAATTGAGATCTGTTTTCACAGACCACATTCTGCTTCCTTGAATAAGGAACAGGAACCAGTCACATGTTTTATTTTTTTTATTTTTTTTATTTATTTTTTTGGTTTTTCGAGGCAGGGTTTCTCTGTGGCTTTGGAGGCTGTCCTGGAACTCGCTCTGTAGACTAGGCTGGCCTCGAGCAGTCACATGTTTTAAATGCTCAGTACTCCACTAGTACTGAGGACTTAGCTCAAAGTACACTGCCTAAAATTGTCAAGGACTCCATTCACAAGTGAGTTCCTCTCCACATATGAGGTTATAAGTTTTATGATTTCAACATAGCTAATATTTGCTTTGATCATAACTTCATGGAGCCACTGTATATTACAACTATTTTTATTGAAAAAGCAATATTCATTCAGAAAAGCAAAAATTTAATAAACATAGGGCTTGCCAAAGTTTTGCAAAGGAATCTTGCCCTTTTCCCTAAAATCCAGACCAACACCTAGAGCCTGGCAGAGGATTCAGAACAGCCTGATGTTTTTTATACACCCTGATTCTGCCCTCACTCAAATTAACTCATGGTGATTGCACTTGGGGGAGTGGACATGAGCAAATTACTTTTTAATTTCTTAGGACTTAATCAGGTTTTGAGTTTCAATTTGCTGATTGTCTCCAGTTAAAATAAAGTTAAAAATAAAGCTTAGGAGAAATAGAGGCTTTATTTGTATGTTTTCTCATTTTATTAGTTGATAATTTTTCACGATGTACTCCTTTAAATATGATGTAGTTGTTTAAAATTGAAATGATATATGCAAATACTCTATATTCTTTCAGTTGATGAGCTGTGAGGTTTTCTTTTTAAAGTTGTTATCTTTCTAACTGGTGGGACTGTCTAAGAGCATAGATTAGTTCCCTAGATAGATCTTGTGTTGGTTAGTTGCTGTTTATTTGTCAGTTTGTCACAAACTGAACTCATCAGACAAGATGGAACCTCAGTGGAGGAATTGACTCCATAGGACTGGCCTGTCAGTAAGTCTGAGGGAGCATTTTTTGTATTAATAATTGACTTGGTAGGGTCCAGCCCACTGTGGACAGTGGCACTTCTGCCTGGTTTGAATAAGCTAAGAGCCTAGCAAACAATGAAGCAAACCACTAAACAACATTTCTTATTGCTTCTGGTTCAGGTCCTGCCCTCAGGTTCCTACTTGAGTTCTTCTATTTCTCTCAGTGATAGATTGCCACCTAGAAGTTGGAAGATGAAACAAATTCTTTCCTCCCAAGTTGCTTTTGGTTACAGCAATTGAAATCTGACTAAAACAGGCCATTTTAAGTATTTTACATGGAACCTGCTTCAAACCATGGTGCTCCAGGCACAGATAAAGTCAGAGTAACTCACTCAAAGCAATGAAGCTGGTGACAGGAGATCTGAAGTTCAAATTCCAGCAGTTAACTTCAGAGACCACTTACTCGTTTATCCCCCCCAACGGTCAATTATAGACTTATGTTTAATTCAATGTCTTTTAATCAATAGTTAGCATAGCCTACGGCTTATCTATTCAGTCAACATTTGCTAGCTAGTTAATAAAGGAATACATGAAATACAAATACACATTATGTGTTATGCATTGATGCTAATATGAAGTAATTTTCCTTCACAGTTTCAGTTACTACATTTTTATTTTTATAGTCACCAAAGAATACATTGCAATTAGCCCAAATCACTTGGCATTTTTCAGTAATTGTATATTTGCCATTAAATATAGTGATGTAAGCAGAGGGACTCTGTACAGAACTTGTAATGTTGCCTTATGGGTTTAGAAGAGTAGAAATTTTCCATAACATGAACAGTCTCTGCTCTTACAACATCTCTGTACCTCAGATCACAAAGTACTTAACTGTTCAATTCACTATCCCCTTCTGCTGACAGTTCTTATTATTGCTGGAAGCAAGATGCCTTGATAAACACTTCTCTGTAACTTCCTGAGAAGTAGCAATTTTCTTTGGTTAAAAAAAAATTCTTCCAGAACTTAGAACCAATATTTCCACCAGTATGAAAGATTAAGCAAGAAAGGCAACATCAGCAAGTGCCAGTGTTAATCCTTCAGACTTAGTAATGGTTAAAATTTTAGAGGTCAATGAACTGAGCTCACAATGGCTTGTAGGAGTAAAATTAATTGGCCGATCTCATCAGACTGCCAAGGAACACATCCTATACCATCCTTCTTCCAAATCCTCAGAATCATGTTCATACCACCCCAAATTAGACCCACCACCTTCTCCAAGCTAGTTGAGGACCAATCAGCACATGGCCTCACTGGATCATGGTCTGTGATCATTATTCATGTCAATTGAATTTAGCCAGGGCAAACGGATCCTTGTTCCAAATGCTGTCCTTCTCCAGTGTCCTTGCTCTGTCACTCACTAAAAGGTTGCAGACTGTGCATACAATCGTGACCATGCAGCAATGAAACAGAAGCCCAAACTTCTGATACTTAAGGCAAATGTTTATTATGTTGGGTGAGTCTGTGCTTTTAGAACTGAAGATGTTGGCTCAGGTTTCACTTAATAGATGGCCCTCACACTACCCCTATTTTAAAACATATCTCATGGAATGAAGACATAGCTCAGCCTCTGGGTCAATCAGTAGTTCACAAGCATCTATAATTTGAAATCCAGAAGACCCAACACCCTCTTGTGTCCTTAAGTTTTGTATGCACATGTTACCCATATATCCACAGACAAAGCACCCACAACCCAACAATTCCACTCTTAGGCATATACCCAAAGATGCACATTCATACAACAAGTATGTCTGTTCCACTATGTTTGTAGCAGCACTATTTGTAATAGCCAGAACCTGGAAGCAACCTAGATGACCCTCAACTGAAGAGTTGATAGAGAAAATGTGGTATATTTAAACAATGGAGTATTACTCAGCAGAAAAAAAAACAATGGAATTTTGAAATTTGTAGGCAAATGAATGGCACTAGAAGAAACTATCCTGAGTGAGGTAACCTATTCACAAAAAGACAAACATGATATGGACTCACTCATCTATGGATGTTAGACATGAATCAGGGGAGTGTCAGCCTACAATCCCACTGCTCGGGAGTCTGGGAAACAGGAAGGACTTTAAGAGAGATATGCATGGTAACCCAGAGAAGGTAGAATGAGGCAAGTACTCCTGAGCAGATTGGGAGCGTGGAGGGAAGGGAGAGGGAGCCAGGAAAAAGAGAGGGGGAGAAGAGGAGGGGAGAGGAGGACATGGGGGAGCAAGAAGTTGAGTTGGGGGAAGAATAGAGGAGAGCAGGATGAGAAATACCATAATAGAGGGAGTAAATCTAGGTTTGAGGGGAGATCTGGCACTAATGATATTTCCAGAGATCTACAAGGATGATACCAACTGACAAACTAAGCAATAGTGGAGAGACTACCTTAAATGTCCCTCTCTGGTGATGATTTTGATGACTATCTTATATACCATCCTAGAACCTCCATCCAGTGACAGAAGGAATCAGTTGCAGACACCCAAAGCTAAGCATTGAATTGAATTCCTGGAACCCAGTGACAGAGAGGGAGGAGTGATGAGCAAAAAGGTCAAGAAGGTGCTGGTGAAACCCAGAGAAACAGCTGACCTGAACAAGGGGGAGCTCTTGAACCCCAGACTGAGGGCTGAGAGGCCAGCACGGGACTGATCCAGACAGTCAGAATGTGAGTGTCAGTGAGGAGACCTAGGCAATCTATGGGGCTTTGGGTAGTAGATCAGTATTTAATCCCTGGCACACAAATGGACTCTGGGTGCCCATCCCACAATGCAGGATTCTCTCTCAATCTGGACACTGGAATGAAAGGACAGATTCTAGAGATCCCCCATGGAGGGCCTTATCCTCCTTGGGGAATGGAGTCGGTATTGGGTGGGGGTCTGAGGGGAGCTTGTGGCAGGAAGCTGGCATGGAGAGGAGAAAGAGGGAGCTGGGACTGACATGGGAAGCAAGCTTATTTCTAATTTAAATATATAATAAAAAAGTGTTTCAAAAAAAGAAACTAATTTTTATCATGTTAAAAATGTGTGAGAGAAGGAACTCAAATTATCAGACAATAGATCAGAAGAGATGACAAGATGCTCAGAATAAGGTTGGAAAGTGATTTGATAGTTACTAAAATAGGTCAAGAATTTCAGTCAAATATCTACACAGAAAAAAACGGGAGAAATACTGAAATTCTTTCTTTTGCTTTTTATATAATTTGAATATGGTAATATTGAATTGTGCAGAATTAGAAAACCCTGTGTAGTTTTCATAGTATATATTGATGTCATTCAGTTTCAGATTAAACTATCACAAATATGTACATTGAAGATCTCTACATGATTTACTATAGATTAATGAATATCCACTGATTTTTTTTTTTAAATTGCAATCGTAAGAGGAAAATTTACTATGTTGCTCAGGCTGGTATGTGTATGTTCAGTCACCATCTGGTTCTATATTGAAGAATTACTATCAACAAAAAAATGAAGGCCCTTGAACAAAATTTGAAATTTAAATATGCATTCTGCTGCATGAAATTCTTTCAGTCAGCTAGATGTTCTGCAGTGTCACCCAGGGGCTAGTTACAAAGAGAACTTTGTATGAAACTGAAATAGGCAAATCCTTCCAGTTTCATACTAACTTCCTGATTGCTTGACCCTTGTAGGTTTTACATGATACAGAGCAACTTTGCAGGGTTGGGGATTTTGCTTAGTGATCGTACATTTATGTAGCATGTGCTAGGACCCATGCTCCCTTCTCAACACAGCAGTTTCAATTGAAACTCCGCAGATATCCTGACTCCAGCCAGTTTCACTGATCTCTGGATATCTGATCCCCTGAACTGCTCTCTAACTATAAATACTCAGACACGTTAACTCAGAAGCCAAGAACCAAATAGATTTTGGTATCTTAGCATTAAGTACCTAAAGTCTGTAAGAAAAACCTAAAAAAAAAACCTCTACACTTAACCATAATCTTGAAAACTGTGACAAGCATTAAAACAAAACAATACAAAAACAACTGTAACAGCAGCAAATTAGTAAAATGTTATTGTGACAAATACTGTACCCTCAAATGACAAAGTGGCTTTGGAGTCAATAATATGTGGAGACTGAGAGAATGACAGGGTACAGCATGCCAGGTCTAGGTTGCGTTGAACAGACTTAGGGTAGAAGTTGAAGCATCAAAGGCTGTGCTCAGAAGCAGAGAAGAGGAAGTGAGAGTGTAACATAGGTCTTACAGACTATGTATATCATCAGAGCTCAAGACTGACAGGAAGATGAGAGATCAATTGTCAACTGCTGGGTGATGAAAATCCTTTTTAATTAATCAATTTACTCTTTGACAGTTTCATGCATTCTGATAATACAGACCTTCTGTGCTCTCTTATCTTGCTCCTCTTGCCAACAAGTAATACTACCTCCCATTATCATATTTTTGCTTGTCTGTTTGTTTGATAAATGGTTTTCTTTGTGAACCACTGAGTTTAACCAGGACCACCTATGCTGGCATGGGTGTTGAGCTTCTCTCTGAAGTGTGGGTAATACACTAATGTCTACAACGTGGAAGACAGTGACTTTTCATCTTCCACATCAGCTGTCAGAAGCCCCCTTCAGAGGGGCTGATGCTATGAGTTCTTCTCTCACCCAACACTGAATGGTGTGTCTTCTCTTGTGCAAAGCATATGCACATAATTGTAACTTCTGTATGTTCATTAGTGCAATGGCCACACCATGCCCAGAAGATAGCATTTCATAACATTCCTGCCTATTTTCAATCCTTTACCTTCTTTATGCTCCCTCTTCCATGATGCTGCTTGAGCTTTGGACCAGGTGATTTGGATGTCCTCTTGATGGTTGAGCACTCACCAGTCACTTATTTTAAGCACCTCGAGGAGCTGTGAATCTCTGCATTAAATGTCACTCACCACAGAAACAGGCATCTCTGACTGAGAGTGAGGGCCATGGCAATCCAAAGGTATAAATGGAAAATTTAGGAGGCGATTTGATGGCAAAACAGATACAGTAAATTCACTTCTATTGGCCTATGAACTGAGCATCCAGCAGTCCTTGACCACCTCCACAGGACCAATCCTTCTTATACATAATAGCATTCCCTATTATCTGTGACTGGATTGTTTGAAAAATCTACCCTCCCAATGAATGTCTGAAGCTGTGGGTGATATCCAGCCTTATATTTATTCTGGTTTTGTTTTACTGTGTCCTTCGCAGCATTGCCACACAGCACTAGAGAAATTTGCTGTTTCACATTTGTGACATGGTACCTCATGAGATACAGCGGATAATCTGATAACCAAGGATGGTGAGACAAAGAAGTATGTTCAAAGATTTTTATCACACTACTCAGAATAACACAATTTTAGATGTGTTTGAATTCTACAGTTTTTCCATTTAATATTTATTTTTGGACTACAGCTTTTTTATCTGTCTGTTACCCACAATGGAATATAATAGGAAAAAAATTTCCTAGGAACATTGTTGAACAAAGAAGAAACAAGATGGGATGTGGTAAAACACTGTCTATTCAAATAAGAAAAGATAGTAATTCTAGTAGATTCCTTCACAGAAAGGTGTGCTCTGAAACTTTCCCTGGTTGTGGTTGGATATATTAGATAGGACCTCAAAGGATCAAAAGGTAAGAACAGTTGCTCACCTAGACTGCTCACAGAAGATTAAATATGTGACTCCTGGATTTTCTGAAACATCTCAGCAGCAGCCTAGTACAGGGATGAGACTATTATTGGAAAGATATTCAAATGATATTAACTGGTCTCTAAGTATTATTCTCTAAGCAAGTAGTTTTAATAATCATTGATTTTTCATGTTAATACTTGGTGAATACAGAATAATTACATCCATTTTATATGTACAATATATGTTAGAGAATTTTTATCACAGGTAACAGAGAATTCCTATTTCAAAATAGACATGAATACAATGATAATAATAATAATAATAATAAATAGGCAGCTCTTAGAGCTAAAGGAGAATATGGAAAAGCAAAATACTCAGGATGAGTTTTGAAGGGTTGAGCAAGCAGGATTAATGGGTGATGCCTTCAATGTTGCTTTGCAACATCAGTCATTTCTCAATCTGTTCCATATTTCTGCCTCTTTGATCAAAAGTTTGCCTCCCTGTACAGAGAGGGTGGTACATTCAACTTGCATGGTGATTACTGACAATGAAAGTTTCACCAAGAGCATATGCAGTAAGTGGATGATTAGGGTACTTAGCAATAGACTATTTGCATTGCTTCATCCCCAAACAAGACTGAAAACAAAATGTACACACACACAGAGAGAGAGAGAGAGAGAGAGAGAGAGAGAGAGAGAGAAAGAGAGAGAGAGAAGAATGTTCTTTCCCAGTGATGTCCTTAAATCCACCTGTAGACTCCTTGTTTTAAATGAAAAAACTCCTGCGTTTACAGTACACCTGCTCCTCTCCTCCCATGAGGGTTTCATTCAACCATGTACACAATAAGGAAATTGAGTATAAATGAACCTCTGAGACTCTTTCTAATTTTGATGTTTTCCTTGTATGACTTGTTGCTTTGAGGTGGCTTTTTGTATCTTGACAATAGATATATTCACTCCATCCTTATTTACATAGATTTACATAGACAAAAGCTATGTAGTGACAAGGTCTCTTCAAGACTGGGATGCTTTCTTAATAACATGAACAGAATAGTGTCTGGTATCAATCTTGTCCCACTGACTTAACTGTCGTGATTTAAAGCTTTTATTCTTTGGATTCAAAAATCTAATTTTTAATGCAGTTATTGTCAGTTGTCTTCATGGATTCCAAATGAGTTTCTGTCATCCTGACAGACTCATGGATGAATTGAAACTTAACTAGAGAAAAAAATAATGTTAAAAAACAATTTGGGTCCGAATAAAGTAAATGTGATATATGTCTTAGTGACTCTCCTACTAAATTGTCATTGGCTTCTCTGTGTTAAAGCTGCTGTTCATGTGTGATAATCAACTACCTCTGAAATGTGCTGTCTGACAATGCGCTGTAGGTAAATTGTCAGGATGACTTTGATTGAGCCCGTTAGGCATTATTCTTTTGCAAGTGCCCTGACCTGAAGGGAAGATTCAACTCATTCTTTTTCCAGGAAACCTAAAATTTCTGAGCACTCAACATTTTTTCCTTCCAATATACACTTTAATTGGATGAAGAATCATTTTACTTAAAAAAGGTTATTGTTATGGGCAAAGATTGTAAGAAGGCAATATAACAGTTCCCTTTGACTGCCACAGAGCAAGACACAGAAATTAAACTGAGGAGAAAATAAGTGAGGAAAGGAGAGAGAACAGGAAGGGCAGGAGAGTGTGGTAGTTTTAATGAGAGTGATTCCCGTGGGCTCATATATTTGAATACTTAGTCGTGGGGAGTGGAACTGCTTGAAAAAAATCACAAAGAGTAAGAGGTATGGTCTTGGTGGAGGAAGTAGGTTACTAGGGGTAGGCTTTGAGGTTTCAAAAGCCTATGCCAGGTCTAATCTTTATCTCTCTTCCAGTGAATTAAGATGTTACTCTCAACTACTGTTCTTGGACCTCCTACCATGTCCCTGACATGATGATATTGGACTAACTCTTTGAAACTGTAAGCAAGTCCACAATTAAATTAATCTTTTTATATTAATTTCCTTAATCACTGTGTCTCTTTACTGTAACGGAACAGTAACTTAGAGTGGAAGATGGAGGAGGGGAGAAGATAAACGGAAAGTGATTTTTGGGTGAGGTTACATCCAGTGTATAAATATCTATATATTTACAGGTGTTTACATGGAAACTCCAAAGTACTCATTCCTATAGAACACATAGAATCATAATATTTACACACCGATTTCCTACTTAGACATAGACTGCACTTATAGTCTCTAACATTAATTAAATAGCAAGAGTTTCATTTATATAAGGAGAAACTGAGGTCCCATAGCTTGTTTGATTTAACTATCGTGCAGGTAGCTAATGATACCAGGTCAGGTCTACTCATCTATCTTCCTCTACCCAAATTCCATCCCATTTTCCTTGTTGGCTTTGTACCAGTTGTTACTTACATCCTTTATTCCCCATGAAATTTTCTGAGAATAATTTCGTCTTGTTGCAGAGAATGTTATATACTAAATAGCAATATTCCCTTCCATTAGTTTACTATTTTCTTTATGCAACACTTTTAAACACTTTAGGATCCATATCCTTAACTGTAAAAGAGAAAAAGTTGTCACTATTCTAAGAATTGAATGAGCTAATTCCTGGAAGGCATTTGATATGAATAAGATGTTAATATTGAGAAATAACAATGTGGGCTATCTTTTAATGACTGAGCATGCAGGGGCCATGATCAATTCCCAGGAGTCTCTGTAGTGATATATTATTTATGACTTATTAAACCTGGACTGAGGATTCAGAAAAGCATAGCAAGCCACCAGCTTTCACACCTCTAGCCTAGGCTGAATGGCTGATCCACACACAAACTCTTCACCAAGTCTCAAACTGCTGCCTCCAGATTGCATGGATATGCTAGACAACTATACAGAGCATTGCATGACCATGTGAGAGGACACAATGTTAAGGATGTAACAGAATTAGAAAGTTTCCTTCGCACTGGGCAGTGCTGTTGCATGCCTTTAATCACAGCACTGGGGAGGCAGAGGCAGGCAGATCGCTGTGAGTTTGAAACCATCCTGGTTTACAAAGCCAGTTCCAGGACAGGCTCCAAAGCTACACATAAACCCTGTCTAGAAAAACAAAAAAGAAAAAAATTGCCTTCAAAAACAAAATCATAGTTGTGTGGTGGCAGTACATGCCTTTAATCCCAGCCCTTGGGAGGAAGAGACAAGAGAGTCTCTGTGAGTTTGAGGCCAGCCTGGTCTACAGAGCAAGTTACAGGACACTCAGGACTACACAGAGAAACCCAGTCTCCAAAAACAAAATAAATATTCTTAAAAAGTCATCGTGGTGAACTTACTTATCATGGTATACATCTTGAAAACCAACAATAAGTTGCCTCAGATCCTTCTTCATTGTTTTAAATGGACACTAAGTTGAAATGGAGGGGACAAGAGTAAGAAGATCTAAATTAATTTCAATCCTTGAGACTAAAATCTTTTAAATATTTTATTTATTCTGAGTTTACTCTGAGCTTGAATGGCCTATCACCTGACTCCTGTGACATATAAAAACGTCTTATGGATAACAAATCAGGCTTAGTAAACCACAAGGTCTCGACTTCACTTTCAGCCTCAAGGTTCCTTCCCTGCCTAAGTTCCTGCCTTGATTCCCCCAATGATGGACTATATTAAGGACATATAAGTCAAATAAACACTTGCCTCAACTAGTGGCTTTTAGTCATGATGTTTGCCACAGTAGTGCAAAGCAAAATATCTGTATAACCACAAACAAGTTATTCTATGTCTATCTTAATATCTCTGCTTGTAAAACCGGAGTGACAAAAGTTCTTATCTCATAGAGGTGTTGCAAGCATTAACACATACACATATACACACACAATCACATATGCATGCTCTTTTACTGTCATAATAGATACTATATTATCATTAACTTTGTCTTAGTTTCTTAATCCATAATATATACACATCTACAACAAATATCAACTTTATATACAAACTTTGTGTATAATTTTGAATATTCCACTGGTAAAATATAATTATATGCATGAGCATAAATAGTCAATAATACAATTCTGGTGATGATGCTAAAGAATCCCATTAGCAGGCAATCTCTGTCCTGGGGAGTTAAGTAGGGTTTTGCTGGGTGCTATGTAATAAATCCAATCCAGAATAATTCAAAACTGTCTTAGTACCACTTGAAATACATATTTTAAAACCATTATTTGATTCTCCTCTTATTGGTTGAATTTATTTGATTCTAGTTTCAAGTGAAGTCATCAGTCTCTTTAAAAAGAAATCAAGAAAAAACCAAAAATAATAACATAAATAATCATAAGCTGTCATATTAATTGGAGTCATTTTCCTCCTGGGTGTCTCTAGTTGGCACACACCTTTCCTGATCAGCCTGCTGATCAGAGATGAATATTCACTGCACCCCACAGCCACTCTTCTCACTGAGTTCTTGGAGTTGAAGATCTGAAAAGGGAAAAAAAGAAGAAACACAGCTACCTGGCATTATGGTCACAGAGAAAGCTCTGACTCCTTACTTCTAGCAAACACTAAGGGAACAGTCACTACATAGAAATGAAATCACTATCTTTGGGGGAAAAGAGAAAAATAAATGGCACATAAGCCATATACCATACTCTCCAATGGCTACTTTTCTGGACAATTTTCTCTCTCCTTCCTGAGCCTGCTTTGCAGTCACATGAGATTACAAGTTTTGTCACATCTGCTTCCCACTTCTCACAAACTACTTACCTGTTCTTGCAAATTCTAACTGTCTCTTTAGTGGAAAGTGCTTATCCCAGTTGCATTTTTGTCAACTCAACTGAAGGCTTAATTTAGTGGGAAAATGAACAAAGGAAAATAGGATTTATTCAGAACCCAGAATGTTTCTGATATTATTATCACTTTCATTCCTTGAGATATAATCACGTCCGTTCTAGACTTGAGTCATCAGAGATTTCAATACATGGAATAGTTTGGTTCGTAGCATACATTGGAAACTTGCGTGCCCAATACTTGTACCCACTTTTCTATAGCAGTGTACACGCGGTTCTATTTTCACTGCACGTCAGACACAGCACAGATTTCAAGAAGGAAAAAGGACTGTTTTCTAGAATCAGAAACCAGGCACTTGTCTATGGCTTGTTTATAGAGAGTCAATTTCCACTTGACAAGTAGTTACATGTAAAAAGTTTCAAAACATGGCTTCAAATTTGTCGATACCCCTTCTATCTCCTAGGAAAGGCAGGGTCAACAAACTCCCTCCTTGAACACAGACAAGGTAGAAATTACCTCTCCTCAGGATGGAGCAGAAGCAATGCTCCATGGTAGCTATCTCAAGGTCACTGCAGCCTTCTTTGTGTTTATGCGTATTTACACTGATATATGAAATCTCCATGTTGAGACAGACAGATGACACTCAGTTGTTTTGCCTGACGGCTTCTACCTTTAAGTCATCCCGAATACAATCCATACATTTGATTGCACGAGACTCCACAGCCCTTTCATTTCCCGAGCTGTGGGTCCAAACATTGTGAATCACAGGTGAGCTCACCTTGAGCCCTGTTGCATTACTGACCTCCCAATCAAAATAAGCGAAGCATTTCAAGTGGGTGGAATTTGTCATGTTTGTTATGCAGCAAAAATAAAGAAGACATATCGAGTTATAACTGAGTTCTCAAAGTATGTGGGGAGATGTGGTAAACACTGGAAAGAGAAATGAAATGTTGAAATCCATATGGCCCTTGAATACAAATCTACTAAGAAAAAAGACATTATTTGTGATTCAAAAAGGAATCACAAAAAGAAAGCAGCATCTTTCAAGTTGCATCTTAAAATGCATATGAACTAGTTCAAGAGAATCAAAAGTAGACACCAGTGTTCCAAAAGCAGTCATGTAAACAAGCTGTGTATCCTCTTAGAAAGGATGGAAAACCAGGAAGTCAGAAGGGGCAGGTCATGAGAAATGCCGACTACTGCTCTTCCTCTGGGATCTGAGCTTATCCTGGAGATACCAGACATACAAAGCCTTACAAGCAACCTCCTGTTGATAGCCAGAGAACACCTATGAAGTAGACATGCAGGTAGTAGGAAAAGAATTAATGCATCACTTCATGTTTCTAAATAAAAAAAGAAGACCCAAACTAATCAAATGGTCACAGAAAAAGATGTGGGAATGGAGAACTATTTATTTAAGGCAAAAAAGAAAGAATAAAATTTAAGATAAAAGGAGAAAAAATGCCAGATACATGAGAAGTCACAAGGGGAATGCATAACTATTAAAAATATAAAGCTTTCGAGTGAATTCAGCATCTTTTAAAAGCAAAGATACAGCATTTTCCCACGTATTTTTGCAAGAAGTCTGGTTCCTAAAGACATAAAGCATTGAGTGTATTACAAATTCCTTCATTTATCTGACCTTAAGTAAGCTGGGTACACTTGTGCAAGGCTGCTGGGTTTCTTTTATGCTTCGTTGTAGGCATAGCAGTTGGAAATGGATTATCTTACCTTTTATTTCAGTGTACACACACTCTTTAGATATCATTCAATTTTGCTTAAAATCATGGTTTTAAAGCTACTTGATTTTATATTTTTCTCATCTCAGTTCCAGCATGTGTATAATTATAAGCCTAAAAGCCATGAAGGGGAACTAAAGCAAGCTCTCCTTCCTAGTTTTGAAGTGGTTAATCATGATTGCCTAACTAATGGGACCTATTAGCCACATCTTGTCATCCACACATCCTTCCCTTTACTACTCATACAGTTTTGCCATCACTAAGACAGAGAAAGTCATTCCTAAGCACTATGCTATCTAGAGCCATGGAAGAAAGACTAACAGTCAAGAGTCTATGCCCAAAGCAGTCCCCCCCCCAAATGCCTAAAGCATAAAAGGATGGCCCTTCCTTTTTGGACCACTCTTCTATCTTTCAGTTTCCCCTGGGATTCTCCCCATGTAAATATACATAAAACAAAATTGTGACAATTCAGGCGATCACTTGGCATCCCTGGACACTGGGCAGGAAAGAGGGATTGTACAATTGGTCTGAGCAGAGTAATGGGTGGAAAAGGATGCATGAACAGCTGTGTGTGTGTGTGTGTGTGTGTGTGTGAGAGAGAGAGAGAGAGAGAGAGAGAGAGAGAGAGAGAGAGAGAGAGAGAGAGAGAGAGAGAGAGAGAAGCCCACGTGAATTTGTATAGGAAGAAAGGAAGACTTCAGGAAAGTATTCCAAGTAGAAATAATGGCACCAATATACAAGACAATTTTACAATGGTACAAAGGTAACTGTGTTCCCAGAGAGCAGGTACTGGCTGAAGGAGTTCAAAAAACTAAAATCTAGTGATTTCATCGTTAGAACCTGAGTCATGAATATGGCAGATAGTCACTGAATAACGTTGAGTGAATCAGTACCACACAGATTAACCAGTGTTTCTTTTATGCAGATTCCTACACAAATGAAGCTTGACAGATCTAGTAGTTTTGATTACCATAATGTAATTCCTGTAGATACTCTGGAGAAATACATCCTGATAATTCAACTTCACTAGACGCCATTTGAGTAATTCACACAGTGTGATGTCTCTGATTATTATTCAGTAAAGTGTTAGAGATTGATTTGCTTATTGCAGTAATGAAATGATAAAACTAAATTTTTATTTTAAAAATTATGAAAATGAGGTGCATAAGCAGAAAGAATAAAGATTAGATAAAACACATACATGTGCGGTTAAGCAATGCTTACAGATTATAGTATTTCAAATAGTCCTAGTAGAAGACAAATAGTCCAGTAGCTGGAAGATAATAGAGAATAAAGTGGACAAAGTTCTCTCAGAAAATGTACACAGTCATGGAGGGAAGGTCTAGTGAGGAAATGAGCACATGAAACTCTAGCATATTAGATGGCAATATGAACATGGACTTATGGCAATAAGAAGGGAAGACCAAAGGGAATAGAACAGCATTTATCAGTCACTCAGATACACAAAAGGATTTACAGGGACACACATTTCCAGGGCAAAGAACAAACATAGAGTTCTTGAAGCAGCACCATGCTTGGAATTTTGGATGAACATCAATGAGTACCAAGTGTTGGAGAGGAATAATTCATCAGTAAAACAGAGGAGACAAAACTAGAGTCTAGGAAAAAGAGGGATGTGCAGTCATCAAAACTAATGAATCAAAGAACCTTGAAGTCAATGAAAAGTAGCATTGACTAGGGTTTGGTTCCTGTATCTACCGCAGCTCATTCCTGGGAGTCTAAGATGCACAGCATTTCCTTCGATTTTCTCTTCTCTCCAATAGAGGTGGCATATTTTTGAGTAGTAAGATTCTTGTAGAAATCAATGGCATGCAATGGTAACAAATGATTAGTAACACAGGATCTGGAAAAAATAAGGAAAAAGAATTGATATTGTTTTCATTTTTAACATAATATATGTAAACCACAGTTCACTAATTTGAGTAATGAAGTGGTGGGCCGTAGTATCCCACATTACTAAACAATGAAATCACAATGTAATTAAAATACAGTCATCAAATTAGATGCAAGTGAAGGGGATATGTCATAAAGAATGACAAAGATGAAGAGAGCACATGCTCTTACCTTTACATCCTGCCCAGGTCATCACTTCCAAGGCATGACAACAATTCAGTGTATCACAGTAACACTTTTTTAGTGCCCAGGTCAATATTCTCCTATTTCAAACTGAAATTCTGTCTTTAATCACAAAGTATCTTGCCAACTGTTGACATCAAGTTGAAGCCTAAAGCTTTGGAATATATAATTGATGTTGAATGTGGTACCAGTCTAGAAATGCATTTGGAATTGTCCATAACTTTTAGAATGTAGACTTGAGAGACATGGACTTTTGGAGTCCACAAGAAGAGAAGCTCATTGTCATTTTCTGACCAGCATTTAATGAGTCGTGATTGGTACTCCCTGAAAAGGAGAAGCAAGGTTCCTACTATAAATATTTGATCTTGACATAATGCCTGCAGGTATCTGGACATCTAACAAATCAAGGGTCTATCACCTCTAACATCCCACTATAGGCCAATGATGCCCAAAGAAGTTAGATTTTCAAATTACTTTAGAAATCCCCATTTTTCTGAACATATTTTTTACTTTTGATGCATTTCTACCAATAATGTATCAAGAAAGTAATATTATGGGCATTTTCATTAGTATTCAAAATATTTCACTGCTTAGCATAATACAGAGGTATATTCCTTCCTTCTCGGCTCAGTGGCTTCACAGCTGAGACGAGATTAAGTATTAGTTATTTTATTTGTTGTGACAAGACAAATACACGACAAAGGCAAACTTCTTGAAGGAAGGTTTTTGTTGTTTGTTTGTTTGTTGTTTGCTTTGTCTTATAGTTCAACTGCACAGTACAATGTGGCAGCCTGAGCTAAAGGAGGCTTATGGTCACATTGTATCCATAGTAAGAAAGCAGAGATAAATCAATGCTCACACTCAGCTCACATTTTCCTTCTAGGACCCCACAACTGTGACATGGCCACCTATAGTAATGTGAGTATTCCTACTTCAATTAATCTGATCTAATAATCCCTCCCAGACATGCCCACAGGATTGTCTCCTACATGATTTTAAATCCTGTGACAGCTTATGTCCTTTTGTTATTATTGTTACTAGTAGATTGAAGTCTGTGTCCTCTTTGAAATACATATCAGAAAATTTTCAAATACTGTGTTGAAAGATTTTGGAACTCTTATATGTTGGAGAGAATTAGGGATTCCATGAGGTCGTGGAGGTGGCTCTCATGATTAACCTACTGGCTTTATAAGAAGAGGAATGGAGACCAGGTCTTTCATAGTCCTACTTGGTCTTGTGTGATGCTCGTGCTGTGGCAAAAGACAAATGCAGGCAAGATTCAGCAATTTGGGCTTAGATTTTCCAGCTTTTAGAAAATAAGAGTTTTATATAAATTGCTAATCTCAGGAATTATCCTTTGGCAGTAGAAAATAAGCAAGAACAGGGTTCCTAATCGCCTACAGTGTACTGTTTCAAACCCTAATGTAAGCTGTCATGAGGGAATCACAAATAAAATTTCCCTTAATCAAACAGGTATAGGAAATGCTGAGTTAAACCATGATAAGAAGATTTATTAGGTTTTCCTCTCAGAACTTCTTATAGGGCATTATACATTTCAGCTGCCCAAGAGGAAGATGGAGTAACAATCTTTTCATTTTCTGTATCCATGAGTCATATTTTAGAGGAAAAAATGTGGCTACCACAACCATGTAGATCTTACATTAGGAAATTTGGGACTGTTTTTCAAAACATTTTACTAATCAGTCAAACCTTTTTGTATCAATCAAGTTTCTCTAGAAGAACAGAACTGATAGAATGAATATGTCTATATATAAAAGGAATTTATTAGAGTATGTAGGTTGTGGTCCACCTAATTTAATAATGGCTGTTCACAAAAAGTCCAGTAACCTAATCTAACAGTGTCCATGAGACTGGATATTTCAGCTGCTCTTCAGTATACACCTGAATCCCAAAGGAGTAGGCTGTAATGCCAGTGATGAAATGTGCGTGCCAGTAAAACCAAGGGCAAGCTGGAAAAGAAAAAATGCTTCCTTCTTTGATATAGGCTGCCACCACAAAAGGTGTGGCCCATACTAAAGGTGGATCTTCAAACCACAAAAGATCTGGATTAAAGATGAGTCTTTCTAGTTCAAATAATTTAATTCAGAAAAAAAGCCCTCACAGTTGAGCTTAGCTGCTTGGGTGTTAGTTAATTCCAGACATAGTCAAGTTGACAACCAAGAACAGCCATCACATTATATATTTCTTTTTACTTCTAATAGTTCAGTTTATGCTGTGGCCCAGAGAACTAACTCTATTTTATTGAGCACAGGTAATTTATAATGTCACATGCCTCCAAGAAGAGAAAGAATTAACAAGAGGAAAAACATTTGGTGTAATGCTTTGCCTTTCTGACACTGACTCAAGAGCCTGGCACAATCTTTAACACTGAAATACTGAAATAAATAACTGATTATGCCACAGGTGTGTGCGTGTGTGTGTGTGTGTGTGTGCGCGCGCGCGCGCGAGCGCACATGCTCTGTGTGGCATATGCTCATATTTGTGTACATTATATAAAACATAATTATTCTTTTTAATATAAATTTTATTTAAACTAGAAATGATCTTATTTTACACATCATTCCCAGTTCCCTCTTCCTCCCATCCTCCCATGCCCCCCCCCACCAACCCTTTCATCCCATCCCCTATCCACTCCCTAGGAGGCTGAGGCCTTCCATGAGGGATCATCAAAATCTGTCAAGTCATAATTATTTTTATCCCTCATGTTTCTTATTGCTTATTATGATCTTTAAGTAATATTATTTTGATAATATTCATGCTCCCAGCTCTTCCCATATCAATAATATCTATCCTCAACTCCCTCTACATCTATGGTGGTTTGAATGAAAATGACCCCCATAGAATCGTATGGAATGGCACTATTAGGAGGTGTAGCCCTATTGAAATAGGTGTGGCCTTGTTGAAGGAAAAAAAGGCCACTTGGGATGATGGGCTTTGAGGTTTCAGAAGCTCAAACCAGGCCCAGTGCAACTCTGTCTTCCCAATGCCTGTGAAACAGGTGTAGAAATCATACATAAGTAGCACCTTGTTTACCTGTGGGCCACCATAATTCCTGCCATGACAATAATGAACAAAACCTCTGAACTGTAAGCCAGACCCAATTAAATGTTTTCCTTTATAAGAGTTGTAATGGCCATGATGTCTCTTTACAATAGAGCTTTAATTAAGACACCATGCAATTTTTAATTGTCTTCTTATTGCTCCATTATGTCTAGTTTGTGCTGCCCAAGTTCTCTTGGAGTAGGGACTTCTTAGAGTATGACTGGCCAACAAGAGGGTACATCATTAAAAAAATTGATTCTTTCTCTCCTAGAAACTATCATATGTAATATCTCATCAGCTAGTAATGGGTTTTCATGCCCACCTATCTCTCTGTGTCTACAAACTGAGATGTTGTCTAGCTTGAGGTTTTGAAATTCTGGTTCATATTTTCACAATCACTTTGAGCTCATAAGTATAACTGTCCTTTTGTGTTCAGAAGACAATTTTCTTGAAGTCATCTTCCACCTCTGATAATTTTTATGCCTTATTTTTCACAAAGTCCCCTGAGCTTTTTGAATGAGAGTCACTGTGTTCACCGTTATCTACTGCAAGTAAAAGCTTCTCTGATGAGGGTTGAGAAATTCACTCTTATGTCAATATTGTAATATGTCATTAGTAATCTTTTAAATTAGATACCCATTTAGGAGAATAATAGTATTAGGTTTCACTCTTGGTCCTATACTCTGCCTAGCCATATATTCTTGGCCCAATTAACAGTTATTCTATCATGTTCCATCTCATCTTGTTTAGAGTGTAAATCCAAATGGAAAATGGTTAGTTATTTCCATAACATCCATGACACTATTGCACCAGTGGACATATCTTGTCAGGCCATTTTTAATTATATAAGCTTCTTGACACCTTAATTCACATAATTTCTCAATATTTAATTAAATCTGCCTAAACACCTGACTTAGGTTTTCAAACAAGCCCACAAGGCCAAATTGATCCTATTCACCTGACAGGAGTATTCTACTTCTGAAACTGACCCAAACATTCTGTGTACTGTAGCTGATGAAATCTTGACATAAGAAAGGGAAAACCAAGAAGAGAGGCATAGAGACAAGGAATGAATGAAGGAAGAAGGAAGAAATTAAAAGAAAGAAAGGAGTGTGAAGGAAATTTGTAAGTATCAACAGGCAAAAACAAATCACATAGTAAGATTCACATACACACAACAGAAATTTAGACATAAAACATCATCATTAAAATGGTAGTTCTTGAAATGTAGCTCAAATAAATAACTACAAGTCAGAAAGTATGTGTGTGACTGATGTTACATATGTAATTAAAATGAATGTGGAAAATAATTGCAGATAAACTAAGAGAAAAATAAACAAAATTGAGACCACAGTTTGGTCTAACAGCATGATATTATATTTTATTATATTTTACAGATATTTTCTGTAGCAATAATATTGTAGAGTAATTCTTCAAATTATGTTATAGAGTCATCAGACAATGGCTGATTTCATCACATTCTAATGACTTCATTTTATAGGTATATAATCAGTTTTCTAGAATGATCTAACTTTGGAAGCTACCCAGGCATTCTTTGACTATGGAATTGTTGTTTTCAAGATTCTTCTTTAGTGTCAAGGCAAACAAGAGATATTTCCAGTTCTCTTTTTCTTACATCAGGATTTCATTATCAGAGATGCTAGAATTCTTCGTAACTGTTTTAGAAATGGAAGAAGATTCTTTTCAGTGAGCTGGGTCGACTGGGCCATGTGGTCCCATTTGCAGACCTGAAGCAGATGTGCAGGTAGATTCAATTTACTTTAATTTATCCCAGTTTAATTAGCAGCTGGCTTACTTTTGGCTTCAGGAAAGCAAGAAAGTGACAGTTTATAATGCGGGCCTCAGGAAACAGCTTTCCCTCTGGAATGATGCTTGATCAATATAGAAATTTTACCTTGTTGACCTCAAAAGGGATTTGGGAGATACCTAGGTCATGTGGAAATAAATTCAAGGTAGCCTGTTAGAAATCAGTGTGGCATTTTGAGTAAGAATGTCCCAAATGAACTCAAATTGGAATGCTGATATAGTAGCATTAAGACTTGTAGCTTTGTTGGAGTAGGGATGGCCTTGTTGGAGGAAGTGTGTCACTGAGGGTAGGCTTTTGGTTTTCAAATGTTCAGCCAGGCCCAGTGTCTTTCTCTCTTCCTGCTGCCTACAAATCCAGATGTAGAACTCTCACCTACCTCTCAACACCATATCTGCTTGTGTAATGCAATGTTTCCTACCTCACTGACAAAGAACTAAAACTCTGAATCTGTAAGCCAGACCTAATTAAATGTTTTACTTTATAAGATGTGTTGTGGTCGTGGTGTCTCTTTACAGCATCAGGAACCCTAAGACAATCAGTGGTGGATCTATTATGTCATTATATTAAGCTCCTAAATAATAGTGAGTCTATTCAAATTCTTCAACCCTTAGGAGGTAACATGTAAAGTATCACGGGCATAAGATTACATTTTAGAAAGAAATGAAAAACTTGAGGTTCATCAAGCCAGTCAAGAGAATTTAAATTATCCCAAGCCACGCTTTGGCAAGATGCCAACATGAAACAACTGTCACATTTCAAAATTAATTTTCTAGCTGTCATACTATACCACGAATAGTTACTCTTTTGTTTTATATTTCTCATAGAATTAATATACTTGATATAGATAGAAGTAATAGATCTAATGCTTTATGTGAAGGAATTATAGTTTACAATAAACCACTATGTAATATTTGAGAGACTAGAAAATTAGATGAAGTCTCCAAACATAAAGTGGTGATGGAGAGATATAAATATTAAATACCCTTACTTTGTCAGAACATGTTACATACATGCAGTGAACTAAAACAGTGACCTCCATGAATATGTGTCATTACTTCATACAAATTAAAATTTAAAAACACATATAAGGAATAAAAATGCTACCTATACTTGATATTTATATACTATCGAATCATTGATTATCAAATACATTCACAGTCAAAATAATAATTTAAAATAAAGTGGTAAACTCTCTTTTTGTAGCTACCCATAAAATATTTCACAAATTAATTCAATTAAACATCATCCTGTGATTTCAAGGAGGGGAGAGGCATCACCCTCTTTCTTACCATATGTTGTACCATGGAAGCAGAGTTTCCTAGAGATACTCAAAGAAATAGGAATTGTATTTGCCTAGATTGAGGGTAACATGAGGTCATACCTTGTTTGCTTCCTTGTTGTATATTCTATTTTCCAAATATTTAATGTCTTACTTGTGAAATACTCAAGATTGTTATTTCATGTCTATCTCTATCTTCTTTATTGATAACATCTATAAGCACATTATTTCTTGCAGATTTTAGAAAGGTTTCCTTTACCCACCTTCTAACAAACTCCATAAATTGGTTCATGTTAGGTAACCAAAGACATTCTTCAGGTGGCTAAGAAGACACATAATAAACCATAAAAGTATACTATACTTCTTATCAGGGAAAATACTTGGTAGGAAGGAATACTTCAATGAGCAAGGATAGACAGAAAATATTTTGAAGAGGGTGAGTAAAATAGGTAGCACTTGATTATTGCCATTTTTGTCTGAATTTATATTTTATGATGTTCACACTGGAAAATGACTAAATATGGATTGTATCATAATATCATACTGTAATTAGAACCTTTTCATGATTAGATAAATTAGTCATAGACCAGGAAAACATAACAGAAACTACAGGTTGGACAGTAAGTTGCTGCAAGTTTGTGAGTCAAGAACTCTAAACATGGATGTATCTCTGTAGTACAGCACTTGTAAAGTATGGACAAGGCACTGTGTTCCATCACACTACCATCAGGAGACAGAAAAAAAGAAGGAGAAGGAGGCATAGAGGATGAGGCCCAGAAAGAGTGGGAGATTGTAAGAAGCCGGAAGGAGGAGAGGGATGAGATCATTCCATAGAATGTTAAAGTTGACATACTGGGTTACGTGTATTTCTCGTGTGTAAAAATGTTATAAAAGTAGGAATTTATTGTACCCTTGATAGAAACTATTAAATAAAAATCACTTTTCATTCAAGGTGTTTGTTTTTAAAAGACAAAATACATGTCATATGAATCATTTTCACACACTTCAGAGTAAATTATCCACACTAGGGAATAACAGAAGGGGGTGCTTCAGGAGTCAGAAGTCAGGATTAGTGTGTGTAGCAACATGCAGGAGAAGAGAGCTGCACTAAGAGAGGGAGAAGTGAATGGGCTCTGTGGTATTCATTTATAAAGGGCTTGTGGATTGCTTGATTTCAGATGTGTTTCGCAGATAAGAGTTATGTTTCATGTAGGAACCAATAGGAGTCACTTTTTGCAATACCAAAGGAACTGTGCAATTTTGTGATGTTACTAAAACTACAGAAGGCCATGGCTCTCTGAGCACTTAACAATAGGTAGAAGATGAATTTTACAAAAAAGAAAAGGCAACTAAATTATTATCTATAACAGGGTCAGTTCTAAAAGCAATTGCAGACGAGATTCTGGATTGTAAAGTGTCTGAAAAGTATAATTTGTGTGGAAATTTTGTTGGAACTGTGAAATAAAACAGTCACCAGTCACAGTATAATATGATGGTTAAAAATTGTGCCCTGAAGTCTGACAGCCTTATTTCATCCTGGTTTTCCCTTCAACCAGCTCTTGGATAACCTAGGTTCTCTTGGCTGTCTGGAAGTACTGTGAGTTTCCATCTCTTTCTAAACTGTAGTTTTATTCCCATATTACTCCGAGGAGTTGTGAATGATGGATAATCCCTGGAATCAACCTATCTTGAACAGCAGATATCTGTTCTCCCAGTTTAGTTCTTCAGAATTCCAAGTATGTCCTCTTTCCATAGAGAATATCACAAAGAAAAGATAATGGGCTTATCTGAAGAGGATAGAAAATATAATGCATAGAGATAAATTTGTATTTGTGTGTTAAAATTTATTTATTGATGCTTTGCTTTAGACTTGACTGGAACATACAAAAGGACCTTATCCTTACCCTGTTTCTAAAGCTGTCATTGTTTAAAGAATTACTGGAAGACAAACTACCAATTGTCAAAATGAGAGCATTTCCAATTTTATCTCTACATAACATTGGGAAGTGTCCTAATAAACAGAAATATGGTACTGTTAGAAACGCATGGGCAAAGTAACACTAGTGAAAGGAGTTGTAATAAGCTTTGTTTGGGGATTTCCAAACAAAGAGTTTCAAGTAAAGGTAGCATTGCCTGCCTGCCTTTACTGTTTCCCGAGTAAGTGCATCTATTGCTGCTTCCATTGCTGTTATTCTCTGCTAATATTAAGCTATACTTTCTTTGGTCTTCGAACAGGGACTGAATCATAGAGTACCTTAAGCATTTTCTAACTTTCATTGTGACATTGACTCAGTTGAGCATATGGCTTTATGGGTTGACTACCAAACAAATACTCAGTGTCTCCAGCATTCAGATGAGCTACCCAATCCCTATAATGTAAGTCAATCTAATGAATCCCCACACATATTTCTTCTATTCCTACACATAACCCTATATAATACAGGGCTGCATGAAGAGTGTCTTGCATAACACTTGGACACTTTACCACATGGTAAATGATTTCATGTGCAAAGATGGAAAGAATTAACCACATATTTTGTAAAATGTAAGTTAATAATAATACTAAACAATACTTGGGGTTAATGTTGATAATGAAGTTTGCTATATGATCCAACATGATTACATTTGTTTGAGAAAAAGAATAAAGAAAAGAGAATGGAAAAGTTACCATTTCTTTCCTCCCCTAAAATACTGAAGTCCTATTAGATTGTTTGAGGGTTGACATACAGAAATGAGTGAGACTAAATTCAAGGTCTGTCTGACCACGGGGGAATTGAGCCTTCCATAAGCATTTTCTGGTTTTCTTCTGAGTTTAGAACCTGAAATATCCCAAAGCTCTGGACAATGTGTTTAAATTTTTCATTTGATTCAGAAATATAAGAAGACTTAAACTTCCTTAGAATATGCCTTACTGTAACAACTGAAATACACTTTGTAGACTTTAAGAGGAAATTTGGAAATGGTTCATGCTTCCTACCTGGTCTGAGGTACTTGAGTTTTAAAACAGCTTTGTTCTATTGTTATAACTGAAATGAAGTGTCCAGACTCCATGGTGTTACCCCGATGAACATTTCAAATGCAAACATTTAGCTGTGAACTAAAGTGAATAAGTAACCACACAGGGAACTATCCATTACTTTCCTTTTTAATTGGCTTCAAATTAGTGGGACTTATTTGTATAAAAACTCTATCTTAAACACTTCCTCATGTTCAAATTTGTTGAAATCTATGTGTACACAGTTTTTATTTTTTAGCAAATATTTATATAGGGTATTTACAATATTTCAGGTATTTTGCCCAAGGTCTTGTACAAATCAAACAAAATCAACATTCTTACTGGACTTAGACCCTATCTAAAAGGAATATATTACAAAAGAAATGAAATGATTTTCTTATTTTACCAAAACACATACTTGTTAATTTCATGAGTATGGGGACTTTATTATCCTTTTTACTTCTATATTAGTACCTGACATAATAATGCAAGAAAATTCTATAGGAATGGACAAAAAGGTTTTGTAAAATGCTGTAAAGTAAAGACAGTCAACTCTGATGCTATGTAATCCTTCAAAATAATTATCTCTCTCAAATGTTCTGCATTTGTCAAGTGACTGAAGAATTTCAAAGAAACATTCCACACACTTTTACTTCCTGGACAAGACAAAGACAGGTAATTTTCATTTGACTTTTCCTAGCTTAGGTCATCCTGACCTTTTTTTCTCTTTTAAACATGGAACAATGGGCAAGTAGGTGAAGTTCTTCTTCACCAGGAAAAGATTTTTCTCTGGTCTTGTGAATGTCACTGTACAGTTTTTTTCTTCCTGTTTAAGATGTCATTGTGTCCCTTGTTCTGATGATATGACTAAACTTGCTAACATTTTGCTATCTAATCTGAATCTTTCATTATCACCTGCTCCTTACCATCTTCCCAGGCTGATGAGCAATAAAAGCAATATATATGCAATGAATTTCTAAATAGAGGGAAAATACTGCAATGCAAAATAGGCTTGCACTGAAAGGTCACATACAATGAAGAGCAAACATTTGTCACTGTCCCATTAAACATTGGCTCTAATAGGCACTAATAAATACTTCACACTTTTCTGAAGTGCTCAAATTATTATGATTTACATAAGTATTCCACATGACATTCCTAGAATATTACATTTATTCTATCTTAGTTGGATATCTCGTACTGTGGGTTGCATGTTGCAAAGGCAATGGCCTCTGCTTGAAAGATTTTCTTCTATAATATTTAGGGTTTCTTTTCCTGTTACTGTAATAAAATGCTATAAGAAAGGTAACTTTAAAAGAAAATGTTTACTTTAACTCACATTTCAAGGTAAAGTACATCATAGTGGAAAAATCAAGATAACAAAACCCTGAAGCAGATGGTCACATCACACTCACTATCAGAAAGCTTTGAGGAATGAATATTTCTATTTTAACACTCAGTTAGGTTACTATCCTATTCCTTAGACAGGAAATGGCATCACCTACAGTGGGTAGGTCTTCCTATCCACCTTAGTTACTGCAGTCAAGATAATTCCCTAGAGGCATAATCAGAACCTATCTCCCAGTGATTCTACATTCTGTCTAGTTGACATTTAACACTAGACATTATGGAGGATGAAGCTGTAAATATTAGTCATTCATCAAATACTTATCAGAAACTTCCTATATGCCAGTCAGGGTTTTTAGGACACACTGAAAAAAAAGAGTCCTTAAAGAATTTTGATGGCAGGAGTCAACTACATTCAACTACATTGACAAGTTCTGTCATTTTTCATAACTCATAAAACTAAATGTGAGGAAAACATCTATAACAAACACCTATCTAGTATCAGGGACTGAGCAAAGGTTTTGAAAAGCTAAATCCAATAAGGTATTTTTTAATTTCCTTTTAAATTATTTACCCTATAATAAAAACAAAGAACTTCAGCAAGCACAACATATAGTATCCCAAATTTGCTACTAGTAGGTGTAGCATGAGACTAAAAGTTATTCTCTGGACTAGGCATTGTAGGAGAAAGAGATTGTTTGAGTTAGATAATGTCATTTTGACTGTAGTGTCAGGAGCTTGTTGGTCACTGTGATGATCTGGATGTGAACAACCTCCGCAGGTTCATGTATTTTACTACTTAGTCCCTAGTTGATGGAACATTTTGAGAAGTACTAAGAGGTGTGGTTTTGTGAGGCTTATGTCACTAGTTTGAGGTTTCAAAAGATTTACACCTTTCTCAGTGTGTCTCTATACACCTCCAACTTTCAGATCAATATTTAAGATCTAAGCTGTTCCTGCCAAAATCCCTTATTTTACTGTTGCAGGATTCTTCCTGGGTCCCATTGCTGCTTTAGCCCTCAGATAACACACATAGGACACTATATTCATTATGAAGCTATTGATCATTTGCTATGATTCCTAGTCGGCTAGCTCTGACTTAATTATTTACCCATAATTACTAGTATATATATATATATATATATATACATATATATATATATATATATATATATATATATATTATAAGTTCTTATCTTACTGAGAGTGAAGACTTGCATTCTCTTGCTGGGAAGATCACATGGCGACAACTATCTTCACTACATTTACCAGAATTATCCTAGATTCCTAGTCTCATCTTGTTTTCCTATTAGCCAACAGGGCTTTATTTACAGCAATCAAGCATATACGCAGAAGGACTTCTCCCATCACTCGATTATAATAGACTACTATGGTCTGAAACCATAAGCCCAATAAAAAGATTTAATTTACAAGACTGAATAGTTTTCATGTAACTAAACTTCATTCACCATCAGGTTTGCAACTTCCCTTACTAATACCTTAAATCTTAATAAGATTTGTCAAGATGTTCTGAAGGTTTGGGGCCTTGCTACCAAGCCTGATTACCTGAGTTCAATTCCCCAGGACCCACATTGTAGAACAAGGGAAACAACTACCACAAGTGGTCCTCTCACCACTACATGTAAACTATAGCACACATGTTCTTGTACTCACATATGCACATTTTACACACACAATAAAAATTAATTTAAATTTTATTATTGGAAATATTTTGTCAGCAGTTTCTATGTCATGATGCTAAAAGTGTACATGTAGACTCAAAAACTAGATCTGTCCTGACATTTAGGAACTCAAAACCAATTTTATGTTGTTTTAAAAAAGTTCCCTTCTGAAAGTAATCAAGTATTGCCCAGAATTCTTTGTTTCTCTGAACTTTAAAGGAATTTCAGAAGGTTCCATGTGTGCATTGCATTTAGAGATAGCCTAGAGTTTGACTTCCTCCGGGTTATTTGTTATGGAATTGGCACAAGTCATAGCAGTGTCATGAGAAGTTGATTTAAATTGATTTTTCGTCAACAACCCTATGGTTTAATGATTTTATTGTATGCTTACCAGGTGTTCACAGCACCTCTATAGCATCCATCTATCTTTCTCTCATGCTGACTACCACAATCCTACCCTTGTGATCATATATGTACATTCCCAGGCATGTACACATCTGGACTGCCAATCACATACACAGTCCACATAGATCACATGACAAATTTGATAAACTTACCCTCTCCTAAGACTTTGAAGGCAGTTTTCCAATAATAGTTCAATAACTTCTAATAATAACTTCAAAATTCTATATTGTTTTCAGCATACTTTGAAAGACCAAAACATCTTCACAATCAATATTTTTTCTAAATCTGCTTTAAAACTAATATTTTGGCAATCAGCAAAACATAATGTTTGTGGCAGAGTATTTGTACTTGGCAACACAAGTTTAGTTAACTACGATATCTATCTTTTCTTTTTCTGTTTTCATATTGGTTAGGGTTCAAACCCAGGGCTCTCAATAAGCTAAGCAAGTGATTATCCATCTGCTTACACCTCTGCCTTAAATATATATTTTAAAGAAAGTTTATGCATGATATTAAATCACCACATATTCCCAGAATGAAGTGTCTATCATTATGATAAATGATGCATTCAGTGATGAAATATTTTGATGTCCTGTGACCAGATTTATAGCTACAAGAAACCAAGAATCTTGGTAATGACAGTGAAAATTCTCAGTTAACCACAATGCCATTTGCAAGAAAGTCTTTTCCCCCCTTTAATTGAAAATAGTTTTCACAAAATATATCCTGATTTGAGTTTCCCCTCAATCTACTCTTCCCAGTTTATCACCACATTCCCTCTCATCCAGATCTGTCTCTCATTAGAAAACAAAAGGGTTTTAAGGGGTACTAGTAGAAAAATAATAGGATAAGATAAAACAAAAACTAACATATTGAAATTGGAAAAACACACAAACAGGAGGAAAGACCCTAAGAGAAGGCATAAGAAATATAGATCCACTCATTCACATATCCAGGTATCCCATAAAAAACTAAATTGGAAATCATCATATATACCTAAAAGATCTGGTACAATCTGTTCAGGGCTTGTGCATGCTGCCTCAGGCTCTGTTAGTTCATATGTGCAGTCATCATGTTGCTTAGAGTGTCTTGTTTCCTTGGTGTCTTCCATCCTGTCTGGCTCTTATACTCTTTCTGTCTCCTTTTCCACTGGGTTCCCTGATCCCTAAGGGGAGAAACTTGATGGAGGCATCCAAATTAAGTTTGGGTGTTCTAAGATCTCCCCCTCTTTGCATAATGTCTAGATGTGGGTATTTATATTTGCTCTCATCCGTGGGAGGAAGTAGTTTCACTGACAATGGGTGAGCAAGGCACTGATCTATGAAAACAGCAAATGTGAGGGGTCACTTTCTTACTACTTCATAAAAATGTAGCCTCTGGTTTTACCCTAGGACCCTAGGCCATACAGTCTCAAGTTCTTGGTCGTCCAAGCAGTGTCGGTTATGGTTCTATCTCCTGGAGTGGGCCTTCGATCAAATATATTGGCTGGTTACTCCTACAAGCCTTGGGCCACCATTGACCTGTCAGGCAGGACATCATTGTCGATCAGCAGATTTGTGGCTGACTTGCTATTTATGTTTCTTCTTTGGAAGCTTGGAGAATACTTTCTTTTACCAAATATGTTAGGTGTGAAGGCTCTATTTAGGGAGCATTTCTACATCTCCATCTTCAATGATTTCTTGTGGATATCTCTTGTGAAGAATAACTTATACTCTTTAGGAGCAACCTGGGTTATTTATGGATTCTCGTGAGGCCTCTTTGCCAACCACTCAAATTAGATGTAACCCAATCTCAGGATAGGGAGCTTCATTTGGTGACAAAAATTACCAGTTGGAGCCTCTCCCACTATTTGGTTATTTCAGATAGATCATATATATATATATATGAATCTTCTATTGTATCAGGTTTCCATATTACCCCCAAATGACTCTTAATTTTAGATGTCTCTCCCCATATTCCCTCCTTCAATTAAGCTCTTACTATCACTCATTCTAGGCAATTATTCCAAAGTTATAAAGATTGTTAGTAGTTAGCCCAGCCAGATATTTAAGTGAGACTCACTAAAGCAAATAAATTATCGTACCTTCAATGTAACCTTTATACGTAAACAAATCCTCCAAATAGAGCCCATAGTGATGAAAAAGAAGGAACAAACCATAAATAAAACCTGAAATTCTCACGTAATGTGATTGACTAGTAATAAAATTTTATTTCTAAAGGTATTTGGGAAAATATAACAAGTGACAAAATTTCTCTTGTCTCCAACTTCATGTTGCAATAATTGACTCAATAATTACTGTGGAAGACTTATTTCTAGAGCTGAGAAAGGAGGAATCTCTTCACATTTAGTGGAGATTTTCTTATTTGTGCCTCATGCTTCTTAAGAAACTCTCTGTTTGTTAAAGGCCTTTGTAAGGAAATTTTGGGTGTCATCTATATCCATTCACTTTGGTTTCCTCAGACAGATTTCCAACTTTAAATGGTTAATTCCTAAATGTGTCACTCCTCAAAATAAAACTCCTCAACTCTACTGCAGGCTAAATGACCTTGGTGAATTTTTGTGAATAGCTAATCATAGCACTATCTAGCACTTAAAAGAAAGAAACAGATGCTATGCATATAACACTAGAATTTTTATAAACATTTAGGATATATGAATTATTCAAAAACTTGTAGTTTCTACATGTTACTTTTGACATAACAATCACTATATGATTTAACTACTGCTAATCAAGATTTACTGAAAGGTTACCTCGCATGAAAGGTTCCATTAAGATCTCTGTGTGCTCTCATTAGGCCTCAAGGAATCTTAAAGCATTACTATCCCCATTTTCAGAAGAGGACACAGAAACTTACAAACGGAAGACTAAATGCTGTTATGGTTAGTTATCATTGGCAACTTGACTTAATTAAGAAAAGTGGTGGAATGAAGGAACTTGTAAGATGGATTAAGAATGGAGTGGGACCTGGGAAGAAGAGAGGGGTGAAGAGGAAGAGAGTTGGTCATGGGGGAACAGGAAGTTGAGGGGGTGGGGGTAGGATAGGGGGAAGAGGGAATCATAGGATCGAAGACAGATCAGGCACCAGAATGACCTCGAGTGATCTAAAGGGATAACACCAATTGGCAAGCTAAGCAATAGTGGAGAGACCACCTCGAATGCCCATTCCTGATAATGAACTTGATGTCTATAACCATCCGGGAGCCTTCATCCTGTGACTGATGGAAGCAGAGGCAAACACACAATCACTGAACTGAACCCAAGGAACCCAGTGACAGAGAGAGAGGAGTGATGAGCAAATTGGCAAAGAATGGGCTGGCAAAACCAGCAGAGACAGCTGATCTGAACAGGGGAGAGCTCTTGGACCCCAGAGCGACAGTGGGGAGGCCAGCATGGGACTAATCTGGACCCCTCAAATGTGAGTGTCAGCGAGAAGGCCTGGGCAACCTATGGGGCCCTGAGCTGTGGATCAGTGTCCATCCCTGGAATACAAATAGTCTTCGTGTGCCTATAGCACAAAGAGGGATGCTCTCTCAGCCTGGACTCTTAGGGGGAGTGCCTGGACCCTACCCAGAGTGAAATGACAGACTCTAAAATCCCCTATGTGGAAGGATTTGGCAATAGGGTGGGAGGATGGGGGGAAGGGGAGTGCGGGAGGAGGGGAGAGAGAGGGAACTGGGATTGACATGTAATTTTATTTAAAATTAAAATAAAAAATGATAAAAAAGAATATTAAGAATACTTACTGCTAATGTAGAGGACCTAGGTTTAGTTCCCAGGATCTACAGAGCATATCACAACCATCTGTAACTTCAGTTCCAGGGATCTGACACCTTTATCCGACCCCCTTGAGCATCAAAACTTATATGGTGCACATCAATACATGTAGGAAAACACCCATACAAATAAAATAAAAATAAATAACTCTTTAAAGTAAAAGTCTAGGATATTAGTGAGGCTTATCTTTGGTGTTTGGTTATGCTTTGTTTTTGTTAAAGTATCTTCAGAAAGTTTTAACTGAGAGGGCAAGACACTCCCAGAATGTGGTAACACCATTCTATGGGCTAAAGAAGAAAAGATAAATCCATCTAACTGATCAGCAGCACCCATGTCTCCCTTCTTTCTCAGTGGGATGCCGTGTAACCAACTGCCTCATCATCTGGCCATCATGTCTTCCCTACCATCAGTCCCCACGTCTCCTCAAACCACGAAGCTAAATAAACCCTTCCTTCCTTATGTTGCTTTCAATCACATATTTGTCACAGCAAGGAAAAGTATTAATAATACAAATGAATTAATTTATAGTTATATTAAATATATATTTACATAATACATGAGCAAAATCTAAGTCACATTCTTGCTTTGGGGTGACGTTAAGGACAATATTAAATTAAATAAATTCCAAATGTCAAGAGCATGGCAGGACATGGCATGTATTAGGTGCTCAATTCACTCTAGTTCTTTAGTACTTAATCAAATAAACAGTAGAGTGGACAAACGATGCCTAAACTCCTATACCACTCCAACCATTTTTCTCATAAGGACCACAGAGGCACTAGCAATTACTTGAATTAGATGATAAACAGACAATAAATGGAGGTGAATGAACTTTGCTTGTCACTTATGAGTCAAGTGATGGGTCTCGATGAAAACCACATATGTGAGTTCAGATATGATGCTATGTTTGCCTATAGAAAAGGGTGATCACTTTAGCCGTCACTAGAAATTAGTTTTTTGTCCTATAAGAAACATAAGTGAATTTCAGTATATACTTAATATCATGCTGAATATGAACAGGATGAAATGGCAGCTAAAATGAAGTAAGGACTAGTGATAGTTTCAGATGTGTCAATCTGCGTGGGAAGTCCATGGTTTCCAAAAGAATGAATGGAGTCTACTCTCCAGCAGCAGCTTTCAAAAATGAAAAATGGATTGGAAAAGTGTCTTACATTTCAAGTGAGTGCTCAACATATATAAGATAGGATGCTTGCAGGAGTTTAACAGGATTAAAGCAAGGATCATGCTGAAGTGACAGCTACACTCAAAGGATGAATTGTAAAGCCACAAAAGTTACAGCAAGAGGTCAAGTCACTGCAGGAGTTTATTGCTAAAGGATTGATGAAGTGACATTTTTCAATAAAAGGAGATGAAGATCATTTTGAAAAGTAAAATCAGAGTTGCATTCAGGGCCACTAGGAAGAAGTATAGGAGCATTTTCTGGAATCCTTTAAAAAGAACAAAATATTCTACTGAGTACAAGACCAAACAGCTCAAAATGTCCTTATTGAAGTTCAGAAATACAAGTATAAAAAGATTTCATCTTCATCTTTGCCTTTTAACTGGGTTAGTTGTTAATTACTACCATGTTCTCAAAAAGAATAATGTCTGAAAAATTGTCTCATTAGTATGCATACAAGCTATGCAGCAGATTTTGTTTTGAGATCTAAAAACACAATGGAACTGCAAAGGATGGGTGCAACTTACTACTTCCTGATACATTTTTTGTGTCTGTATTGACTCAAACATTTCCTCTGCTTTTTCATCACTGCCTCTGAGACCTGAGGAAATTATATGATTTTCTTTTTAAATGACTGCTTTATTTGTATTTAGAACCTTTAGTTCCAGAGTGCTTTTAAAGGCTAAGATTGACACCTAATTGCCATGGTGGAGGCTGGAATAATGAGGGTGGCCTAGTGTATACTAGCATTCCACTGGGAGAAGGTCAAGCACTGCAGTGAAGACCTTTAACCCAAGTATTTGGGAGGCAGAGGTAGGAAGATCTTTTGAGTTTGGGACCATCGTGCTATATAGAGCTAAGGACAGTTGTGCTAAGGAGACAGACCCTGTTTCCAAAAAAGAAACAAAACAAAATATAAATCTCAGTCTATAAAGTTAAGAAAACCAGGGAAATCAATAGGGAAAGTGATAATATTTACACAAGGTAGCATCACTCTTGTGACAAGCATTAGTTGACTCCCTGAAAATGAGATCATAGAAGAATTAAAAGGGTTTGCTCTCTGAGCTCACTGATCTTTACCTTTGAAAATATTTTCAGTATGCATGGACTTCCCTGTGATCCAATTTGTAGAGCAGCAGAGCACTTTTGCATCTCCTTTCAATCCTCATTCCTGTCCACATGCATTTTCATACAATGAGCTTCTTTCTTTCCATTAAACTGGGTGGGAAGAAGATGGAAAGTTTCGAGTTGATGGAGAATAGAGCCTACCATGTACATTTTAAAAGGGTTGGCATTTTAGAGTTTGAGAGAGTATCTATAATGGGAAGTAGAAAACAAAGCAAATTAAGAAGGCTACTTGGGTTTTCATTCACTGACTTTCCACCTCTAGCTGAAGACATTGTGAGATATGTAAGATTTCTCATGCCCTTTTACAAGACTTGTGGGCAGTTGATCATGGAGAAAGAATGAGCTGATTAGAAGTGAAGTCCTACAGGATTCTGGAGAAAATATTACTATGCTCATTTTAATAACTTTAAACAAGAGTTTTTAATGCAGAAGTAAGTGAGAATAAAATAAATTGAAATGTGATTCACTGTGGAGATCGTAACAAAAATTAGTGTTGAAAACATTTAAATCCTGGAATCCAGTTGTAGACAGGGAGGAGAGATGAGCAAAGGAGCCAAGACAGTGCTGGGGAAACCCATAGAAACAGTTGACCTGACCAAATGAGAGCACATGGACCTCAGTAGTAAAACTGGGGAACCAGGATTAGACCTAACAAAGGCTTCTGAATGTGGGTGTCAGGAGGCTTGGGAAGTCCATGGGACCTTTGACAGTAGAATCAGTATTTATACCTAGTACACTCATGGACTTTGGGAAGCCATTTCCCATAGCAGGTTACTGTCTCAGCCTAGACTTTGGTGATCCCCCATGGAAGACCTCACCCTTCCTGGGGAGTGGATGAGGGTGGGATATGGGTGTCTGGGGGGCATGGGAGGATGAGAGGTAGAGGTAGCTGGTATTGATATGTAAAATAAGATTGTTTCTAAATAAAAAAAGAGAAAAAATAAAACCAAAATCAAAGTTGCAGATTTTGGGAAAATGGAAGTGGAAAATCAAAACCAGATTAGATATGTTCAGGCTGAGTGGGTCACTTTTATTTATAATGTTCAAATAGTCTATAAAATGTTTGTGTTATGTCCAAGAACAGCAGGTGTCATGTAGTGCAAAAATCTCAACTATGGGAAGATGAGCAACAACAATTCATATTTTCAGAAGTGTCAAAACACAGCCTTTGATCATAGGTATCAAAAGGACACCTGAGTTTTGTGTTCTTTTTCTTTTCTTTCCCTTTCCCTTTAGAAACTCTCCACGTTTGATGATAAAAACATCCAAGGTAATGATTTGTTATAGCTACAATCTGAAAGTATTCAATAACACACAAAAAAGCAGTTTAAATTAAATTAAGAATGTAGTTTTTTATATAAAAATAATGCTGCCTTAAAAGGACTTTTTTAGCAAGGAGAAAATGCAAAGCTGAAAACACAATAACAAAAAGAAAAGGGGTTCTTTTGTTGTTGTTGTTGTTTTTGAGACATAAGCATGAAAAAAGCTAATGTTTATACATCTTCCATCATTGTTAATTTTGGTATTGAGAATTTTTTCCTTAGGTTGACACTACATAGTGTGCTGAGACACATATTTAGGCCCATCAACAATCTCATGTAATGTCCCACATAGCTAGGTATGCTGGCAGACTATATGCAAGGTTTCCAATCAGCAATCAATGATACTGGTAGCTTCCACTTTTAAAACTGACTAAACCAGAAGTTTCAATTATGCTGCCTTTTAAAATCAAACCCAGGCAAAAGAACTTCACACACTTTTTATGTTGGTCTCTTCCACTTTCATCTTTAATCCCTTCTCACTCCCCTTTCCCCACATTAGCTTAGCTACTCACATTTTGATCCACATTAGTGGTCACTGCTTCCGAATCTCTTAATGTTTTTCTTCTCATCATTTTACCCAATGTGGTTATATATTGATTGTAATCTAACAAAGCTTGCCTGGAGATCAGAATGCAAAGCCACAACCATAGAGGCAGTGTTGGTATACAACACTTTATTCCCAGCAGCCATATAAGTTAGTTATAGATTCTGGGCAGTGGTGATGCACATATTTATTCCCAGCACCAGAGAGATATATAAGACAGTAACAGTGTCTCAGAACTGGCAATTAGTCTCCAGCCACATTGAGGACCGTTTCGTCACAGTTCTGGTAGAGGTAAGAGCTCTCTGGTAGCTTGGCTGTTTTGCTTATCTGACCTTCAGCTTGGACCCCAATATCTGAATCTGGGTCTTTATTATTTGTGCTGCAACATAAGAATTTTCTCATGGCTTTCCATATTCTGTCTTCCTCTGTCATTCTGGCAAAGTGCATCCAATCCACCAGGAGAGACACGCTTCCTTTGAGTTTGAAGTTGAGACCCTCAGTTGTCACTCTAGATTGTCCATTCCTTTGAGCCAATGCATAAATAAGTAATTTCATTTTGGGGTATGTGTGGCTGATCTGTCTTACCAAAGGGGAATTAGACTGCTATTTAACACTGGTGGTTAAAAAAAGTCAATATATGATATATAGAGACTCCTCTGATGCATCATTTCATATTTTCAAGCTTTGCAATCAGGGTCAAAGGAGAAAATGACCAGGGAAGAACTATATACATTTAGACTCCATAAAGAAATGTATTTTCTGCAGTCAATTTAATTGAATGAGTGTATATAACAACTGCAAAATGTGATTTGTTAACTGAACATATATGTAATATATTATTTCTTTTCTACTCTTATTCCCTTATCCTGAAATACACCACAGATTACAGTGCTATTACAAAAAGAACAAACATCATTTAAAAATCCTGTCTGCTCTTAGGAAATGATTAATGCATTTTTGGTTAAGTAAAGAGAAGTTGCATCATATGAGGTAGGATTATAATTTATTATTACCTACATTTAGAGATTAAGTTATGGATCTAAAAGTATATATTGATGTCAGTTGTGTTGATAAAGGCTAGATTTGGAGTTATTAATCTGATGTCTAGTAAAGTAAAAAAAATGATCAGATAGCTAATCAACTATTATTTAGGTCTATATGTGAGTTTCAAGTTCAAATCAATATTTCTCTTGAAGAGTGAGTAAAGGTTTCAAATCAAGGTACAGGCCACAACAGTCAGAAGAACAGATTCCATTCCTAAAGACCCACTCCATTACCCCACGTCCCCACCTCACCATCTATCCTACTGCAGATCCCCTGCATCCAGCTCCAGCTGTCTTCTGCCTCTCAGGTGCAGGACATGCCAGTAAGAAGAATAAATGAGTGACCTACCTGAGAGCTGAATTGCCCCACTTCATAGATTCCATTCCCAAAGACCCATCCTACTGCCTTCCTATTCTGCCCAACTGCTGTATCCTCCCACTGTTGTGCCTCTGGTCCAAACTTAGGCAGAGTTTTGTTGCCCAGAACCAGTCAGAAGAAATGGTGCAGGCCATGATAGTTGGTAGAAAAGGTGCAGGCCAAGCAAACAAGAAAAATAGATAGACTAACTCGAGCAAAGATTCCCTAATGAACCAAAGACCACACTTGCCACCAGAACCATAGATAGACAGCCATCAGCAGACGTACTCTATTTACTCAGTGCACCCAATTTCCACTCTCTTCTTCATAATCATATCTCACTTCCCATGGGCAGAAACCCATGGCTGCACCATAGGCCAAGCTAGCCAACAAAATTGAAGAAAGACTGGCTACTCTATCAGAGGTATTTCTGACTGCCAGAAATCCAAGCCACAAAGACAAGAAAACCAATGATGAAACAGAAACCAAGGAACAAAACACTTGCCCAACCAAGAAAAACTCAGAAATCATCACCTATATCTATACTCATCCCAAACCCAGATGCCTAAATGCCAATGACAATTTATGCTGGAGAGGATGTGGTGAAAGGGGAACACTCCTCCATTGCTGGTGGGAGTGCCAACTGGTTCAGCCTCTTTGGAAATCAGTATGGAGATTCCTCAGAAAAATGGGAATAAACCTACCACAATACCCAGCAACTCCACTCTTAGGCATATATCCAAAAGATGCCCATTCATACAACAAAGATGTCTGTTCCACTATGTTCATAGCAGGTTTATTTGTAATTGCCAGAACTTGGAAGCAACCTAGATGTCCCTCACCCGAAGAGTGGATAGAGAAAATGTGGTACATCTACACAATGGAGTACTATTCAGCAGAAAAAAATAATGGAATCATGAGATTCGCAGGCAAATGGATGACACTAGAAGAAACCATCCTGAGTGAGGTAACCCAGTCACAAAAAGAGAAACATGGCATGTACTCTCTCATATATGGATTTTAGACATAGATCTGGGGAGTGCCAGCCTACAATCCTATGGCCAGAGAGTCTGGGAAACAGAAACTTTATTTAGTGGCTGATCGAAGAAGAGGCAGACTCCCTTGGTTAAGTACTGAGCTGAACTCAAGAAAGCCAGTAACAGAGAGGGAGGACTGATGATCAAAGGGATTAAGACTGGGCTGGTTTAACCCCCAGAAACAGCTGACCAGACAAAGTTTAACTCTTGAATCCCAGGCATCAGCCTGGGAATCCAGCATGGGACTGATCAAGACCCCCCTGAATCTGGGTGTCAGTGAAGAGGCCTAGGGAATCTATTGAGCCTTGGGCAGCAGATCAGTACCCATCCCAAGTATACACACAGATTTTGGACTCCCATAGAACAATGTGAGGTGCACTCTCACCCTGAACTCTTGGGGAAGGGTCTAGGCCCTGCCCTATATGAAATGACAGACTATGGACACCCCTATGGAGGGCCTCATCCTCCCTGGGGAAATGAGGGGATAACGGGGGGGGTGTTGGGGGGAGGGCACAGGAGGAAGGGAGGGAATGGGAGAGGGACCTGGAACTGACTTGTAAAGCAACCTTGTTTCTTATCTAAATTTAAACTGGAAAATAAAATTAAAAAAAAAAACAAACAATAACAAAAATTTAAAAAAAAAGAATGAAATGCTTATAAAGGTACAAGAAACTTACAGAACACCAAATAGATAGAACCATAAACAAAAATCCCTATATAACATAATAATCAAAACACTAAACATGCAGAACAAAGTATGAATATTAAAAGCTGCAAGAATAACAGCCAAGTAACATATAAAGATCGGCCTATCAGAATTACACTCAACTCCTCAATAGAGACTCTAAAATTCAGAATGGCCTGGATAGATATATGTCTTGCAGACCACCACAGATTAAAGATGGAGTCCAACAATAACGAAAACAACAGAATGCCTACATACTCATGGAAATGGAACAATTCCTTATTGAATGGCAATGGGGTCAAGGCAGAAATAAAAAAAAGAAACTAAAGACTTTCTAGAATCCAATGGAAAAGAATGACCAACATACCCGAAGTTATGGAACATAAAGAAAGTGGTATTAAAGGGGTAGTTAATAGCACTAAGTACCTTCATAAAGAAATTGAAGCAACCTCATACTAGCAATTTAATAGCACACCTAGAACAAAAATAAGTAAGCACACAAAAGGGGAGTAGACTGCAGAAAATAATCAAACTAAGGGCTGAGGTCAACAAAATAAAAACAAATAAAACAATATAAAAATTCAATGAAAGAAATTGGTTCTTGATAATGAGCTGTTTTCCTAACTAACTAAAAGAACAAATGTGTGTGTATGTATGTGAGAGAGAGTATATTCAAATTAATGTAATCAGACATGAAAAGGGAGACAAAATAACAGACACCAAGGAAATCCAAAGAATCATTAGATATTTCTTACAAACTGGGACCAGACTCATGGGGGCTCACAGATATCAGGGAACCTGCTGGGGTTTGATGTAGGTCCTCTGCATATATGTTATGGCTGAGTATCTTGTGTTGTCCAAACAGTGAGAGCAGGGGCTGTCTCTGACTCTTTTCCCTTCTTGTGGGATCCTTTTCCTCCTACTGAGTTGCCTGCTCCATCCTTGATATGATGTAATGTGACTGGCCTTATTTTAGCTTTTTATGCCATGTTTCATTGATATCCCTTGTAGGCCTTCTCTTTTCTGATGGGAGATGGATCTGGGGGAGAGGGCAAGCGTGGAGAAGAGAGTGATGGAAGGGAGAGAGGGAAAACTGGCTGGGAAGTAATATATGAGAAAAAATTAAAAATCATCTCACCTCATCAATGCACATAAGCATCCTTTCATCTATAAAGGGAACAACAGAATGAAGAGGTACAAGGGTGAATGTTCACATTCTTCTAAGTTGGAACATTCAGATTCGGCTCTCACACATCAGTGGCATTGCTTCTTTAGCCTCCAAAGTCTAGGATTTATAGCATCACATTCTTGCCATTACCCATGCTTATTCTTAAGCTTTATCCATGACTAAATTATCCAACCAGCTTTCCTGGTTCTTCTGCTTGAAACTGAAAGATTGGCAAAATTCTTAGCTCCATAATATTATGAGCTAATACTCATCTCCTAAAGGCTCTGTTCCTAGGAGAACACTCAATAATACAGCTCATAGCTACTACAGTTAAAAATATTTCCTTTAATATGCATGTCTTCATATTAGCAAACTATATAATTAATAAACAATGGTGTTTCTTTCTAAACAAAACCAATTGATGACCCAGATAATCATAAAACAAATTAATGGGTGTAAAAGGATAGGTAGTCGAGATTAGTTTCTGAAAATTTCTGTGTTAAATATCAACTATTTTCTTCTTGTGGTTTGAATATTTTCTTGATTATATATACTAAAATATCTACCTCTTGCACTTTTATGCAGTCTATTATATGTTACTGAAGCATAAGAGTGATAGGATTTGTCATTCATGTTTACAAAATTTTATTTCAGTAAGGGAGGTGTAAATTTTCATCTTAACTTTTTATGTCAGCAGCCAAAACCCAAATCTGGTCAACATACCATGACATGTTGGGTGTGTGTCTGTGTGTGTGTGAGTGTGTATGAGTGTGTCTGTTGTGATGTGTAGTAATATCATCCAAATTGAAATATTCCTTCCAGGATGGATAAAAGAAGCTCATAATGCAGAAACTTCATGACAATTAAGATTTTCAGGAAGTTCAGAATATTTTGGAAATTCACAATCTTGACCACAAAGTCATGCAACAATGACTGTAGGAGAGGACAATTTTGGTGGAATGTCTGACAGTTGTAATATGTGTGTGTGTGTGAGTGTGTGTGTGTGTGTATATATATAGTTAGAAAAATTAAAAATCAGAAACACTGAAACAAAGAAGGTATTTTAGAGATGTGTAAAGTTTCAGTGCCCTGTCTCAACATTTGAAAGATTTTCTCTATTTTCTAGATATAAAAATAAAATAATTTTGGCTTCCAGTGCCTGGGGACTGCTACAGAGCCTGTCCTCCCAGTGGGAGCCATGCACCCCAGATTCCTGGTCATTCACCAAAAGGACCAGGGGACCAGGTAAACTTTTCCCTGTATCCGGCTCTGCCTTCCAGTGCCTGGGGACTGTTACAGATCCTCCCCTCCCAGCAGGAGGCTCGCACCCCAGATTACTTGTCTTCTCTTCCACCAAGGAGACCAGGGGACTAGGTAAACCGGGCCCTGTATCCAGGCCTGCTTTCAAGTGCCTGGGGACTGTCAAAGAGAATCCCCTCCCAGTGGGAGCCTACACACCCATTTCCTGGGCTTCTCCACCCACTGGACCAGTGCTTTCAGACCACCAGTGAGCCATCCCTCCCAATGCGAGCCTAAACACACCAGTTTCCCTGTCTTCTTCTCCACCAATGGGACCAGGCAATTTGGTATCTGTTTCTGGGTCTGTGCTCCAGTGCCTGGAGAGTGCCACTGAGTCTCCCCTCCAGGTGGGAGCCTACACACCTCTGATTCCTGGTCTTCTTCTCCACCGACGGGACCAGGACTAGGACCAGGGAGAGGAGAATTATCAGAGTATTGTGTTGGGGAAGTCGTATGTCAATAAAGCACTGTTGAGCCAATAGGGAACCAAGATAGGAGGGACTAGGAGTCCAGGAGGACTCTGGGAAGGAGAAACACAAGAGAGTCAGGATGTAACGCCATGGGGTAGGAAGCCCAGAACTATTCTCCGGTAAGAGAAATACTTAGATTAACAATTATGGGGTAATTACTTAAGTCAGAGCTAGCTAGTAAGAAACAAACAAGGGCAACAGCTTCATAATTAATATAGCCTCCTGTGTGTTTATTTGGGACTGATGCGGCTCTAGAACCAGGCTGGCAGGAAGGCTTCTCTCAAAGGAAAAAGCTTCTCTTAACAGTATTGGACTTGCTTGTACCCACCAAAAGGGAACTCTGGTGCCCTAACCACCAGATCAGTAAGGGGTTCTTTCTGCAGCCACTAGAAGAAGGGATGGGAAAGAGACAATAAAAAAACACACTCAGCAACAGAAAAACAAATATGACACCACGAGATACTAGAGACTCCACATCAGCATTCCAATGCAAATGAAGAAGAAGAGAAAGACCTTAAAAACAACTTCATGAAAATGATAGAGGCCCTAAAAGAGGATATAAGAAAATTCTTCAAAGAAATGGAAGAAAAAGCAAACCAAAAAATGCAAGAAAAAACAAAGCAACAATTTTTTTAAAATGGAAGAAAAGACAAAGCAAAAATTGCAAAAAGAAATTCAAGCAGTGCAAGGGTTGAAAACTGAAATAGAGAAAATAAAAATAATCTGAAGGAAGGCTGGAAATAGAAAAGCTGGGCAAATGGTGAGGTATTACAGATCCAAGCATAACCAAAAGAATACCAGAGATGGAAGTGAGAAACTCAGGTGTTGAAGATACACTAGGAGAAATTGATTCATCGACCAAAGAAAATCTTAAGTACAAAAAATCCCCTAGCACAAAACATCCAGGAAATATGGGACACCATCAAAAGACCAAACCTAAGAATAATAGGTATAGAGGAATATGAAGAAAACCACCTCAGAGGGGCAGAAAACATACTCAACAAAATCATAGAAGAAAACTCCCAACCTAATGAAAGACATGTCAATGAAAGTACAAGAAGCTTACAGAACACCAAATAGAGTGGACCACAAAACAAGTTCCCTTGCCACATAATAATGAAGACCCCAAATATACAGAATAAAGAAAGAATATTAAGAGTAGCTAAGGAAAAATGTCAAGTAACATATAAAGGCAGACCTATCAGAATTACACCTGACTTCTCTGTGGAAACTCTGAAAGTCAGAAGGTCCTGGATAGATATTCTACCAACACTAAGAGACCATGGATGCCAGCCCAGACTACTATACCCAGCAAAGCTTTCAATCACAATAGATGGAGCAAACAAGGTATTCCATGATAAAACTAGATTCAAGCAATACATAGCCACTATCCCAGCCCTACAGAAAGTACTAGAAGTAAAACTCCAACTCAAGGAAGTTAACTGCAACCAGAAAAACATAGGCATTAGAGAATCCCTCTCTACCAACAGCCAAAAGAAAAAAGAGGTGGAATTCCATACCTAATTCCACCACCACCAATCATCCCAAATCAAAGAAAAATGAGCAATAAATGGTCATTAATATCCCTCAATATTAATGGTCTTAACTTGCCCATAAAAAGACATGGGCTAACAGAAGTGATTCAAACACAGAACCCATCCTTCTGCTGTATACAAAAACACACCTGAGCCTCAAAGACAGACATTACCTAAGAGTTAAAGGTTGGGAAAAGATTTTACAATCAAATGTTTCCAAAAAACAAGCAGGGGTAGCAATCCTAATATCTAACAAATTAGACTTTAATATAAAATCAATCAGAAGAGATGAAGGAGGTCATTACTACTCATCACAAAAGAAATCCACCAAGATAAAGTTTCAATTCCGAACATCTATGACCCAAATACAAAGGCATCCACTTTCATAAAAGAAACATTACTAAAACCCAAATCACATATAAAGCTCCACACACGTATCGTGGGAGACTTTAACACCCCATTCTCACCATGAGACAGGAATACCAGACAGAAACTTAACAAAGACGCAAAGGAGCTAATAGAAGTTATGACCCAATTGAGATTAACAGGCATCTATAGAGCATTCCAGCAAAATAAAAAAGAATTTACCTTCTTCTCAGTACCACATGAAAGCTTCTCAAGAATTGACCACATACTTGGCAACATAACAAACCTCAACAGGTACATAAATATTGGAATAATTCCATGCATCTTATCAGACAACCATGCGATAAAATTAAAATTCAACCACAACACAACTTGCAGAAAACCTACAAAATCATGGAAGTTGAATAATGCACAATTGCACCATTCATGTGTCAAAGAAGAAATAAAAAAGAAATTAAAGACTTCCTACAATTCAGTGAGAAGGAAGACACAGCATACTCATACCTATGGTACACTTTGAAAGCAGTGCTACAAGGGAAGTTCATACCACTAAGTACCCACATGAAGAAACTGGAGTGTTGGGGAAGTCCTGTGTATATGTCAATAAATTACTGCTGGCCAATAGGAATCTAGATAGATGGGGCTAGGAGTCCAGGAGGATTCTGGGAAGGAGAAACACAGAGAGTTTGAGATGTAACACCATTGGGGTAGGAAGCCCGGAAACCTCTCCGGTAAGAGACATACTTAGATTAACAATTATGGGGTAATTACTTAAGTCAAAGCTAGCCAGTAAGAAACAAGCAAGGCCAACAGCTTCATAACTAATATAGCCTCCTGTGTGTTTATTTGGGACTGATGTGGCTCTGGAACCAGGGGGGCGGGAAGGCCCCTATCAACAGAAAAAGCTTCTCTTAACACTGGAGAATAGTTATACTACAGAATTAACAGCACAGCTGAAAGCTCTAGAACACAAAGAAGTAAATTCACCCAGGAGGAGTAGATGCCAGGACATAATCAAACTGATGGCTTAAATCAATAAAGGAGAAACTTGGAAAACAATACAAAGAATCAATGTAACAAAGAGTTCGTTCTTTGAGAAGATGATAGACAAACCTTTGTCCAAACTAACCAAAAGACAGAGAGAGCATGCAATCAGGACATAACAAAGGACACTGAAGATATCCAGAGAATCATCAGGGCATACGTTGAAAACCCGTATGTTCATAGCAGCATGATTTGTAATAGCCAGAACCTGGAAGCAACCTAGATGCCCCTCAGCTGAAGGGTGGATAGAGAAAATGTGGTGCATTTACACAATACAGTACTATTCAGCAGAAAAAACAATGGAATCCTGAAATTTGCAGGCAAATGGATGGCACTAGAAGAAGCCATCCTGAGTGAGGTAACCCAGTCACAAAAAGGACAAACATTATGTGCTCTCTAATATATGGATTTTAGACATAGATCTGGGGAGTGCCAGTCTGCAATCCCACGGCCAGAGAGTCTGGGGAACAGGTAAACACTGAGCTGAACTCAAGGAACCCAGTGACAGAGAGGGAGGACTGATGAGCAAAGGGGTTAAGACTTGGCTGGTTTAACCCCCAGAAACAGATGACCTGACAAGGGTTAGCTCTTGAATATCAGACTGATGGCTGGGAATCCAGCATGGATCTGATCTAGACCCCCTAAATGTGGGTGTCAGTGAGGAGGACTAGGCAATCTATTGGGCCTTGCATAGTAGGTCAGTATTTATCCCTGGCATACAAATAGCCTTTGGGTGCCCATCCCACACAGAGAGATGCACTCTCACCCTGGACTCTTGGGGGAGGGTCTTGGCCCTTCCCTGGATGAAATGAAATATGGACCCCCCATGTAGGGCCTCACCCTCCCTAGGTATATGAGGCTGTTTTGGGAGGGTTGGTAGAAGGGTGTGGGAGGAGAGGAGGGAAAGTGAGAGGGACCTGGGATTGGCATGTTAAGCAAACCTTGTTTCTAATTTAAATTTAAAAATAAAATAAAATAATTTGGCCTGGAATTGCCAACTCCAACTCCATTTTTTAACTGCCTAAAGACTACATGTTCTGTTCTGTCTTCCTTTGCCTCTTTGTATTGCCCCAAATCAGGTTGGGAGCCCAGGGTCACACCAATAATTCTAACTATTCTCACATGGTGTCTTTTTTACCTCCATGTTTAGATATGAAGTTTACACTTGAGATACCTATGGTACCCATGCCCTGGATACTCTTTTTGGCTACCATCCTCCATGATTCATAAAAATTACCTACTGAGAGTCAATAACTATGAAGTCTGGCCAAGACTCCTCTACCCCTATATAAGGTCTTTCCTCGACTTAGTCATATAACTCAGACTACTTCTGACTCTCCATTCAAATATCAAACTGAATTTCCCAATGACTGAACCCAAAACTGTATCTCTTCTACAGATCAAAAGTTTGAAGTAACAAAAAGTCTATATTTCAGTAGACATTTCTTTTTCTTTTCTTCTCGTTTTGTTTTGTTTTTCAAGAAAGGTTTCTCTGTGTAGCCACAGAAACTTACTGAAACTTACTCTGTAGACAAGTGCTGTGAGTAAAGGCAAGCTCTACCATGCCCAGCATTTTTGGTTCTAAATGTTTACTTCTGGGTTTCAAATTATAGCACACATATTTTTTAAAAATGTGTATATGTAAACGCTTATTTATATATACTATCACAAATATATATTACACATAAATAAAATGTTATATACATATGTTTGTACATATATATCACATTTATATAAACATTGTTATACAATTATAAATACTATTATATATATATATATATGGGTTAGAATGTGATTTTTGATAAATATATGCATCACTAATATTTAAATAATACTAAACAGCCAGGTGGTGCTAGTGTCAGCCTTTAATCCCAGCACTCGGGAGTCAGATACAGGTGGATCTCTATGAATTACAGGCCAGCCTAGTCAACAAAGCAAGTTCCAAGACATGCTCTAAAGCTACAGAGAAACACTGCATCGTAAAAACAAACAAAAAACAGTTCTAAACAACATATCTGTCAACTCATCTACTTAACTTTTTGTAGTGTTAATATTTTAAATCTGCTCTCTTATGCAACATAGTTATATATCATTTAACTCTGAGAATACTTTTTGATAAATAAATTGTTAGACAATTCAGTTGTTAAAAGAACATCACAATGTACTCTTGCACAATTCAAGGTGGCATAGACTAGTAGAGAGCTAGCTCTCTGATAGCTATACCATATATGGCATATAGTCTGACGATGACCAAAGCACTGTTATGTGGTACATGATTGTACACAATACATCACTGGAAAATTTGAGACCACACAGTCTGAATCTATGTGTGACTTTTCTGCTGATAACATTTCTTTACTTATAGAACATTCTGACTTTCTCTTATTAGTAGTACTTTGGGAATCCTGTACAATATATTTTGATCCTATTCATCCTCATCCCCCAACTCCTCCCAGCTCCACCTACCTTTCCCCTCTTGTCCAAAATTGTGCTGTCTTTTTGTTTTATAAGCCCATCAAGTTCAGTGTGTGCTACCCATATTGTCTCAGGTATGTGGCCTCCTGTTGGAGAGTGATTGATTTACAAAGACTGCACTATTAAAGAATACTGACTCTCCCTACCCTAGCAGCTTTGAATTGCCAATAGAGGAGGCAGTTCATGCCCACCTCTCTTCTCCATGATGATGTTTGAGCTGGCTTCAGCTTGCACAGTTTTGTGAGTGCAGTCACAGCAACTGTGGATTCATATGTGCAGCTTCCCTGCTGTATCCAGAAGACACCATTTCCTTACAGTCATCCACTGTCTCTGGCTGTTACCTTCTTTCTGTCCCCTCTTCTGCAATAACCTATGAGTCTTGTGAGGAGAGGTGTGATATAGACATCTCATTTAGGGTTGAAACTTTCCAGTCTCCAATTCTTTGCACCTTGACCACTTGTGGATCTGTATTAACCACCATCTACTGCAAATAGAAGCTTTTCTGATGATGTAGACTTAGAGATTCATTAATATATGGACATAAGGATAAATAATATGAATCTGTTTACTACTATGTCCATTTAGCAAACTAATAGTTTTAGCTTATCTCCTAGGACCTATGATCTGTCTAATTCCAGGTTCTTAGACCCAAAATGGTACAAGGTATGGGTTTCATCTTGTAGAGTTGGAAATAAATCATATCAGAAAAAGTGATTGATTACTTCTATGATACTTGTCCCATTATTGTACCAGTGGCCATGTCTTATGAAGCCACCAATATTGCAGTTCCCAGATTTCAGGTTTGGTGAGATTGATAATTACTTTTTTTCCATTAGTATCATGTGTATCACCATCCCACACACTAGGAAAGTTAGCCAGTATACATGAAGCTTTATTATTTTATTATCTCATGATGTAAGTCATTGGGTTCATTTCTTATAATGATGATCAAATTATAAAAATATTAAGTTCAAATTAATTTCTAATTAATATTCTCAGATATTCTACTATAACTCATATAAACTTAATTACAAATTTATAGTTCTTTAAGTTAGCTCTTGCCACAAAACAAAATACAGCAAAACAGTATTCACTTTTTAAAAATCACATAGCTCCCTTTTTCAAACTTCTACTTTTTTGTTTAAGGACATTTTCTTTTATTTTTGATGTTATAATTACAACATTTCTCCTTTCCCTTTCTTCCCTCCAAAACTTAGCATACCCCTTTTTGCTTTCTTTCAAATTAATGGTCTCTTTTTTCATGAATTGTTGTTACATATATATATATGTATATATATACATATATATGCATTATATATGTGTGTGTATGCATGAATGTATATTCTTAAAAATAATATATGTTATTTGCATGTATGTTTTCATTCCTGACCATTGGGTAATGGGGTGCTCTTTCCTGGGGAAGTCTATTTTTCCCACTTTCAGCATCCCTTAGGTGCCAATTATTCTATTGTAGGGTTGAGACACACTGGACTTTCCTATCCCACTTTGGCATATCAAATATTGTTGTCCTTGTTCAGATAATGTTTAGACAATCAGGTTGGTGAAAGTCTTTGGATGTAACTGTTGAAATTACTAGTAGACATTGCCTCACAGGAAAATCCCTGATCCTCTGGATATTTTAGGTTTTGCTAACCTGGTTGGTTCATGTGTTTTCTTTTAGATTCACTGAATTATCTACATAGGTGTTTGGCTAGGCTTATTTGTATTTCTGGTCTGCTAGACCATTCAACCATGTTCTATAAGGGTTTTGCAAAGTTCCTTAGTATATGAATTAACAACTGATACAGCATTGTTTCTGGTGTTACTCATTAAAGGAGTAACAAAACCAGCTTAAAGTAAAAAAAAATGACAAAGACACTTTAACTTTTCAAAGAACTACTAGAGATGTTTCATTTTAAAGTATGTGGAGAAGAATTTATGACTATTTCTTCAATTTTCCAATATAATTTAAATTTTAGTTTTTCAAATGTCACTGGTAATATAATATTCCACATATTTTTATTTCATTTTTTGACACATTTTCTTAAAATAGATACTAAGTGAAGATTTGCAATGTAGTAGTAATAAAGTCATATTATGAAAAGTACAAAATAACATACTTGCTAAATTCTCATTTTCAAAGGTAAACTGATACCAGAAGTTTCCTCATATCTATTGTTCATCAACAGCTGAATCAGCCTTAAAACCAGGACTCCTGATAAACAATTAGTTGACATTTAGCATCCTTTACCAGAGACATATTCAAATAATAAACCTGTTCTGCATATTCATTTTCAATTAAGAATGTTTTAATAAGGCCAGGCAGTGGTGGTGCACGCCTTTAATCCCAGCACTCGGGAAGCAGAGGCAGGCGGATCTCTGTGAGTTCGAGGCTGGGCTGGACCAATAGCCTCCAAAACAATACAGAGAAACCCTGATTCGTAAAAACCAAAAAAATGTTTTAATGTATTTTATTGTAATGCAAGAAAATGTTTCACCAATTTATTTTCAACTTCAGTCTTGATAGTTTGTTAAACATTTTCCTCAAAGCTTTGATTTGAGTGTTTATTTTGATATAAGACCTCTGCTGTCCTCATCCAAAAATCTCAGCTATGCACATTAAACATTCAGATGCATGCTGCTAAACATAGCTATATCAAGTCCATGTGATTTAAATAGTCCTAATTAAGAGACTTAAAGAATAATTAACATACCATATGCTGAAATATTACAGAATTAAAGATAACATGTAACATTATAATTATATACATAAAGTCTAAATATTAATTATTTCCTATCAATATAGATGATGAATCTTTCAAAGATCTCTTCTTTGAAAATTCTGTAGATACTAAAAGTCATAGGGATAATCATGAAAAGAAAATAAAGAAAGATATTTCTAATGAAATTTTTATGCATGTATTAGTAGGTTATGATATTTTAAATATTGTGGCCAGTTTAATATTTACAACAAGAATACCATTTCAAAGACAAAAATCATCATTTCTAGACCAATGTGAAGTAAACTCCAAGTTTTGAATTAAGTAATCTGCATGTTTTGGACTACTTAGTAATTTTAAAAAGGGTAAACTTTCCAAGATAATTGAGAATTATAATCAATGTTAGGATAGATTTGTTTTGCATGATTTAATCACATTTCCATTTACCTTTGCCCACTCAACCAACTGCCAGCTCTTTTTTTACATCCTTAGCTCAGTTTCCCTTCCATCCTCTCCCAGTTCCCCCCACCTTCTCTCACGTTCCCCACATCCACTCCTCCTCCATTTATCTCCTGAAAAGGGCATGCCTCACATGGTTATTAACCAAACATGGCATATCAAATTGGAGTAAGACTAAACACCATTCCTCATATTAATGCTTAACAAGGCAACACCACATGAGAAAAGGGGTCCCAAAAGCAGGAAAAGAATAAGACACACACCCTACTTCCACTGTTAGGAGCTTCATAAGAAAACCAAGTTACTAAACTGTAACATATATGCAAAAACCTAGCTCAGTCACATGCAGTCGCTCTGGTTGTCTGTTCAGACTCTGTTGCCTCCTCTGAACACAGGCTGGTTGATTCTCTGTGTTTTCTTGTGTTATACTTTACCTCTCCAGTTCCTACAATCCTCCCCATCTTTCACAGGATTCCCCAATATTTTGTTTTGGGTCTCTGCATCTATTTACAACAATTGCTGCATGAATCCTTTCTGATGGCAACTGGGCTAGGCAACAATCTCTGAGTATCACAGAATATCATTAAGAATCAGTCTGGCTCATCATGTATTCTTTTTTTTATTAATATTTTTTTATTTTCCATTTTAAATTTAGATAAGAAACAAGGTTGCTTCACAAGTCAGTACGAGGTCCCTCTCCCTTTCCCTCCCCTCCTCCCGTGCCCTCCCCCCCCATCCCCCCCCGTTATCCCCTCTTTCCCCCAGGGAGGGTGAGGCCCTCCATGGGGGTGTCCATAGTCTGTCATTTCATATAGGGCAGGGCCTAGACCCTTCCCCAAGAGTTCAGGGTGAGAGTGCACCTCACATTGTTCTATGGGAGTCCAGAGACCGTGTGTATACTTGGGATGGGTACTGATCTGCTGTCCAAGGCTCAATAGATTACCTAGGCCTCCTCACTGACACCCAGATTCAGGGGGTCTTGATCAGTCCCATGCTGGATTCCCAGGCTGATGCCTGGGATTCAAGAGTTAACCTTTGTCTGGTCAGCTGTTTCTGGGGGGTTCAACCAGCCCAGTCTTAATCCCTTTGATCATCAGTCCTCCCTCTCTGATACTGGCTTTCTTGAGTTCAGCTCAGTCATCATGTATTCTTAAAATGTTGAAAATTTTACAATGGTGAGTATGAGTCAAATCTTAGTAAGGTATTTCAGTGAAGTGAACTCTTTATCCTATTATAGCAAACCTGTATCTCATTCATTTCTAGGAAACATAAGGACTTTGTCTCCCTTAGAGTCAGAAAGCCCTTTTTAATTTTTGCAAAACACGTACCCATTTTTTATTGAAATCAATTTTAAACAGATATACACTTCAATTAAATGGCAACTGCAGTTGAGATAAAAGAAAGAAAAATTTAATACAACTGGGAATCTCTAGAGAAATTATTAAGAAGCATAGCATACCCAAACAATGAGAATGAAAAAATAAATATTATAACTTCAATTAAAATAGAGTGTTTAATGGACTGTAAAGGGAGGTGGGAATTAGCTGGCTGATAGATTTCAAATTCCTGAGTTAAATCTATAATATCTGTTTGCCTTCATAATAATTTAGAGTCTACAATTGCCTGGAGGTCACCTTTGAAGAAGCTGAGAAAAATCAATATATTTCAACATAAGTTAAGAAGTGTCTTTTACCTCTATTAAATAGTCTTTTGTAGAAGAAAGGTAACAGAGAGAGAGAGAGAGACAGAGAGAGAATGAGAGACAGAGAGAGAGACAGAGAGAGAAAGACAGAGACAGAGAGACAGAGAGAGAGAACCGCAATGTATTTTCTATCTGCAAATTATCAGTTCTTCAGTACTCCTTCCCTCATTCTTAGCTATAACAGAGCACTGACTTCCCCTGTGCAAGGCCTCTAGACTAACCTTCAGGAGGGCAGGATGTGAAAACCCCTACCATTAACTAAAACCTCTGTGTTTTCGTTGTTTTTGTTTCTATGATAAAATCCCCAAACAAAAGCACTTTAAAGGAGAAAAGAATTTCTTCTGGCTCATATCTTAAGGGTACAGTTTACCATGAGGAGGAAGTCAAGGAGGCAGGATCTTGGAGTAGCTGTCCCTATCACATCTACAATTAGGAACAGAGAGCCATGAATGCCTGCTATTCATCTCCATTTTATACTTATTCAGTACAGGATCTCAGGGCATGGAGACACCCAAGGGGGTGGGGCTTCTCAGCTAAAGTAACACAATCAAGATAATCCCCCACAGGTAGGCTCAGGGGCCACTGAGATTCTACCAAGTGGACAATTAATAATAAACACCATACTCTGTTTTAGGAAATTCTGAAGACCACACCAGAAGGAAGTTTATGGGAACCGACACAGCAGATGCTGTATGAACATGGCATAAGTAGCTAAGCACTTCACAAAAATAATTAGAATCCAAGCAATTCCTGGGCCAGCGTTGAAATTGACCATTAATAATGAATCAGTCACAGCAAATCAATCACAGGAAAAAACAAAATGGAAAAAAATCCCAAACTACGTCTTTATATTAGTTAAATCCAAATAATTTCTTTTGGGGTTTTGATTACCACATATTAAAAACTCTTAACCGGTGTGTTAAATGCAAATTTTTTGTTATTAAAATCCAGCTTTTATTGTATAACTTCTTGAGACTTGGAATTATTTTATATAGAACTATAAATAAGTATAACCCATTCTTTTACTTATTAAAGCATTTTAGTAGAACTAATTTTGCAAAAAAAATACACCCTTCAACATTTAGACATCAATTTTAGCATACAGACTATTTACATAAGTATTTTAAAACACAAGCATGCATTCTGTTTCAAATATTTTGGGAAAATGAACTGACTCACAGTGCATAAACTTTTTTCTCGTTGCTATACTAAGTACTTGACTGACGTAGCTTTAAAGGAGGGAGAGATTCATCTTTTCATCTTGGTTAATGATACAGGAATAAAATTTACCATGACTGTAATGATACAGGGATAGAGTTTACCATAATGGCGATGAAGTTACTTACAGTTAGGAGCACACAGTAGGACTCTTTGCAGGGTTCCTCTTAGCAAATAGAGTCAATTTCTGAATCAGGGCCCCAGGACAGGCCATATATAACTCTCAAAAGCTTACCTTAACTCACCTATCCCCACTCTCCAACAGTAGGGACCACATAACCTAATCAGAAAAACTAAAATTCAAAGTCCAACACCAATTCAGTCACCTATTGGAGACACCTTCTATTCTAACTATAACTGTCAGTCAGTGCCATTTGTCTCATAGTTCAGTTGTAGATTTTGCCCCTGAAAATTCATATAATCAGTTCTCAATGTATCTATCCAATACAATTTTAAACTTAGAGATCAATGGGAATTAGTTTTGGTACAGAAAAACCAGGTAAAATGCAATGTTAAACAAAATACTTAGCACAGCCTGGCTTGAGAGTACAGACCCATCACCCCAACTTCTCAAGAGACTGAGCAGGAGCATCTCATGTTCAAAGTTCACTTGGGTTACTGAGTGAATTCAGGACAACCAGTTTAACTTAGTGAACTCTAATCTCAAATTTGATGGGAAAAAGCAAACTGGGAGTGTAGTTCAGTGATAAAGTATTTGCCTAGTGTGTCAGACCCTAGATACAACTTCAAGTACCACAGAAGCCAAGAAAGCATACAATATAACATTAAGAATACAACTGAGCAATAATATTATCAATCACATTTCAGAGAGGAAGTATTGATGGTTATTGGTAATAATAGGCAGCAATAACACAACGGATTGTGATTTTCAGTAATCATTGATATCAAATGTTATATCTATGCTAACAGACACAGGGACAAACAGCTCTATCATATCATGCTCCAGTGTTTTAACTTAACATGATACGCAAAATAGCAAAATAAATACAAAACAATAACTTAATCAGTTATCTTTCTGAAAAAGAACTTAAATCCAAACTGTACTTCTGTAACCATTTGAAACCTAAGTAGATGGATGAGAAAATAAAACTCAGCCTACTGAATGCCAACATTCCCTCTGATCAAACAAATAACTAGTTTCAGAATAAATCACATTCTGAATTGAAGTGTGTTTGGCATTCTTGTTTATATCCTTTGGCTTTTGAACCATAGTTATCACAGTAGTAACCATTCACTTTCTCTTTTAAGAAATCGTAAATGTGGAATGGGAATTTGATCACGAATGTATGTGGCTATGTGGGGAAACTGTCTGGTGTCTGTTAACAATCTTAGAAAATGTGATCAATACACATAAGTGCACTCATGGATACTGTAAACTGCCTTTCTAACACTGAGCATTGTTGTGTAGCCACAAACCAAAACCAGTGTTCTTGTTTCCATTTAGGAAGATGTATTCACCTCAATCACAATGTCAAAAATCACCTTAACTTATAAATTGAAGAGAATAAATATCTGTTTAATTTTAATAGGAACATAAGACCAAACAAAAGTATTTAATAGCTGTCTCTGAAACTAGTTTGCTAATTTGTTTGATAAGATAGTAAAAAAGTCAACAGATGAAAAAAAGTATGCTACTTCCTTGTATATTTTATTCTAAGATAATTAATGAAGGCTTCTTGTACTAAAAGGCAGTTTTATGTATGTTTTGCAGGAAGTGTAATCAATGAATTATTAATATGATGTTCATATGTAATTCTAACTCAAAAAATGTCTATAGAGGAAAACCAATATTTGAAACTGGGTACCCTAAGAGTATGGAATTACAATGACAATTAGTGAGAAAAATATACTTAAACACTGTAGAAGAAAATATGGAGTGTATTTTTGACTCTGGATTATTTGAAAGCATGTAACATGCACAGCTCTCTGTTAGACTTTTTAGCATGAGATACACCTGACAGATAATAGTTATTCATATGACATCAGACCATCCTTTGCAATAAAAGTATTGCCCAACTAGGTAAAGTCCAAATAATTACTACTAAATCCTGAAGCCAGTTTATATGTTTAGTGTGGAAAGAGTAGATACCATCAACTTTTAAAACTAAAATTGAAGAAATACCAGATAATTTAAGTAGAAAACATTCAGAAAATGTCAGCTTGTATCTTTTCAGGACAGACAGAAATTCCCACTCAGAGTGTGCTGAAAGGAGTCCAGCTCATTCCTTAAAAAAACTCTCACAAGATAGTACTCATTAACTCACACAGTGTTATTACCTGCACATGATCTGCACAAGATCAATCCAGCATCAAATTCAGAATGGATGGGGTGGTGACCTCCAGGTCCCTTTCCTTGCTAAGGAGCTATGGGTAGTAGATAGATTTCTGGAGAAGGATAATTCTTTTTCTAATGTGTATCCATAGTTAGGTTTCTCATGCTCAGGAAGTAGGCTGCATGGGAATACACATATGGGTAGCATTAATTTGAGTTAGTGGATGATCAAAAACAAATAAACAAAAGAGAGACCCTGAAAATTCCACAGGGGCCTGTGTTAGCGGAGGATTTAGAAGGAATTGGAGTGGAAAATAGGGAGTAGATACGATAATGCTTCATTATATATATATATATATATATGTACATATATATATATATGACTGCAATTCTCAAGAATAAAAATGTAATGTACAGAACCTTTATCTAGTGACGGATGGAAGCAGAGGCAGACACCCACAGCTAAACACTGAACTGAACTCCTGGAACCCAGGGACAGAGAGGGAGGACTAGTGAGCAAAGGGGTCAAGACTGGCTTGGTTTAACCCACTGAAACAGCAGACCTGAACAAGGGGGAACTCTTGGATCCCAGACTGATGTCTGGGACGCCAGTATGGGACTGTTCCAGACTCCCTCAATGTGGGTGTCAGTGAGGAGGCCTAGGCAATCTATGGGATCTTGGGTAGTATTTATCCCTGGCACACAAATGGACTTTGGGTTCCCATCCCACAATGAAGGTACTCTCTCAGCGTGGACTCTTGGGGGAGGGCCTAGGCCCTGACAATAATGAAATGACAGACTCTGGAGATCTCCCATGGTTACCCTCACACTCACTGGGGATCAGAGTGGGAATTGGGTGGAGGACTGGGAGGACTGGTAGAGGAGGGAGGGAGATGGAGCTGGAATTGACATGTGAAGCAAGCTTGTTTCTAATTAAAAACCACCCATATGCATAGGATTCAACTAATAATAAAAAATAATATAAAAGTTTTGTAAAAAGTTAAGAAATGAATTTTTACCAAAGCATATAAAAGAAATCAACTTAAATAAACCAATGATAAATTTGACTAAAATATAACAAGACAAGTAAAGTAAAATAAACAAATAGTAAAATGGAGGAAACTGTCACTTACTTTTCAGAGGATTGGCATGCCAAGTGAACAAAAGGTTACTTAAAACCAGGGAAAGAAAGTGCCAACAATTCTACATAGAAACACTGGGCAACTTAAATGAAAAGAGGCACAAACACCTCTCAGTTCTTTGAAAGGATGCTCAACTTTACTCAGGGGAAAATAGCTGCAAATTAACACTTTGCTTGAGTAACTTTTCTTACCTGTTCGAGTGGCAGGATTCCAGAGGCTTGCAGCAGACTCTGTGGCAAAGCTGTGGGGAAACAGACTTCTCACATAGTCCTGACCAGAATGCAAAATGCTGAACCTCTTGGGGAAGAAAATTTGGCATTGCCAAGAAAAAGAAAAAGATACATATTCATTTAGTATTTGATGAAACTACTTTACCCCCAGGACTATATCTCAAAATATAGGGCAACATATGAAATAAACAATAAACAGAAATATAAACAAGGCTGTCAGTTGTAGCAACTCTATGAAAGGAAGACGGCATAGAGACTTTTGTGCTCCTGTAGAAAGAAATGAGAGACAAGACTACATGCAAAGTGTCATCAAGATATGGACATAAAATTGTGTGACCACAGCACACATGCAGTGCATTCTGTCTCAAGAGAAGGCAATGATGTCTTCATTAGGGCTGAGCAATCAGTCTCTGCCACCCTCTTATTCTCAAGCTTAGACCAGTCATGCATCTCTTTGCTGACTGCTGCCCACAGAAGAAGAAGATTCTTTGTCCAAGGTTGGGGGCAGCATACAGATAAAAGCAGAAGTATTTTCAAAGGAATTTGCCAGCATGACCATGCAGCAGAATAACAATAGTACATTGTACTGTAGAGTATGTAATTTCCTCATGGCCTAGTCACCAATATTATTATAGTACAAGCCATGAAATCTCTTCCTGTGAATCAGGCATCAAATCCAATCAGAAAGTAATTACTTACCTCATAACAGTCATGCCATTATTGTACCAGCAGGCAAATATTGCCTGGTAGGTTATCATGCAGGATCCAGCACTGGTTAAGACCATTAATGTGTTTTGTTCCCCCAACAGATTGCATGGGCCTTCTGGCACTATGAAAGCTGGCCAACATGGAGTAAGCCTCCTTGTTGGTTCAAGATGGATTTTTCTGGGTATCTTCAGAAATAGGGTCCCACTTGGACCTTAAAATGGGGAAAAAACAATAGCAATAATCTGGATTGCTTTGGAGGCTTCTGGGCCTTCCTGACCAATAACTCCTAGGGAGTATGTTCGATGGAAGAAATAACTGAAATACAATAGCTCTCTTTAAACAAAGAGAGGGGAAAAGGTAGAGGAAATAGTTTCAGTAGAGTCATACATACTAACCTTGTTCAGTAAATTTGAATATACAATTATGTACATATTGTAAATAATGATTTACTCTACAAAGTTTAAAACCAGGTATAAAGAGTTACAAATGGTGTGAAAAGATGATGTAATTGTTTATCCAGTTTTCAGTAAAATTATGTTTCAATAACTTTAAAATATACTGGAATTCACTTTTACTGATATATAAAAACAAAAAATGTATAGCTATTGGTGAGAGAATATAAAAATCTATACATGTACACATTGTGTGATGTTTAAATGGTTAAATCTGTATCCTCAAACAGTTATTTATTTTCTAAATAACTTAAAAATAAACACTTCTTTGCACACGACTGGAGGTTTTTGCATCCTGCGAATACAGAACCATGTTAGTAACTAGGTTGGGGATGTAGATTAGATGTGAAGTCTTTTCCAAGCATCACAAGGTTTGAGTTTGATGACAAGTCCTTCAAAGACCAAACTACATAGTTAAAAATGATTTAAAAATATTCCTGTTAAATAAACTAGCAAAAGAACCATGGGACTGTTTTTAGTCACCTTGTTTATTGATAATGTTGATTTTGTTCTACATGACAGAATATAAATAAAATTAATGGCATGTTCCTAATTGTAATTTTCACTATGCTTCTAAAGCAATAATATGCAAGGTGAGTAAACTTAAGTAAAAGGCAGGATTTGATTTGAAGGGATCAGAATGAAGTCCTTGTGTTGCTTTCCCTTAACATTGTAAAATGTATTATCCTTTGGTTTTGAGTAGTCCTAGAAATAATGACTAGCCTAAAATAACAATAAGCAAACACTATATCTGGACTTTATAACAAAAATTTTACATTGAGGGAAATCAGAATTCAAGGAACTACTGATTATCAATCTGGGGCCAGAATTGCAGCGATCAATCTGGAACAGCTTGTCATATCTGAGAACAGGCAAGCTATCCAAGGCATGTTCAAGCTAGTCTAGAGCTAACTGTTAATTTGCAGGAAATATTAGGTTGAAACACATTAAATTGGCACTTTATAAATCAAAGCTAGCTGAGTGTTTTCAGTTTCATATGTTGGTATAATGAAAAGGGACAGAGAGTCCTATTAAATTATAACAGGTATGTAAAAACATTAGGTATAGATATTAATAAATTATTAAAAAAATTATAAGACCAGAAATACAATTTCTATTAATAATACATAAGACAAAAGATTAAATAGACTACACAGAATATAAAAGTCAATTAAATACTCTGAATAATTGCAATAAATGAACTATATTGAATAATATTGCAAATAAAAGATCCTTAAATGTCAGAAAATACAAACTTTGTGTATTCAGGACACTGAGTGACAATTAGCCTTTTGGTGTGAAATGTTATTGCAATTCTTCATAAGAATCTCATTTTTCAGGATAGGTACTGAATTACTGCCAAGAAATTCTTTCTTTCAGTGTAGACAGGAAATGTTTGCAATTCAATGGCTTGTGGTTTGCCTACCATACACAAAATCATGATGTTTACTCTTAACACTGGAGAGGCTAAACAAAAAAGAAAAGAGAAAAAGTAAATTAAGCATAAAAGGAAATGAATATAATTATGAAAATAGATGTGTATGCTTCATGAGGCTAATATGCAAAACTTCCATACTCTTGTTAAAAACTACCTGATGTTAATTACTTTTATAAAGAGAAAACAGACTTCGGCTTTTATCTACTTTACTATATATGTGATTTTGATAAGTTTCCTAAGATTTTGCCAGCAAGGTACTTACTTTTGAATATTTTTATATTTTAAATTAATTGCATCATTGCCATTTTCCCTTTCCTCCCTCTAACTCTTTCCCCATCCATGTATCCCTCCCTTTTCTTTATCTCAAATTCATCTCTCTCTCTCTCCCTCCCTCCCTCTCTCTCTCTCTCTCTCTCTCTCTCTCTCTCTGTGTGTGTGTGTGTGTGTGTGTGCGCACACACATGTGCACAGGTGTGTGTGTGTGCTCTATAACTTATTTGTCTCATAATGTTACATGTTTATATATGATCTCAGGGTTGACAATTTGATATTGGATAACCATTTAGAGTCCTCTTTCTGGAACAGACATCTCTCCCACTCATATAACTCCTAAGTTTCCTGCAGTTTCCAGTCTAGAGTGAAAACTCCCCTTTCTGTGATAGTATGTCTATTTCTGTTATCCTTGTTCAAGCCTTGGTTAGGCAGTCATGTTTACCCTTATGAAGTATAACAAAGTAATCTTAAGAATTAGGAAAGAAGGAGCTGGAGAGATGGCCCAGTGGATAACAAAGCTTGTCGTTCTTTAGAGGACCTGAGTTCTGTTCCCAGAACCTATGTTGTGTAGCTCACACCTTCCTGCCTGTAACTCCAGCTGCACAGCATCTACACCATTTTCTGGACTCTGGGAGCACTACACTCATGACAAACCATGCTTAGAAACACACAAGTATGTATTTGTTTTATAAAAGGAAAAGGTAGAGAGGACTTTTAAAATTATTATTACATAGTACACACCAGATACTATACATGGAAATTATAATGTGTTAACATCTTTGGCTAACATATTTGGTTCAATTGTTTATTGTCATGTTCATGCTAACTTCATGATCTATATTAGGTAGTAGTAAAAAAGGATCACTCAACTAGATTCAAATAAAAAGTCACATGGCACTTTTCAATTCAAAGTAATATAACCAACATATATTCGTTTTTGGGTACACAAGACCCTGGAAATTCTGCATATCTGGAAAATAAAACCTATATTTTCACAGGTTCCAGGACCTGGTTATCCAACAACTGAATAACCAGCTCAATCTATGTGTATGATTGGCACACTTCAGAGCAGATTTCTGACTACAAACCTGCCAACAAATCTACCTGGTACTCCATGTTTAAACATTTGAAACACTAGCATAAACCATAAAGATTCATTTTGATTACCTCATATATTCCTGTTGAGAAATGATATGACTATAGTATCTTCTGTCTCTGTGAGAATTCAGAAACTTGCTTTATTTATTAACGAGCAGATACCTCATCTACAGAATGGGAGAAGTTGTTCTTGCCTGCAGCATGCTTGTGAAGATCAAAGTCATGAATGCATACACTGCTCTTAGTCTTCATAAGTCACATAGGCCAGGAAACTACCAGCACATTCCCCATTAATAGAATTAATAGGATTTGGGTCTAAACATGTCTCAGCCATTTATGAACTGAGGGTTATTAAACAATTACTTTTGCTTTCTGAACCTTAATTCATCCACCTAAAAAATTACTACTTCACAAATGTGTTTGAAATTCTTTAGTGATCTAGTATAGAAAAATGTGCTTATTTTGATGGATGTTAAATAGACCTTACTTAAGATGACTCATTTTTAAAAGGATCTCAATAATAATTTACTAATATTGCTGTTATTTTCTTATATATGGAGCCACACTTTCTACTCTTTTCATTATCATCAGAGCACTTTACAATGCTATTAATATTATTTCATAAATGTCCCTTCTAATGGAAAAACTATGATATTGACAGCCAGCTGTGGATGCAGGGGAATCATATTTTAGCAGAGAGATGCCTCCCATGCATTTTCATGAGCAATATCCCCTGGGAAGTAGGTGGTACCCAGTTCATTATTTTGTCAAGCTCTTCCTTCTAGGCTTCAAGCGTTCCAGCCATAAGCAAATGTCTCTATTAATTCTGAGTCATTTCATTTGCTGACTACAGTGTATCCCTCCTCTCCGTGGTTCTGTACATGAAAGAGCTGTTGTCTCCTTGAAATGTATTGTCCATCAAGAAAAGAGTTTCCTTTTGGGGTATTTTGTTTTGTTTCACAACAAGGACAGATATACTTCTGAGTGACAGTTAAATTTGTTGAGGGTATTAAATTGCCAATGCTAATGCATTTTACAATCTTCTCAACTGATTTAATATATTAGGCTGCCACTCAAAGTTATGATAAACAATGCCGCACTCTTAGTTGGAAATCATTCTGTCAGATCTGTAGGCTTTCAAAAATGCCCACCTATGTTCAGAGTTTACAAACACAGTCTTGTTTCTCTGTGGGCTGCCCCCAAAACCAGTGACATAAATACTTCAATTTGCATCCCTTCTCTCAGGGCTTGGAACTCTTGTGAAGCCATAATAAACACCTGGCAGGAATTCTCTGAAGCTGGGAAGTAATTTTCCATTTGGGATGTTAAAAATGCTGTTTCATGTAAGGAAAATATATCTAAAACTTATTATCAGCCTTCTTCATGAACTTTTCATGACTTCTAATGTGCTTCTCAAGTTTGAAAATCACACAACCGATACAAAGAAAGAAAAGAGAGACAGAAAACCAATTCTGCTGCTTGACAAAAATATGATTGATACAAAGGTGCATGTAGTGTGTGTGTGTGTGTGTGTGTGTGTGTGTGTGTGTGTGTGTGTGTCTGTATGTGTGTGCATGTACTGCCTGAGGACAAATTTTGTCTGTCAAGAGAAATCAGTTGGTCCTGCTTAGTTCAGGAATACTAATAATAGAACCAAAGAGAGATATCTCAAAAACCCTAAGTGGAAAGTGATTCCCAGAAATCACTTTAAAAATGGAAGGAGAGAGCACACTCCACAAAGTCATTTAGTCTCCATATGCATGCTGGAGCACACTGCTACACACTAGTACATACACTACAATACACTATTTCTATTATTTATCATTTTATATTTATTAATAATAGTAACAATACATTTTGAAGGGAATTGGAAATAGCAGAAACATATAAAAATATCCTACTAATATGGCGTTTAAAATTCTCGAGGCAGTAGCCGAGAGGCTACCTTAAAAGCCTTTCCCCTATAATGAGATTGATGACTACCTTAATTGCCATCCTAGAGCCTTTATCCAATAGTTGATCAAAGCAAAATCCAGTTGTAGAGAGGGAGGAAGGATGAGAAAGGAGCCAAAATCATGCTGGAGAAACCCACAGAAACACTTGACCTGCTCTAGTGAGAGCACAGAGAACACAGGTGTAAAGCTGGGGAACCAGCATAGGACCACGGCAAGTCCTCTGAATGTGTGCCAGCTAGGAGGCCTAGGCAGTCTATGGGACCTCTAACAGTAAAGCCAGTGTTTATCCCTAGTGCACAAATGAATTTTGGGAGCCCCTTCCTTATGGAGGGACACTATTGCAGCCCTGATACATGAAAGAGGGCTTAGGCCCTCCCACAAATGATGTGACAGACTTTGATGCTCCCCTGTGGCAGGCCTCAAGCCTTTGGGAATGGTTGGGGGTAGGTTGGGGTGCTAGGGGGAATGGGAGGATGTTAGGGCAAGGGAATGGAGAGATTAATGTGTAAAATAAGATTTTTTCTAAAATAAATTAAAAATAAAATAAAGTTCTTGAAATGGTTTACATATGCTGTTTCATTTAATTTTCAAAATAAATTTACAAAGTATGGAGGGAAGAGGGTATTATTTCATTTTACAAATAAGAAATGGAATTCCAGGAGCAAAATCTAAACAAACAAATAATCAAACAAAAGAAACTCCACCAAGCTCAAAGAATAACAAGTACAAAATAAAACAAATGGTACACACAAACACACACAGGACTATTGTAAAACATCCCGTGAGACGTAGATAGCCCTATAGGATAAAGTTAAACCCAGTCAATGTGCAATACATGCTTTAACGTAAGCACTGCAGAGTATTTCTAAGAGCAGAAACAGAGAATTTGCAGTATGACTATATTAATTTGAGTAGGAATCTTATGAAAGTAAGTGTTAGAAACTTGTTTATGCTAATGTAATTCAAATAGACTTTAGTATACCAAAGAAAGTTTCCCAAGTGTAACTGTATACAATGAAACTAGAAACAGGTAAAAGAAAGGTGATGTCCTCAGATAACTCAACTTCTGAGAGATACAGTGCAAATAGCTTTCAGGGTCTAACATTGTGTCACATAAGTATTATATAGTTTTGGTGAAGGATTCCATATTGAGCAGGGAGATTCAAAAAGAAATAGGAATAATGGTGAATGCTGGACAGAGAACCCTACAAAGAAATAAATATGGAGGTAAGGTTGATATTCTGGAAATGTGTTGTTTTGAGCATTTGTCAAAAATTTTTATAACCTTTCAGGGGGGAGTATACAAATATCAAATCAGAAATGATGTGACATTGCAGACTTTACAATTTTATTCTGAAATCACCAGGAGCTGTCCTGAACCCAACAGATTTTCAACTTTTAACTTACTACATTATCCAATATGTAACTCATAAAGTGCTAGAACTTCCCCCCAAAATATTCTTTTTGATGCAGTAAAAGATTTCCAAGAGATGCCTACTGGCTGCCTTCCAATAGTCTTGACAGGAATTGCAGTATTTGCTGCAACCCAGAGGCTAATATGGTCCTGCAGTCTCAGCAATACTTTTGCCAACTGAAACAAAACAGAAATGCAGGTGTGTGTAGGTCCTTGGAGAGTGGTTGGTGATGCTGGCCACAGTCATCAAACTTGCTCTCTATGGAGAAATCCAGGACAGTCTATTCCTGTGCAGTGGTGTATTCAATTGTCCCTTGTAATGAAATATTCTGAACCACAAAGGTAGTGTGATTTCTTCCTACAAAGGACTTGACATTCAGTATGAGTTTAATTAAATTCTGGTTAAATAGGCTGTTTTCTTGTTGGAAGATAGATTATGTTATTAGTTATATGATAATCAGATGGATGCATGGTGAACATGGTTCAGAGCAAAGAGAGTTTTCCTCTGGAAAACTCAAGGAATCTCATTCATCTAGTTATCCAGCATGGCTGGCCTGACAGTTGCTAATGTTTATAGACCAAGATTTAATACTACCTCTCTCCTTGCTGGACTTTTACCCACTCGCATTGAATAATACTAATTGGCTCTTGTAGTCACTCCTGTTTTGCAGAAATTTCATTGCTGACCAATTTTTTTAATTTCCATGTTCCTTTTCCAGTTATGTTAATGCTTTCTTTCCCCTTAGGCTCAATAGACATGTGGTCTTTTAAAGATGTCTCAGCCCTCTTCCACACTCACAAATTCTTTGCTGTTAGGGTCCCTCTTTTAGTAAGATATCAATGTTCTTTTCTTACCAATGCAAGAAAACAGAAAAGCTTCTCAAAGTTTTTATGTATGTAAGAAACTCATCACCTTAAGACTTTTCCATTGCTAAAGCAAAATACTCAAGACTAGATAACATTTAAAATGAGGTTTAGTTTATTCATAGACTGTTTCTGATCTTGATACAGACATCTGTTTATCCCTACTGTGAGTTTCCTTCAGTAAAATATGACGAATTCTATCATGTGTAAGAAATCACATGCTGCCGGGTGATGGTGGTGCATGCCTTTAATCCAGCACTTGGGAGGCAGAGGCAGGCGGATCTCTGTGAGTTCGAGGCCAGGCTGGACGAACAGCCTCCAAAAAAATACAGAGAAACCCTGTATCATAAAACCAAAAAAAAAAAAAAAGAAAAGAAAAGAAAAGAAAGAAATCGCATGCCAAGGAGCTAGAAAAAGCAAGGAAGGGCCACACTTCTCATTTATAACTCTCTTTTACAGAACTAACCAGGGTTTCCATTAGGCTATAAACCTTAAAGAGTCCAGTATTTCTGATATTACCACACTGTGATGCCTGCTTCTGACATCAGAATCATTGGTACACACAATCAAAGCACATTCAAACATAGTACCAACTTAGTTGAAGAATTTTTAAATAACTCTTATAAGAAATGAAGTTGCATGAAAGCTTAACCTCTCTGAATGCTAAGGAGGATAAAGAAAATATGTTTAGCAAACATTCTAAGCACAGGTTCTGCCATCAAGGGCTGTTATTTTAAAAACAAAATGGCCACACATGAGAGAGGGTCAAAATGTTAAGCAGAATAATACTGATGCTTTGCTGCCATAAAAGCACATATAACAATTTGCTTAATAATTGTGTTATAAATAGTATTTAAGCTGCCACAAGAATATTGATAGTTCTCAGAATGCAAAGATGATGAGATGACATTCTTAGGATTGGGTGATGGATTAATTCTATAATCATCTTCCAGGATTCCATAACAAGCTTTAGATGCTAGAGTTTTCTGATTCAACCTGGATGTTCAGGTTTTGGCTCTTGTGTAAAACTTCCTCTGTGTGGAATGTGTTTCTTAACACTTGTGCCTGGCAAATACTTACTTCTCTTTCAAGCACCGAACCCTCTGACCCACACGGTACTAATTATCCTCATTATTCCTGATCCTCTCATCTACTATTTGATTCGCTACTGTTCTTATACCCATTACCTTATAGCACAATTATTTGTACATTTATCTGACTCAGATTGTAATTATTTAAGGTCAACGACAATACTGTCCTCATTCCCAAGTCCCCATCTTCAGTACCTAACATTCAATATGTGTTGAGTAAATGTGGGATAAAAGAATTAATTAATATGCTATGTTAAAAATAAATTCAGCAAGTTAATAAAGGAAAGGGTCACTGTAGGAGGAGCCAATGGTGTGCTGGCTAATGTTTAACAACTGACTTCCTACAATCCTAAAAGACCACAATTATAGCATTTGTTAGCTTTCACAGTGTGCATTAGCCAGTGTTGAATTTTAATATGCTGCTGAAAAAGAAGATGAGAAGTAGTAACACACTATTATATAAAACATGTACCTTTTCTTATATTTGTATAACTAGGACCCAGAACATAAATAACAGTAGGTACTTAAATAATGAGGAAGTCATCTTCAGGATTAATGTACTTATAATATGCTAATTTACTCTCTGTATACAATTATTTTAAAATCATGGCCAATCTTAACATCTGGCTTGATTTTTTTGAAAATCTCACAGAGTTCTCTTGCTGATATGAATTAGTTCTGACAACTCACTGCAGAAGGTATTGGGATGTGAAGAAAGTAACACATAGAAACATTTAACAGATAAGGTGCATTTGATGTGTCTGTGTGGTGCAGTTATTTCAATAAGACACTGAACTTGAATGAGAGATACATGACCCACAAACATTCAAATTTCCATATTTTGAGTTGGCAGACTTTTCTTTAACACCAACACAAGTGGTAAGCACTTACTTAGCTCTTATTAAATAGTAAATGAGTAAGTCAAATAAAAACATACTTCATAGGCTTCTCAGTGTCTCCTTTGGTAAGATCAAGAACAGTCTGTATATATTTAAAATTAAAGAAGGATGATAGTGTTGCCTACCCAGAGACTCCATTCATCACAGAGTGTTGGTGGAGAAAGTCCAGGGCAAATGCCAGATTCTCAGGTTGATGATGACTCTCACTAGAAAGGAATCTCTGCAATAACTTTGCATCCTTTGATGATAAGCCAATCCAAGATCATCTTGTAACTCCAGAAGTATACCTGAGCTGCACAAAGATTGATTTGAAAAGATAAAAGATGCTTCTGCTTCCATCAGATTCTGGATGAAGGTTCTAGGATGGCATTTAAAGTAGTCATCAATCTCATTTAAGGTAGTCTCTCCACTATTGCTTAGATTCTTAGTTGGAGTCAACCTTGTGTATTCCTGGAAATTTCCTTTGTGTCAGAAAACCCAGCGAAATATCTGAACTGAACAAGTGGGAGCTCATAGACCCCAAAATGACAGCTGGGAAACCTGCATAAGACCAGATGTGGGTGTCAATTTGGGGCTTGGTCAGTCTATGAGGCCATTGACAGTGGAACCAGTATTTATCCCTAGTGAATGAACGGGCTTTGGGAGCCCATTCCTTCTGGAGGGTTACTCTCTCAGCTTAGATATACCTGGTATGGCCTAGGTTTTGCCTCAAATGATGGGGCAGACTTTGATGATCCCCCATGGGAGGTCTCACCCTCCCTGAGAAGTTGATGGGTTTAGGATGGAAATTGGGATTGTTATCTAATATAAGATTGGTTTTAATTTAAATGAAAAATAATTTAAAAAGAAAAGATAAAAGATGCCTTAGTTTTCTCTTGCTGTGATATGACTGTGATGGCTATTATCAGTGTCAATTTGACTACATCTCTAATTAATAAACATCCAAACAACTAGGAATACTAGTGAGGGATTTTACTCAATGGAATCATTTGAAATGGGAAGATCCAGTTTTAATCTAAATCTTTTAGTTGGGAAGGTTCACTTGTAATTCAGATCTTTTAAAGTAGAAAGACCCACCTTTAGTCTGGGACACACTTCTAGTGGCAACTTGTGTAAAGAACACTGAGGAAGGGAGCTTTTTCTCTTTGCCTACTTGCCCTCTCTTGCTGGCAAGTCCATTATTTCATTGGCATTAAGTCTTTCCTTTTCATAATTCAGTCATTTACTGAAGACCAGCTGAGAACTGTTCAGTCTCAGAAACGAACAACTTACTGGTTACTTGGACTTTCCATTGGTAGACAACCATTGTTGGACTAGCTTGACTAGAGCCTGTAAGCCTCTCTAATAAATCCTCTTTGTTTATTTTCATTCTATCAGTTCTGTTCCCCTAGAAAACCCTGACTAATATAATTATCGAGGAAACTTATAAAAGAAATAATTTAATTTGTCTTATGATTTCACAAGGCTAGAGTCCAGAATAGCCAAAAGAAGTAACAACTGAGCACTCACATCTTAATATACAATCAAAACGCAGAAAGAGAATCTCTTTTTTTTTTGGATACAGGTCATTTATTTCAGAGCATGTCCAGAGAATTGATTTGAAAAAAACAGCAAGTGAACAGGAAGCCAAGACAAGGAGTTCCCAACAATAACAGCAGCAACAACAAAATAAAATAAAATATGAATAAAATGAAATGGTTCGTGGAAGAATCCAAGAATCTGTCTCATCAAAAACACACTGGAAATTTTAATGTGTTTTCCATAGAGGATGCAGTATACACTGAGAGAGAGAGAGACAGAGAGAGAGAGAGAGAGAGACAGAGAGAGAGAGCGAGAGAGAGAGAGAGAGAGAGAGAGAGAGAGAGAGAGAGAGAGCACTTTTCCATTACATTTATAGTGGCTCAAGGAAAAGCAAGCTGAGCTGTGGTTGCCATCAGAGCATGTGTGTGTCCTCAGTTTGACTGTGCTAGAAATGCCCTCACCCCATGGTGGGGATTAATCACGTATTTGGACAATTTCACCAAGCTGTGTTTGTGGAGACTGTTCAAGGGTCTTTTTAAAGCTCAAAATCTACCTCTACCCCCATCCCTATTGATACACTTCGTCCAGCAAAGACACACCTCCTAATCCTTCCTAAACAACCAACTGGGGATGAAGTACTCAAATATATAAGACTATAAGGGCCATTTTCATTTAAACCACAACAATTTCTGACTACGATGACAACAATAATAGCATATCATTGTAATGTGAGCTTTCTATAGCCCCAGCTAATCCTGCTGCCCTTCTCTGACCCAAAGAAATACACAGACACTGTATTATTTATAAAGCTGTTGACTGGTGACTTAGGCTTCTATGTATACTACTAATCTATGTATTCCACATGGACTTATCTTCCTGGAGAAAGATCCAGGGACCCCTTACCCCTCTAGTGTCCTACATGTGGAATGCTCAGCATGTCCGCAGAGAAGAAAAAAAGAGCGATTTCCTGTTTGTCCCTGCTTATATTCTGATTCTGCCCAGCTAGGTCACTTCCTACCTGTCTGTGCAGACTTCCAGACATCCATGGTTAGCTAGTGGCATTTTCTGCCCAGCTACGTCACTTCCTGCCTGTCTGGCCAGTCAGCCAGTCAGTGTTTTATTCATTAACCAACAAGAGAAACAAATATACAAAAGAACATTCCCCATCATATCATTTTGCTTTAAACTCACTGACACCTGTACTACACACTGGTGTCCTTCATAAGCCTGATATATGGAATTCATAGAAGTGTCCCAGACATTTCTGTTTGTATAAAATGTCCCCATATCTTGGATAATGTGCCTAATGGTATGTTCTGTTGCTATAGAATACTAAGAAGGGGAAATGGCACAAGTGTACAAATAAGTTCCTGAATCATTGCCCATCCTACCTGAGTGAAAAGTGAAGCACCTTGATGATGGTTACCTTTTTGAACACCTTGGTTCTGTGAGAAAAAAAGGACATTAAAGGTGGATAAAATGTAGCTAAGAAACAGTAGACAGGGAAAGCTTTGAGCTACTAAAAGGTACTGTTCCTTAAGTGTCTTTTCTGGACAAGGGGGTGACACCCCCTCTCTGTTTCTGATATGAAAGATAAAATGATACTATGTATGATTAAACACAAGAAAGTATTTAGTAAGTTATATTCTGTAATTTCTTTATTAGATTAATAGCATTTTTTATATTAAAGATAGGAAATGGGGCTAGGGAGATGGCTCAGTGGGTAAAGTGTGGATGTTAAAAGCATGAAGAAGAATTGGATTTGACTCCTTAGAGCCCACCACAAGGTAAACACGGTAACACAATCCCATCACTACCAGGGCATGATGGGAGGTAGAGACAGATGCCCTGGAAGCTCACAGGGCAGACAGCCTAGTGTACACAACAGCAAACAACAAGAAACCCAAACTCTGTCTCCAACAAGGTGAAAGATGAGGACCAACAGCTGTTCTGTGCATGTGCACCCACATTCACATGAAAACCCACACACAATTTTTTAAGACTAGGAAGCAGTCTATGTGACAGTGTGTTTACGAGCTAGTTCTAAAATGAAAGGTAAATTCTAGCTATGCCTACTTTATTATGATGAACCATTTTCTTTGATTAAATTTTGCTGATATCAACAACTTTAAATATTGCATCAAAGTTAAGCATTCCATAAAATTCTATATGCTGATGGGAAAAAAGTGAAAGCACAGCTGCATTGAATGTTAAATTTGAGATACTTAAGAGATAACACCCTAAGTCTTAGGAGACAGGGACGACAAGACAGAACTATAGCAGCTTCATTCTCAGACACATATTACCTGGCCAGTTAAATATTGTGGAGCATTTTCTTATGAGACCTTTCTCTCCTCTCCTGCCTGAGGATCTAGATAAAATCTTAATAGTTTGGAGCTTTGATACAGCTCAGTTAGAACAGATAAAGCTCTAGATTGGTCCCTGGCACCTCATGATGTGGACTCTCAAGCTCACACCCATAGTCCCAGCACTTGGAAATTGAAGGTAGGAGGATTGAAAGTTGGAGAATACCTGTGACTACATAACTAGCCTGGGATACAGAGAGTGAACCTGTCCTTTAGAAGGAAAAAAAGGAAAGGAAAAATTGCTTTGCTTTTCCCCGCTCTATGATGCCCAAAGAAAATAATAATACCCATGTTCTAAATATGGCAACAAACAAGAAACATGGGACTCCATATCACTGCACATATTCAAGAGCACCTGATCCAGTGACAGACTTTGTCCGGCTTTCTTGTTAAATGAAGAGAATAATGGCCCATTTTTTAAAACTACTCAAGGTTAAATTTTGTATTCCTTGCAGACATTCATGTTTTCTAACTAATGTGCCCAGCAGAACACGCCAAAGAATGCTTTTCCTCATCTGTTTGGAACAGGAAAAAGAAGAACTGACTGTAGATTTGATGCGTGGCCAGCAAAATATCTGAGACCTCTAGGCAAAACAGACTCGCCTTCCTTCTGGACTCTGGGTCAGTTTGTTAAGCAAAAGGTGATGGGTTATGCTTTGTACATGGGGAACTAAAGAAGACAGGGTACATAAACAAGCTGCCTTCAATAATGGTAGAATGTCATCCAAGATATTTGACATTTCCTGTACAGTTTGAGAAACTGATAGTTGTAAAAAGACATGCCATAGTGCCAATCCATGGCTGCGTCTCGTGTGCAGTCTGGCACATATGTCTTATGGCTCAGCACAAGCGGCAGAAGGAATGAACAAAAAGAAAAGAGCAATTTCCCCACCGCAAATTGGAAAGGCTGCCAACCAGCTAAGTGATCTGCCATCAATCAGTGTTAAATTCTCCTTAGCTGCAGAAAATTCAAGGGCTAACTATTGCTGAGAGATTTCACACAGTGACTAATGGTAGATGACAAACACATTTAAAATCTGCATAGACCAGCACCAGTTTAAGATGTAACATGAATAATAAATAACTTTAAAGAAAAATCCTAACAAATGAAATAAGATATAGTCTTTTCCAACATAAATTACGGAGAAGATTATAGTTCCAGAAAGGTATTTGCAAAATGACCAAAACTAAGTCAAAAGTGTAATTCATTCAGAAGGCAACTATATTTGATGATTTTTGCACATAAACAGATTTTGAAAGGGTTAGACATAAAAGCTATCAAACACTAGTCACCCGGGTGTAACTGGGAGGAAAATCTCAGGTCTTTGATCAGTTATAAGTGGCTGTCAGTGAGGGAATTTCAGACAGACTCAAATGTGGCAAGACAGGCTTTCTGTTTTCCAAGACATATTAATAGTTCTTTGGGAGAATAATTAGAAAAAGTTCTATCTCAAACCATGCTGACGTACAAGCATGGAAGAAAAATGCTGTGGTTAGAGCATAATTCTAGAAGGCTTAAATACTCTTAAATTTATGGTCTGTTGGTATTCAGAAAACAAACAAATACCAAAAAAAGCATTGGATTCAGAAACATAGATCCAATATTGTATTCCCGGGTGAGATGGATCAGTAAGTTATGTGTGTTGTGCAAGCAGGACTACTGGGGTTCAGATTCCCCTGTAGCCTAGTTAAAAGCCAGGCATGGCAGCAGACATGCTCTGAGTCAGAAACAAGCCTATCCATTTGAGGGACTGCCTGATCATTCATGCTAGCTAAAATGGTGGACTCTAGGTCCAAACAAAAACTCCACCTCAGGCTGACAGAAGCTGTTCCTTTGCCACTACACCTTTCTATACATGTTAATGATATCATTAAATGCTCCCTAGTGTTAAAGGTGCACTCCAGTGTGCATAACTGAACAAAGATTCATTGTGCTCTTCTTCTGTATTCATGGTGCGTAAAGGATCCATCCTTTGTAGGTCATCCTTGCTGTTATTTAGGTATTTATATTTGTACCACTGTTAAACAATGGTGACTCGTTACATAGTTTTTGTATTTGTACTTGATGAACATTTATTACATGATAGATACAGTGCATTGTTTAACTACAGTAGTATGGAAAAAGACAATCTTTTTTATCATTTTTTATTTTAATTTTAAATAGCTTGTTTTACATGTCAATCCCAGTTCCCTCTCCCTCCCCTCTTCCCGCACTCCCCTTCCCCCTCCCTCCCACGCTATTGCCAAATCCTTCCACATAGGGGATATCTAGAGTCTGTCATTTTACTCTTGGTAGGGTCAAGGCACTCCCCTAAGAGTCCAGGCTGAGAGAGCATCTCTCTTTGTGCTATAGGCACATGAAGACAGTTTGTATACCAGGGATAGACACTGATCCACAGCTCAGGGCCCCATAGGTTGCCCAGGCCTTCTCACTGACACTCACATTTGGGGGGTCCAGATCAGTCCCATGCTGGCCTCCCCACTGTCGGTCTGGGGTCCAAGAGCTCTCCCCTGTTCAGATCAGCTGTCTCTGCTGGTTTTGCCAGCCCATTCTTTGCCAATTTGCTCATCACTCCTCTCTCTCTGTCACTGGGTTCCTTGGGTTCAGTTCAGTGATTAGTTGTGTGTTTGCCTCTGCTTCCATCAGGAAGCAGGATGAAGGCTCCCGGATGGTTATAAACATCAAGTTCATTATCAGGAATGGGCATTCGAGGTGGTCCCTCCACTATTGCTTAGCTTGCCAATTGATGTTATACCTTTAGATCACTCGAGGTCACTCTGGTGCCTGATCTGTCTTCGAGGAAAAAGACAATCTTATAGGAGTGGTTTTTCAGATCTTCAATAATTTCATTTCTTTAAATTAAAAAAATAGATGGAAAGTTATAGAATATTCCTAAGTTTGGTATCTGCCTTCTACATGTGGTACACACATATAACAGAGACAGGAGGGAGGAAAGGAAACAGGGAGGGAGGAAGGGAAGGACAGAAAACATGAGAGATTCTGTAACCAAACTTGCTATGTCTCCATTTTCTTATAGATTTTGTTTAAATAACATGACTAATCTCATGAGAACCTTATGAAGGGCAATAAATGTACCATGTAGAAAACTCTCTAAAGAATTGCACAAAATTTTTTTGACTATTTGTTCTATTATTTGGTTTTGGGCTATAGTTAAGTGTTTATGTGTCAGAAGAAAACCCCAGGGATGGAGGAAATCAGGATGCCCTTTGCCCTCCTCAGTTCTGATAAAGCATTTAGATGACTAAAGTAAACTTGCTGGGATTAAGGTCCTGGAATTTTGAGATACTTTTTGAAGCTATGTAAACAGGCAATAAGATGAAAGCAATTTTTAAATCATGAAAACTGAATTTTGTTAATCCATTTTACAAATATTACCACATTCAATATTCAATTACGTCCCAGTTTCTGCAGGTGTGCTAAGATGAACTATTTTTCATTAATTGGAATTTAATTGTTATTATCATCAAGAGTTTAAAATCTTTTGACAAAGTTGATATTTCTGTGTATTAGTCTTGTGACTTGTTGCAATGCAACTTTTTCATTCAAAAGAAGCATTATACACCACCACCAAAGAGATTGCAGTTGTCAGTGACATCAATTGCAGACTCTAGCAACTGTGACATCATAAACAACAAAAATGCATGTATTGATTGAGAAATCTAAAGAAAACACGTAAAGTTATGATCTCATTAATAACCTGTATATAGAAAGCAGATTGGTCATTATTTATAATTTCTTTTGAAAGACGAGAAACTTCATCACCAAATGTTTTTAGCTCTTGTAAATTTCCCACAGCAAATTCATAATGCCTACTAACTCAGATTTATGATTCTTGTATGTTCTTCAAAGATGCTTTTACGCCAAGTCCAGCAACATTCCAGACAGCTTCTCTGGTAACTGAAAAGAATTGCATATTAGTAAAACATATAATTGTTAAAATTGGTTTTTATTTAAATTAAAATATTTTATTTTACATACTGATTCCATTTCCCTCTGTCCCCCACCAATCCCCTGCAACTGGATACTTTTAAAATTATATGCATTAACACCAATGTCATAAGTCTGTTGTATTTTCTATATATTGCCATTAAGAAATCAGGTAAAGAGGTAGTGATAGGCAAGATTTATTAGCCAAGATGGCCTTTACCACACCCTATCTCTGTCTCTTGGATATTTGAAGCTATCTCTCAAAACTGTGTAGTTTCAAATGTATTATCAGGTGGTATGTGTTTACCATAGAAGCTAATGATAAAAGGTAAAAATGTCAAAAGCAATAGTGCCTACCTCATTTAGGAAAATAGATTTAGCTAATATGATTATCTCCAAATAGAAACAATAAAATATCCAAAGAGTCTAAATAAAATCAGAACCATTTAAAAAAGCATTCACACAAGCATGCTTGTGGTCCCATCCTCTCATGTATTTATTCATGATTTTCATATGTGCATATGTTGGTATAGAAGTCCAGGCCAATACAGATACATACACAGATATATAATAAGCAAAGATGTGATTAATATTTATCCTAATACCCAAGATCTAAGTTCAGGTAGTAAGGTAAATATTCCAAAGAACTAGAAAGTTCTATTAATTTCACAGAAATGTTTCCAAAATTTAAATAAATATCTCTCTATAAAAGATAGCTGACATTTCTTCCCTTTGCTATTACAAGACTTGAAGTTAATATTTCTATATTTAATCTTCATAATTTCCTAAGATGCCACAAATTAATATCAATGCTATAAAAAGTAAAAATATTGGAATACAGAGTCATCTAATGACCTGTTAGAGTTCTAAGGGAAACTTCCAAACCAAATCTACTGAATCCAAAGTATAACCTATGATATTATCTGATGCTCCTAAACAAGGTCTTGACTTTGTAGCCAAGCTTCTTACATTTGTATATTTCATTTTATTTACTTTTAATTCAACATTAATATGATCCTAGGTAACACAAATGTCACTCACATCTCATGTACTTTTGGATTTAGAGAAAAACTGAAATTCCTAACATGTAGTTTCTTCTTGATTTCGTTGATCACTATAACTTCAGTTACTATGAGAGAGTAGTAAACTGCTGTACCACATTGAGAATTCCACATCTGAACTTAGCAGATGGCAGCGACTGTAACTTTCTCTTCAACAACTCCTTCTACAGCAGAGGCAAGTGTTACATTAGTACATTTCTATTAGAGAACAGGATGTGAGCAGTGTATTAGTTTGCTGTAATTGATCCATGATTCAGCAATTGAGTCACTTAATGAGTCCCATGTATATACCAAGTGATATAATTTTAAGAAGAGTCTAGCATATGGACCATCTGTTACAATAAATCCACAGTGTCTTGAGAAATGTGTGAGTAATGCTTATGTGGCCACATCTTCAGTCTGTAGTCTGTGCTTTCACTGAAGGTGAAAAGCCTAGAAAAACTGTTAGAATTCCATGTGCTGAGACTTGCACTTGTTTGGGACGACATATTCAACAAAAATAAAATTCTCATTACTGCCCAAATAGTATGTATATATATATGTATATATATGTGTGTGTGTGTGTGTGTGTGTGTGTGTGTGTGTGTGTGTGTGTGTGTGTGTGTGTGTGTGTAATATACTAGGATTTTTGAAGTCCAGTTTAGAGAAAAAAATACTTACCAATTTGGATAGAGATACCTTTTGGCTACAGATTTAGGACTACAGTAGGAACTGTCTTCAGTTCTACACTAAATGTGGTAACCAATGACAATAAAATAACATGATATCCTCGATATACATCAGAAATAGATATGTGAAAATGTTATAAGGATCTATAAGAGAGTTCAAACAAGCAATGGAGAATATCAGTCATTCATGTACTAACATCCTATGCTGCTCATAACTTGGTATTAGGCAGTGAACTGTGACATGATCCACATAATCTAGAAGAGAAAATCCCAGCACAAGAAGAGTAGCAACAACACATAGCATTGCAAGTTTTCTGACAGAGCTATATAGATTTTTACTGAAGTATCACACCATGACTGTAGACAGAGTTACCTAGCATAAAAATCTTAGATCTACAAGATGACATAGCTTCGCTGTGGTCTTGGAGGGTTTGTGTCTCTGCAGTCTACACAATATGAATTGTCTTTTAGATAATGAGTAGTACCTTTGATGACCTTTAGTGCCTCACTGAATACTTGGGCTGTCAGTCTCACAAACTGATGAGAATGAAAGCAAGAGCAAACTAATGAGAATGTGGCCATATCTTAAAAAAGGAATTCGAGCATTTAGACCTTGATATCAAAAGTTTATTTCGGGAATTTGGTAAAAATACATAGATTGAAGAAAAACATTTTAAATTATGCAGATCAGTTCATTCAGCCATATTTGTGACTGCAAAAATATTGAGACTGGAGGTCTCCCTCAACAAGTGTTGGAGGCCATGGGAGTATACAGCAGGTTACAACTGGTGTTCAACAGGCCAAACTATCAGGTGTGTTATTCTCTTGTGGGAAGCCCCACTAGCATAGCTGTGGGATCGTTGGCTGTAGATAACAATTTGTCTCTGTGATTTCTCTCATGAGTCACTTCATTTCTTCCCTAAGAATATCTTTGGGTATATTCCCACTGTTTGCTTGTTTATCTAGTGAAAACATCCCATCTCCATATATCTGTGCATGATCAGGAAGATTACTTCTCATTAATCTACATAATTGTCATCTATAGAGAGTATGTTAGAACATGCTTCATAATTAGATCTATTGTCCCAGGAGGCTGTAAGACACTTAAAGTCTGCTCTGTTCCTTTTCTTCAGAGTAACACAAGAAAATAACAATTTGTCCTCATTCTAAGACAAAAGGCATACAATTAGCTCATTTTTACCTCAGAGCAAGTTCAGACTAAAGGCTTTTGTAAATGGATCATAAGATTAAAACTTTACAGCTATGCACAAGGTCAGAGGCACAGGTGTCTAACCAAGTTATTAGCACAAAGAAGCCTAAAAATTTCATGCCAGTTCTTCATTTCCCAAGCCTAGCTGGTAATGGTCACAGACATACTACTGAAACCTTGAAATTTCACATTGCTATAGTAAAGGGCTCTGCCCTTATCACTCAAGCAATGGAATATGCTTTTGCCCAATGAAATGTAACCCTTGTAATGTTTTCATTATTGTGTCAATTCCTTTCTAAAAAATAGTACATTTAGGCTAGAGGGACAGAGAAGGGGGAGAATTGAAACAAAGGAGAACTAGAAGCTACAGAGGTAGAATTAGAACCAACAGTAGAATAAAGAACATGAATTGAACAGCATGTGTGTGAGTTCATTCCATACACCTTAGACTAGAAATTTTCTAAGTTCCTATTGCTAAGCTGATTGGAAATCTGAGAGAGAGTTTTGTAAGCTGAACTCACTAACTGTCAATGAATAGGAGATTCTGTCTATTAACAGTGCACAACATATTGACAAGCTGCACAGATGTGTGAGGTAATGCAGAATAAAACTCATAAATACTGCAAAATGAAAATGCATACAGTAGAAGAATATGAGAATAGCAATTTTAATGAGAGTGGTCATACATATTTGTTGTTTGTTATGGAAGCCTAAGTCACACAAAACACAGATCAGACATGTGGAGGGGAAGATCAAGCTACAGAGGTGTTGGGATGGACTGGCATAGGCTACTTCAAATGGACTCTTTTTAGTAGATATGACTGCAGGATTTGACATCATTAGAAAACAATTTAATTATTGAAAAATCTTGAACACAACCAAAAGTAAAGGAAAATATATAAATAACCACATATCTTAATTTCAGCGACAGAGTTCCCCAGAGATCCTAGGAAACATGATTTTACAACACTTTTCTTAGCAGAAAGTACCTTTGTCAAAGTATTATTTAAAAAATGTCTCAAAGTGCTTGTCAGTAACTTTATTTAAAGAGGTAGTATAGGTGTTGTCATAGAAACATTAGAAAAGGCTTTTATATGAGCAATTAAATGATTATCTATTTGGATATCACTGAACCCGAATCTTCAAATTTAAAAACAGAATGTGTATGTGCACACATGTGCTTGTGTGTATGCATGTGTACAGTTACATATGTGTGTTCAAAGTTAAGAAGTCTTATAAAAATCACAATGATTTTACTTGAAAAATAAAATAAAGTACACTTTCTAAATGCCTGATGGAAGGTCTTGAAAACAATGCATAATCCAAAAGCCATGAGAATCAATAAAAACACAAGAGTTTGGTCTGTAAGTATTATTTCCTATTAAAGAGAATCAGCCTTGTTTACAATAGTTCACTCCCACTCTAGAATAAGAAATGTACAAGTCAGTCATGGATCAGATGACAGAAACTTTCTTTTTTTTTTTTTCTTTTCCTCTCTCCCCTTACCTATCCTCTCTCCCTTCTCCCCCTCCTCCCCTCTCTTTTCCTCCCTTTTCCTCTCCTTTCCATTTCCTTCCTTTATTCCTCTATCTCTCTCTCTGCCTCTTTCTTTTTTTTCTTCTTTTTCTTTTTATTAATATTTTTTTCCATTTTAAATTTAGATAAGAAACAAGGTTGCTTCACAAGTCAGTACGAGGTCCCTCTCCCTTTCCCTCGCCTCCTCCCGTGCCCTCCCCCCATCCCCCCCCCGTTATCCCCTCATTCCCCCAGGGAGGGTGAGGCCCTCCATGGGGGTGTCCATAGTCTGTCATTTCATATAGGGCAGGGCCTAGACCCTTCCCCAAGAATTCAGGGTGAGAGTGCACCTCACATTGTTCTATGGGAGTCCAGAGACCGTGTGTATACTTGGGATGGGTACTGATCTGCTGTCCAAGGCTCAATAGATTACCTAGGCCTCCTCACTGACACCCAGATTCGGGGGGGTCTTGATCAGTCCCATGCTGGATTCCCAGGCTGATGCCTGGGATTCAAGAGTTAACCTTTGTCTGGTCAGCTGTTTCTGGGGGTTCAACCAGCCCAGTCTTAATCCCTTTGATCATCAGTCCTCCCTCTCTGATACTGGCTTTCTTGAGTTCAGCTCAGTACTTAACCAGCCAGTAAATGAAGTTACTGTTTCCCAGACTCTCTGGCCATAGGATTGTAGGCTGGCACTCCCCAGATCTATGACTAAAATCCATATATGAGAGAGTACATGCCATGTTTCTCTTTTTGTGACTGGGTTACCTCACTCAGGATGGTTTCTTCTAGTGTCATCCATTTGCCTGCGAATCTCATGATTCCATTATTTTTTTCTGCTGAATAGTACTCCATTGTGTAGATGTACCACATTTTCTCTATCCACTCTTCGGGTGAGGGACATCTAGGTTGCTTCCAAGTTCTGGCTATTACAAATAAAGCTGCTATGAACATAGTTGAACAGACATCTTTGTTATATGAATGGGCATCTTTTGGATATATGCCTAAGAGTGCAGTTGCTGGGTCTTGTGGTAGGTTTATTCCCATTTTTCTGAGGAATCTCCATACTGCTTTCCAAAGTGGCTGAACCAGTTGGCACTCCCACCAGCAATGGAGGAGTGTCCCCTTTCACCGCATCCTCTCCAGCATAAATTGTCATTGGTGTTTTTGATTTTAGCCATTCTGACAGGAGTGAGATGGTATCTCAGAGTTGCTTTGATTTGCATTTCCCGGATGGCTAAGGATGTTGAGCACTTTCTCAAGTGCCTCTCAGCCATTTTAGACTCCTCTATTGAAAACTCTCTATTTAGTTCTGCAGCCCACTTTTTAATTGGGTCCTTTGCTGTTTTGGAGACTTGCTTCTTGAGTTCTTTGTAAATTTTGGAGATCAACCCTCTGTCAGATGTGGGATTAGTGAATATTTTTTCCCATTCTGTGGGCTGCCTTTTTGTCTTGCTGACTGTGTCCTTTGCCTTACAGAAGCTTCTCAGTTTCAGTAGGTCCCATTTATTAATTGTTGATCTCACTGTCTGTGCTACTGGTGTTATGTTCAGGAAGCTGTCTCCTGTACCAATTCGTTCAAGGGTACCACCCACTTTCTCTTCTAAGAGGTTCAGTGTGGCTGGATTTATGTTGAGGTCTTTGATCCATTTGGACTTAAGTTTTGTGCATGGCGATAAACATGGATCGATCCGCATTCTTCTACATGCCAGTCTCCAATTATGCCAGCACCATTTGTTGAAGATGCTTTCTTTATTCAATTGTATATTTTTAGCTTCTTTGTCAAAGATCAGATGTTCGTACGTGTGTGGGTTAATACCCGGATTTTCAATTCGATTCCATTGGTATACCTGTCTATTTTTGTGCCAATACCAAGCTGTTTTCAGGACTATAGCTCTATAATAGAGCTTGAGGTCAGGGATAGTGATGCCTCCGGACGTTGCCTTGTTGAACAGGGTTGTTTTGGCTATCCTGGGTCTTTTGTTTTTCCATACAAAATTGATTATTGTTCTTTCAAGGTCTGTGAAGAATTGTGCTGGGATTTTAATGGGGATAGCATTGAATCTGTAGATTGCTTTTGGCAGGATTGCCATTTTTACTACATTGATCCTGCCTATCCAAGAGCATATAAAACAAGTTCATGTGGAATCAGTCTGTATCCTGAACCACCAGCAAAAATTAGGATACTTTAAGTTGTTGACCCTGACAGTCTAGAGAATGTACTCTAATATGTAATGTATCAACTCATGAATTTCTAGTTCTAGCAAACAATGATCATAGATTATTTTTGAATGCTGATGCACAGCCCAGCTCACTTGGAATACTGGTTATTGAAAATCTTCAGCCATTAATACTTCCTTTTTTAAAAAGCCAATAGTATACCTCTACTATTCAAGGATGAAATAAGATAACTGAATGTTAACTCTCATTCTAAGAGACATTAAATTATAAGAGTATATAGACAATTAGACATAACACTAAAGCATGGGCAAAATCATGCTGCTTCCTAAAAAAAATATTCAGAACTGCAAGAGCAGAGGGACCTGAGTCAACCCTGTGGCACCTCTACATGAAAGCAAATATTTTTCGAACCTCTTCGGACATTTTGTAAAAGCGACACAACATTTTAAGTGCTGTTTCATAGCCTATTTTTAGGGTTGGGAGTGTAACTGGTAGTAACATGAATGCCAAGCATGCAGCAGGGCCTGGGTCGATCTAGCACAACAAATAAAAATGAGGATGATGATGACAACAGGAAAGTTCTTTCAGTAAGAGCACAGATACAAATGACTCTAAGAGTAGACAGTAAAACAAAGTACCAGTATTAGCATCCCAAGACCAGAAATAGAAAAACAGTCACAGTAGTGTAATGGGTGAGTGTGAATATTCCCATAGGCTTGGTCCCCAGTTGAAAACACTGTTTAATGGGGGATTGGGATGTTTAGAAGGTGGAGCCCTGCTAGAGGAAGTACATCACTGGTAACTGGCTTTGAGGGTCCGCAGGCTCTTGCCACTTTCTGTTCCCTCTTTCTCTACTTCCTATGTGATGATAAAAATGTGACCAACCATATTTCTGATCCTGCTGCCAATACATGCCTTGCCAACTGCGATGGAGTCTATCCCTCTAGACCCACAGGCTAAAATAAGCACTCACAAAATTTTATCACAGTGTATAGGAATCTAAGCATTCTAAGAGGAGTTGGAGAAAGCACCAAACTGTCATTTTCAATATTTTTAGCAAAAATGATAATCTTATGGCTACACAAGTCTCTTTTTAAAGGATGTTGATTACTACACACTAAAAGATAGGAAGAACAGCTATAGAATTAGATTGTCAAGGCCACATGAAAAGCATACTCTACCCACCATATAGATTAAAGTGTCTGCCACAGAGCTTTGAACTCTATGTTTCTTGAAAGTCAAGAAGAAAAAGGCAGTGTTATACTCCTTAAGGATTTCCCAATAATTTAATTCTAAAGGAATTTCTAGCAGAATTCTTGCACAAACACAAAGACATACAAATGTAACAAAGGCTATTCTCCTTAGTCTGAATATAGTCTTATAAATATTCCTTATTTATTAATTCAAAAACTGCTGAAGCTCTCTTTCGTGTGTGTGTGTGTGTGCGCGTGCGCGCGCGCGCGCGCGGACAGAGAATGTGCTGACTTTCACATAGTACACAAGGCTTTATTTCTGAACACTAAAGCTTCTGCAGGCTTCTTTTCCACATATAGCTTGCCTCTTTGCCTCTTTAATTCTTTGATCTTGACTTCTAACCCAAGAAAATGACTTATACTAATCTTGTTCTCTGGCTATACATTGCCCCAACACCTTTCTAGAAATTGACAGAATGAAAAGGCAAAGGAACAGAACCTTCCACCATGCTATTGGATAAAAAACCTTGCCTCTTGCTTCTGAATGACCAAAGCAAAATTTTATTCAGGTCTCCAGGCTGACAGGACACAAAAAATTTAGAAAAATAAATGAAATGAAAATAAAACCAGAAAAGAATGCCTGAAGCCCGAGAAAGTTCAGAGAACAAAGGATTGAAGAGTCATGAATAGTAATGAGATTCCTAGAATACTGTATAGGAGCTATTATCTTCTGTCCACTGAGCCAGACCTCAAACCACTTCCTGTGCCTCAGGATAGAAACCCAACCCAGAACAGATAAACGTCATGGCACTTGAAATTATGCTAGCTTAATCTAAGTGTAGCCTTTCATAATAGTGTGCAGATACATGCCCATTTTGAGAAAATATGTAAATACGCTGCCACAAATGTTCATTTGAAAGCTATTCCTAATTAAAGAAATGAAGATTCTACTACTAACTAAATGTAAACACCTGGCTTAATTATGGGAAATTGTTTCCTCTTAAACAATGACCATTATTTTTATTATTAATTACTTCATTTACAGCCATTATCCTCATCTCTAGAAGCGTCTTAAAACTGAGTAAATGTTTTAAAATTAAGCGTAAGTGGTCAATATAACTTCCATTTTACAGGTGGCAGTAGAACACCAAGGCTTGGGGAGCTATTATTTCACAAGGCCATGGAATCAGCACCTCCAGAGGCAAGGTTTGTGGGGTTTAGTTCATTCTGTATGACCACCAAGGCTGAATTTTAACTAACAGGTGCTCTAATCTCTCAGAAACACATTGGATTTCAGATTGAGATACAGAACAAATGGAATGCTCAGGTTCCTCACATATTGACTAAACCCAACAGCAAGGCAGACATGGGGCTTTTCATGAAGACAGATACAAGAAGATTAATGGTAGTAATAACAGTTCCTCAAAGTCCCATGATTGTGTTAGCCTTCATACCTATGATGCATGCATGTGTGTGTCATTGCCCTCTATAATTATTCTGAAGCTAAAATATAACAATAATGTAGAAGACTTAAAATAAAGTCAATAAGTCAGAGCCAAAATTAACATCACACCCTAAATAAAATGTTCAACAGAAAGCATATTAAACTCTTGTCTTTCATTAGGAACTGGCTTTGGGCTCCTAACAAGTTCTTCAGTCTCAGTGACACTCTGTTCTTTTTTTATGGCATACTATTTCTCCTCTAGTAACTGGGCAGCAATCCTCACTGATCTTTTTAATGACGAAATTTATCCTTATACTGTGATTCTACAAAAATAATAACTCAAATGTCGGTATGAACAACACACCCAGGCTATTGGTACTGAGAGATGAGACTGGAGGATAGCTGGGGATCAAGGTCCCTACACCTGCACCTTTGCATTGGATAATCAGGAACAAGGAAATATATCAGCAACATGAATAAAAGGTTTATAATGGCATCATACCCAAATAACTATGGAGAATTAGGTGGGTGACAAAATGTTTTTGTATTTGAAATGGCATGATAAGAAAAGAGAAATTCACTTGAGAAGTGTTTTATAATAGCACTCACTTCTCTGTTCACTTTTGTGTGTTGCATTTGATCATGCACATTCTTACATGAACATGTACCCAGCCTGTTGATTTTTCAACAACTGCATGTTAGGTGTCTGCTATACTAGACTGTAAATGGCACTGGTAAAAACGAGATGCTGTTCCTGCCCTCTTGTGGCTTTGAATCAACCACAAACCTACATTAGTGGGCCAACAATACTATGAAATACAACATGATTACATGGAGAGATAAAGTGTGTGTGTCTGCGTGTGTGTGTGTGTGTGTGTGTGTGTGTCTGAGAGAGACAGACAGACAGACAGAGACAGAGTCAGAGACAGAGAGATTTCCATATGACACCAGGTCCAATCAGGCTTCCCTGATGGTGTGTTTTGAGCTCCGATAGGAAATCTAACCTCAGTAACCTTGTGAGAATGCATGTCCTAGGCAGAAGGAAATTGATGATTCAAGAGGAATAAACACTTCCAGATGTCTAAGGATGCATAACAAACGGGAGGGATTGCAAGAATGTTGCATGTCCAGAAAAGAGAGTGGGGGGGCAGGGGACATGACAGCAGGGCACAAAGTCAGGGAGAACATCTAATCCTACTATAGACTAGGTTAAGGCTTTTCATTTTGTTCCTACTAACAATGGGGGCCATGAATACTAGACAGATGCTTTAATGCTGAGTCACACCTGTAGCTCTTGACTAGGTTCATGGTCTTTCTGAGTAGCATCATTTCACACAGCGCTGAATTTACTTCTTATCTTCATGGAGATTGAGTTACATAGTTTAACCAAGTATTAAGGAGTATTAAGCTATCCCAGCATGATAATTTTCATTTTATTTTGTTTCAAGCAGCCAATACTCTTAATAGGAGATTGAAACAATTGATCTTGACAAACAAAGATGAATTTATCAAGTAGACAATAGGAGTCATGTCTTTACAAAAAAGAAACCAAACAGAAAACAATGTATATATACATATGATAATTTTTGAAGATGTCAAAGATACAGTTTTGTTTCCCTTAAACTGCATTAATTTTGTTTTTTAAACACATGAAAGAATGAGTATTTACATAGATGCTGCTCAGTTTGAAGTAGGGTTACTCTCAATTAACCTGTGCTAAATTGAAATATTGAAGTTACGAATGCACTTAAGGCATCTAAAAATTATCGAACATGACACCTCAGGGCTTGCTACCTCGAGTGTGCTCAAAGCACTTACATTAGTTTGCACTTGGGGATAATCATCTCCAACAAAGTTTACTCACAGAATGTGTTGACTGTCTCATGAATGAGTAAAATCAGATGTTTCTCTCTCATGACCCTGAGGTGAATAGGAGCTTTCATTTTGCTACTGCCCTCTACTTCACAGCCTCTGGGTGGGGTACTTTACTGGTCCTCAAGAAAACCGATCCAAAAGTGCCCTCTCCTGAATATCTGTGAATTTCCTGTTGTAATTAAGCCTAAATCAGGAAATTGTTCAAATGTATAACATTTGAAAACACTGATCAATCCTATGTGTCCCCCAAGCAGTTACCAAAGTTCCCAACAGCATCAAGAGCTTTAAAATCAATAAAAGTTAAAGTAACTGCCTGAAAGCCAAATAGGAGGCCAGGTTTAACACCTGCTGCTGTTACTCAGCCACTCAGATTGCCCATCTTATGTTTCTATCTGATTAGTCGCTAAAGTTTGCTTGAGTTCAGCTTGTTGTGGGTGGTGCCTCTGCTGGGCTGGTAGTCCTAGGTTTAAAGGCTCAGTGGTAAAAACAATGACACCATGAAATTTGCAGGCAAATGAATGGAAAAGAAGAAACAATCCTGAGTGAGTTAACCCAGACACAGAAAGACAAACATGGTATGTACTCACTCATACGTGGTTATTAGACATAGAGCAAAGGAGGACCACCCTACAATCCACAAACTCAAAGAACCTAGGAAACAAGGAGGAAACTAAGAGAGACATACAGTGACCCTCCAAGTAGGGGAAAGGGATAAGATCTCCTGAGTAAATTGGGAGCATGGTGAGAGGAGGGAAGGAGGGAGGAGAAAGAAGAGGGGAAAAGTGGGGAGAAGAACATGAGGAATCAGGAAGGTCGAGTTGGTGGAAGAACAGAGAAGGAGAGCTCCCTTGATGAAAGGAACCACTATGGGTTTAATGAGAAATCTGGCACTATGGAAATATCCTGTGTTCCACAAGGATAGCCCTAACTAGGAATCTAAGCAAGAGTGGAGAGGCTACCTTAAATGTCCTTCCCCTATAATGAGATTGATGACTACCATAAATGCCATCACAGAGCATTTATCCAGCAGCTGATGGAAGCAGAAGCAGAGAATCACAACTAAGCACTAAGCCAAACTCATGGAACCCAGTTGTAGAGAGAACAGAGTGATGAGAAAAGGGCTCAAATCATGCTGGGGAAACACACAGTAACAAGTGGGAGCTCACAGACTCCAGACTGACAGCTGGGGAACCTGCATAAGAATGATCTAGGTCCCCTGAATGTGGATGTCAGTTGGGGGTCATGAACAGTATATACGGCCTTTTATCATGGAACCAGTATTCATTCCTACTACATGAATGGGCTTTTGGAACCCATTCCCTATGAAGGGATACTCTCGCAGCCTCAATACAGCAGGGAGGACCTTGGTCATGCCACAAATGATGTGACAGACTTTCATGATTGCCCCATGGGAGGCTTCACATTCTCTGGGGAGTGGATGGGGGTTGGGAAGGGGAGAGGGTGAGGGGAATTGGAGGGACAGAGAACTGGGAATGGTATGTAATATGATTTTAATTTAAATTAAAAATTAATTTGAAGAAGAAAGAGGGAACACTGAGCAAGCTACAGGGAACAAGTTAATAAGAAACATTCCTCCCTAGCCTGTGCATCAGTTCCTACCCAACCTGTTGGTTTTTCAACAGCTGCATGTTCGGTGTTTCAGACACTAGACTATAAATGGTGCTGGCAAAAAATGAGATTTTGTTCCTGCCCTTATGTGGTTTTGAATCCACTACAAAGTCCACTTAGTCTGAGTTCCTGACTGTGACACAGGATATGTAAGCCAAGTGAATCCTTCCATCCCTACGTTGTTTTAGGTCATGGTGTTTGTTAACAGCAATAGCAGTCCTAAACCAGAGATCTAGCTGACAGACAGATTCAAGGAGTTACAATGTGAGAGAGGAGAGGGTGTTTGGGTTTTTTGTTTTGTTTCATTTTGTTGTGTTTTCTGGGATTCTCCCACAATACAACCTGTGTATTCTGAAAGAGAATAGGGGATAGGAAGAGAGAGGAGGGAGAAGAGGACCTCTAAGCAGATGTCATCAAGGAGCACTGAATTTTGATAGATTGCATCTACAGTCAATTACAGATAATCATCATTAGTTTAAAATTTATTATATGCACTCACAACCACATAAACCAATATACAAAAAAATAAATAATACTGGTGTCACTTTCCAAGGACCTAAATAGTGATTTATTGCAGATAAAACAACTGCAAGCTGGAGTTTATTTCTTAATTCCCTCACAGCTGCTATATTTAAGACTGCTGCTTTTTATTCACAAATGTGACTTTCCTTGTAGTCTTGTTCTATATTCTCCATAAAGACTTCATAGAAGCTTAAGGGGCTAATATTTTTTGGTGTGTGTATGTGTGTGTTAAATATTAATGGCAGTTTGTTCTGAGATTCTCCTTTCCCCACGGAGCCTCCAAAGTTGAATTATACCTAAAGTTTTGACATTACACAAGAGCAGTGACTATGTTCTCCATAATGATGCAATTTGTTCATCAACCTTAAACTATTCTGAGCTGGATCACTCCTCTTCTTCTTCCTCCATCTCTCTGGGATAAAAAGAATGAGAAATGAAGACACCTGCTTACCACTTAGCACTGACTTTAGATGCCCCCTTTGAGGCTTGAGTGTTCAAAATTAGATTATTAAAAAAATTGACCCTTTTCTCTTAAAATGAACAAACTTTATATTGCTCAGTAGCAACTGGTAAAAGTTGTTATAGCTTAACATTAGAGCAAATAGATTAAGGGATGGATTTCTTTTACGTGTTTAGGCATTCTTTTAATAGGACAGGATGGCACATGGGTAGGAAATGAGGACGTGGTAGAGATGCCCATATATCTGAATAAGTCTGTATCTCTAAACTTGGTAATGAATTTATAAGGAGTTGGTGGTATTTGCTAATTCAATCATGTCCTAAGTGCTGTTTTCTGGGATAAAGAAATAAATATGAATATAATCTCATTAAAATTTTCAGGAATTTATTTTCAGGGAATAAGATAGTCATGTGTAAGGTGCCAGGAAGGTGAGAGGAATCCACCTAACTAATGAACAAAATAATACAGTTTATAAAACTGAAATTTTCAAAACCAATCTCAAGAAAATAATCACTCTCAGTTATAGACCTGCCTCACACTGGGGTTAGACACCTTTTAAGTTAGGCTTACATTCCTCTTAGTTAGACTTGTAGCATCAGCTCACCCTTGAAACAAATATTGAAACCCAGAGATTCAGTCTCTCAGAGAACATTAATCAAGGAAGTATGCATTTCCAGAGGAGAATTAGTACTATAAGCCAGATAAAGAAGAAAAACACTGGGCTCCTTTGAAGTTTCACTATGAATGTCATTCAAAGGCTCATGTGTTTGAGCTCTTTATCCTCAGCTAGTTAGATTGTTGGGGAATTTGCAGAACTTTTGGGAGGTGGGCCTTCACTGGAAGACGTGTCAGTGGAGATTTTTAGTTCTACTCTACTTCATGTTCATTCTGCTTCCTGTTCTACCACGATACTAAGAGTTTAGGCATCTCACTCCTGCTAATTTATAGCCACTTGCCACAATTCTGTGCTGTACAACATGGACTTTGCCCTCTCAAACTGTGAGAAAAAATAAATCCCTTCCTTCCGTTGGGTGATTTCTTAAAGGTATTTTGTAAAGTATTGACCTCTTTGAAAAAGATTCATTTAATTCAGTTTTGCTTAGAAAGATTTCCTCAAATTTATGAAGATAAGTTGAACCAGGTAATTGCCACAATGATGTCTGACATGGATAACTAGATAAAAATTTCCAGGTATACATCTATGCCATGTAATATCATTCTTAAGAGTCTGGAAATTTCATTTGACAGGGGCAGATGTGTCACATTTTGCAAGTATAAGATAAGTGTTTCAAATTCTAATCTCTTCTTTAATACTGAGAGTGGAATTCCTAGAGTTGTTGAGGCCTTCTAAATGAGTCATAAACATGACCAATTTACAAGAAAGTCCCATAAACTAGTGGGAAAAATGCACATTCCTTAGTGTTTGGGTGAAATGCTATATAGATCCCTTTGATTTGTGATCATTTACCCCTTGTGCTTCCATATTTCTTTTTTGTCCAGATGATCTGTATACTGATGAGAACAGGGTATTGAAGTCACCCAATATCACTGTGTGGGGATTACTTTGTGCCTCTATTTCTGCCAGTATTGTTTTATGAAATGTGTCTGTACTTAAAGAGTCATGTTTAGAATCATTTCATCTTGATGGAATGTTCTATTGATAAGAATGAAGTAATCTAATTCAGCTCTTCTGATTTCTTAGTTCGAAATATGTTTTGCCAAATATTAAAATAACTATGCCTGCTTGTTTCTTTGTTGCATTTTCTTAGAATTCTTTTTCTACCTTTTACTTTAACATGGTGTCTACTATGTTGACTAGGATAGTTTCTTGAGATCAACAAAAAAGATGGCTCCTCTTTTCTAGTAAAATCTACTCATCTGTATCTTTTTAATTAGAGAAATAAGATAGCTAATATCACAGTTATTAATGAAATTTATGTACTAGTTACTGTCATTTTAGTGATTTTGTGGTTTTCCTATTCTTTCTTCTGATTAATTGCCCTTTTATTGTTTACTTACTCCTTTTATTTCATCTTCACTAGCACTAGCTTGTAGGTGACAAGTGTCTTTTGTCTATTTTTGTCAGAGAGAGTTCTCACTCTTTAATTTTACCAGATAGTTTTTCTGGGTTTAATACTGTGGGTTTGCAGTTATGGCTTTTCAGCACCTGGAATACATCTTCTAAGGCCCTTCCAACTTTAAGTGTTACTATCAAATAATCAGTAATTATTCTGGCAACCATGTACATATAGATGATTTAACCATTCTCTTTGCAACTTTCAATAGCCTTTCTTTCATTAAAGTATTTAATGTGCTAACTAAAATATACTATGGAGAATTTTTTTTCATGCTGTTGATTTTGGAGGTCCGTAGACTTCTTGTGCCTTGGTAAGCATTCTCTATGTGTGGGATATTTTTTCTATGATTTTATTGAAAATATTTTCTGTCTTTGTAATGGCCACCACTACTCCTCCTCCTCCTTCTCTTCTTTCCCTTATTCTTCCTTCTTCTATGTTTTAAACCCATTATTTGAAGGTTATAACTTTTCATAGTATCCCAAATCTCTCACAAGTTCTGATCATATTTTTGTAATTTCTTATTGATAGTCAGTGAATAATCCCATTCCTCTGTCTAGTGTTATAGCATTGATCATTTATTTTCCATATGTTTTTAATGATGCTTTTCAATGAGCTTTTAATTTTGCTTATGCATTTCACGACCAGGATCGCAGCTTTGTTTCTCTTCAGCAAGTCTTCGTATTAAATTCAATGCTCATGCCTTGTATAACTTCCTTATTTCATTCACTCTTTGTTTTTGTTCACTTGGTATGCTTTTGTGTCTTCTTAAAGATGTTTGAACACAGTTACAGTCATTTCTGAAAATGATTTCTCTGTAAGTTCTTTTAATCATTTTTATCAGTGGGCATTATTATAGGATTAGGAGGTTTAGTGGAAGACATGTTTCTTTGCTTTAGCATATTGTTATTGTTTATGTACTAGAATTTGTACATCTGGAATAAGGTTGTTGGTTCTCTGTGTGTGTGTGTGTGCATGTGCACACACACATGTGTGAGTGTGTATTATTTTATTCAATTCCCTATTTAGTTCCTATGGTAGCATTTGCAATGTTCAGTAGATATCTAAGTTATAGTATGCCTGAGATATCATTTCTCCCTCTAGAAGTAGTGTGTGTGGTCAGAGACTCCATCTCTGGTCTTCTTATGGACGCCAAGTCAAATTTTGTCCTATGTCATCTTGTCTCACTCCTGGCTCAATAGTTTCATCAGAAGCTATTTCAAGAGGTGGAACTTCTCACACAAATTCAGAGTTAGGTCTCACCTATACCCTGGGTCCACAGCTTCCTCTGTGAGAGATGAGTCTAAAATTTTCACATGAAACACACACACACACACACACACACAAAACTAAAATAGTTTGACAGAAAAGAAAATAAGATTAAACTAATTAACCACACTAGTCATTGCAAAGCTACTATAATAAAGGCATTGTGGTATAGATATATAATTATAATATGAGGACACATGCATTAATGACACAAAATATAGACAGCCTGCATGTAGAACCAATTAGACAATCTTTACTGAGATAATGTATGCAATCTGTAACTTACGGGTTATCCATCTTTTGTTGTTGTGTTTGTTTTGTTTGACTATTACAGGGTTCCTTTGCAAAGCTCTGTCCTGAAACTTGATCTGTAGACAAGACTGGCCTAGAACTCAGACATCCACCTGCCTCTGCCTCCCTAGTGCTATGATTAAAGGCGTGCACCACCATTCCCCAGCTATCTCACCCATCTTTAACTGTACTATTAAGTTATTTTAAAATAATATAAAAGGAGACATTAAAACAATTTTATGTTTTCATCATCCCCTAATATAATCCATACCATAGACATTCCCTTCCCAAGCCCTTTTTTCTATAATATTTCCAAGAAACTATTAGTCTACATTATGTCTCTTAAAATTGCCTCCTTTGGACATGTCTTAAGTATAATCATACAATATTGGATATTTTTATCATTTTTTCTCACCTTGAATAAAAATTAGCCTTATTCTTTTTGATAGCTGAGTAATATTCCATATCAATACCTTCACTTTTTTATTCTACTTTTCTTAATGGTCTATTTCATAGTGGCAGACTATAAACAAAACTAGAGTTTCTTGTGCACACAGTAGCATTGATATTATTATTTCTGTAAAATGTTTTTTTACAGCTAGTGAATCAATCACTGAAGAGCTGTTCAGTTTTATGATTTTCAATCCCAAAGCAATGTATGTAGTCATAGATCTTTCATTCACATCTTCTATTTGAAAATTCTGATTTAAATAAGCCAACCTGGTTACATTCGTCAACTTCTAGTCCCTGCAAACCCCAGCACCTCTGCTTCCTTTGTTCTGGGTAACTACGATCATGTTGTGGCTGTTCTGCAAAATGTCCTCTTTTCCAACCTGAGCCAGGGCTTGGAGAAGAAACTGGGTTTGTCAGGGTCTATGGAGCAGGAACAACAGAACAGGCTTTTCCTGCACTCCAGCAACTCCAGTATTTACTCTTTTCCACATGTCTGAGCTAATGACTGCTGATCTGGAGCAGAGGATTACACTAAGCCACTCTTTGTAATGCTCGCTTGGCTGGAGATGAACTCAGGATGAAATGATGTTTGTAATGTTCTCTCAGGAACTGCAAGGCTTTGAATTTGTCAAATATTTATATTCCCCTATTAGGTACAAAGCACACCCAGGAGCTACCTGTCTCCTTCTGTACTTATAAAATTCTGCTTTTGCATCCCATACTGTTTGAAATGGCTTGCAGATATTAGACAGGAGGTGATTCTAGATAGAATATAATCTCACAGTGAGTGAGTAGGTTCCGAATAAGGGTTCTGATGTGATATACTGAGCTCACTGACTTACAGTCAGTGATTTAAGCTGAAGTATTGATAGGGTTCAAGTTGCTATATACTTATGTTCCTCCCTTGTACTCCCCTTTACTCTTTCAAATGCCCTAACTTAACTTGTAAGCTACTATCTACAACTGAAAATGATGACATTCATCCTGCCTCCATTTTGAGATGGCAGCTGCTGATCATAAGCGGGAAGAATTGTTAAACCTCTCTAACTGTTAATAAGAATCATTCTTTATGGAAGTCAGGGCATCCACTATTCTAGTAACCCCCTTCTCCACAAGAAAAGTACATCAAGTCATAAAAGAGAGCAGAGGATCACACCTTTCCAGATTTCCATTAATAGTCACTGAAATAGTCAGTTGTCTGTAATTATAACAAAATACCCAAGCCAATTAACTTTATAAAGATGTATTTTGTTTCATGGTTCTGTTTTCTAGTATAAGAGTGAGTGAGTTCTGCACATCATGACTTGGAATGTTCTACAAAGCAAACCACTTCTTTTATGATACTTGAATCAGAGAAAGATAAAAACAGATAAAACAAGATAAAAACAAGGGGCTTACAATAACCTTCAAGCACATATTCTGATGACTAAAGAGTCTCTTAGCATGCCTATCTCCTAATGTTCCATGACCATCCAACCCTTGGAGTCAATTTTAATAGACAAGAAAAAAATCAAAACATAGGTTTAAAGAGAAATCTGGCACTAGAGAAATGTCCAGACATCTACAAGGATGACCTCAGCTAACAACCTAAGCAATAGTGGAGAGGCTACCTTAAAGTCCCTTCCCTGATAATGAGATTGATGACACCTTATATGCCATCCTAGAGCTTTCATCCAGTAGCTGATGGAAGCGGAAGCAAAGATTCACAGCTAAGCACTCACTGAGCCGAACTCCTGGAATCCAGTTCTAGAAAGGGAGGAGTGATGAGAAAAGGGGTCAAGACCAGGCTGTGGAAACCCACAGAAACAGCTGACCTGAATAAGGGGGAGCTCATGGACCCCAGACAGATAGCTGGGAAACCAGCAAGGGACTGTTCCAGATCCCCTGATCATGGGTGTCAGTTAGGAGGCCTGGGAAATCTATGGAGCCTCTGGTAGTGGATCAGTATTTCTCCCTAGCATCTGAGTAGACTTTGGGAGCCCACTCCATATAGAAGGTTGCTCTCTCAGTTGAGACACATGGGGGAGGGTCTAGACCCTGCTCCAAATGATATGACAGACTTTGAAGATCCCCTATGGAAGGCCTCACCCTTTCTGAGGAGCAGAAAATGGGATAGGATAGGGGGCAGGAGAGGAGGGGAGGGAAAGGGAACTGAGATTGACATGTAAAACAAGCTTGTTTTTTATTTATATTAAAAATATCATCCATGAATGTACAGTGCCAGTAATATGCATAGTGATCTGAAGCCAGAAGCTTTACTATATAAAAATGCAGTTTCAACAATTAGAGCAAATTTTTAAATTTAGATTTTGGCAGCAATATCCATAAACATTCCATCGGAAGAAACCAGAAGATACTTTAACATAATCGTGAGTATTTTTTCAACTTGTTATTATTCCTCATTTTATAGCTCAAACCCCAGGACTTACAAAACTGAATATCAACATTTCCAGCACTCTCAATATACAAAATAGAATAATGGGCAACTTATGGTCAAGGAAATAAGGTACTTGGGAGACATTCAGAAAGTGGCAATTCTGGGCATTGCTAAGTGTGACTCGGTGGCCAGGAAGACCCAGCCCATCAACTTAGTCCTAATCAACTTTTCCGGCTCAAAACCTGCAAGGCAATACCTTCATAGATCAGGACCCAATCATCTCTTGATAACCTGGACACTTGGAAATGAACCTGAGATGTGGTCTGATAAACTGAGCTCTCTGTCCTGAGCCTACAGACCAGAGCTATGAAAGGTGACATGCTCAAGAGCTGTTAAATCAGCAAAATGACACTTCTTGCTTTCCTTACAATTAAAGGTATTAAGCCTTTCTTGTTAGCATTGCATTTGGGAAGAAATGAAAGTATTAGCAGTAAAAGGAAGAACACAGACAAAAGTCTAAGTAATCATCTTTGAAAATAAGAACTTTGTTAGAATGCCACTTTTATCTTGAAAACCAGTGCATAAACAAATGGACAAATTTGCTTTTAAAATTATTGTGTAAGGTCAATGCTTTCACCAAGATAATGAAAGTGACAAGCAACATGCTCTTTTATTAAGGAATACTAGCAGGACAAGTGCAGAGCATTTATAAAGAAGAAAATGTTACAAGGTAGTGTTTGATTCAGGATTGAGTTGTGATTATATACTTACAGAGTATTGAGGTGACAGAGGACTGGAGATGCAAAGAAATTAGAATGGTAAACAGTCATGAATCTAGTCCTAGAGACCATAGTATAAGTTCACCTCTCCACCCAAAGAATTGGCTTCTTTGGAACTGGAATGAGGCATCTGTTAAAGTGTTTGCCGTACAAGGACAAGGAGCTGAACTCTTACCCCCACTCTTGTAAAAGTCTAGAGGTGGTGGTGCCAGGACTCGACGGGGTGGGGACGGGGACACATAGAGTCTTGAACCTCTCTGGCAAGAGGTCTATCAATAAATGAGCTGCATTTTGACCCTATCTTTAAAGTATAAAGTGGACATCAGTCAACAAAGAGATCCAATATCAATCTCTGCCTTCCTCAATATAAACATGTGTTTAAGTGTATGTACACCTGCATGCATACAGGAACACACACACACACACACACACGACACACACATTTTGACCTTATTTTACTCAGTATGATTAAAAGGATGATAATTATTATATTTTCTTTTACTGAATATAGTGTGTATGTGTATATGTCTATGTGTGTATTTATGTGTATGTGTATTCATTACCTATGATTTGTGAATATATAACCATTCTATTGGATAAAAGAAGACATTTATAGCACTAGAAATGAAGCATCCCGGGTAATCAAGACTTTTTGATTCACTAAGATGAAACACCTCTCTTTTAAATTGTTATGTAAGTGTTTGTAATGATGATAATGAAGGAACAAAATCCTGCTTCACACCCTATTTTTTCTTTTTTTTAATTTAAATATTTTCTGAGGATTTCATGCATGAGTACTATATTTGCACAATAGCTAGCCTCTCTTCACTCACTTCCTACTTTTCCCAGTGCCCCCATACACTCTTAAATCAATGATTTATTTTAAATAATTATTGGTAAATATATATGCAGCTATATGCATGTACATATACATACACACTTGTATACATAAATGCAGTATTCTGTGTACATTTAGTGTTGCACATATGTATATGTGCTTAGGGTTCATTACTTGGGTTGGAAATAATATAAAGAAGCTTGTCTTTGGAGAAAAATGATTGTCTTTGTTTCAACAATCATTGATTGCCTACAGCTTTACATTTAGTTGTGAAACCTTATAAACATTTCCCTATACTCATTGGCATACCAACTAATGTTACCATTAAAAGGTTTTTGTTTATGAAGCCACATTGGTGAGGTTTCACGGCTGCGGTTTTCCTGTCATCTCTAAAAGACACTAGCACCAGGAGCTTTGTTCCTCTGGTTCTTACTGTAACAGGCCTTTCATTGGACCACCAGCTTCTGAATAAGGACATGGAAACTTTTTATTAATTATGAAAGCTTGGCCTTAGCTTAGGCTTTTTCCCAAATAGCTCGTAAAACCTAAATTAACCCCTGTGGATTAATCTACATTTTACCACAAGGCTCATTACCTCTTCCCAGTACCATACATCCAATTCCCTCTTCATCTGCCTTGTGAATCACCTGTACCTCCAATTCTTTTCGAGAGTTCCTATCTCTTCCCAGAAATGTAGTCTACCCTCTCATGCCTAGCTATTAGTCATTCAGCTTTTTAATAAACCAACCAGAAGGTGCTGTAGGCAAACAAGGATAGACAGAAACATGCCATCACACTGTGTACAAAAATATCCCAATATTTTAGAATCTTTCTAACTACCCTTCTGAAAATTTTTCAAGACTAAATTGCATTGTACAGGTATCATTTGGGTCTGGGCACACCAAGATCACTTATTCTCTTCATTCTGACATTTTCTGGATCTCTGTAATTGTTTCCATCTGCTGCAAAAAGGCTTCTTTGATGAAACTTGATAGCTACGCTTTTCTGTGAGTCTAACAATAAGTATATAGAATAATATTAGAAATTTTATTGGCTTAGGAAATGGCAGTAGCTTATTTTTCTTTAGGGTCTGTGACCTCTCCAGCCACAGGTAGTGGAATATGTTTGTGGTACCAGGCAAATATTTCTTTGAATTGAACAGACCTTAAGTCCAATTAGTCACTGTAGGATATAAGTAGCACTATTGGACCTTTAGAAATGTATTGCATAGGTGGCCATTGTTTTAGTTCACAGCCTTTACAGCTGGGTAGGTCTATTGATTTCTTCTCTCCCTTGGCTGTTTGTACTGCACTTTCCAATACTATGAACAAGTCCTCAGAGAGGAGTTTTCAAAATCAGTTCTGGCTCAATTCCTCCAAGTCCTGTTTCCACAGTGTGTGGTATCTCCAGCAATATGGTCTCCCTTTCTTCTTCTGAGAGACAATGGCAATATTTTATGTTATTTGGGAAGCCTAGTGGAATATATATTCATAGACATAATAGATTTATACATATATATTTATACATATACATTTATATGTATGAGATATTTCTGTATATAGAATATATATTTGTGTGTATAACATAATGCATTATATATGTTTATATATAAGCATAAGTTATATATTGAACAATATATAGAATATGTACTTTATATTCTTTTAATATAGTTTATATATATTTGTATATTCTTTCAATTTTATATACACATATATATATACACATAAAGTGTGTGTATGGATTTTTTAAAGCAAACATATAGTAAAGGTGCCCCATGTCTTTAGCAAATATCCTAAACTATTTCTTAGCATTATCTTATTATGTCATTTTGGTAAAAGTCCATTTGTTCTATTGTCTCATCTCATTATAAATTTATGCTTTTATCAGTTCAACTTCCACGTGCAAGCATTCAGAATCAAACAGATACTGGCCATGACCCTACAGTAGGGGAATGTATCTTAGCATCCTTAACTTAAATGAGTTTACCAAACAAATGTATGTGGGAAAAGGATGGAATTGAACTTTCTAATCTTCATCACAGTAAAAAGAAAGAAATAAAATTATTGAACTCTCCTTTTTCCTCTCCTTCCACGCTCCCATGTTTCTCTGCTTTTTACTTGGACAAAGCTTTTCCTCCTGTGTCACTTCATTCTTTATGACTGATTATTATATTATCTTGATTGTATTCCCCATAAAAAAGAAAATCAATCCCATAGATGGAATCAGTACCATTTCAAAAGATATTTAAATTCTCTCTAAGTAATGTCTTAATTACAATTTTGAAACACAGAAAATGTTAAAAAGTGTTACATATGCAATATATAATTGTATAGATTATTAAAACTGCCATGAAAAGATGATGCCAAGAATAAAACAAGGATAAGCAATCTACTCACTTACCACTAGTAGATCCTATTATTTATTTATTTCTCCATGCATATTTGGAGAGGATATTTAAAGTGTTTCTTCATATACATGGCAAAGAACAACACAATATGAGATACATTTGTAAGGATAATTGTATGAAAGGCCTCCTATCGGCAGGAAATGTGGTCTTCAAATTAGGACATGAAACTAATATTTATACTATACCATAGTATATGAAGTCATAGTAAATTGTGGATTTCTTGCTATAATTCAAGTAGAAAAAATATTCCCTAAAGAGTACACAGAGGTCATATTACTGGAGGCTAGTAGGACACACATACTATCTTTAATCATGTATGATATTTACTAACTTTGGCCCAAAACAGAGCCATCACTAATAGTTAAAGTTACAAAGTTTGAAATATCTTTCATAAATCATGTGTTAAATCTTTTTATAACAATAGAGGTTATGATGTTTTTATCTTTGGGGAGTCATTTTACTCACAAGGGAAAAGATATGTTCTATGTAATACAACAACAACAGGCTTGGTGTCTATGAAAGGGAAAATATATGCTCTAAAGATGCTTATATGTTACTTCCCGGGACCTGTGAGCATACTATGCTATGCACTAGGCAGAATCTGAAGTTCCAGGTAAAATTAAGTTGGTTTTGCATTGACACTAAAATAATGAAATCATCCTGGATTGTATAGGTGTGCCCAGTATAATAACAAGTGTTGTTAAACATATTAGAGAAATAAAAATCCCATGATAGAATGATGCAATGTCAAACTGGGCCAAACATTGCTTCTCTTGAAGACAAAATGGGCCATGAGCAAAGGATGGTAAACAGTATTTACAAGTCAGAAAGGTAAAGCAATGAATAATGTCTTCAAGGCTAATTCCTTGACTATAATGGAGAATGATGCCAGTTTTGACTTTCAGAGTTACACAATAAGAAAATTAGTGTTTGTCTTATGGGGTCTATGGTAACTTATTTCAGAATGATATATAACTAGTCATGTCCAAACTTACAAGCATATGATGACATCTATTCTCAATCATAAACTCTCTTGTTTTCTCTGTTTTTTCTTTTTCTCTACCAGCACCCCAGAATTAGAAAAGCTTTCATGTTGCCCTGCCTTCTTCTCTAATTTTACACAAATTTCTGTTTTAGATCAATATCACTAATATTCTGCTATTAAGTGATAAAACTTGGGACAATCCCCTCAGTACTCTTAACAGTAATCTTAGTTAAAAGATAACATATGTGAACTAAGATAACAAAGATCAAATATTTCTTAGGATAATGAGGGTAGGAAGGCACAAATATCAGTGTTTGTTTACTTCTATGAATATTTGTTTCATGAAAATAAGTATTCTGAAAAACAAAATGATAATCTTTTTCAGTAGGATCATATAAATAATGTCAAATATTTGAGTACCTCCTAATCATACATGGGATACTCACAACACTATCAGGTAGTTAAAAGTAACTGAAACTGTTAATATTGATTTCAGTTCACATGCAATACCTTCAAATTGACTCTTTGGACCCTTATTACAAAGTATTACTATTCACTGTGAAAGATGCACAATAAAGAATAGGAAGAAAAGCCCGGCGGTGGTGGCGAACACCCTTAATCCCAGCACTCGGGAGGCAGAGACAGGCGGATCGCTGTGAGTTCGAGGCTGGGCTGGACCGACAGCCTCCAAAACAATACAGAGAAACCCTGTCTCATAAAAACCAAAAAAAAAAAAAAAGAATAGGAAGAAAAAAAGAAAGTAAAAGAGTTAAAACTCATTTCAGTTTTGTAAATAATGCAACTTGAATATTCTTGAATTAGCCATTCACATGAGTTTATCAGAATGCAGTACTCAGTTGATCTGAAAGCTAATCCTGTTTCAAGCATGGCTCAATGTGCATTAAAGAAAAGAAAGCAATGACTGAGTTTGTGGAACCCATCTGACTTTGCATTCAGTATGAACGAAGAGCAGCTGGGGAAATAAAATGCTTTTCTTGCAGATGAGCAAGAGTTCTACAGAAAGCATTTCCACCATTTTTAATAAAAAGATTTTCTCATTTTTAATGCAAACATAACCATAAAGGAAAAATCTTAAAGAATTCACTGCAAAATTTGTCCTTCGAAAAGCACACCAGGCTTTAAAATTCCCTCTCATTGTGCATGCGTGTTTCCAAAGATGACATATATATCCAATATAAATAGAATAGCATGGGAAAGTTTGCTTTCAAGTAGTCTTGTGAGACTGGGAAGGTTATTCTCTGTAGTCTGATTACTTAGCAGGAAAACTAAAAGTTTATTTAACCCACAGTATACAGAAACACTAGATTGTATCTCAGGAAATGAAAAGAGTGGCTGGTGTCTTCTAACCTCTGTTCTTACTTCAGCATGAAGCTAATCCATAGCATGACACTCATTACCCCAAGTGAGCCATGCTTATTTTAGAATTTATGTGAATGAAATAATACAAAGTATCACCTTTTTATGTTTGGTTTCCTTATCTTAACACCACTTTGGAATCGTCACTTAAAGTTAAGTTATTAGCAATTCTAAGTACAGAATGCAATTGAATTAATTTCTTTTACTTATAATATTTTATCCTTTCACAATTCTGCATGTATTTTATTCACACTCACTCCATGTGTCCTCTCATATCACCTCATTCCTGCTGAATCACATCTTCTTCTCAATAAGCTGCACTTCTACCTTACTTTTTTTAATTTAAGGTACCCCACTGAGGGTAATTAGAGTTGCTCCAATGAACTTGGTTGTAGAGTTAGTTGTTGTGGCATGGACCACTAAGCACTGACTACAGTATTGGAAAAGAATGCCCCCCACCAGTACATTTACATAATGTATAACTAAGAGGGGATAAAAAAACTCTAAAAGTGAAAATTCAGCCTACAAACCCAATTCTTTAACACCTTTCCCTTGAGACACAAATGTTGCTGAGTATTTGGTCACCTGTGGAGAGAAATCTGAGGCACAGATAAGCTTCCAAATGCACTACTTTCCTCCCACAGAAATAAATATATGCTGTATGTCTAAGAGAAGTGTTTAGAAAAGGTCCTTTCAAAATACATGATATACCAGTCAACTACCCCCAGTGCCATTATTCAGCCCATTGTTAAAGAGTATCCATGTGCTTTGGAAAGTTTTATCACTTAATTTGGATCACAATTAAGTTAATATTAGGTTAAAATATTAAGATTTATTGATTTCACTATTTTTTTTGTCTGCAGGTAGGTCTGTGCACATGTGTATCTGGTGACCTAGGAGGTCATAAGAGGGCAAAAGATTTTGAGCCACCATCTGGATTCTAGGTATCAAATTGTTGTCTTCTGGAAGAATGGTCAGTCCTCTTAAGCTCTGAGCAAACTCTTTAGTGACTAACTTACATTTTTGAAATAAAATGCTAAAAATCATGTCAGTTCCAGTGTACTACAGTAGTAGATAGCTTGTGTCTGTGTGCACTATAACTAGTTAAGGGCATTTAGATGATTTTGTTAAAGGATGGTCCATTTTCTCCACTAGAAAACTACCAATTTCCCTTTAATATTTAATTAGCAATCTGTGAGGAGATTCTTTGAGACTTCATATAAACTTGCTTCCACCAAGAATTTATTTAAATATTTAATGTGTAATGGTGACTTTTGTCTGAATTAATCATAGCTATAGTGCCTACAAATAATAACATTAAGTTTATTTCTAGTGTTTTGAAGGTCTGCTAAGCTCTGGACCTAGGCTGCCTGTAGAACCGTGAGAAGTCTCTGGTTCTTGTCTCTGCCTCCTCAAAGGCCTCCTTATCATCTTCATACAGCTTATCTTGCAGTTCCCACAGAAGGGAACATCCCTGGCAAAGAGAGAGTGTTCTAGTTCACAGCAAATGCAATTTGTCCTTTTTCTTCATCTTGTTCTGGTCCCCTAAAAATTACACTCTCTTTGTAGCTTTTATGCTCTTATACAGTTTGCTTTCAGTAAGCTGTTGCCTCATCAATCCTTCCCCAAGTCTTATCTTTGTTTTAAGGGTTTTGGGCAAATTATATTTCTCTTCAGAAAATGAAAACCGATTATTTGATTTTGAAGTTAATATGTAACCTTTACTCTAGAAGCCTAACAGTTTTAGTAACTTGCTTCTGGAGTCAGGCTCAGAGGAAGAGTTGTCCATAAATGCCTTTGACAAGGTGTTTGAGGCAGAGATACAGATGGTAGGAAACCATCTAGATTTTTTTACTTAAAATCTTTGATTCAGGGGCTCTTAGTATTGACTTGATCCTGGGTCTCATGAAGCTTTGCTATTTTTCTGGGATAGAAGCCTCTCTTTTTTTATCTAAAACTAAACTTGCACTCCTGCTCTCAGTATTGATATCACAGGCATAACTTGTAAAGCAAAGGTAGAATAATTGGCTGTGGCAATAGGATACTCAGTTGACTTCCTTTGAGTCTGCTGCTGTTGCAGCTTTAACTTGTGGTGACAGTCTTGTTTGGAGACTTGTCCCTAACTCGTCTATGTTGGAAGAGAATCCTGGTGCCTAAATATTTAATTAGAAGAGTTCAGTTTACTTCTTGTCTGGGTGCAGCCACATGCATGCTTGAGGAACTGAACCTTGACAGCATCTATGAGACAAGATTAACTTTCTCAGGAATTGTTTGGGATGTCATAGAAAGACATGATGGGTTCACATGAAAATTGTCAATTTAGCAAAAACACAATTTAGAGAGGAGAAACTTGCCTTGCTCACTGACGCATGTGCAGGATGAAATGCTGGCAGTAGCATTGTGTATTTATGATAATTTTGCTATAGCAGGGCAATGAAGGCCATCTACCAGGGAATTGCAGTAATTAGATGAGGAAAGTGATTGTTCCATAAAACTCAGCTCAAATGTTACAATGAAGCGGAGAGAAATGGAGAATAAAGAGTATTTTCCAAATCAGAAAAGATTGTTTTATTGTCTATTTTACAAGCATAGTTAGGATGTTAAATTGGAAACAAATCTAGCTGGAAAGCAGTAACATACCAGATTTGGTCATCAAATTAATTCCGTTGTAATGGAATGTGAAATTTGACTGAAATGAAGAGGAATTGGATTTAGGCTGCCTGTGCTGGTGGCTTTCAATTATAATATAATACAATCTACATCCTTTTGTTAAACATAAAAATAAATGCTGAGCAAACAGAAGCAAACACTAAACAGGAAAGATAAAGGCATTGGCAATCCTGACACTTCCAAGGCTTACCTAACAGATCCCCTAAAAGAAGGAATTTGAATAGATAATTTAAAAGTCCTCTATAGCTCTGCTGTAAATGATTCTATTTACATCTTGGGAAGAACCAACATGTCATGACACAGAGTGAAAGACTAAAGTTGTAGACAGTTCACATCTTTTAGCTAAACAGGATTAGGAGGATCTCCTGAAAAATGTACATATGCTGTCTATGTTGTTTGTAAATGTAAAAAAATAATAGAAGTGTAGTCAGTGCTAAGGTAACCTATCCTACTGTGGACACATTTGCAACAGCATGATCTTGGGAAACATGATAAACTTTCCCGCATCATATTTTAGTTATAGAACATTGCAAAATACACATTGACAACCTTTTCTAGGTCTAATCTCTATCCTTTTATCAGTTTTGTTACTTAGGAGATAACTGGGCATGCCCATTCTCTTTGAACTTCTCCACACAGAAGTAAAAGAAGATGGAAGTTGTTCTACCTCAGCTGAAGATCGCTCCTTGATCACAGTACCTGGGTAATCAAGAATCACTCTTGATTCCTCTCATATACTTCTTTGTTGGGGCCTAGACCCCACAGGGTCTCTGAGTTGTTTGTCAGCTGATAGCCACAGGTGCATCCTGTTTTCTAGTCCTGGCTTACTGTCCCTGCATTGCCCCACTGACATCAATATCTAACACCTGGGGTGTTTCTACTGTGTTGTAAGACTATATATAAGACTGCTCCTTCCTACAAGAGAGAGACCTCTTAGCACTTACAAAATAAAGACACTTCTTAGTACAAACAGCTGGACATCTGGTCTTTCTTTTTCTGATATCTCGGAGTTGCTTGTGGCATGGGCGCCGCACATCTATTTATAATGTTACCTACTTTTAAATGGAATTGAATGCATGGGTGCTGATGCTCAGAGAGGTCAGAAGAGGTAACTGGATCTGCTGGATCTGGAGTTACAGGCAGCTGTGGGACACTTATAAACATTCTGGCAACCAAACTGGGCCTTTCTGAAAGAGCAGCAATTGCTCTTAACTTCTGAGCCATCTTTCCAGCCCCATGTTCATAGTATTTTATATTGAAACCATGTTACAATATTAATATTTCATATAGCTTTAGCTAAATAAAATACACTATAAATAATTTCACCTATTTTTTGTATAATGTTCCTACTAAAAAGTTTTAAATCATATGTGTAGCCTGCATATATTTCTATGGAGTAGTGCAGAGCTAGATAAAGTACAAAGTAGGACATTGGGCCACTATTTGGGAGTCTGTAACTGTGAAATTTTATTATGTTTATGATATTCTGGAGAATCCAGGGTGAGAAGACCTGCTGGCATATTCTTTCCATGCGAAAGTCATGTTTATGCAACTAGCACCACACAGCAAGACAGTTGTGTCATATTTCCTGAGAAGGTGTGAACAAATGTCTATTCATTTCAAGTAAAACACCAATGTAATAATTCTGCAAAATCCAACTTGGAAAACCAATGATTTTATAGGAATACTTACAGGACTATATGCAACAGAGTTTACAGGAGCATAGGTGATTAGAAGGCAAATAAAGCACAAATATGTCCACCCCAAAATGAATGAAAACTCACCACACCTGTAACCCTAAATCTCATTACATGTCTTGTAAGCAGCTAAGCAGGTGAGAAAGTATCCTCTCCTCTCTCTATATATATATCCATATCCATATATCCATCCATATAGCCATCCATCCTTGGGAAGGGAGAGGTCTTATGAATCTTGTTTCAGGGACTTCTTGAGACTTGTGAGTTGGTTCCTTCCTAGTCCTAAGAATCCTCCCTTTATAATCCTCTCTTTAGTATTTCAAGTTGGAACAATCTATCTTTTTAAGAGATATCATCCAGGATGGAGGTGTTTCAACTCACGGAATAATCTTGCATGACAGATGGAATGTCTTTGTCCTGATGATTTTATTGGATGACAGAAACCCTATCTGCATTTAAGAGATTCAAAAGCAAGTAACTATTTCATATTTGGGTTAATCAGCAGCAGAAGAATTAGTATGTAGCTAATCAGTTTATCAGAGATCTACATGTGGGTGATTTGAAGTTAAATAAGAATACTTGACCAACTCAATAAAAGTGTTCTAGTTAATATTTGATACCTTACCCAGATTCTCATTATGGGTTGCATGCTCTAATACCATGGGAAGTTTGTGTTGAGTGCCAACAGATTATAAATGCTGCATACTCCAGATAGTTGTGCTGGGATAAATGGGAACTCTGTTTCCTAAGAAGCTAAAGTTCATATAAAGAACTGTCAAATAACCAAAACTGACTGATAAGGGACAAAAAGACTCACATCTCTCATGCTTCGAACTATTGATAGTCCAAGGATCCCTGTAATGCTTCTCTCATCTTTTCCTCCCAAAAGAACTCTTAAAAATACATTCTTCAAACTCAGAGCATTTGCAGTATTTAATATTTAAAATACCCCCCATACCTTTATTTAGATATTTATGAATTTATTTCGAGAAGAAGGGTGTGACAAAAGCACCCATCAGATGATAACGGCAACCATGGTCTCATATTTCTCATAGATATGTACAGAAAAACTAAATAAAGCACCCATCTATGCAATTATCAACAGAAGATGCGAGATCTGGACCAGAAAATTAACAAGAGCAGTGCTGAGCACCATTCAGTCTACATGAAATGGTTCTGATTATCTTATAGTTTTAATATTATTGGTACTGGAAGGGAACATTAGTGCTAACTGTGAAGACATTTCAGGGATACAGTATTAAAACTGGCTACACATGGCAGCAGGAGGATAGAAGATGAAAGAGAGCAGGCAATGTGAACCCGAAAGCCAGAAGCCTTGAGAAAAGGGATGTATGTAGGTTCTGTCTCCTACAACTTGGAGTAAGACTTAGCATTGTGTGGCACAGTGTTTGGATTTAGAATTAACAGCATGAAATCTTTATAATCAGGAGAAATAAGCTGAATGATTGCCTTGTCTTCAGAACATATGCAGTATCAAGCCTTTAATTGTCCTTTCACTACTGCTTGGTAAAGTTCTTTCCCTGGTTAGCATCTATGATTGTGTTGCACATGGTCAGATCTTAATTAATTTCTTATAAAGCTAAAGTTTAAGATGCTATATTATTGTGGTTACTCTAAATTCAATTCCAGTTCTAACTTGAAGTATCTATTTAAAAACCCCAATGCCAAATTGACATTTATATTGGAATGTTTAGTAAGTACTCACTAGTTAAATGAATCCATTTCCTGGATCATGTGTTCATAGTCCTGAATGCTGACACATAGTAAGAACTCAACAGAATCAAAGAATTTTAAAAATTACTACAAAATGCAAAAGAAAAAAAAACTATGGATTTGGTAAGTACAAACACTTCGAATGAAAGGATATTCTTCTGAAATTAGAAACTTTAAAATGAACTCTGGTGAAGTTTAACCTCTATTCTAAAACATATACTTTATTTCTGAAAAATGAAAATAAGTATATCTTTCTTTTTTTCTAGCTTACTATATTTTCAAAGAAACTGGGCACTTTGCATAAGGAACTACAATATCTAAATGTAGATTCAGACCCCCAGGTACAACACCATGATGACACAGAGGTTGATAGAGAAGGTTTAGAAAGTAACAATGTGGATATGAATGCATAAAAACTAAATGGAAGAGGCAGGACAAAATCAAAAGGATACATATTAAAGTCCACAATAAAATATCAATAGGAAGCAGTTGTCATATTAATAGCAAATAAATTGGATTACAGAGAAATTTAGTCCAAAGAGAGAAACACATTATAAATCATAAAAATATTCATTTAATAAGACACAGCATTCTAAATATCTATGCATCTATCAATGCTGAAAATAGGTGACACATAACAGTTAAGATTGAAAGGCATTGACCAATTCACAGAGTACAAAACTTCATAGTCCTCCTGTCAATGATTTGTAAGATATATGTGCAGAAAACAGTCCACATGATAGGATCATACAGATTCTATTCAGGAATATAAAAATATATTACACAATTGATCATATTCTGGATCTCAAAATGTAAACAAGCAGAATTGTTCAGAGTATGTTTTCTTAGGACTGTGGCGAGTCTAACTAGGAGTCAATGATGAGAAATAACAGAGAAATTCCTAATTTTTTGAAGCCACTTCTAGTACAGTCTTTAGAAAAATAGTGGACAATATTACACAAACATTACACATAAATTTAAGAGAAATAAGCAAATTTCTCTGAAAAAAACACTATATCACTCCCTAACCCTTGATCTAAAACAGATCATTTGAAAATCTTCATTAATCATTAAAATATGGTATTTGTAATTACAAAGTGACACAAAAAAGACATCTTTAACTCTATGTCATTTCAGTGAATCATGATATCAAATATTTAATGCCAAATTATATAGTCTTTATGAAAAAAAGATAAACACAAGGTAAAGGAACACTTGCTAATTTATTTTGTGGAATTTGTATAAACTTCATACCCAAACCAGAGAAATACAGTACAACAACCACACACACACACACACACACACACACACACACACACACACAAACCCACTCATGCACGTATGAACCCACGAACACATGTACACACAAGTTAAAGCCAGTAATGCACATGAAAAGTGATGCACATGTCCTTGCAAAGCATTATCAGATATATTCACACAATAACTGAGTTAGATGTCCCACCCTGATTTAAGATTGGACACATACTGCCAACGTGATGCTAAGAAGGAAGGTGAATTCCTTGTGAACTCAAGGAAAATGTCAAGTTCCCTGGAAGTCCAATCATAGACCAGTAAAGAAACAGAATAAATAAAATGTTGTCTGATACACTAGCAATAAGTGCAATGGAGCCCTTTTGAGAAAGCATACAATTTATAATTGCTGTGTTTATCCCTAATAAATTAATGAACTTTGGGAGCCAACTCTGCATAGAGGGATATTCTCTCAGCCTAGACACATTGGTGAGAGTCTAGGTCCTACTACAAATGATATGACAGACTTTGAAGATCCCCCTTGGAAGGCCTCACTCTTCCTGGGGAGCAGAAATGGGATGGGATAGGGGGCTAGTGGGGGACAGGGTAGGAGGGGGAGAGAACTGAAACTGGGATTGACATGTAAAACAAGCTTGTTTCTAATTTAAATAAAAAGGAAAAATCAAATGTTTAGGTACAAATCGAATAAAACATTTAAAGATTCTTATGTGAAAATTATTCAATCAAAAATGTGCATTCATAGAATGACAGACCAACTTTGCAGACTGGTAGATTTGAATGGATGCAAACATGCCTATTCTTCACAGATTTAGACACAGATTTGAGGAAAGTCACCTCAAAAATACCAGTCACACTTTTTTAAAGTAGGAAAGATCATTCCAAAATTTACATGTAATGCAAAATAATGAGATTAGCTCTAAGCACTCTGAAAGAAAAGAATTAACACCATGAACTTATTCTACCTTTTTCCATTATTTGTTAAGGCTATGTAGTATTTGCAGACCAACAGACATATAAGTTAATGAAACAAAGAAGGTATCATAAAAAGACCCACAAAAATATGGGCAAATGTTTCTTGACACATATGTAGAAATATTTCACTGGAAGAAATTTAGCTGCAACCATTAAACATCCTTAGGTGCTGTGGGATATAATCCCTCTGAATGCTGAGTATGAAGCTGTTTTGGCCTATAGACAGGCAGGACAGTGTCAGGAGGGAAATCCAAGCAGAGATACAGAGAGAAGGGTGGAGTCAGAGGCAGATGCTAGCTAGCAATCCACCAAAGCAACAAGATGTACTAGAAAACTGGTAACACCATGAAGCCGTATGTAGATTAATTGATAGAAATGGGTCAATTTAAGTTGTTAGAGCTAGTTAGTAATACCCCTGAGCTGTAGGGCAAATAGTTTGTAATTAATATTAAGCATATGAATGATTATTTTAAAAGTGGCTGCAGGACCAGGTAGGACAAAGAAGCCTCAATTTATACGTAGGCAAAGAAGAACAATTCAGCCTCAGTTTTATACATTATAAAATAAGCACTAAAATTGTTTCTAGAGTTAATTGTAAAACATAAAATTCTACAACATGTTTTAATAGGAGAAAATATTTGCAAGTATAAGATCTAAGACTGAGTGTAAATTACTAATGATTGATACTGTAAGTGTAATCCATGAAGAAAATAACCAATAAATTAGACTTTCAAATAAACACACATAAAATGAATATATAATAAAACTAACCATCCAAATAGAAGAAGAAAGTATTAGCAAAACACATTATCTAGAAAAGAAATTATCTGGAATATACAAAGAATTCTCTCAGTCAACAGCACCAAAAGCAGAGAACCGAAACAAAATATATGCAAAATATATGGAGGGTCTTTTTATCAGAAAATGCATAGGTAATAATCCTAGAAAGGACATATAACATCACTAAGTTCTGTGAAAGGGAAATTTAAAACACAGTGTACATAGCTACCCTTTTATCACGAAGGCTAACATGAAGTACAGTACTAAGTGGAGATAGAACTCAGTGGACAAAGGCCCTAGACTAGATACAATGCCACATAAAACCTAGTACAGTGGTGCAACCTACAATCCCAATACTCGGGAGGTAGAGGCAGAATGAGAAGCTCAGTGTCACCACAGACACCCCTCATGGAGGGGCTTACCCTCACTGGGGAAATGAGGGGATATTGGGGGGGGTTGGGGGAAGGGCACGGGAGGAGGGGGAGGGAAACGTTGAGGGACCTGGAACTGACTTGTGAAGCAACCTTGTTTCTAATCTAAATTTAAACTTAAAAATAAATAATAATAATAATAATAATAAAAGAAAAAAACAAGTGGAAAAGGCCACAATGGGCTTATGACAAAAGTAAAATAAAAAAAATAATAACAATAACAAGTGATGGCAAGATTATAATACAACTAGTACTAACACTTCTGTTCATTGGGAAGGATGTGCAACAGACAAGAGCACTGCCACTGAGCAACCCAACCTGTTCTTTTTATGCATTTTGTTCTGAGATAATGTCACTAAATCGTGTAACTTTACCTTGCATTTGCTTCATAGGCCATGAGGGACTTGATTCTGTGATCTTCCTGCTCAACTCTCCACATTGCTGTAGTTGGTCTTTGTTTTCAGGGATACCACACTCATGCATTCTTGTGGGAACATAGCAAGGCACAGCAACTCTGGAGAACCATTTAGCAACTTAAAAAATTACTAAATATTCAACTACCACAAGACCCAGCAGGTGAGTTGTTGAGATTTAATCCAATGAGAACTTACGTTCACTTTATTAAAAGCTCTTACACGAATATTTGTAAAGACTTTATTTGGAAAAATCCCGTGTATACTTTAACAAAACTATTAACATATTAATGATTAAACAAACAAATACATCCAGATAATAAGAAAACTTCAGCAATAAAAATAAATGAATCCACTCCAATTGGGGGGGCATGATTTTTGTTTCATTTTGTATTGTTTTCATCTTACTTGCTTTATCTTATTTGTTTATATTATTTTGTTTTCTTTGTTTGTTATAATATGAAAAATAAGAATACAGAAATAGAGATTATGGTTAAAGATGAGGGTCAGATAAGCAAAGCAGTCAGCCACTATCTCTTTTCTCAGACTGAGAGGGTGATCCTGGTTACATGAGTCCTCAGAGAGCAATGTTGACTTCATTGCCCTCCACCAAACCTCAGACTGCAATCCTATGCTTTCCCTGTCTGGAAACGAAATCTCCACATGAGACACTTTGCTTCTTCCTTTTATATCTCCCTAGTGCTTGGATTAAAGGTGTGTTACCTAAAGTGCTGAGATCACTTTTGTGTGAGCTGTTTCTCTTTATAACTAGATCAATTACATGTAGCTCAGTGTGGCCTTGAACTAACAGAGTTCCATCTGTCTGTCTTGTGAGTCCTGGGATTAAAGGTGTGTGCCACCACTGCCTAGATCTATGGAGAGTTGATATGGATTCCCAAGATAATCTCATAGTCCAGAAAAGACAAGTCAAAGAAAGTCTCTTGTGTAACTTCTAGGTTAGTAAGACGAGAGACCTGAGTGCTGGCTGTGTCCCTTCATTTCCTTAGGTTGAGACATGTTCACTAGATGGTAGATTTGCTATATCTCTTCAAAATCACACCCTAGATCCACTGCTTTTGAACAGAGTTATAAAATTTTCCATGAAACATCACAGTTATAATTCTTACTTAGAAGTATCTTTTACACGAAGTCAAAAATAATGTATAAGAAAGAACTATTTTCCCATATTATTTTTGCTTTTTCTTCCAGGGCAGAATGAGAAATATAGTCTTCATTTACTCCCCCAAAAACACCTAGATAGGAAGAATTGAGTTATGTGAGCATGTATCTCACAACTGTCATCAAAGGATCCTCATCCAGCAACAATGGGAGTGAATGAAGAGACCCAAAGCAAAACAATAGGCAAAGCTAGGGGAACCCTAGAAAAGAGAGATTGTAGGAGTCAGAGGGGTTGAAGACACGACAAGAACACAGCTCACAGGTTCAGTTAAGCATGGCTCATAGAGCTCACAGAGACTGAAGAGACAAACAAGAACCTTGTATGGGTCTGAGCTAGGTCCTCGTCATATAACTTATGTTTGTTTATCTTGGAATTCTTGTAAGAGTCCCAACAATTGAGGTAGGGAATACCTTTCTCAATGGAGGTAGAGGGTATGTTTCTGACTCTTTTGTCTGTTCTTGGTACCCTTTTCCTCCTACTGGGTTGCCTTGTCCAGCCTTGATATGGGGGTTTATGCCAAGTCTTATTGAATCTTGTTAGGTCATGTTCATTGGATATTTCTGGTAGGCCTGCTCTTTTTCTTGAAGGGAAAAGAAGGAGCACTGGATTGGGGATTGGGGAAAGGGGAGGAGGGGGAAGGGTCTATGAGGGATAGAGAGAAGAATCTTTTCAGGATGTAAAGTATGAGAGAAGAATATATGTATATTTTTTCCAGACAGGATTTCTCTGTGTTTAACAGCCTTCCTGTCCTAGAACTAGCTCTGTAGGCTAGACTACCTTTAAACTCACAGAGATCGCTACCTCCTAAGTACTAGGATTAAGGATATTTACCACAACAGCCCAGGTTGAAAAATAATTTTTGGTAAAAAGAAGACTCATATCTGCTAGCTGTCCTGTGTACCTATACTGGGATTCATATTATTATCTATCCACGCAACATTCCATGTAATGCATATAAGTGTGTGTTTATATGTACATATTCTTATATGTACATAGTTAAATACATTTTCTCATGTGATCTGACAATAATCCTTATAAGAACCATAAACTAACAAAAAAACAATAGGAGCCATAAGAATTCCTCTCTTAATTGTTGGTAATGCTTGTCCTAGAGACTCTCAAAATACTATAAGTGATTATTGTTGTTCTTGACTGTCTCTCAGAGGTACTGAGCTGAGTCTGTCATGAAAGCCTTCTCTCTGGGGAATAGTTTTCATAGAACCAGAAAGTGATAGGTGAAATTCCAATAGGAGGGCAACCTAAACTCCTACCAAGCTATGATGTCCCTTAAGTTCAACAATAACCAGTATGGTATAACACTCAGGGTGTAGCATTGGCACACTCATCATATTGATAACCAATAGCACAAGAGGAGGAAAATCAGATGTTAAAAACCTAGCCCAACTCCCTGTGACTAGTAAAGTCATATTGGACGTGAACCTACAGCCACTGTTTTACTAAACCAACAAAATTCCTAATTACCTTCCACATATCTTTCCTTGTGCCTATTAATAAATATAGTTTTCACCATAATCCAATGAAACTTTGTAACAGATGGAGACCATTACAGAAAAACTGATCAAATTCAAGAGAGTATTGATTATGTGCTACCCAGTCGCACCTAATCACATCTACATTATATATCCTGCACCCAAAGATCAATTACCATTTCGGGATAGGGCCCAGGAAGAGTGTAAGAGTCAGAGGAGCAGAACATTCTATATGAGCTTGGATGTTATAGAAATGTTAGAAAGGCTGTACCCTGGAAGTCTCATCAACATAGCTGCCTAATTAAGACATAAACAACTGATATCCTAACATAGAAATGGGAAAACTGGTTTTGCCCCAAGCCTAAAAATGGAACTACAGGCAGCTGGGGAATGCTGAGAGTGGGAGATAATAGTATTCTCCAAGAGAAGATGCCCCTACTGATAATCCAATACCATGTAGTCAGCCCTAGAATCATGAACATGCGAATAACACTATAGGGACTGAGTGTTATTTGTATGTAAATACATAAATACATACATACATACATACACACAGGCATACATACATACATGCATACATATATCTATACTCATGCATATACTTAACATCAATTAAAGAAAAAGAGGACATGAATTTGATATGGTAGGCTGCATAAGAGGGACTGATAGAAGAAAAGAAGGGGGAAACAACATAATTTTACCTAATAATAAATTATCAGAAAAGAAAAAATATGCAGACTTTAAGTCATTCAAACAGTTCATCAGAAAAGCAGTTTAAATTAGCTCTTGCTAATACTTAGCTAAAGCCATATACATTCGTTACAAGCTCTCCAGAAGCAGTTGCTTGATTATTTCATTTGTACAGTATCATGGCAAATTACTATAAAATATTATTTTCAATAACAATGACAACAAAAGGTTTAGCATCTGAACGATGTTTACTGTATGTAGATGAAGGAGAACATTGATCCAAGAACAAAATGTAGACAAATATAGACTACAGCTAGCAGTGACTCATGTTAAATAAGTAAAACTGAGGTATAATGTCTTCACAGCAGGAAAGACCTCAAACAGGACATATTTTCCCTCACACAAATATCGCTTTCTCCTGTTCTCTGTTCATTGGTACTTACATTCATCCTTGTTCATGGAAAAAATGCTTCCTCCTCCAATCATTGCCAAATTCTGTAGGTGTTACCTCCAAAACCAATTTTCAGCTTCATTTCTTTTTCTCTGTTCCCAATTCCAACTCATTCTCTCTCTCTCTTCCTGACTTGGTGAACTCCTGATGAAACAGTGGTCCCCATTTAATTCTATCACTAATTTGGCACATAAATGACAGTTGTCCAACTGCTTTGGGATACTTTCACTGCAAAAAGAGACTGTTGCAAGCATACTTTTAAAGCATTGTCTCTCTTAGTCTACATAAAATAATTGTGAACATTATTGTCCTTATTATTTTAAACACAGCTTTATCTGTGTCTATATATACACATGTTTATTTTGATATCCTTGGAGGCTAGAACAGAATGTTGGATTTCTTGGAACTAGAGGTACAGGCATTTCTTAACTTCTGGATGTGTGTTCTGGGGACTAAACTTAGTAGAGTTAAGTTTAAACTACTATCAAAATCCTTATGCTTGTACTATGCCATTTCTGCCCACCTCATCCTATTCCCATGATATACAGAGGGACACAACATGCAGTTTACAGCTTTCTAATGACAATGCACTCTGACTCTGTTGTTTTAGGATGCTTATTCTTGTTATCAGGTTAGATAAAAACAAGAACCTTTGCTTTCACAATCATCACTTAACCTGTAATCCAATGAAGTACCTCAATAGTATCTAATAATCATTGCCTTTGTAGCTTTGAAAGTGCAGTGGTAAGTCACAGGAAGAAGAAAAGAACAAGTGACTGGCAGATCTATAATAGTGTTTATACAACTTGTCAAAATAAAAACTATGATAAATAGTGAAATACTTTGATTCCATCACTCAGGGAAAGGTTAAGATGAGGCAAGTGAGACAACAAAGGTAGAAAAACCCAGGACATAGCCACTCTCAAGTTCATACATGTGATGGCCCTACACTTACACAACTCTGAGAAAGAATGACAGCTGTAACGTGAGTTTTCTTGACCTGGCTGGTCCCCCCACGCATCTCGGCCCCAAATGAATACACAGACGCTATATTAATTATGAAACTGTTTGCCAGTGACTACAACTTCTTATTGGCTATCTCTGTCTAAATTAACCCATTTCTAATAATCTAAGTATTTCCACGTGGTCTTCTCTTACCAGAGAAAGGGTCTGGACCTGTTACTCCTCTCAAGTCCTACAAGGTGACTGTTAAGCATCTCTACAGAGAAGAGGAGAGCGATTTTCTGTTTGCTCCTGCTTATATACTTATATACTTATATCCAGCTATATTACTTCCTGCCTGTATGTACAGACCTCTGGACCTCTATGGTTAGCTATTGGCAGTCTCTGCCCAGCTACATATCTTCCTGGGATCACATAAGGATTCCTCTCTGCCTTCATTTCCCAGAATCCTCTTCAAATCCTAGTCCCACTTATCTTTCTGCCCTATTGGCCATCAGTGCTTTATTCATCAATCAAAAAGACAAACATATAAACAGAAGAACATTTATCATCAGGCACCTTAAATTTGTACCTTAAGTGCCTCTTTACCATACCAAAACCCTGTGATAATCCATACCAGGATGAAAGATCTAAATGATATTGATTGCTACAATCACTCTTAAGGCAAGGTGTCAGTTAGAGGTGTATGTTCACAGAACAATAAAGTTCTATGTACTCATTTGAATCTTCATGCTAATCTACCAAACACTAGTCTATTCTCTAATTTGACTAATTTAGAATGCTTGTTTTGCTTAGTCATTCTTTATTATTCAAAATGAAATAAGAATGAAGTTGCTGTATGGACTATAAGTAAAGAAATAGCATCTGCTCTTATTTGTATTTGATTAATCAGTAGTGAAGGTGTGATGGCTAATCTTGATTGTCAGGTTGACAATCAAGCAGCTGGGCATGCCTGTGAGGGAATTTCTTGGCTGGATCATTTGAGGTAAGAAAACCCACTCTAAATTTTGACCAAACAGTATGGTGGCAGCCCACATAAACATACATGGAAGAAGGAAACCTTTGCTTAGTGGCTGCTTGTCCTCACTTTCATTGAAAAGTCCATCTATTCTGCAGCTGCTGGGGTATTCCTTCACCTGTGTTAGAGCCTGCTTCTTCACTATTCTCATATAAACTGAATAAGAGCTGAGACATGTCACTAATTGACAGAACAACTACTGGATTATTGGACTTTCTATCGAGACTCAGTCATTTTTGGACTAGCCAGACCACACACACACACACACACACACACACACACACACACACACACACACGTTCCATTTTCATCATTTTTTAAATCCCTGGATCATATAATTCTCTATTATTAAAGTAAATTTTACAGTTTCATTTTTCTTGAGATTTGTGAAGGATCTGTCTTGATGGCACTCAAGCTCTTATAGCATAACTACACATTTCATTGCATGTCTGAATGTGTATTTATTTATAGATATGATCGGTGGTGTTATAGCTATACAGCCACACTTCTAGGTTTTTAATTGAGTTAATGTAATTTAATTACAAAGCTAAAAAAGAGCTAATGTCTCAACATTCTAATTATGAATTATATAATCCTTTCCTAGACAATCAAATGGCTGTGTTTTTAAAGAAAGTTTACCTAGGCAGAGTGATGCTTCATACATCTCAATAGGAAATTGAAGTTCCTGGAGCACCTTCCATTCCTTTCCCTCAGCTTAATACCAAGTGTCTCCAGCTTCATGCTTTTATTATTAAAGTCGTTCTCTTTTGAAAATTGCAATTCTGAAAAGCTTACAGCATTTTTATGGCCGAGTAGTTCCATTCAATGATATAACATCATGCCTTAATATTTATTATGGAATATGGAGAACACTAGAGGGGATAATTAAGTTCACCAACTGGGACACTGAATTCTTTCAAGAGCAAATGGTTAAAGAAAGACTGTATTATTAACTTGCATAACAGAAGTTCTACTCACAAACCAAACTACTTGAGCATGTTGGGTCCTCTTGCTCTTTTTTAATGTAAATGGCCAACAATAGGGTGAATGCTTTTATGAAAACTTTAGGCAATTAAAGAATGCATTACTTCACATTCGCATCTTGCCTCATCTATCATGCAGCCCAACTAACTCAAATCTATGAGTAGAAAGAATATTTAAAGACAATTAACAGCCTACCATCTATTACATCACATGAGTATCTTTACATACCTCACAATATAATCTCTGGGTGAAATAATTATCAGTTTGGAAATACTTTCAATCATCTATTTAAAATCAATTGTTCTTTCCCAACCAGAAATATTAGACTGGGAATAATATGAATCCTTTCACAATCATAATCCAATGTCCATTACTAAATTAATTTAAACAATTTATGCCATCATTTACTAAAATGGGTTTCTTTTTTACTTTTAATATCCTCAATAATTTTTGTTCATTCTCTAAGTGCTAGATATGGAAGTGGGCACATACTGCCTGCCTTTTTATTTTATTTTCCTCCTATTTTTAGCATTAACTTTTCCTCTTCATTTCCTGCTTGCTCCATGGGGATTCCTAAAACACAATTTACAGTTGCTGCAAACCCATAGCATTGCCTCCCAATCACTGTATGTTGCTGCTTTGGGATTCACAACTTATGTCTCTTCCTTAAAAATTGTAAAAATATCTTCTGAAATGTGGTGTGTTTCCATAGAGACTCAGTGGTATAAATCATTTTGTACACATCCCAGGTCATTATGGAACTCTTTGGAAAGAGGATATAATTTTACTAGAGTCTAGTGTTTTTCTATATACAGTTTCTATGAAGGTAGAAGCTGACAGCAATAATAATAGGCTTCCAGAGATACTTAAAGAATAAGTAGAGATAGCCAAATTTTTAAAGTAGGGGCCTAAAACTTTGTCATCTGAAAATAAAGGTCAGTTTATATAAAATACACAGATTAAATGAGCTGTCCCACCCCATATAACTAGGATTGAAATTTATACCAATCTTCTAGTGACTAGTATCTTTGCTGATGTCTGAGCATCATAAAAACCCCAGGTGTCAGAGATCAAATATCCTGTTTCCAACACCTTGGGGAAAATTGTCTGTGATTTTGTCATTCAACCTTTAAGTATTTTGCTATGAAATCTTTTACTTTGTTCATTTATATTCTCTTCATCTTGGCATTTTCCCAAGTTATAATTGATTACTTAATTACATGAATATTAAACTTCTAGGTTGAGAACTAGTCTTTTTGGAATGTTCTTTGTTTGGTGGCAAATATGCTGGGAGAACTGAGATCATAAAAACAAATAAAGACTATCTGACCTGCAAGAAGGCTAGTAGACCCCCTCCTCCAACACATACACAGCCATGAACTATATAAGGACTGAGGAGAGGGAGGCTATATATTTTGAATACTATCATATTTTCCCACCATAAGGCACCTTTCAGGAAAGAAGGATATTCATTTCCAAATGATCTTCCTCCCGACAAAGTACACCCATCCCTAAGTCTTAGGCATCAGAACTAACTGATTACTATATACAACATAAAGAAGTCTATGCATATGTTATATTCAAAAACCTTATTTTGTAATTGGATCTTGAGCATCTATTGATTTAACATCTATAGGATCCTGGGGTCAATACCCTTATATACTTAGGGATGGATAGACTTCATTACAGTGTGTTGTTTAGGGAATCATGACCAAGAATGTCTACCCATGTTCAGTAGAGATACAATCATGCAAGCATATATATCTTGTAGACATTAACACAGGCAAAACACTTTGGGTATTTGTATTTAATGGAATTCATATTCATCATACTAACCATATATAAGTATATAAGTAATTTTGGAAACAGTAATCCTTGTAATAAAAGAAAAGAATTTAGCTGGCAGTGAATTATACTTTCAAAGCTAGAGCAGCTAGATTTTAGAGCTTTTGTTCAAGCAGTGTGTGTGTGTGTGTGTGTATGTGTGTGTGTGTGTGTAAGGTGGACATCATCTACCTTCTGTCTTTAGGGGACAGGGTCTTTCACTGACCTGGATATTGACAAGTAGGCTAGGCTGGCTATCCAGTGAGCCTCAGGGATCCACCAGTCTCTTCTCTGTAGTACTGGATTACAAATGTGTGCACTTTCAAGCCTGCCTTTTTTAAGTGTGTTTTAAGGGGTTCAACTGAGGCTCTTATATTTCAAGGTAAGCATTTTGTGTATCATAAGCCATTTCTTTTGTGGGTAAATTTGGATATTTGGAATTTGTGGAGATGAAGACTTTAGAAGTATATAATAGTGTTAAGGGTATAAAATGCTATGATTTAGCCCAGATTGGATGCATGATTTACAGTTTCATGTCTAGAAAATTCAGATTCACTGGCAAACATTTCATTCTCAATCTTACTGGATACCAAGGTCTGATTTACAAGATCCAAGTTTCCCTCTACCTTAACCATACTTTGCCAGTAAGTGCTGCTCTCATCATGACTTTCACAGAAGGTAAAGGAGGGCTGGAAGATGGTAGCACACACCTTTAATCTAAGCACTCAGGAGCAATGGCAGGTGGACCTCTGTGAGTTCCAGGCCAGCCTGGTCTACAGAGTGAATTCTAGAACACCCAAGGTTACACAAAGAAACTCTGTCTTGAAACAAACAAAAGATAAAGGAGTAGTGTTCCCTATTGGATGAGCTGAAGAATGCCGTCAGATGCAGAGAATCTTGTTTCTAGTTTGAATTTTTCCCTCATGCTAGTGGACACAGTTTCCTAGCCATAGTTCTGATTTCTTTCTGGGAAATAACATGCTCACTGCTTTTGGCTGACATCATTGTAATTACAAATTCTCGGTGCTACACTAGGCAAAATGGAATGAAAATAAGTGGGACCACTCCTACTCTTGTAGAGTTTACTTTTTCAGCAGAGGTAATGAAATATTTAAAATGACCAAAGCAAACACACATCACACATCAGGGTCGCAGAGACAGACAGACAGACAGACAGGTGTTTTGAAGTTTTAAAGAAACTAAGCTCTATAATAAATAATCAATAGAAAAGTATAAAAAGATGAATTCATTTCCTGGGGCATATTGTGGTAGTAATTTGTACATAAAGAACTGTTTTCTTCTTTAAGAGAACTAGTCTGATACTAGAGCTATGCTTCTGAAAAGGCATTAGGTGGCACACAGATTCTTCCCCTCTTTGCACTCAGTAGCTGAAATCTCTTTATAGAGCACACATTTCAACAGCTATGCAAACAAAGTCAAAGTGATGTGTCTAATTGAATCTTTAATATTCAAGTCAATTTGTATAATCTCTCACAACTGCCTTCTAGTTTGTTCCCTAAGTCTTGTCTGAAGGTGATAATGGCGAGGACTGCCATTACAAGAGTCAGGCAGTTGTCACTATGTAAGTGCCCTTCATTCCTGACATAAATCTGGCTGGCAGAAATGAGCCTGCCCTTGAAATACTGTGACCATTTTCCTCTCACATTGCTCTTTTATTATACAAATGAAGCACTCTCTACTGATTGTGCTAAAATGAAAAGAAAAATAAAATCACACAACTCGCACATTATTCAGAGATCTGAACCCAGCCTGGAGACTTCCAGTCTGACTGCTCACAAAGACAAACATTTAAACATCAATAGAAAGAGAATGGTCTGTCAGCTACCTTTAAGAACAAAACTGGTGTCCAGAGTCCCCAGCATCCCTGAAGACATTTCTGAATGCTCCACCAAATACATTAGAGCTGTCCTCCACCAAACACCATTAAAACAAGCCACTCTGAGATACTGTCCTTCTATTCCAAACTATGTAAAAGGATGGTTTAGATTAATAACTCAATGGCTTACACTGTTTATTGGCTCTAAGCAAGAATGAGTTATGTTGCATCCCAAGTTTAAAGTAATATTGCCAACGAAGTTGTGTTCAGCTTAGGTATGTTTGATTTGGAACTAAAATTGATAATAAACTAATGATACTCTAGTCTTGCAATGTGAGGAACTAAGTAATTTAACTTTCCCATTTTAAATATACTAGAGAGAAATCAAGATCAGAAACCCAAATGCTCAAGGCTATGCTACTGTAACTTTTTAGAGTCTTTCTCTCCTTGTTTGTGACTGAGGATACTCCTATTTATGAACCAGGCTAGTCATAGATTCCACTAGACAAAGTAAAATAAAATATTTAGCATGGCACTTTGATGCATTATAGGTACCCAACAGTATAATTACGGGCATCACTTTTCTTCACTATTAACATCTTTAAAATTTTACGGTTTAGTTTTTCAGTGCAAATAAACTGTCTCAGCCCGTGTCCTCATCATTTCTGTCATCATTATCATCACCGACATTTACATTTTGCAAAGCATTTTACATTTATTATCTCATCAAATATTTACTGCTTTAATATTTTCAATAACAAAAACAGCAAAGACAGTCTCATCCCAAGATCAACAACATAGGTCACAAGATGGTGCTTCCTGACACTGAACAAGCACCTTGCAAGTTGCATTTATTTGTCCTCGACCTCTGTTGCTCCAGCCATTTTTTTCAAAAAAATTTAAGTAAAATTTGTATAACACATTAAATCAAAGTCATTCAAAACCATCTCCCACCTGTTTAAAACTCACAGGTCTTCTCTTTGTGGAAATTTTCTTTGTGTCTATTGGAGCTTCAGGATAGTTGTGAGGCTTAGGATGAAAGTAGTGCTGCTTCCTTTCATGTTACCTCGTCTTTGTTTGGTGATAGATGTTTGAGTGAAAAGAAGGATATAGAAGAATCTATACAGAATAGAGATAGGAAAGCCAAAGGACATTGTCAAAATTATTTAGGGAAAACAATGGCATTCAAAATAAGGACAGGTTCTTTACTTTTGATTGCGCATTTTCCATTTTAGTAATAATAAATATTTTTCTCACATATTATATCCTGATTTATAATGTCTCTTCCCTCTACTCCTCCCAGCTCCGCTACTAGCTCACCTCCTATCCAGATCTAATTCCTTTCTGTCTCTCATTAGAAAACAAACAGGCTTGTAAGGGATAATAATAAAATAACATAAAACATTATAAAATAAAATGGAATAACAAAAATAAAAACTAACACACTGGAACAAGACAAAACAAGCAAACAGAAGGAAAAAGGGCAAAGAATAGACACAAGAAATAAGAGACACACTTGTTCACACACTCTAAAATCCCATTAAAAAAAACAGTAACCTAGAAGCCATAACACATGCACAAAGCACATGTCAGGTAATGTGTATGTGTGTGTATGATTTTTATGAAATGAAAAAATAATAAGATACAAGTATTTTTAAGGAGAGCCCTAATACATCACGAGACAAGAAACCCCAAAGATGCAACTGCTTTCCTTTTCTGTTGGCCATCAACTTCTGTGCAGGCAGCCTACCCTTAAGAGTAGTTTCAATCCCTAGTGAAACTACCTTGGAGGAAACTAAATTTTCATTCGCAAGCGGTTGGTTTGAAGATTGCTTCTGGTTTAGGCATGGGATGTGTCCATTTCTCCTTTCTGCTCTAGGATACCAGTTGGTGCAGACACAAGCCATGTACATATTGCCTCAATTTCTGTGGATTCATATGTGGACCAATCATGTTGATTTAGAGACCTTTGTTTTCTTGGTGTCCTCCATCCACCCTTAGCTCCTAGAAGAATTACAAGGACAATGAAATATGCATATGAATAGCTCAACTAATGTCCTGAAACTTAGTAAACATTTGATGAAATTTAGCTATGCCTATTTCATGATTTTCCAGCCAAAATCAACATCTTGGATTTTAAAACTTAAAATACAAATAAAAAACCTATTTACAAAAAAAGAGACTAAAATAATTAATGCTTATCAAAGAGCCAAAAATTAATTATAAGGCAAATAAAAATTTAAAAATTTCAATCAAACAAATTAGACTTAAATCTGTTTCTCATTTTCAGCTCAAGACATTTTTGAAGCTATAGGAATCCTTTGTAAGTACATATCTGAGGAGAATTTAGGAACACATTTCATTAAGGGGAGTTAAGATTCTAAATTAGAAATATAGCAAGCTTTAGCTGATGCTTTAAAAAGTCCATTAAGGTAAGAAGAGCCCTGCTACTAGTCATATTCATTGATTTAGTTTGATGAAAGTCAAAGATAAAAATGCGGAAAAAAATAAGGATTAAACCAAATCCTATATAATCTTTCCAGTAGGATTACTTACGTCTGAGGGTTTTTTCTCATCTTAAGATAGCACCTTGAAAATTCTGGGCTTACTGGGAACAAGAAGATAATGTGAATCCTTTCAAATTTATTTAATTTTTTAAAATAACTTGCATTGGCTACATGGGAAAAAGGCTTAGTGTGAGAATAAACCCTGGGGCAACACTTGGATCCATGTTCATTATAGTTTGCCAACACAGTATCATTACTTTGGGTTCAAAGTAAAATCAATAGCAAATCATTTGACTTTGTAATAGCAGAAATGTAAGACGCCACCAACTTAATCAAAGAAAGTTGTCTCAAGAGAGGCAACTACACATACCACATAAAAATACTATGAATGATTCCACCATCAAGTATAAGAACTTCCAAAAGAATCCAGCTTTTATAGGAGTGTATGCATGTAATTTCATATACATGTATATATGCTCATGTGCACATATGCATATGTGTAATATAAACAAGTATAACTTATAAATGTACATATACATATGCAAATATATAATTTAAGTTGAAAAGTGCTTTGACATAAAAATAAAGGTGACAGGTTATGATGGGCTACCACTCCTCAATATCATGTGAGCTAATGCCATCTTTTATCAATTTCTCAAAATATAAAAGAAATGATAATTCCTGGCAACGAAGAAGAATACACTTCCACCAACTCAAATGGTAACTTTATTGCATGGAACCTCGTAAATATGACTAGAAATGGTTCTTAGCTTTCTGAGGCTTCCACTGCTTTCTTATTTTTCATCTGTCCACTCAAGTGATTTGGTATCTCCTTCTATTGATAGTTACAAAGGAGAAGCAGTGGGGTGAGTTCATGGCTGGAATTGGTACTGGCCATGTGAGATGCACATGATCAGAGCAGTTGACTGGAAACAGAATGTTCAACACTGGCTACACATCTTCTTTTCTGCTGTTTCCACAGCATTTGTCCTGATGACCAGAACTGTATTCCAGACAACAAAATTGGGAACCAGCCCACTGGGCATACAGGTTAGGAAAGTAGGTGGATATGCATGTGAATAAGTCTCTGGAAATCCATGTATTTCATAAAATTTTAAATTAGATGAACTTCAAAGAGCTTAAGAAACCATGTAATTTAATCTTTAAGATGAGGTCAAGAGAGGTATATGGCTTACTAAAGGGCTTGTATTTCTTTAAAAATCATGACAACATTTGATTATTTTAATTTATTTATTTTGCATTTCTAGTGCTCTCTCACCCTATGATTTTTTTCTCATATGTCAGGGACAATTCTTTGTAAATATTTAGAATATACTTAATGTTTTGAATGTCAAGTTAGATTAATACATTTGCATCATGAGTTCAGAAAGCAACCTATAAAAAGGCACTGGGTAAATAATTTGTTCTTGACAAAAGACAAACTACAATAAAGTAAAGATATGAAAATTCAGAAGAATTCAGGTAGGAAATGTTTGCATATTGGCTTAAGGTATGAAACAGTAAATACATTAATTTGTTAGGTGTGCTAGCCAATGTATTGCTGTAACCAGTATGCTTATTCATTTCTGACATCTGGCAAATAGTTAAATCAATGTATTCAAATCAAAGATTTTTTTAAAAAGGTGACAGATATCAAGTGTCTACTCAGGGAGTTGGCCTACAAGACACCATTCAAAGATCTTCTAATAAATTCTCCATTCTTGACATGAAGAAACCTGAGAAAGAAACTATTAGGCCACATGGTGAAACTGATGTGTAAAAGCTTTCAACACAGGAATCTAAGGCAGAAGGATCATGAGTTTGAAGCTAGTGTAGTCTAAAGAACAAGAATAAGGGCAGCCTTAACTACTTAGTGGAAAAATATAAAAGAAAACCTACAGTCAACTTCATAGGAAAAGATATGCTATATTTATTTACTTACTATGTTTAGTAGACATTCAAAACCCTCCTTGTCATTAAGTTGTTTCTCTTGCAAATAGCATTGTTTTGGAGGCTCAGACAATGGCTCTGTAAGTGAAACTAGTTTTTATGAAGATACAAGGACCTGAATTTGAATTCCACTGTGCACCTGTTACTGATCTTTGGGAGGCAGAGACAAATAAATACAAGCAGCCTGCTAGCCAGCTAGTCTAGGGAAAAAGACACTGAGTTTCAGTTCAAGCCAATGAAGTATAGAGGAAAATGCCTTTCAGTCTTGTGAATTTACCACACACATACGCATGCACACACACACACACACACACACACACACACACACACACTGTTGTTTAACACAATAATCATTGCAATTTTTATGTTTCTGGTCTCTCTTAATGCAGATGAATTGGTCTGATTCTTGAAATGTTGTTAGTAGTAATCATGCTATAAAATAACAGTTTAGAAACTGCATGAATTAAGGTTTTTGTTGCTGTGAAGAGACACCATGACCAGGGAATGTCTTATAAAGTAAAAACATTTAATCGGGGTGACTTATATTTTCAGAGATTTAGTCCATTATCATCATGGTGTGACATGTGGTGTGCAGGCAGACCTGGTACTGGAGTTGAGAGTCCAACATCTTAATAGTCAGGCAATAGGAAGCAGTCTGAGATATTTGTCACTGTCTTGAGCATATAAAACCTACACTTCCTCCAACAGGACCATACCTATTCCAACAAGGCCACACCTATTTTATTTTCTTTCCTAGATTTTTTAAATTTAAATTAGAAATAATCTTATTTTACATAGCACCCTCTCACTCCTATCCTCCCATGTGCCCCACCAATCCCCCAGTCTGTCCCCTTTCTGCTTCTCCATCAGGGTAAGGCCTTCCATGGGAGATATCAAAGGCTGCCACATTGTTTGGGACAGGGCCTCAGCCCTCCTCCTTGCTTTTAGACTGAGACAGTATCCCTCTGTGGGGAATGGACTCCCAAAGCCCATTGGTACACTAGGGATAAATATTGATCCACTACTAGATGCCTCATAGATTGCCCAGGACTCCTAATGGTCACACTTCTTAATAGTATAACTCCCATTGGGGGCCATTTTCTTTCAAACCACCATATTGTCAATATTAATTAAATGGCTACTCTCAGGGTAGGAAGATATATTTGAGGGCTTGGAGGGAGGAAAGAGAAGGGGAAATGATGCAAATAATAATTATTTTAAAAAGAAGAAGAAGACGGTTTCACCAGAAAACAAGGAAGATCAAGTAAATAACACAGGAGATCATCAGTTGCTGTGGGAAGAGGCAAACACTGAAGATTATTATACTTTGAAACACCGGATAATATTTTCAAGTAAAAAAAATTAAGATAATGAAGTTTGAAATATTAGGACACAGTACCTTGAAGATCAAATATAATCAAGGATAGATCAGATTATGTTCCACAAAGAGTTCCTAACATGTGGCAGATTTATAGTCTACTATTCTTCTAAACTTGTTGATGTTATTGATACCTTCTCTTTTGAAAAGGGAATTACAAAAGACCCAGGATAGCCAAAACAACCCTGTTCAACAAGGTAATGTCCAAAGGCATCACCATCCCTGACTTCAAGCTCTATTGTAGAACTATAGTCCTAAAAACAGCTTGGTATTAGCACAAAAACAGACAGGTAGATCAATGGAATCAAATTGAAAACCCTGATATTAACTCACACACATATGAACACTTGGTTTTCAACAAAGAAGCTAAAATTATACAATGGAAAAAAGAAGTTGCTGGCATAACTGGATGCTGGCTTGTAGAAGACTACAGATAGATCCATGTCTATCGCCATGCACAAAACTTAACAAATGGATGAAAGACCTCAACATAAATCCAGCCACACTGAACTTCCTAGAAGAGAAATTGGGGAGAACCCTTGAACGAAATGGTTGGTACAGGATACTGCTTCCTCAACATATCACCAATAGAACAGACACTGAGATCGACAATTAACAAATGGGACCTCCTGAAACTGAGAAGCTTCTGCAAGACAAAGGACAGTCAACAAGACAAAAAGGCAGCCCACAGGATGGGAAAAGATATCCATTAACCCCTCATCTGACAGAGGGCTGATCTCCAAAATCTACAAAGAACTCAAGAAGCAAGTCTCCAAAACACCAAAGGATCCAATTAAAAAGTGGTCTACAGGACTAAATAGAGAATTCTCAATAAAGGAGTTTAAAATGGCTGAGAGACACTTGAGAAAGTGCTCAGCATCCTTAGCCATCAGGGAAATGCAAATTAAAACAACTCTGAGATACCATCTCACTCCTGTCAGAATGACTGAAAAAAAAGAAACAAAAATAAAACAATGACAGTTTATGCTTGAGAGGATGTGGAGAAAGGGGAACACTCCTCCATTGTTGGTGGGAGTGCCAACTCATATAGCCACTATTGAAATCGGTTTGGAGATTCCTCAGGAAAATGGGAATAAGTCTACCACAAGACCCAGCAATTTCACTCTTAGGCATATACCCAAAAGATGTACATTCCTACAACAAGGAAATCTGTTTATATCAGCACTATTTGTAATAGCTAGAACCTTGAAGCAACCTAGATGCCCCTCAACTAACAAGTAGATAGAGAAAATGTGGTACATTTACACAATGGAGTACTACTCAGCAGAAAAAAAAAAACAAAGGAATCTTGAAATTTGCAGGCAAATGAATGGCACTAGAAGAAACCATTTTGAGTGAGGTGACCCAGTCACAAAAAGACAAAAATGGTATGGACTCACTCATATATGGATTTTAGAGAGAAGGTGGAGTGAGGCAAGATCTCCTGAGCAGATTGGGAGCATAGGCAGGATCCACGAAAAAGAGATGGGGAGAAGAGGAGGGGAGAGGAGGACATGGGGAAGCAGGAAGGTTGAGTTGGAGGAAGAATACAGGAGACTTGGATGAGAGATACCATAATAGAGGGCATCATTTCAGGTTTGAGGGGAGATCTGGCACTAGTGAGTTTTCCAGTGATCTACAAGAATGACACCAACTGGCAAACTAAGCAATAGTGGAGAGACTACCTTAAATGCCCCTCCCTGATAATGATGTTGATGACTACCTTATATGCCATCCTAGAATCTTCATCCAGTGACTAAAAGCAGCATAGGCAGATACCCACAGCTAAACACTGAACTCCTGGAACCCAGTGACAGAGAGGGAGGAGTGATGAGCAAAGGGGTCAAGACCGGGCTGGTGAAACCCAGAGAAACAGCTGACCTGAGAAAGGTGGAGATCCTGAGCCCCAGACTGATGACTGGGGGGCCAGCATGGAAATGATCCAGACTCCCTGAATATGGGTGTCAGTGAGGAGACCTAGTCAATCTATGGGACTTTGGATAGTAGATCAGTATTTAATCCCTGGCACACAAATGGACTCTGGGTGCCCATCCCACAATAAGGGATGCTCTCTAAATATAAACACTTGGGGGGAGAGCCTAGACACTCCCCACAACGAAAGGACAGACTCTGGAGATTCCCCCATGGAGGGGTTTACCCTTCCTAGGGAACGGAGGTGGGATTAGGAGGGGAACTAAAGGGGCTGTTGTGGAGGAGCAGGAGTGGGAGGGAGAGGTAACTGGAACTGACATGGAAAGCAAGCTTGTTTCTAATTTAAATATATAAAAAGTGTTTCAAAAAACCTGAGAAATAAAAAAACGGAAAGGGAATTGGAGGGACAAAAGATGTTGTGTGTCAAAGAGTTAGGAGTGAGGATCCTGGTTTACTAAAGAACAGCAAAAGAGAAATCTGATTCATATATTAACCGTGTTTGTCTCTTTGCTCTCATGGCTTCTAATTCGGAGGGGATTTGTTTGCTTGTTTTTATAGATTTTCATTCTAGGATATCTGTGAAAGTAAAGGGAAGCATCTGTCATCTGTGGCTTTATCAAACAAAGCATGAGTGTAGTTCCCAGTTGCACTATCGTGGTATCTTCAGCTTGGTGACTGAGAAAAGATTAATGAAGATATGTGAGAAGAGTCAATGGAAAGGCACCAGGATAGTCCAACATGCCCAGACTAGGAGAAGGGTGAAAATGGTGGGGTTTAAGGAGCTGAACAACAGAATCTGGAGTTCACAGCCTCCTGCATGATCTCTGTAAGTGGAACTGTAACCTTCAATAAAAATGTAGGCATCCCACAGTCATGCAACCAGAGTAAATCCCAGGTAATGCTCATCCCTAACGCTGTTCTCCCACCTGTCCTGCAGAATCCTGAAGACAGATCCATTGACAGAAGACTAGTGGCACACAGACTGCAATAACATTGTTTAACACTGTAACAGAATGCTTCTGTTACATAGACCAGGACCAATAGGCTGGAGAGCTGATCTTGGGGAGTCAGCAGTAGACACCAGACATCATCTACCACAAACAGAAAGAACAGGGACAGTAATGTGTACTAGAAGATAAATGTTTGTTCACAGGTTTTCCAGGTCTTGGTTAGGTTTTCACTGCTGTAGATTAATATCAGGTCAAATGGTTGCTTTCCAAGTTTCAACTGTTGCAATCTTGGCCACCATGCTCACCTTATCCTAAAAGCATGATGATTAGGGTTTGAAAGGACAGAGCATCTACAGAAGAAAACAAATGGTCTCAAAGATTATGCAACCATTTATTTCTTAACTGAGCTGAAAGTAGTTCTAGACTAAATGATTGTTACCCTGAGTGCCAAAATGATGGTGCATGAGGGAAATAATCCCTCTGCTCTTGAACTTTATTTTGATTTGCATGAAAGTATTTTCACAGTGATGTATGTAATGTGTCCTTTTTGATCAATATGCTCATTGAAACATTTTTGGAAGTGAAAACCCAGTGTGAAATGCCTATCTCTCAGTACTGCCAGCCTTGTTACCTAAAGAGAAATGCATGTGATGATAGAAAGGTAAAATACATGACATTTTATTGCTAATGAAATTGTTTATTGGATTCTTTAAATTCTTATCTAGTGAAAAGGGATTCAAAGTATATTTAGAAGTTCAATTAAGAAAACAACTCTCAGATTTAAATAAACAATTAAATCTTACAACAGTTAACAATAGTTTAATTAAAATGCTATCTAGACTCCTGAGATATGGGTAAGAATAAAAATACAAATTTATGCGAAAGTAAGCCTAGTGTTGCTTTTTAGGAATCGGTTTAGATACATGGAAACTGCAAAAGAGACTTTGGGGTATCTATTAGGGGAGGAGAACTTCTGATTGTATAGAAGAATTATTTTATTTTACTTTTGTATTCATAACTACAGGTGGTGGAAATTTAATTACAAACAAGTGACTCACACAATGATTCGTTTTTATTCAGTGAAAATGAGCATTATCTGATGTATAAACATATACATGCACACACACACACACACACACATATATATATATATATATATGCTTTAAAATATATTCTATTCTGTAGTAAAGTTGGATGTACATACTATATTTCCAAATAGGAACTTAGCCAGTTTTGTACCTAACACTTTCATTTTAGCATTCCTAATTGACTGATTAATTTTGTCTTTCAAGTTCACCTTTGAACTGCCCTAATCCTGGTTAATTGATGTAACATGCAACTTTAATGGATTACCATTTTATATTTGTATAAGTCATTATTTAAATTTCTTATAACATTTACAAAATTCTTTTAAATTTGAAAATACTCAATTACTCAACAGGTATCTACTGAGTGCTTAATTAATTACAGGTAGTATGTACCAGGTACCCAATGATACAAATCAGTTGTTTTAAATAAGTTGCCTTATGTGTTTAAAATTGTGTGATATTCCTTATTATGCCATATTTCTTTCTTTATAATTTGTTTTTTTCAAATTTCATTTTACATTCCAACCACAGTTCTCCCTCCTATTACTCCTCGTGCCTCCTCTTGCCTTCCCCCCATGCCACTCCCAGTCCACTCCTCCTCCTGAGTAAGGGCTCCCATGAGGAGTCAACAAAGTCTGGTACAAAAGGTTGGGGCAGGGCCAAGTCCCTCTCCCATGCATTAAGGCTGAGAATGGCATTTCCACCATATGAAGTAGGCTCCAACAAGCTAGCTCATGTACTAGGTTTGTATTGTGTTCCTTCTTCCAGGGTCCCCTCATACAGCCCAAGCTTCACAACTGTCTCCCACATACAGAGGGCCTAGTTCAGTCACCTGGAGTCTCCACAGCTGTTGGTCTAGGGTTCATGAGGTTCTATGAGCTTGATTCAGCCTTTTCTGTAGGTTTCTCCATCATGCTGTTGACCTCCCTTGCTCATGTTCCATCTTCCCTCTCTTCAACTGGACTCCCAAGCTCAGCCTGGTGCTTGGTTGTGGATCTCTACATCTGCTTCTGTCAATTAGTGGATAAAGGCTCTATGATGATAGTTGGGGTATTCACCAATCTGATTACAGGGATAGGCCAGTTCGGGCATCTTCTCCAGTATTGCTATGAGTCTTAGCTGGGGTCATTCTTGTGGATTCTTGGGAATTACCCTAGCACCAGATTTCTCCCTAACCCATAGTGGCTCTCTCTATTAAGACATCTCTTTCATTGCTCTTCCATTGCATCCCTCCCACCCTTGACCATTCAGTTTCCTCATGTACTTATCCAGCTATCCCCCTTACTACCCCCCATTCCCAGTTTACCCAGTAGACCTCATCTAATTTCCATTCCCAGGGTAATCCATGTATCCCTGTTAGGATCCTTCTAGTTACCTAGCTTCTCTGGAACTGTGGATTCTAGTGTGGTTATACTTTGCTTTACATCTAATATCTACTTACTAGTGAATACATACTGTGTTTGTCTTTCCGAGTCTGGGATATCTCGCTCATGATGGTTTTTTCCTAGTTCTGTCCATCTGTCTGTTAATTTTATGAAGTCATGATTTTTTTGTACAGCTGAGTAGTATTCCATTGTGTAAATGTAGCACATTTTTCTTATCCATTCTTCAGTTGGAGGTCATTTAGGTTGTTTTCAGGTTCTGACTATTATGAATAATGCTACTATGAATATTGTTGAGCAAGTGTCCTTGTAGTATCATTGTGCATCCTTTGAGTATATGCCCCAAAAGTAAGATATAACAAAAACTAACACATTGGGATTGAACAAAACAAACAGAAGGCAAAGAGCCCTAGAAATCAGAGACCTACTTGTTCACACACCCAAAAGTCCCATAGAAAATACTAAACTGGAAATAATATATATTCAGGACTTGGTGCGAACTGTGCAGGTCTTATACATGTTGCCTTAGTCTGTGAGTACTTGTGAGCTTTGTCTATGCTGATTTAGAGGGCTTTGTTTTCTTTTTGTCCTCCATTCTCTCTGGCTCTTATACCACACCTTCTAACAGACTTCCATAAGACCCGAGGGGACAAATTCGATGGAGATATCCCATGTATGGATGAGTGTCCCAAGGTCTTTCACTCTTTGCATAATATTTGCCAAGATCCAGCTATACCACTGTTGGATATATACAAAGGATGGGCTCATCCTACCACAGAGACATTTAATCAACCATGTTCATTGTGGTCCTATTCATGATAGCAGAAATTGGAAACCACCTAGGTGTCCCTCAACAGAAGAATGAATAAAGAAAATGTGGTACATTTACACAATGGGGTATTACTCAGCCATTAAAAAATTAAATAATGAAATATGTAGGTAAATAGAGAAAAGCAAGAAAAAAATCATCCTGAGTGAGGTATCTCAGACCTATAAAAACAAATATGGTATATATTCTCTTATGTAGATATTTGCTGTTACGTCATAACTAAGTTCTACAATCAGCAGAATCACAGTGGGTATGTATAGAGTAAGGAACTAGAAAGAACAGATAGATCTCATTAGGAAAGGGAAGAATAGATAATTTTGAATGGATAGAGGGCTGGAATTAGTGGATCAAGTCAGAAGGAGTAGGAAAGAGAGGACAAGGAAGGGAATATGAGAAGAGATGCAAACACTAAAATTATGGGACATTTGAGGGATAGTATGGAAACTGAATATAGTAGAAGCTTCCTTAAATATATACATAAATATGAAGGCAATGAAATTGTCAAGTAATGGGCAAGACAGATCTCAAGCTGCCCATATGTTGGCACAAAATGAAACTTCTAATTCTAGGTGCAAATAGAGTTCTTAATTGGTCTTAGTAATAAAAACCAGGAGTCAGATATAGAGGAAAATGCTGAGAGACCAGAGGGAAGGAGAAATTCACAGCATACCTTACCTCCTCAGCATCTCAGTAGAGAAGAGATCAGTTTCCTGTTTCTCCCTGCTTATGTCCTGTTTCTCCCCAAGTACCTCACTTTCTGTCTGTCTATACAGACCTCCAGACCTCTATGGTTTGTTAGTAGCAAGCTCTGTTCTCTGACCTTCAGACAAGCTTTATTTGTACAAGCAAGATCTCACCACAACTAGGATTGGTTTACATCTCATTAAGTAGGTGACCCAAAAACCTACAGGGGAATCCTCAAATAATTGAGTCTGCTGCTGAGACTATAAGTTGTTCTCTACAAACTGAGGGTAATACCCTATTGTTGAAGTCAACATCCTCACAACTCATTGAACATGAAGAAGTCAAGCCTGTTCACATCTTTAGCCTTCACCCCAATTCCAGCATTTTCGGTCCTAAAATTTACTCAGCACACTACCAAAAAGGAAACACGAACAGCAAGCCAGCTACAAAGCCTTTGATCTACAACTGTGTTCTGCCTGCAAGATACGCCATGAAAATGGTGCCACAAAGTTTGTGAAAGTAATCAACCAATATCTGATTTGACTGAAGACCCACTCTGTGAGATGGAACATATATCTGAAACTGCTTAGATGACCGAGAACCTGAGATGAGATAGCTCAGGCATGTAGGACAAACCAAATATTACTGTTCTTTAAAAAAGCAGCAAGAAAAAGCCTAAAAATGACATTGTGTTATAGCCATAGATCAGTGCCTTGGTCAGTATCATCAGAGAAATTTAGGGGAACAAATACAAAGACCCACTGCCTTAATTCTTAACACAAAGCTAAGAAAAGTATGGTAGCAAATGGGGAGTGATCATGTAGACCATTGTATGTATATACATAAATACATACTAACTTTTGGCTTGGCCTGCTCTCTTGTGGCTTAATAAAGGTCTCTAGTTCAAAACAATGATCTTTCATGAAACTTTTTATGCTACAAGAATCACACATAAATACATATTTATAAAACACTGCGGTATATATTATGGAGTAAATATGTACATATTTTGAAGATCATGGCAGAAATGTTCCCCAGAGAATCCTGAAGGATACATTCATGATTTGAACAGAAGTTTTGGAAAAGTTACAAGGTCATTGGGTAAATGCTGAAGAATATTAAGGGTGATGATTTGGATGTCCTTTCACATAGATGAATGTTATATATGCAAATATCCAGAGATGAAAAATGAAGTCACTTTTGAGAAAAAAACCCAGTGAGGAAAAGCAGTACAGGCCCTGGGATCATAATATTAGAAATACTTGTACATGCTTACTTAATACTACATAGTAAGTTCTCGTTACTATGGCTGAAAAGAAATATTCCTAGACATACATGGAGGAAAGTAGGCGGGGAATACACAACATCTAAGTGACACACCTGAGTGACAGAAGTATAGAATTTGTTATTGTTAGCTTTTGTTTCATGAGAAAAAAAGAGTTCATGGGAAAAATGAGATTGGTTTCACAAAGAATAAAAGATGTTTTGAGATGTACAAGTGAGTACTGTAGGAAGCTGTATTAGGCAGGTAATCAACCAAGCACATCCATATAATTCCAACAAGAATAGAAAGGGGAAATAATAGCTGGCTGCATCTTTAGCAATGTCTAGGATTTAAGGGTCTTGGACAAAGGTTTTTCTGGTAAAAGATGAAGAAGCAGAGCTTCAGGGCCAGCTAACCCAAAGCCTGGGGCATGAGTCAGGATTTCTCAGCATCTATGTTCTTTCTCCTACAATATTTCAACCTATTTTTAGTGGCCCTTTGAGGAAAATGAAATGTAACCAGCAAGCATTCCAAGGCAACACTGCCACATGGCTGACCTCATGGATCTGTATCTTCTTTTAGCTATAGCAGTGATGACATTGCCAGAAGCTTCTGACCAAGACTACAACAGTGTCCTTAAAGCAGATCATAACAAAGAACATCTGCATTGGTCATTGACTAAATCATCTTCTTGTGAAAAAAAAGTACAATTGTAGGAGGCAAACTCTTTGCAGCTGAAAGAGGGTCTAGATATCTGTTGAGAACTGTGGTTGTTAGAAGTGGATTTTTAAGCCTGTTCTCCTGAGCGTCCTTCACAGTTGTTTTCCTAGCATGTTCCATGAGCTGGTGGGGTTTCTCCGCTCTCCTTACACACACATATACAAAGTCATCAGAAGCAGCAGCACCAACACTACCACCACTGCCCATCATCATGATGTTTGTGCTATATGCCAGGATTCTTTATATTATTACCCTCGCAGTACTATTACGCTCGTTGAATCCTATCATGGACTTTATGGTGGGAAAACAGATAGATACATCTATTGAAACCCATGAGATCTGGAATTATAGCTTGCTCATAAATCTTCATGAATGCCTAAGCTAAAATTATTACTTGAATTGAATAAAGGTATCTTTGTACAGAAAGTAATGTGCAGTGTCAAGTTACTAAACAATTTAATCATGGACAAGATTATTTGACTTATATTTTAAATTATATTTCAAGCCTTGAAATGAGTTAAAGTTGGATATCAGTGAACACACAGATTTAGAAATATATAATAGTCCAGGTGGCAGGATAAAAGATAAAAAATCCTTTTAACACTGAAATTAATTTTCCTTAACATTTCAGATTACATTTAGTGGTGCTATATATTTAAATTTATCTTCATAAATACTATAAGATAGTTCACGTTAGATCATTACAACCCATTTTGCATTATAGAAAAATTAATCTCAAAGGTTCCAAGTAATTCTCTTAGTATTTCAGTTAGGTTTCAATTAAATTTAGTTCTGCTCTTTGTGTTTGATCCTAAACCCTTGATTTGTAAATCATACTGAAGTTCTTGAGGGAAATTACAAAGAAATGAACATTGACCCTGACACAGCCAACCTGGGCTCATGTCCAGTTCCTGCCAATGTCAATATCTTCTCTTTAACTTGCTTTGTATATGTATATGTATATGTATATGTATATATATATATATATATATTACATAAGTCATAGAATTCAAAGCATGTTTCCATCATTAACTCCTAATTTGGATGAGCCAATACTATGCCATTGATAAAAGTCCAAACAATTTTAGCACTTTTGAATTTCTTTTTTTTATCATTTTTTATTTTAATTTTAAATAGCTTGTTTTACATGTCAACCCCAGTTCCCTCTCCCTCCCCTCTTCCCGCACTCCCCTTCCCCCCTCCCTCCCACCCTATTGCCAAATCCTTCCACATAGGGGATATCTAGAGTCTGTCATTTTACTCTTGGTAGGGTCAAGGCACTCCTCTAAGAGTCCAGGCTGAGAGAGCATCTCTCTTTGTGCTATAGGCACATGAAGACAGTTTGTATACCAGGGATAGACACTGATCCACAGCTCAGGGCCCCATAGGTTGCCCAGGCCTTCTCACTGACACTCACATTTGGGGGGTCCAGATCAGTCCCATGCTGGCCTCCCCACTGTCGGTCTGGGGTCCAAGAGCACTCCACTGTTCAGATCAGCTGTCTCTGCTGGTTTTGCCAGCCCATTCTTTGCCAATTTGCTCATCACTCCTCTCTCTTTGTCACTGGGTTCCTTGGGTTCAGTTCAGTGATTAGTTGTGTGTTTGCCTCTGCTTCCATCAGTCACAGGATGAAGGCTCCCGGATGGTTATAGACATCAAGTTCATTATCAGGAATGGGCATTCGAGGTGGTCCCTCCACTATTGCTTAGCTTGCCAATTGATGTTATACCTTTAGATCACTCGAGGTCACTCTGGTGCAGATCAGGCACTTTTGAATTTCATTTATGCTAAAGTTACTTGGAGGGAGCATCTCAGATTAGGTTTTGGTAAACTCTGGTCTTGATGGGACTTAACAGAGCATTTTTTTAATTTTATAAAAGTCTTGATAAAGGGATTTTGCTGTTGGCTTGGGGGATTTGTCTGTTGCTTACTGTGAATTATTTCCAGTAATACAAGTAAGGCAGGAAGATTTCTTCTTGAAATTCTTCCCCTCTCTTTCTGTCACTTTCTCTCTGATTCAGTGGCAGGGTGTGTGTTCCTAGTGTTGGTTTTCTTTGTTTGTTTGTTTGGTTGGTTTAGGAGAGAATGACCCACACTAATCTCAGATGCATTATGCAGCTGAGAACGGCCTTGATCTCAACTTTCCCTGCATTTCATTCAAGGATTTCTTTTATTGTTAATTTTCACTTAAATTAGAAACAATCTTTTTATATATACCAATTCCAGTTCCTTCTCCCTCCCTTCCTCCTATTCTTCCCACCATCTGTCTGTGCCACCCCAATCACTCCTTAGGCAGAGTGAGGCCTCCCATGGGGGAAATCATCAAAGTCAGCCACATAACTCAGCACAGGACCTAGGCCCTCCTCCATGTATCTAGGCTGAGAGATTATCCCTCTGTGGGAAATGGGCTCCCAAAGTCCATTCATACATGTAGGGATGTATATTGGGTCTACTGCCAGAGGCCCCAAACACTGCCCAAGCCCCGCAGCTGACACTCACAATCAGGGGGCCTGGTTTGATCCTATGCAGGTTCCCCAACTGTCAGTCTTGGGTCTATGAGCTCCCACTTGCTCAGGTCAGCTGTGTCTGTGGGTTTCCCCAGCATGGTCCTTGACCCCTTTGCTCATCGCTCCTCCCTCTCTACAACTGGATTGCAGGAGTTTGGCTCAGTGCTTAGTTGTGGATCTCTGTTTCTGCTTCCATCAGCTACTGGACGAAGGGTCTAGGATGGCATTTAAGATAGTCATCAAGGAGTTTTCTTTAACCTTCACTGTTGTCTCAGTTTCTCGGGAACACAAATTCCAGGCCAAGTCCACACAGAGTTGCTACTGGCAAATGTCTATCTCAGCAGGTCATGTCATTTAATCTGTTCTATAACATCCTCCACCGTTGAAACATTTAGCAATGTTTTAGAAAAATAAAACAGTATTCAAGAATTAATTGTGAGAATGTATTAGACACAAAATAACTTTTTTAAAACAAATATTTTGAAGCTGAAACAGAGTAAGATTCCTTACTGTTGGAAATGTTAGACTCTGCCTCCAACTCCTGGTTGAATTTTGGTTAATTTAAATCAAGCTACATTATCCTGGAGGTTCTTTCTGAGTCTAACACAATGATTCAAATATAATCATACCCAAGCCTCCAACTCATTAAATGCCACTCTGTACTCTCCCACTCCAGTAAAGCCTTATGTGTCAGCACCATCCCTACTGATTGGGGGTCAATTGGTAAAGAAAAATGGATGGGAAGAAGTAGGGCATACAAAGATTTAACTTTGAAGTGTGAATTTGCCTCCCACAGGGTCTCAATCACAGAACAGACAGGAAATCATAACATAATGGAATTGCATTCATGCATATTCACATAGAAGGGATATTATTTAATATTAACAATATCCCAAGTCATCATGATTTAGCTAATAAGCCAGCAAACAGCAATTCATATTGGGATTGTTTGACTTACTGTCAAATAGCTACATTCTTGTACATGCCGAGAGAATGGAATAAACAATCTAACAGAGAATTAATGAATTGGAAAATACCTGAAAAGCTTTATGTATGATCTTGGTTCTTGGAAGAATTCCAAGTAGTAGTCGTGATTTTGATTAATATTACAATTCATCCTATTAAAGAAGTACCTCATAAATACCCATGAAGTCTTTTATTAGATGATTGTAAATACTTAAAATCTTATTTTGCATTCCTTTTCATCACAAAGACAACAAAGAGCAAGCAGAGAGCTGTATATCATTTAGCCTTATTCACTGTCAACTAAGACATATCATGTGTTTTAAGTGCACAGAATTGATGTTCATACATACCTGTGACTGTAAGAATGTGATGCATGAGCCAGGCATTGGTGGCACATGCCTTTAATCCCAGCAGTTGAGAGGCAGAGGCAGGCAGATCTCTGAGTTTGAGACCAGCCTGGTCTACAAAGCTAGTTCCAGGATAGCCTCCAAAGCCACAAAGAAACCCTGTCTCTAAAAATAAAAAAAAATAGAAAAGAAAGAAAAAAGAATGTGATGCATGGAATTGAACACACCCCTCTTTTGCTACAGCATCCATGGAATGTTTACGCTAGGGTTCATGGTGGAAATGTAGTCCAGATAGTGTGTACTTGCAGCAATAAAAGCAACACCTGACAGTATAAATATGCAAATAATTTGAATGGAGAAATGCCTTAGAAAAACAATAGCTTGAAGCTACATCATTGTAGAAAGCTTCATAACTTTTTTATTCATAATTTTAGCCACTAGTACTTCTCAGAATTATAATAATCATTTTCCTGTTTTATACACCATCATTTCCTTGAAGACTAGGAACATTTTGATTTTTACCAGAGGTATATATATATATTTTCCTATTACATGTATACCATTAAATGGGGAAAGATTTTTTACAGAAAAATACATTCCTGAATTGACCACCCAAAAGAAAACAGTAATAGCTCTAAATTCATATGTACATGAATAACACTAGGAACTTAGCAGGTTATATTTATATATACTATTGTGATTGTGTGTGTTTGTGTATCAACAATAATTATAGAATCGTGAATTTGAGGGTAGGAGGGCATGGGAGGAGTTAGGGGGAGAAGGGATGGAGTATAAATGATGTAAATATGGTATTCACATGTGATATATTTTTTTTTTGGTTTTTACAAGACAGGGTTTCTCTGTATTGTTTTGGAGGCTTTCGGTCCAGCCTGACCTTGAACTCACAGAGATCGGCCTGCCTCTGCCTCCCGAGTGCTGGGATTAAAGGCATGGGCCACCACCGACCGGCCACATGTGATATTATTAAGAAACAAATGAGAATGGGTAAATGAAGATTTCCAGACCCTTTCTAGACCTACAATTCCCCTCTAACTTATGATAATATGACCTCTATGTTCCCAAAATTTGTTTCATAACTAACCATTATCTTAGGAGACTTATTCAAAAATGTGTATTGCACAGTCTAGTCCCTGCTTGTGAATTATTTACTAAAGGGATATTTAGAATGTCTATATTTTCTCAACAGCATTCTACCTAGCTCTCTTCAGGCTAGTTACAATGAAGTCTCCTTTATTTCTACCCAGGCAGGTCTCCCAAGAGTCACCCTCTGGATTTAAGACTATCATAGTTTTAATGTTTAAGTTCATGCTTTAAGTGTTTCTTTTCCAGAAGGGAGCACTAATCTGTATAGGTATGAGGAGGTGGGGGCCTATCTATCAGAGAGAGGTCATTATGGGAGATAATTTAAAGGACATATCCAGGATTTGTACTGGATGCTTTCTCTGTTTCCTTGGTCAGCCATGATGTTCCCAGCCACTACTATGGACTGAAGCACTCTGCCATGCCTTCCCTCTGTCTTAGACTGCAGCAGCCTATTGATATCATGAGCCAAAATAAACTTCACCTCCTGTAAATTGATACTGTCAGATATTTTGGTTGTAGTGAAGCAGAAATAACACAAAGCATTGAACTCAAGTAACTAATCATTTTTACTATCTTTGCCCAAGAACCTAAATTGGATCTCTCATTGACTTTGAACTCTACTCTTTGCACCAAATTTAAATCTTGGCATTTTTATACACACAAAGGACAGCACAATCACACTTCATAATGCATTGCTTCTCAGGAGGGAGAATGGATTTTCTCTTCAAGAACATGTTATTCTATAGTTGCTCCTCTTAAGAAACAATGGCTCCATGCCATGAATCTATGACTCTTTCCTCATTAAGTCATGGTGATGGCATTACTCATTTCAACAAGTGTGGTTTCTTTTTGTTAACATTCAAGTAATTTTGGAAAATGTGTCACATAATACTTTCCTCTGAGATAGCAATATTCAATTTATTCAATTTCTCTTGGTCTCAGGAATGTCTTAAACCAAAAGATCATTGATGACGCCAAAGATTTATTCATTCATGCTGAATCTATCCATTTGTAGTGACTAATTTAAAATAATGAGATTTTAAAACTTTATAAATCTATTTTAAAATTCTATTAAATCCAGCATATGTTCGCATAATCTGCTGCTCTTTCTACTATAACAAATTCCTGCAGGCTTATTGGTTTATAAACAATAGAAGATTATTTCCCATAGGAAATAATAATCCCTGTTCCAAGGATAGGATGTCAACACAATCTAATTCTGAAGACTGACTACTTCTTCAGACAGATTTCCTATAATTCTAACCTCACAAGACAGTTAAGGTCTCAACTAAACTTTTAAGAGAGCAACTTTGTGACAGTTATACCTCTATGACCTAATTATGTACTAAAGACCATACTGCTTATCACTATCACCATAGGAGAGAAGTTACCATTCCTCCTCTGTTTCTGTTCAGGAAAGGGCAGGTCTCCTATGAGCATCAAGTTGCAGTAACACTAAGAGTATTGTTGAATGGGAAAAGAGGGGGAATGGGGAAGGACTAGGACTAGGGGAGGGAAGGGAAACTGTAGCCAAGATGTAAAACAAATAAGTAAAGTAAAATAAAATAAAGAAGTTATAAACCTAAGAAATTTGAGAAACATGTAAATATCAAGATTAGGGACTGTATTCATATAAACGATATTTATGAAAAGGAACAATGATGAGTGTGACATTGTTTTATACAGTTTTCTAATGTCATTCTTGTTTCAATAAAAGACAATTAGTCCTTATATCTACTTTTGCATAACTCATTCAGTCAAGGGATATTAGACCACAAAAGGAAGAACCACACTGATCTTCTGTTAAGGCATCAGAAAACCTTAGACTGCCTTAGCTTCTTCTTCAAAAGCCTCTGTTGTGGAGAAAAAACAATATGAGAACATTAACTACTGTGAAATCCTGTGTTAAAAACACATTAAATAAGCAGATCTCTTCAACACATTTTAACCTAGCCATTACTATGTTCATTGGGACTGCAAAGGTTATTGGCCTAAAGACATACAATGCAGGATCTGAATTTAAAATCATTGTTAAGGCTCACAATGCTTGGAGTGTTTCTTCACAAGCTTTGCAGTGCTGTTTAAAGGCTACTTAAAACTGTTTGGAAGTGGGGCCTGGCTAGTGAAATCAAGACACTCTACCCAGATCTGTTTTCTGCCCTGCTACCATGTTAACAAGCATGTGACACATGCCTCTGCCCCCATGCATTCTCCCCATAAGGGTGGACCAAGACTTCTGATACTTACATCGTTTCAAGTATTTTGTTATAACATTGAGGAAAATACATAACACACAGCCTATGACTCTGTTTCATGAATGTTTTTTCTCTGTTAGACTTCTTCACCTCTGGACTGAGGCAACTATTTTTATCTGACTGCTATGTAATGCGGAGGATCCCATTCCTCTTGAAGATCTTCCTGAGACGAAAAGACAACTGGACAAACTGTGTTTCCTTTAGTTCTCCCCACCAATCCTCTCTGTCCCTGGGAAAAATCTGGTCAGCCCCAGGATTTCTTCCCTCTGTTTCACTGTGCTTCTTCTGCCATCCCCACTTGTCTTAAGGCCTCTTCTCATCCCACACCTCATTACCATGGCCTCTTTTTCACTTCCAAATCTCTCTAGATGCTTGAATGATAATAATAATAATATTAATAATAATAAAATCTAAAGCTTAGAAGATAGGCTATACATACAGGAAAGAAAATGTAGTGTTTTAATTTCTAAACTAGATTAGCTACCTTCATTTACTTTCCTTTCCAGTTCCATTCATTGTCAACAAATTTTATAATTCCACTTTTCTTTATAGCTGACTAAGATTCCAAAGTATATATGCAACCTCATTTTCATTAAGGATTCATTTGCTACTAGACATCTAGGCTGATTTAATTTCCCTATATCTTGTAAAAAGACCAGCAATGGGCACAGAAGAGTAGGTATGTCTATAGTAGGATATAGAGTCCTTTGGATATGTGCCCAGAAGTGGTATCGTTGGTTAATATAGTAGTTCTATTTCTGCTTTGCTTTTTTTTTAATAAACCTCTACTCCCTTATAAACTAACTGCATTCGTTTATATTCCCACCAAGATATTAAGGATTCCCCTTTCCCTACATCCACTCCAGTACTTGTTGCCAATTGATTTCTTGGTGGTAGTCATTCTATTTGGGGTAAGTTAGAATGTTAAAATAATTTAATATGCATCCCCATGACAGATAAGGATAGTGAACACATTTCTTTTTTATGAATATTTTTTCTTTTTCATTTAAATTAGAAACAACCTTGCTTCAAATGTCAATTCCAGCTCCCTCCCATCCTCCCCTGCCTCCCCACTAGGTCCCCCAGCCCCCCACCCAGTCCCCACTCTGATCCCCAGTGAGTGTGAGGCTACCACGGGGGATCTCCAGAGTCTGTCATTTCATTCAGGGCAGGGCCTAGGCCCTCCTCCAAGAGTCCAGGCTGAGAGAACATCCTTCATTGTGGGATGAGCACTGAAAGTCCATTTGTGTGCCAGGAATATTCTTAAGGTTTACTAACCATTTATGTTTCTTCTTTCAAGAACTCTTTCCTCACTTCCAAGGCTCATTTTTAATGAGTTTATTTTATTTTACTGGTATTATTTCTTGAGTTCTTTCACATTAACCTTTTTTTATTTGAGCATTATTTCCACAACATAATCAATCCAGAAGCATTGAAGTTAAATTTTATGTATCTGAAAACTCAAACATTATGTCTAATGAGCTAGCATAACTGAGAGGGAAAGACACACTCTGAATGTGTCTGGTAGGATCCAATGATCTGATAACCAGGGTGGATTAAAAGGATTTGAAAAGAGAGAACGCCAGGTAAACACAGCCATTTCCTTTTTCTCTAGATCCTGGCTTATATGTGTAAGCTGTTATGTCACATTGTATGCATGAATTAAGTCTTCTGAAACCAGGAAAAATAGAGCCTTCTTCCTTAAGGTTTTTAAATGAGGTTTATAGTTTTGTTTTGGGCCACATTCACAGCTGCCCCATATTCATGCGACTGTGTAGGTCAGAGGTAGGATAAGCATAATGGTGTGTTAGGAGAACTGATCTACTTTTAAGAATTGAGCATTACGTACTAGGATCTTAGTATAGAAGCTTCAATCAGAGAGAGACCAGTTCTTGCTGTAACCCATGCTTAGTGGGTAGCTAGCTAATCAATCGTTCATTTAAGTCTACAACACTTTTGTATCATCTTGGGCCTCATAACAGACCCCCTGGTTAGCAGCAGCCAGTGCTTACAGAGATACAAATCAGGTTGATAAGGCATTAGAAAGGGATTATGAAAGCCAGCTTAATTAAAGAAACTTCAATGGGATCATAAATAATCAGTGCAAGTTATTAACTTTTGACAACTGCTCATCCGTATTGAGTTCAAATGACTTCTGGCCTATAAAGTCCTTAATCTAATCCTGAGTGGATAGAGTTCATAAGGGAAAATACCCTGTATAATACATTGATTATAATCAACAAATCTCTGAAGCAGAAATCTCTTCAAATGGACCTGAACATACTCTGTATTTTCTTATATTCATATATTTAGTTCCCTATTTTTTCGTCTTGGAAACTTCACTGGGAAAACGTTAATATATTTTATAAAAAGAGAGTTCAAATGTCACCCTCTTCATAGATTACACCAAAGACCTTCTTGGAACTTTTATTTTTTTCTTTTCTTTGATGTTCTTCAATATTTGTCATAAAAAATTTCATCTGACTTGGCATGGCCACGCATTTTCAGCACAGTATTATTGCTATGATTCAGTCTTCTCACAGTGCTTCACAAGGCACTATATAATGAATACAGACTAATCAATTTACTCTTTTCTCTCTCCTAGGCATGTATTTGTTTATTTTGCATCATGTGCATGTGTACATCTTAAATGTGTTGTCTCTGTGTGTGCGTGTATGCACACACAAGCACACACATATGTAGGAATATACATAGAGGCCAGAGATTAACCTCAGGAGCCACCCACATTGGCATTTAGAGGCAAGGTCTTTCACTGGCACTTGGAGCTCACAGACTAGGCTAGGTTGGCTGGACAGTAATTTGAGGGATTCATCCATCTCTCCTTTTCAGCAATGTTGAGGTTGTTTGCTTGTTTGTTTATAGACCTTTGTATTATTGTTAATACTTTGCTTGATTCTCAAACCTATCTCAGATGAAAAAAGCATGCATAATATCAAAAACAGCAAACGTGGCTGCAGTTAATCCTTTGTCACTGTTCAATATATTGACTTGAAGGAAAATATCTGCAAGAGCTGTCAGGGACCTAACTGTATCCTTTACACTTCTTAAAAATTTCTTAGGATAAACTCCTAGCACATGCCCAGTGGTGCCATCTGCCATTAACTTAAGAGGGCTCAGAAAACTTTTCCTGGCAAGAGTCAGCTAATACATTATGCCTTCAAAGTCATATGATCTTTGTGAAAACTTTTCTCCTCTATTATAGCCAAGAAGTGGGAAGACAAGTTATAAATGCATAGATGCAACCGGATTTGCTCTGGGACAATAGTTTCATGGCCCCTCCATGCACAAGGGTCTATGTAGGAAATCCTTAAGAGATTTTAGTAAATATAATTAAGAGAGAAGAAAGAAAATTGCTAAAGGTACAAAGACCTGGTAAAACAATGAAGCCAACAGCTTCAATGCAGCTGGTACAAAGAATAAAAGAGAAAATAGTAGATGGCAAACAAGAGGAAACGTCATCAGGCTTTATCATCTCCATTTTGATAATTCCAAACATAATCTATCAAATATTCCTTTTGATCAACTCTGCCCCCTCTTAAGACCAACAGTTCCTTGGCATCTCACCAGGGTTCTTAGACTGTATATCCAACATGGACACCTGAGAACTTCTGGCTTTCTTCCTCAGACAATGTCCACCTTGTTCTTCTTCTGGCCAGTAACTAAGATGAAAACCCTCAAAGAATTTCTCGTATGAGGCATGGCCTGAGCACTAAGGAAACAACTTTAAATTGTAAGACTTGTCTTGATAATACTGTTTCCTGTGTACATCTCTTCAATTCAATGATCCTACCAGCTGAAAAAAATGCAATAAACATCAATGCTGTGAATGCAAAATACAGTTCTTAAAATGTAATGATTTTGAGGTTTCTGTGCTTGAAGCAAACTAAGTAGATGCCAAAGACAGAGAAGAGACAGTATCCTCTGAGTCCCCTTCAAAGTTGGAAGTGAACTAATACTTTTTGATACTTTGTCAGGTGCTATGTGTGGTGTATAGGGGTTGTTCATATGAATTCAGTTGTAAAAATAAATCAATAAAGAAAAAGCATGCAAATTGATATTGGAAATATTAAGATACTTGAATTTTATAGAAAACAAGAGGTCATCAGGAAAAATCACATTTTACAGCAATCAACTGCGCTAGAGTGTAGCTCGATGGTACATTGCTTGCCTAGGATGGGAAAGGCTATGATGCTTAACAACTAGCACTGCAAAAATAAAATAAATTGATTGGAAAAGTTCACAAATAATGGTGAATCTTTTCATAATCTTGTGCCTGCCTGCCACTGAGAATTTTCGTGATTTTAACCCAATTTATTCCTAGGAACATGGTTCTATATGAATTGTGCTCAGATTTAATTTCTTTTTGTCCTAGGGATGGAAGTTAGAAGTGACTTTTGTTTTCTTTGATTTCAAATAGGTTAGCATGATCTCCTCTTGAGAATACAGAAACGGCTCTGAAGTCTTTTGTTGTTCTGTTGTTAATCCCCTAAGACTTCTGAATTCTGTTAAGCAATTTCTGTCTTACATGTTTTTTTTTTTCTTGTCCACTTTTCTCTGCTGGACTTTGGGATTTATGTAAATCTCATCAGAAGGAGACTATTCTACTTAAGAATAACATTTACTTTTGCTTCTGTTTTAACCTGAATTTCTTGACCCAGTCACTTTTGGTCCAGAAGCTCAAGTACATCTTGAAGAAAAGTTATTTATTTCTCAAGGGATATGATTATATCATTTTCCCCACTCTCCTTAAATGACTTATTGAAATAGATTTCTGAGGACTAATTTACATTAATTCCAAAGTATGACTCTGAGGGCATGAGCATTAATTGAAAGACTATTTTTATCACCTTATGCACTTCTTTAAAAAATAAATGACATTTTTTTCTGCATTTAATTTAACTTTTACTTTTGACTGGTGTATTAGATGTCAGAAATTGTACTTCTTTGTATGTGTGTCTGTTTAATAATTATCAAACGCAATTAGTCTTAAGAGATTCTGATTATGTAGTATTCCTATGAGTCCTGAAAAATAAAACTGTCATTGGGCTGAGGCAGAAGTTGCATGCAAATTATTTAACCTTAAGCTTTTGGTAGTTCATAATTATACATATCGATAAAAAGTTTCCCATAATAGGTATGATTTTAACTAAATTATATTTAAGGTTTACAATATCAACACACGTAAGCACTATGATCAGTTCTTGAACTCTGCCCTCAATTCATTGATCATTCATATATCCAGAATACCTGTGCATAGTTCTGGTGCCAATATTTCTACCATTTACTTCCACTAAGACCACTACTGTTGAAACACAACACCATCATGGTCCTGTGTACAGAATGCTAGGATATAAACATCCTTGAACAAAAAAGCTTCCATTTCCTACTTTTTCCATGGAAAACAGTTATGTAAAAAAGTGTCCTAAAATTCTCATTTATATCTGCAAACTTAAGATTTTGATGTACTTTATTCTCCTTTATACCATAGCAGGCACCCATCTAAGTGAAGAATGAAGACGCTCATCCAAAGTGTGCTGTTGTGCAGGTGCATGGGAGTCAGTGTATCTTTACACTGCATCCAACGTGGGTGTGATATATTTTATAATAATTTATGTGATTAGGGCATTAGTATTATTAACTCAATATAGTTATAGCATAAGTTTAAGGATTATTTTAATAAATCATCTGGCCCTCTAAAAATATTTCAACTACTATAACAGTAAGTAGCCATCTGGTAGAGACAATACATTCATTATAGATAAACTAAGTGAATTAGGATACTTTTAAAAACATCCTTAACAATAAAATTGGTATCTTAACTTGTGCTCTAATAATCTCGTTCTCTTATGAAAATTTCCAAGTCTGAAGTCTGTTATTCTCTAATAAAAGAGTAGATAGTCTTTTGTTAAAATAGACTCCTTTTTCCTCACATACCTCACTAGAAATTACATCAAAATTGTCATATTTTATTTATTACAATTCCTGGGTTACTCAGAAACCAAGACTTTATCAGCTTCAAGACAATGGATAATTGAAAAACAAAAATTTATAGACAAGATGTTGACAATGAAAAATGTATCTTAAGGACCATAAATCCCTTCAGGAACCTATGATCTTAAATACTTTGGGGCACCACTATGACTTGGATAATGGCAACTGGGAGCTTCAGAAAGCTAACAGTGTCCTGCCTACTGGGAGTTTTTTAGAGTAAGATTGAAGCCACTATAGCAAACAAGTATCATGATTTACAGAAGTAGAAGGGATCACAGTGCTGGTGTCAATCTATGAGCAACTAATCTAGGACTTGTGTTTAGTTGATGCTGCTCTGCAAGCCAACCATATTAAACACCAAGTGTTTGTTAGTTAATTTTGTAAACAATTGTTTACTTCCCTTTAATCACAAATAAGAAAGTCTCTGTTGGGTATATTTTGCCTTAGAAGGCAGGTAAAAAATGTACATCAGTATGCTTGTTCACCTATAATTATGTATATATATACAGGTATATTTACTTGTGATTATGTTTCTTCTGTGGTGTTGTATTAATTATATTGCATATATTAAATATAAAATCTGTTTCCAAATATGTCTTTTTTCTTCTTCACTGGCTTTCTTTACTAACTAAAGATTCAACAATATAACTAGTTCTCAAATAGTCAAATCATATTATACAATCTTTTGGATTTCCAGTTTCTAGGTGAACGATTGTGTGTTAATTCACTTCTGCTCTTCTAGCTGGCAGTGTTTTCCATAATGGCTGCATTTTTGGTGTTTCCATTTTAGGGGACTTTCAAATGTCAACAAAAACCGTCTCTGCTTGGTATATTGATTGCATAATAGAGTAAATACCTATGACTATAAATCTGACAGCACCACCAGACCCAGTGGCATGATTTTGTTGAGTTTACCTGCATTACTGTGTCCTGTGTTGATTGTTGACAAGTCACCTATGTGTGAGCTGTGGTGCATAAGATCTTTAGACAGATGTTTTTCTCCTACAAATTGAAATGAACACATTTCTTTCTGCTCAGAAAGATTTATCTTGAAAGTGACATTGCATCAAGAAAAGATCCATGTGCTTATAGGATGACAACTTTTGTTTAAATAGGAATAAATTTCAAGTCTTGTGTCATTGTTTACCATTATTTATCATCCTCACTTTAAAGAAAGTATGGTTTCCTACAGATATTGAAACTATCAACTCCTAGTGACAGGATTTCTTCTAATTGGGCTGTCAAAGATGACACAGCAATCAGCTTAACTACCATCAATATTGATATATTATTTTTTCTAAGGAACCAACCAGTTAAGATATTGCCAAGGCTATAACAGTTGGATTGTGATTCTTTTTATTTAATTAAAAATTTACTTTTCATTTTACACAGCAACCCCAGTTCCACTTCCTTCCCCTTCTCTTGCTTCCCCCTGCTCCCCCTTTCCCACCCACATCCACTCCTCAGAGTGGGTAAGGCCTTCTTTGTGGAGTCCAAAGTCTGGCATACCACACTGAGACAAAAGCAAGCCCTTCTCCCCTGTATCAAGGCAGAGCAAGGCATCCCACCACAGGGAGTAGGTGATACCTCCAGCAGTTCTTTTATTGTTCAGGATTGTTTTAGCTATATTGGGCCTTCATTTTTCCATATAAACAAGAAAATTGTCCTTTCAAGGACTGTAAAGGATTATGTTGGAATTTTGATAGGGATTGTGTTGAATCTGTATATTGCTTACTATGTTAATCCTACTAATGCATGAACCTGGATGGTTTTTCTGACTTCTTTGTGGCTATATCTTCCTTGCACAAATAAAGCCTGTCTGAAGGTAAGACAATGTTGCCATAGCTGACAGATGTGAAGTATCTGGGCAGTAACAGAATATAAGCAGGGAGAAATGGGACCTTATTCTCTTGTCTGCTGAGACTCGAAGGAGTAAGGTGTGGCTGTGGCTTGCCCCTTCTCTCTGATCTCTCAGCATTTTCCTCTATATCTGACTCTGGGGTTTTATTGCATAGACCAACTAATAACTCCACTTACATTTCTTCTTCAAATTCTTTCTTCAAACACTGGAAGCTTTTATCATACAAGTCTTTTACTTGCTTCGTTAGAGTTACACAAAATATTTTGTATCATTTGAGACTATTGTGAAAGATATTGTTTCCCTAATTTCTTTTTTTTTAGATAATCTTGTGTCCAGCTACCTCACTGAAGGTTTTTACCAACTGTAGGAGTTCTCTGATGGAGTATATCATTATCACCCTAACAGTATTTTGACTTATTCCTTTCAAAATTTTATACCTTTGATCTCCTTGAGTTATCTTATTTTTCTAGTTTAAACTTCAAGTACTATATGGAATAGATATAGAAAGAGGGGCCAACCTTGTCTTGATCCAGAGTTTAGTGGAATTGCTTTGAGTTTCTCTCCACTTAATTTCGTGAAGATTCTAGGCTTGCTTTAGTCTTTATAGTGATCAAGTATATCCATGGTATCTCTAAACTCTGCAAAGATTTAATCATGAACGGGTTTTGGATTTTGTCAAAGGACTTATCTGCCTCTAATAGTGTGATCTTTTTCCTTTTGGATTGTTGATAGGTGTATAACATTAACTGATTTCTGTATATTGAACCATCGTTGGATCTCTGAGATAAAGTCTACTTGATCATGGTGGATGGTCTTTTTTATATATTCTTCGATTCTGTTTGCAAATATTTTTGAGTAATTTTGCATCTATGTTATTAAGGATAATTGGTATGTAATTCTCGGGCTTAGTTGATTTCTTATGTAGTTTGGGTATCAGGGTAACTGTGTCCTTATAAAATGAATTGGGCAATGTGCCTTTTGTTTCTACTTTGTGTAATAATTTCAGGAGTATTGATGTCAACTCTTCTTTAAAAGCCTGGTAGAATTGAATTATGTGCTAAAACATTCTGGCCCTAGGCTTTGTGTGGTTGTTGTTGTTGTTGTTGTGAGACTTTTAGTGACTGCTTCAATTTCCTAGGGATTATAGGTATCTTTTAACAATGTTGTGTATTTGGTCTTGATTTAACTTTGGTAAGTGGTACCAATGGATGAAATTATCCATTTCCTTTAGTTTTTCCAGTTTAGTAGAATATAGGTTTTCAAAATATGTCCTTATGATATTCTGGATGTCTATAGTATCTGTTATTAAACCCCCTTTTAATTTTTGATTTTGTTAATTTGAATATTTTTTCTGCCTTATAGCCTTATAGTTAGTTTGGAGAAGGGTTGTCTATCTTGTTGATTCTCCAAAAAACAAAAAACAACTCACTCGCTTCATTGATTGTTTATATTGTTCTCTTTGTTTTAATTTTATGAATTTCAGCCCTCAGTTTTATAATTTCTTGCTGTCTATACATTTTGGATGTGTTGCTTCTCTGTGTTCTAGAGCTCTCAAGTGCACTGCTAAGCTGCTAGTATAAGATATCTCCAAGTTCTTTATGAATGCACTTGGTGCTAATTTTCCCCTTAGCATCGCTTTTATTGTTTCCAATATGTTTGGGTATGTTATGTATTAACTTTCATTGAATTCTAGAAAGTCTTTAATTTATTTATTTATTTCTGTCTTGACACATTTTTCATTCAGTAGAGGGATGTTCGATTTCAATTAATTTGTAAGCTTTCTGTTGTTGTTGATATCCAACTCTAATTCATGGTAGTCTGATATGATGCAGGGTGGTTTGATGATGAATGTTCTTCTGTGTATATATTTGTCTTATTTGTTGATGAACAAAACACTGTTTATCCAGGCAGGATGATAGGTAGGACTCGGGGACAATGAGAATTTTGGGAAGTGTAGGCAGAGAGGAGTTGACATGTGATTCCAGGAAGTAACATAGCTAGGCAGAAACTACCACTAGCTAACCATAGAGGGCTGGAGGTGACATAACTGGACAGAATCAGGATATAATTAGGGACAAATAGCAAATAATCCTCTTTCCTTCTCCCCAGAGAAGCTGAGTAGTTATAATGTAGCACACAAAGGAGTTAGAGGTCCAGACTTTTTCTCCAGTAAGATAAGACCACGTGGAAATGCATGGATTAGTAGTCATGGGTTAATAATTAAGACAGAGCTAACCAAATAAGAAGCCTTAGTCATCAGCCAACAATTCATAAGTAATATAGTGTCTGTGTGCTTCTTATGGGCTGAGAAGGGCAGCAGGACTAGCCTGGCCAAGAAACATTCACGTTACAGGTTTTTTCCCCTAATTTTCCTGTATCTGTTGAGACTTGCTTTGTGTCTGAGTACATGGTCAATTTTGGAGAAAGTTCCATGAGGTTCAATGTGATTAGGTGAAATGATCTGCAAATATCTTTTAGCTCAATAAGGTTTTGATCTGCAAATATCTGTTAGCTCAATATCTGTCTTTTAGCTCCTGTATTTTTCTGTTTAGTTTTTATCCGGATGACCTGTCCATTGGTAAAAATAGGGTATTGAAATCTCCCACTATAAATGTATGAGGGTCAATATATGATTTAAGCTATAACAGTGATTTTGTTTGTTGGTTGTTCCTTTCTTTTCAAACTTGGATGACTTTGTGTTTAAGGTTTAGATATTAAGAATTAAAATGCCATCTTGGCTGAGTTTTCCTTTGAATTATATGTAGTGTTCTTCCCTATCCCTTTTGATTAATTTTGGTTGAAGTCTATTTTATTAGATATCAAAATGGCTATACCAGCTTGCCTCTTAGGTCCATTTGCTTTGAATAACTTTTTCCAACCCTTTACCTTGAGGTAATGTCTTTCCTTGATGTTATTAATGCTTCTTAGAGCAAAGGACGGATGGATTCCATTTTTGCATCCATTTTGTTAGCCTGTGATTTTTTTAATTGGGGAATTTAGACCATTGATATTGAGAGATCTGAATGACCAATGATTGTTGGTTCCTGTTATTTGCTGTTGATGGTGGTTGTATTTGAGTGTGTGTGTGTGTGTTTTCCTTTTTTTGATTTTGCTGATGCAAGATTATTTCCTGTGTTTTTGTGTGTGTATTTAACTTCTTAATGTTCGAGTTATCTTTCTAGCAACTTTTATAGGGCTGGATTTATAGATACTGTTTAAATTTTACTTTATCATGGAAGAGTCATCAGAGGAGAGTTAGGAGTGGACAGTTTGTAGGATCCACAGGACATGAGACATGGGGGAGCAAAGACTCTAGCTCGTGTTCTGTTGAAGTGTTTGGGATGATACTGTGGTATTGGGTCTGGGGATTAAAAGAACAATTTTTTATTTCTGTTTATTTGGTTATATTTATTTATTTATGTAATGTGCATATGGGTGTTTTGCTTGCATGTGTGTCTGTCCACCTCATGCATGTTTGATACTTCAAAGTCCAAAAGAGAGCACTGCATAGATGTTTGTAACTATGTGAATCCTGGAATTGAACCTGGATCTGCTAGCAGACATCCAGTGCCCTTAACCACTGAGCTATGTTTCTCCAGAACTGTGCCTTACTTTTTGATTCAGGTTTTTCTGTTCCAGTTTCATACAAAATAAATCCAGTCCATTCATACCTGAAAAATATGACCATTACTGAGAATATCTATAGAAACATCTATTACCTAGGACCAGACAGCATGCAAACAATTATCAAAAATGTCTTATCAATGATATAGGATCACAGTTTTGAACTTGGGTCATAATTCAGTAGAGATGTCACCTCTAACTCAGTGAGTTGTTATCAGTTAAAGGTCAGAAAATCTCCTCTCTGGGGGTATTTCTAGGAACTCCAGGTGTATTTCACTAGCTGAGACATCAGAACTTCATGTTTCATAAGTTCTTAAATTGGCTTAAAAATAAAATATATGGGAAGCTCCATCATCAAGGTGTTGCATCATCTACTTATTGACTGTGCTTGCTTCTGCATGAGATTTAGACTGCATCATGCATTTACTTTGCGCAATCAGAGAAGATAGCATGTGGAACTCTAGACTTGCCATTTGTGACACCAGAAAATTCACTCTTTTCAATTGTATGATCATCTCTTTCCGAAAAGGACTCCAAATAGCTCAGGTACAGGACATGGTTCTCCAGGAGTCCTAGACTTACTATGTATGATAAGGAGGGACAGTTCTCAAAAAGGTACAAAATTCTCACAATATTCCTATATTCATTATTTATCAGAGTAAATTTTAGAACAACAAGGAATAATAAAATCTGTGTTTCAAACAGTATCCAAAGGCGGCTTTGGTTTACTAGTGAGTAAAGTAATACTCATTTTATTTTCAAAAGAGTGGACAGTAGACACAATCCTGAGATTTACAAAGGTGATGCTATGCTTCAATCTCACATCAGATATTTTGCAAATTCTATTATCTGTACCTGAGAGATGTTCCACCAAATTTAGAAAATGGATAAAGAAATGAGATTCAAATAGTGAAGGTGAAGATGAAAATTCAGCAATATTTTGAATTATGAAATATTAGGGCCACACAGGCAAGACATCAATAAACTATAGTTGAGGTGAGTACATGTTTTTGGAAAACAAAATTTTCTTTGTAGTGTTAACACTTAACATATGGTGTCAGATTCACTGTCAGAACAATTTGTTTCTGCAGAAGGACTCATGACATTCTATAGTAAAAACAATCAGCTTGTTTTCTCTAGCCCCAGATTCTATACATGAAACATTGAAGTATTTCAACCCATAGAAGGTACTGGTTCACATACAACACTTTATCAAAATAGATAAATATAGAATTAAATGGAAGAGTGAGTGAGCTGGTGTTAGGGATCTCCAGTAGATAAGATGGTTCAAAAATGTTTATTCTGTTAGTGTTAATCAGAGACTGGGAATCTTGAATAATGTAGCAAATCAACAAATGGATTTTGTACCACATCTATTTTGTTATTACTTCTTTGTTTTGTTACTATTTCCACTTGTTTTAGATAAGACTTGTTCCCAGATCTTCAATTAGTAAAAATACACTAATGGTTAATGGTTCATGGAACTTCATATTATGGCATGTTTTCTGACATAAATGTGGCCATTGTTTCCCTGATGATAGAATGGGCTCACTCTAGGTTCTTAAGGAAGTTTCCAAATTATTTCATATTTCAGTGATTTCACTGGTACCCATTTTATTCTACCATTCTGATGAGGAACAATGTTCAAATGCCTTTTTAAAATATAAAATAGAGTAAAAGCTACTGTTGACAGGGTGAAAAAAATCATTCTGCCTAAAACCTGTGCCAGACATGCACAAAAAAAGAATGCCTAATTATGTAAAGTTTACTGCTTAATTTAAAAGCCTTTCTATTGTGCAGGATCTTTTTAATTACTGCTGTGAACTGCTCTCTCCTGTGATCTTTCATGTATACTGCCATCTGTTTTTAAAACATCTTGTGATCTTGAAATAACATTGCATGCAGTCTTCTGAGACAATGTGAGAGACCCCACACAGTGTGACTGCAAATCTCAATGCTCTTATGAAAGACAGAACACAAATTCAACTATGAGAACTCAGTGTGTTTTCGAACTTCATTTGGATGACAGTCTCTATATGAGTGAATAGTAAAAAATAAGTTTCCACTAATTAGCTGTATAGCATCAGGTAAGTTACAGCCTATTGCGTTACAGCCTATTGCTGATTTTAAGCTTTGAACTTATAGAACTTGGAAAAAACTAAAGGACTTTCTAGATATAAGATATATTTGGAAAATGGACTAATATTATGAGCTGTGTGAAGTTTTATATTATGGAGTTTCATCTCTTCATCCTCAAAAGATTTTCTACAAAAACACACACACAGACACAGACAGACACACACACACACACACACACACACACACACCAATATTTTGATATAATCACACACTGAACTCTTTGCTGAAAAGTTGACTTCATAATAACTACATTCTAAAGTTCCTAATTGTATGTGTTAGTAAAAAATGACCCCAAATTATTTTAATTTATTATATTAAGAATACCTGGATGTGTTGTTATTGTATACATGTATGGTATTTTAAATTAGGGAACATAGAAATATACTAATTCAATATAAATTAAGCACTTATGTATATAGAGGCCCATAAAGTAAAGGAAATTAGGCTATTTCATTATGACTTGTTGGAGCATAAAGCTTTTCTTTGTACATAGGAGATGCTAAATAAATATTTTCTGATCTTTAGACTTTCATGACTCCATAATTATAATTATTTGTATGGAAGATGAAGAAAATTCCTACTAAAGCAGTGCAGACTGCTGAATGTATGCATTCATGGCAGCATTCAACACATAGCTAATTAATTAAAATGTTTGAACAAGGAAAATATAATGAACGCTGCAAAAATAGCTAACAAATGAAAGTCATATCTTTAAATAATAATCAATATAAGGATTTATAGAAAAAAAGATGTAATCTGTTAGGATTTAATTGATTTGTGTAATCATGGACTCACAATATAATGCATTGTTAAAAAAATCAATATTATACACATCTGTTACTATCTAAAAAGTAAAACACAAATAATGTAATTCCCTCAAGCTTATTCAAATTTATTTGCATAAATGTAAAACCTTTACTTCATACAAATTAAAATTTGAATATAACAAAATATTTGTTTACTCTAAACTGCACAATCAACACCTTCAACAAAACTTCTTTAATATATTTAATATATTACACATTGCAAACCACATGAAATAAAATGAATAGCTCACTATTTTAACATTGGCATTTAATATTTTAGATCTTTAAATTCTAGGCATACTAATACTCTCTATCCATTATAAGTTTCTTTTTGTATTTAAAGTTAAAAAGTCCTTTCTACTTGGTTAATTTTCACTATTTCTGCATCAGCTTTAGTTCTACTATGCAGTATTGACAGTGCATTTAAAACTCTAATTTCTTCTATTTATTCTATAACTGAAGGGACTGATTCAACTGAAAATTACTTGAACTAAAGATTTAACCAAGAAACTTATAACCTATATAGCAAGTTTGTTACCTAGTCAGTGTAGTGACCAGTCCCCCGTTTTAGTAGCCATTACAGGCTACTAACATGTGCTTGCATGGCCTTACTGCTCCTGTCAGAAGTCAGCTGGCAGGGCTGTGCTTTACAGCTCTGGGTGTGCTTTATGGACAGTACACAACAGTGACATGAATAGCATAGCAACCACCCTTGGGAGGACCTATGGGCCATAACAACCAGTTGAACAATCAACACAGGGCAGGTCACCAAAACCTGGAAGCCCACCAATCCTGAGGCTGTTTCATACTCCTAGCCACTCCCCTTATGCTGCCCTTTAAGGTCCCTGCCTTGAGGTTGCTTGGGGTCTTTCTCCAGCCATTCGCCATGATGGCAGGGTGAAGGGCCCGAGCTAATGGAGTTAGCTCGTTAAGCATCTACAATAAAAGACTCTTTGTTTTTGTATCGAAATGGCCCTCTTGGTGATTTTGGGGTTCAGAATTTGGGCACAACATTAGCATTTAATTTTTGTGGGACCATCATCTGAAAATTTTCTCTAATGTCTGTTTTAAATATTTTCTTTTCATTTTTATTCTTTTATTTTTAATATTATTATGAAATTATAAAAGTCCACCCTTCCCTTTCTTCTCTTCAAATATTCCCATCTGTCTCTCTTGGCTCTGTTTTCATTAATTTCTGTCACTATATAAACGTATTTATTTTATTTTCATGTGCGTATGATTTGAGTCACATGTGTGTGAACAGTGTAGAGATAACTGAGATGGCCACTAAATAAATAACAAGTGAACAGCATATATAGTGTAAATATTAGACAACAGGGAAAAATTTAGATTTTATGCATTATTCAGACCAGTTTTCCAAAGAAATGTGGAAAGTCAGTAGTACCTATGATATAAAGCAATGCAGAAGCCACACACTTAATTGTATTTCCATCATCATCATCTGCACACAGGCATGAAGTAGGCAGAATACAATCTTGCAACTCCTAAAGAAGGATGGATACAGTACCACATCACTACAGGATATTCTGAGAAAGAGAAAAAGCACTTCACATAATTTTATTGTAATACATTCTCACAAAGAGTTACTACTAGCTATTGTTGCTAATCACTAAGCTATCATAGGCACATACATGCTTTTATACATATATACATGCATATATAGATACTTATTACTTATATATAAAACGCTGTATACAAAGTTTAGTATTTTTCTCTGATTTAGGTACCTGTGAGAGGTTTCAGAATGAATTCAGTGAGGTTGAGAAAAGCCTACTTGATTCAAACAAGTACTATCATTCATTACTTGTAAGTCCGGATAGTGCAAAAGTTGTATTAATCCATTTAAAAAATGGGATACAGATCAAAATAAAGAATTCTCAACAGAGGAATCTCAAATTGCCAAAAGGCACTTAAGAAATTGGTCAGCATCCTAGCCATCAGGGAAATGCAAATCAAAACAACTCTGAGAAACCATCTTACACCTGTTAGAATGGCTAGAATCAAAAACACCAAGGGCAATTTATGCTAAAGGGGATGAGGAGAAAGGGAAACACTACTCCATTGCTGGTGGGAATGCAAACTTGCACGGTCACTTTGGAAATCAGTATGGTGCTTTCTCAGGAAAATGGGAATCAGTGTACCCCAAGATCCAGCAATTCCACATTAGGCATATAACTAAATAACGCACATTCATAACACAAGGACATCTGTTCAACTATGTTCATAGCAGCATTATTTGTAATAGACAGAATCTGGAAGCAACTTAGATGTCCCTCAACAGAAGAATGGATAAAGAAAATGTGGTACATTTGCACAATGGAATACTACCCAGAAAAAAAAAACAAAAAAACAATGACATCTTGAAGTTCTCAGGCAAATTAATTGAAGTAGAAAAAACAGACACAGAAAAAGAATTGTGATATGTACTCACTCATAGGTGGATATTAGACATAGAGCAAAGGATAAAGAGCCCACAACCCATAACCACAGAGAATCTAGAAAACAAGGAGGACCCTAAAAGAGACATACATGGACCTCCTAAGAAGGGGAAAGACACAAGATCTCCTGAGAAAATTGGAAGCATAGGGATATGGGGAAGGGAGACAGGAAAAAGAAGGAGGGAGAAAGGAAGGAAGAGGACAAGGTGGGGGATCAGGAAGGTCTAGTTGGAGGAAGAATAGTGAAGGAAAGCAATTAAAGAAAGGGAGCCTTTGTGGGCTTAATGAGAAGCCTGGCACTAAGGAAATTTCCAGGAATCCACAAGGATAACCCCAATTAAGAATCTAAACACTTTTGGAGAGGCTACCTTAAATGGCCTTCCCCTATAATTAGATTGATGACTATCTTAAGTGCCATCACAGAGCCTTCATCCGTTAGCTGATGGAAGCAGAAGCAGAGATTCACAGCTAACCAGTGAGCTGAACTCCTGGAATCCTGTTGTAGAGAGGGAGGAATGATAAGCAAAGGGGTCAAGACCGTGCTGGGGAAACCCACAGAAACAGCTCACCTGAGCAAGTGGGAGCTCGCAAACCCTAGAATGACAGCTAAGTAACTAGCATAAGACTCATCCAGACCTCCTGAATGTGGGTGTCAGTTGCAGGGCTTGGGCAGTCTATGTGGCCTCTAGCAGTAGAAACAGTATTTATCCCTAGTGCACGAATTGTCTTCGTGAGCCCATTTCCCATGGAGGGATACTCTCTCAGCCTAGATAAAATGGGATGGCCTAGGTTCTGCCCCAAGTCATGTGACAGACTTTAATGATCCCCCATGGGAGGACTCACCCTCCCTGAGGAGTGGATGGGACTGATGGGGGGCATGGGAGGATGGGTTGAAGAGGGAACTGGGATTGGTATATAAAATAATATTGTTTTTAATTTAAATAAAAATTAATTTTAAAATGCCTACAAATAATGCAAAGTATTGCAATGAATGCTGGTGACAAAACTTAGCCGTACAGAGCATATCCCTCCATGGAAAATGGGCTCAAGAAGACCATTTGTGCACTAAGGATAAATAATGTTTCTACTGCTAGAGGCCATGGGGGATCATGGATAATGTAGCAAACTGAAAACACACATTCCAAACTGTGCAGGCCTAAAGAGCCCCCATTATTTCCAAAGAATTAACACTATGCAACATCCAATGCTTTGATAGTTCAGGAGTTGCTCATCATTTGATATTCTTTCTCTTTTTCTCTCTCTGTCTCGCTGTCTCTCTCTCTCTCTCTCTTTCTCACTCTGTCTGTCTCACTCTCTGTCTCATGTGTGTGTGTGTGTGTGTGTGTGTGTTTTAAAGCACTCTGATTACCATCATTTGTATATAATATCCTTGCATTTCAACTTACCTTTTGTCAGCCAAGGTTTATCAAGTGTGCTACACAACACAAATCAGAGCACTGAGAGTAAACAGCTCATTGGGCTTAGAATAGCTGTGCAGAGTTTGTATACTGAACTAAAGCAGAGCTGACACTAACCAAAATGATGACATAATAGCATAGCACAAACACCATCAGACACACAGGAGAAAGGGCCACAATGAAGATGGCTTACCATTGCTAAAAATAAAGATTCCTCTGTCAATGATGCCGTGAAAGCAACGACCTCTTACTGAGCACATGGTCTTTCTCAGACAATGTCACAAGTGGCACAGTGCCCCTTCTCCTTCTGCCCTGAACTCCCCATTAGCCAAGGCCAAAACTAGCCAGAAAGTGTGCCCAGTTACTTGTCCAGACAAATCAAACCCAAGGTGGAGAGCAATATGAAGATGTTAGACAACAGATCAGGAGGACTGTGTGAAAACACTGGGCATGAGAAGCTGAAACCAGATTCTAGCTATGTAGTACTTTGAGCCTTTCAGATACCCATTTCTTTCCATTCTATGTATGCTGTTTGCAACCTAATACAACCATTTTGCCAAAGTGTAACCAAAGATAAATCAATGTATGACTTTGTGTGCCACAACCTAACAGGCTGTTAAACAGCATGATCGAATTAAAGGTCCTGAAAATGGCATAATTAATGGCACTGTCTCACAAAAAAATAGTGCTAGTGTAGAAGTTCATGAAATGTGTATGAACCGTATAACATATTCATGCCCTATTACCGAGAGTTTCAAAGTGTCTCACTGCTCAAGATAATAGGCCTTGATTCAATTCAGTCTGATGCGGCATGAATTTCATGTGCTAATTAGTAAAGCATTTCTTAATGATTAAGGGGAAAAATCAGATAACATTTGATTGGAAACCCAACTGTCAGAGATAAAACATAGCTACAACCGAGGTTAGAACGAATGCCATTCAATTTGAATTCAGGTGTCTTAATTATGATAATTAATGATTGTATTCACTCTATAAATGAATTCAACCAATATGATAAGCATATGGTAATTAAAGTGCTTTTTTAGAGTGGGAGATTTAAGCAACTGGCATCAATAGTAATTGTGTCCGATTTTGTTTTCAGTTTTATAACAAGGTCTGTGTTCTCTAGTCATCTATGAGTTTTGTATGCTGTTACTACTTTAATAGCATATACTTCTTAGAGCAGCTATTTGTTGACATTGGATTTCTGGCAGGAAAGCAAGTTATTTCCTTTCGTTGAGATCGACAACAGTGAACGTTGCTCTCTAGCAGTGCTGTGGAAGAATTTTTATCCCCTTTAAAGAGAACATGGTAGTGGAGTTATCAGACTCCAGTGCCCCAAGTTAATAAAAAAATAAGTAACTGACCCAGTAGATATAGGTTAATGTGAATAGCATTACATAAGAACGACTACATAAAATTTGATAGGTCATTAAATTGTGAATATTCTGAGTGTAATCTAATCGCAGGAAATGGCTTTGAAAGGTTCGCGTTTTATTACAGAGTTGCTCACACGGACACGTATTGATTCACCCTCTGCCTGGCCTTTGCAGTAACCGTCCTGCTGCCATTATCTCTCAATTCCATGCCTATTTATGTTACCCAGTAGTTTCTCCTACTTGGTTGCTTGAAAACTATTATGATATCCCACTCTACAGTCAGTAAGCTTGAATTTAATTAGCTGAAGTTAAAACCACCCACACAATGAAAAGATGCCAATATTCCCTTCTACTCTCATCTCCCACTTTCAGTCCATTTGTTCCTTGGGCTCTTGAAAAAATTATTTTCTCCTTCTTAGAGCTGTAATTTCTCTCCCAATTTGGAAGTCCCCTTTTCCTCCACTCAATTTAGTTCCATCCCTCGTAATGAAGATTGCAACCTCCCTAAGTGACCATAGAGATAATTCCCTTGAACAAAGACAGCACTCTCAGAACTTAGCTATTTCTCATGTGAAAATAATAGAAAATATAGTCACATTTTGTTGCTCCCAAAAAATTATGAGATACTACAGTACAGGCATGTTTACTTCTCCCCAATATCTACAATTTCTTTTAGATACTGAACCAATGCTGTAAATGAGTTAGATAGATCAGTATACTACATATATTGCAATAAGGCAGCTAGAAATGGGTCTTTGAGAATTACGTTGCTTCTCTTGCTGAGAGTACCTACTAGATTTAATCTAACACACTAAGAAAAGCATAAGACTCACTCAGTATTTCTGTAATGTGATGTTTAACAGTGACCAAGCTCTTATCTCCTAACAGAGAGGAATTAGTTGCTATATGGGAAGTGGGTAAGGAATGAAGAAAAAAGATCATGCCTGTAAGCTCCAGACAAATTGATTGGTAGAAGATAAACAAGTCTATCTCATTGTCTTCATAAAAAAAATTGCAGAGAGGACTTTCAGTTTTAAATCTGGATAGTCCAAGAATTGTAGAGAAATAGAAGAAACTAGTAAATGAAGCAGAGAGACATTGCCAAAATTTAGTTTAATAGCTGAATAAGCAGGAATTTATCAATTGTAGAAATCTCGACCTAAAGTAGAAAATATATTTCTCTTTGTTTAATCAATAAATCTGGATATATTCCAAAGTAAAGGACAGAAAGTAAGGGACAAAGCTCAAGGATATGATCTGTGAGGAAGACATAATGGGGCATGAATGTTTTGGTGGCTATAATGGTGAACTGTGGCAAATTGCTATCAACACATTTCCCTTTTTTCATCTTATAGTGAATGTTTTCTATTATTAATATGTTTTCATTTAAAACACACACCAGTCTGCTGCTTTAATTACACAGTCCTTAACTTTCACTAAATTCATAACTCCTATGTACTGATGTTTAGTCAATGCCTACTTATTTTTGTGTGTTTTATATGACTTCACAGTAGTCCTGTGCAATAAGAGGGTAACCATTCTGTCTCCATTGCTGAAAAAAAGTATACTGTTTTCAGAAATTCTGTAAGCACAGCTTCCAACACAAAAGTCTACACAGAGGTAATACCGATTGCTTTCCATATACACTGGGAGGACTCTCATTGACCACAGTGGGTACTGAGTGAGAAGGTAGTGGCTGAGATTCTTTTCTTCTAAATGTAGCAGCAAAATACTGTTTTCATTTGTCTCTTATCACTTCTGCTTTGTTGCAATACAACTTAACCAAAGTATTAACAAATTCTAGATTTTTGTCACAGTGCATGATCTGTATACATTTATGATATGTATATTGATACATATAAATATTTAGATGCAATATACAAATAATATTTATATTAAAGTAGCCTACAATCCTTTAACTGGTCAAAGTTTTAAATATACAACAGAATATACAACAGAAACAAAAATCCTCTATCATGTATATGTTGGGATATCTGTTTACTGTAACTGGGAACTGATTTTTCTAACACAGGTGCTATATGTGAGCTTGTAAATTTCAGAACCATGTAGCAAAGGCATTGCCCAGTGAGAAGCAAAAGGAAAGGTGTGTTTGTACTGAGAAGTACTAACACTAGTACCTCATCTTTAAACTTATTCACATCGTGCAGGGAAGGGACAGATGCATAGTTACAGAGTATCTGGTGTTCATGACTACAGAAACATTTCCTGCTAAAGGAACTCATTCCCAGAATTCTTCACTGAGTTTCTTTCTCTCCTACTAATGGAATCATTCACAAATCACACGTTTTAGCTTCTAAATGATGAAGTATCACAGTAGTTCCTTTTTCTGGAAAAAAAAAGAGACATGAAAAATAAGAAAAGCAAAGTCCTAGAAGAGATTCAAAGTTGTTTTCTTTTTTTTCTGGGAAGCAGCCTCTGCCTACTGAGGTTCCTCTGCAAAGAGGAAAGTGTGAGTTAGGGGCCAATAAATCGTGTCTTTCCCCAACTCAGTTCCTCTGCCTTTGCCTAGAGAATTTCCCCTGGTAGCTAAAGTCTCTCTAAGTCATAAATTTAGCCTGTCCTCCCACATACTCTTTTATATAAAACAAGACTGTTCTTGCTTGTATTTCAGAGCAGTCAAAATGTAGTGTCAGGAAGCTTTTCTGTGTGTTTTTAACTTTACTTCCTCTCTTCTCCTGAATCCTGCAGAAAGCATGCTTTGAATTGTCAGTTTATCACAATAGCTGCTCCAGTTCCTACTCTTTGAAAGGTCGACCTTGTTTTGCAAATTTCATTGCCTTATCATTAGTGATGCCATCTTCTTCCTCCTCCTTAGATTACATAATGCAATAGAAATCTTGGGCCATTTCTTGCCTGGGGGGGAAACACTTTTAAGAAATACTCTGGAGATTGGCAGAAAGGAAATGATTGTCTCCATATTCATTTCCTAGAAATTCCTTTCTCAGCTTTAGATGCTTCTAGCAAGGCCACACACACGAAATTGAAATAACCTGGTTGATGGACTAGACTATAGCACAGCCCATTTGTGAGAAGAAAGATTTTCACTTCAATGGGTGAAAATACAATTTAAACATTATTAAAGTGTGGTTTTTCAGTAAGATCAGTATCAAATGGGGTGTGCAGACATGTAGTTGAAATACTTGAATTGTTTTTGGTGAAGAGTAGTTTGAATGCCAAGCTTAAAGGAGATCATGTTTTAAATATTTTTGCAGTGAGGCTTGCAATACACACCCATTGCTGTATTCAGGAGAACAGCAAGCATCAGTACCAGACAATGTTTAAAAAATAAAAAAAGAGACAAACTGAAGCAATGTTAAGCACTGACGGAGCTCATCTCATCTCTCCCTACACATAACTATGCAATTCTTGAATAATGATGTTCACTGTGGTGTTGGAAGGTGCTTGCAAGTAGTCATTATTTCAGGCACTATACAAACAATTGTGCACACACTGTTTTATTCAATAATCCCTTTTAAAATACATGGAGTTGCTGATACTATGCTAAGGCATACAAGAAAGAAGAATAATGAATCTTGCCCAGACATTGAGAGCTTCGTGTTGGCATTAGTAACTGATCCTGGCATGGGTTTGGGGGAGAGACATGCATTTTTTTCAGTGTGAGATGGTCACAATGTGTTAAGAAGCATTAATATGCGAGCATTCAGCTAGGTGCTGAATAGTTAATTCCAACTATGCACTCTAGAACTCAAGAAACAGACACAGGATCAACTTAGTGAACTACTGAGTCCACTGTGAGACAAAAACTGAACTAAAATTCCATTCATAATCTGACCTTTATTAGTCCCAACTCTGACTGGTAGATCACAGTGACACCTGGAAATTGTGTCAGTTGAGACATAGAGACTTTTAGTGCCTAAATATTATTTTCTTTTCCCTGGTGACTGGTAAAAAGTCTATAAATCACTTTCAGGAAGACTGGGGGTCATGCTAACTAAATAAATATTTATCAATGTATCAGGATCCTTCCTCAAGGAGAACCAGTCTCTTACATCCAGGGATTCAGGAACTATAAACTGCCTGAAGTATGGGAATCAAATGGGGGATCATGACACTGTCTTTGTTATAATTTACTTCACTTGACCTAGCATTCTCCTGCTTACACAGATCAGACAAGGGTTTAGTAGGATGCCCATATGTTTCTCTTCTAGGGAGAAATTGACAGACTAGGCAATGTTAGAGGTCTCAGGAAGTCAAACTATAACTGTTTCAGCTCTGCTATCCATTGGGTAACTACAACCTGGCCTTCAGTTCCACCACCCAGAATTCAATTATCACCATTGCATTAAAGGATCCTAGTTTCATGATAGCAATTTCCACCGTGTATTTTCACCTACAGTGAATGATCATACACAGGGGCACTAAGACTTGCCTCTGAAGTTTATCCCTGACAATCACAAAGAGGTGAATACTATGAGACTTCCTGCAGTAAATAAATGGCTCTACAGTGATAAAACCCCTTCCACCATTTTAGTTTACCAAAGTCTTTGTATCCTTTCCTCTGGCACACCAAAACAGTTTTCCACCATAATTAACAGAGGCAATCTTTTTGTCAACAAGTCAGCTACTCAGTAAGAGTAAGAAAGTGTTCTAACAATTTTATTGTTTAGCCAGACTTTCCAGGGTTATCAACTAAACATGGCATAACAAGCTACAACAGGACTAAGCACATCTCTTCTTATTAAGACTAGAGGAGGCAACTCAGTAGGAGGAGAAGGGTTTCAAATCTGGGCAAAAGAGTCAGATAGCCCCTGCTCCCATTGTTAGGAATCACACAGGAAGACCAAGCTACACAACCGTCGCATATATGAAGAGGACCTAGATTAGACTCATAGAGGCTCCCTGGTTGTCAGTTCAGCTTCTAGGAGCCCCTATAAGCCCTAGTTAGTTGATTCTATGGGTCATTTTCCTGTGATGTCCTTTACCCCATCTGGCTCCTAAAATCCTTCTTCACCTCTTCTACAGGATTTCCAAAACTCTGCCTAATGTTTGGCCATGGGTCCCTGCATCTACTCCCATCAGTTGCTGAATGAAGCCTCTCGGGTAAACATTATGCTAGGCTAGATTTATAGCAAAGGATCATTAGAAATCATGTCACTGATCTCTTTTTCTGGTCCTGTTTATTCCATCCTAGGTCTCTGGGCTATCTGTCCTCTGGATTCTGTGTCAGGCATGGGCTTTCTCTCATGGCATGGGTCTCATGTTGGACCAGTCATGGGTTAGCCAGTACTAAAAGTTTCGTGCTGCCTTTACCCCATCATATCTTTCAGGCAAGAAAAATTGTAGGTGAAAGGTTTTTGGATGGGTTGGTATCCAAATGAAAGCCTTGCCTAATTACAGAAGATGGCCAGGGAAGTCTCTATATACCCCATTTCTAGGAGTCTTCAATTGGGTCACACTCAGACTCCTGAGTCTTTCTATTGTTCTAGGCTTCTACCTTATCTCAAAATGCCCCCCAGTTCCAGCTATGTCTCTCAGTAATTTTTCTCTCAGCCCAATCATACCTGATCCTTCCTGCTCCCATCCCTATCTGGGCATCAGATTACTATACTCTTCTCTTTTACTATTCCACAACCCAAGTCTCTATTCCAACATGTTTCTCTATACCATTGCATGAAAAGAAGTCTGTATATTTTCACATAGATTTGATGTACATATTTGATAATTAAGAAATTAATATAATAATTGTCCTTTATTTTTGAACAGTAATTGCTCTTAATATTTTTTTCTTTCATGTCTTTTCAAGACTAAAAGATGGACTGAGGATATTTATATCTGATGGATCTAGTTTAACTCTTCATCTGCAGTGCCAAACATATCTGTGAACATCTGTGAAACTAGCACATGGGAGATGGAGAAAGGAGGATTATGAGTTTGAGGCCATCCTGGGCTACATACTAAGTAAAGCCATGTATAAAAACAAAAATTTGTATGTATGTATACATAAAGTTTAAGTGGTCTTATTAAGAACATATGTATGATTTCCTCAATCTTCTTTTAGAAATTATTTTACAGATGTAAGTTGCTATTTTAAGGTTTAAATTAATTCACAAAAATAAAGAGTAGAAATAACCAACAACATGTGAAAAGCTTGATGCCATTTTCACCTTTACTATCAATCATGTAAATACCAAGGAATAAATATAGACACCACTTTTCTTCAAATTATACACATGCACAGACAGAATAACTTAGACAGTTTAGCAAAGAGAGACCTGTCACATACATCACTAGTTGAAATATAACATAAAGCAGAATTTCCAGCTGAAATGCGGCCTATTTGTCATTATTTTATATTGAAAAGATTTCTTTAAGTATTCAATTTGATGACAATGCTGTCAAACCTATGAAAATGCCTTCAAATATGGAAATAATAAGTCAAGCAATATACATGGTGTGGTGAGATGTAGTACTACTACCTATATCGAGTTCATTTTAGACCCTACACAGGATATCCACAATGTTCATAAACAAAATTAAGTTTGTTAGCTCAAGAAAATTAAGTACAGCAAAAATGATAATATATCAAGATATTAATAGCTATTAACTCAGACTGTAGAAATGATTAGTATTTTTCATAAAATACAGGATATAGGATTATAAAATCTTTATTTTGCAATGAACACATACTTGAAACAAGAGTAATAAGAATCTCCACATTGACCATGTTTATCATCTTTCTTAGTTTAAGAATTTTTATCCTATTTTTCTTCTTTTTTGGAGTGTGTGCAGCAATGTGGTGCCTGTGTGTCTCTGTGTGTGTGTGTGTGTGTGTGTGTGTGTGTGTGTGTTGTGTTATAGCTAGTTTCAGTCGTCTGAGGGAGTCTCAACTGGGGTATTTCCTGGATTGTATTATTCTATAGACAATCTGTGAGCTATTTTCTTGACTGCTGACAGATGTGGCAGAGACCATCGCACACTGTCCTTAGGCAGGTGGTCCTGGACTTTATAAGAAAGCAGGCTAAGAGAGACATGAAAAGCAAGCCTGTAAGCAGAATTCCTCCATGATTTCTGCTTCCTCAAGGTTGCTTCCTTGAGTTCCTGACCTGAGTTCTTTCAATAATCAACTATTACCTGAAAGTATTGAGATGAAATAATTCAGTTCTTTCCTCCTCAACTTGCTCTTGCTCATGGTGTTTACCACAGCATAGAAACCAAACTGGAACATGTTAGGACTTATCTATCCATATGAATTAAAAGCACAAATTCTCTGTAGTATCTTTGAAACAAGAAGAAAGGGCTTCATGTAAGAAATTTTGTTTTGTTAACTGTCCTAGGCATGAGGGCTCATGAATGAAAGAAGAAAGTAAGAACAATGAAAATAAATGCAAAATTAGATCTAGCCACCAACAGAGCATGTGAGATTCCTCATGGTGTCCTCTCAGGGGCATTGGAGACTACTCTGAAATCCTACAGACAAGGGGGAGGGATGAGGGAGCATCTTGCAGCACAGAGTCAAGAATATTGTTAGAATGTAAACATTGGCATATGAAGGTTTGCATATACTAGTACTCCTATGTACAAGTGCTCCCTCCAGCAAAAACAGGGGGGAAGGGTTTGCATAAAATGGAGTGACATGGAAACTTCAAGTTGGTTGCTATTACAAGCTGGGCAAATTTAGGCCTATTTAATTATTTCTGGATTTTAGACTTAAAAACCAATATGAAGAGGTTATTTTCCTTCTCTGTATGTGTGCAATGTTATAAACTTTGATTAATTTTTATTAAAGAATCTTGGCATGCCTTACAAGCATTTCCTTATGTTGCTAATTTGCATATTCTTATGACAGATGATAATTATTAAAGATTTTCCTGCAACTAAACATTCTTTCTGCTACGTAGTAACAAAGAATATGTTAGCTCCACATAGACAAGTTCAATAGGGCATCATGGTCAAGGGCAACTAGCCAAGTTTATCAGCCCATGTCACACAAATACTCAAGAAAAATCATCATTCTTCAGGAATATGAAGTAAAAAATCACAAAGGACATTTGTGATTCATGCACAAATAGGCAGTATTTAGGCTTACACTAAAAAACCAGACTGTTATTCAATTGTTGTCTTCCTGGTATTTGCTCTAAAACTTCTAATTTAGAAATATAAAGTTGACAATACTCTAAATTCAAGGGTAGATGAATAGTTGATTAATGATTCTTTCATTTTAGGCAAACATTAAAATTATAGCTTCCAAACACTACTCTATCATACACACTACTATTTCCTTAAGTAAAATAAATTGCACATCTGTGACATACTTTCAAGTTCATACACACTTTTCATATATTAGGGATAATTACAAGAAAGAATATTAATGAAACCAACAAAAAGGAGAAAAATGGAATATTATTTTTAAAATTTTTACTTTAATGATACAACATTAGTCCTTTTATTATGACCATTACAATACTTAAGAAGAAAGGACATGAAACAATTTCTCAGCTAAAAATCTGGCCCTGTGAAAATTAGTTTCCCTAAGTTCCCGTTTGTTCTTCTGTCAAGCAAGAACAAGACTTATCTGTCTGTAGGATAGTGAGAATAACATATGCATCACTGTACACTAAGTGTTTGGCATGGTGCCGACCTCATAATAAATGACAGCAAACACTATATACTTGTACTATGTTAGAAGATCATTTCAAAATAAATAATTTCTGTGAACACCTTATGTTAAGCATAAATGTTATGATGATAATTTCCACAGACTATAACATCATAGATTTTTTTCCTCATTTTCACTGAGATAGCAGGATCCTCACACTGATTTAAAAATACCATTTGATAACCTGAAGCAATATAATATGAATATTTTCCATAAGAAATACAGGGTATCAATATCTAAGATGACTCAGCATTTCTAATCTGAAATATGTGCTGCACTTACTCATGGCTCTGAACTGATGGTAAGCCAGAGTCTCATCATGTAGCCAAAGGTGATCTTATGCTCTGGGTGAAAAGTAAACATACTGCTGTGCTCAGTGTATGTGTGTGTGTGTGTGTGTGTGTGTGTGTGTGTGTGTGTGTGTGTGTGTTGACTGATCCCAGGGCCCTGTGCATGCTAAACAGACACTCTACCACAAAGTTTCATTCTCAGAAAATGTTCATTCATGTTTTCATTTTGGTCTTAAGGATGGACCCGAAGGTTTAATGGTTTTGGGTCAGATATTCGACCGCTGAGCTACATGGAGTCTGATTTACCTGAAAACTTTTTTCTGTGACTATCTAGCTTTAGTCATTTCAGCTCACAAATATTATGACCTCTTCACAGGCAACTAACCAAATCATAGCATTGCTTTTGAGGCTTATCAGTCACTTGAAGGTACTACTTCTTAAATGTCCTTTCTCTAGATCAGTGGTTCCAAACCTTCATAATGCCGTGCCCCTTTAGTACAGTTCCCCTTGTGTTGTAGTGAACCATAACCATAAAATTATTTCCATTGCTGCTTCATAACTCTAATTTAGGTATTGTTATAAATTGTAATGTAAATATCTGTGTTTTCCGATGGTCTTAGGCATCCCCTGTGATAGGGTTATTTCACCCCCATGCCTGACTAATCAATCTGCAGGTTGAAAAACACTGCTATAGTCAAATGCATTCAAGATATGGCAAGCTGGACCAACATAACAGAGATAGCACCTGGCAGATTCAAAGAGGCAAGGAATATGTCTCCTGAGATACTTACATGGCTCTTTATCTGTGCAGTCAGCATTGATTATAGTAATAAATACCTGAAATAGTAAATTTATAGCTAGAAGAGGGATATTTTGAGGGATCAGAGGTTCTAATCTATAATCAAATGGACTTGTGGCAGCACGTTTGGCAGGAGCACATGTTATCAAAGCAACTTCTTTCAAAGGCAGGAAGGAAAAGAAAGGAATAAGAAGGGATGAAGTCTCACTGTTCCCTTTGATAGCACGATCCAGTGACTGAAAATTCTCCTACAGAGCACCACATATTAGATGTTTCATAACATCCTTATCTATAGGGTCTTGTTATCTTTTCTTTTAATTAACCATCACACTGACTAATTGTGCTAAGACAGCATTATGCATGCAGTCCCAAGCAGAGGGGTATTTTCCAAGGCATGAAAACATCCTTTTTGCTTTGGAAGAAAGTGATGCATTATCTGTTTCTTTGTTAGTAAGCCAATTTTGTTCTAACTTCATCTCAAATCATTCATCTTTGGTCTACTGAAGAGAAAATTCATATGAAATTTCCTCAGGAAAAAACACACAAAAGCACAAAAAGTTCTGGGACACTTCTCATAGATTTGCTAGCTCATGCATGTATTTATTTCACCTATTTTGCCAATGCCTAATGCACAAAGATTTTGCTCAGTCATCAACAATAGAGAATATAATAAATGAAGTTAGGGACCTTGATAGCTTATCTGTTAGTAGGTCTGAGCTGATTCCTCCATCACTCTTCAATACTATTGTGGTCATATTTTGGTAGCACCCTATAGTGTATCTATGTAACACCAGAGAGTACTTAATTGACTTAAGTTGTCTTTACAAATTCTGAAACTAGGATAGTTTTATGGTGTGAAAATCTTTGAAATTTACTTTTTATCACTATGGTTATGTGACCACACATATTCTTTTTTTTGTGGTTTTTACGAGACAGGGTTTCTCTGTATTGTTTCGGGGCTATCGGTCCAGCCCGGCCTCGAACTCACAGAGATCCGCCTGCCTCTGCCTCCCAAGTGCTGAGATTAAAGGCGTGCACCACCCCCGCCCGGCAGACCACACATATTCTTAGAGAGATCATTTTCATGGAGGAAAAGACAATGGAATTTAGGAATAGGAAGGCTCCCTGTACTGAAAGTAGAAGCTTTCAGGAAAGTATAATCTTTTTAGAGAGTCTTATCAAGGGTATAAATCTGTCCTGTACTTTCCTGAGAAAGCACTAGCACTACACTTTTGCTGTGCATTTTATATGGGGCTATTGACTAATGCTTTCAGTTCTAATAATTTTTTTCTGTTATAACATCATGAAATCTCAGCTATCTTTTTTTCATTTATCTATGTGCAATTAATACTATCTAAAGCTCCACTTCATTAAATAGACTGCTATTCATGGAGGGAGGTGGTTTTAAGTCTTCTAATGCAGCTATAATAGATTGTCTACTGCTCACTTCTGGCATATAGATACCTATATGGATGCCTGCATACATACATACAACCATTACGCTTATCTTGAGTAGCTAGTTTCTACGTTAAATATATTATACTCTGGATTCAATTAATGAATTATAGGTATTCACTGTGTAATATTTGCAAATATATAGTATGTGTCTTTTGTGAAAACCTTGTTCAATATTCAGTCCATGGTAAATGGAAGCATGATTTCATTTAGAATGAAGAGAGCTACAGTAACTAACACTTATGAGGACACTTTACAAGAAGTATGTATGACTTATTTGAAAAAACTTAGAAATGAAAATCTAGTCAAAGCTTAGAAATTTAACGACATTAAAATCAATTTCATTTCATCTACATGAGAATAAACTTTTAGATTTTGTGATTTTTTATTTCTTAAAAATCCCATATACTACTCTGAAGTAAAAAATTCAAATTTTAATTGAAGAATTTTCCACTCAAAGAATGTTGATGAACCGAAAATTTAGTCTTTGTTTTATGGATTAGAAATGGAACTGTCTATATTTTTTGTTTTCTTCTTCCTTTTTTGGTTTGAAAAATCATCTTCAAAAGATATTTTTCACTCCTACATTAGTGTGTTTATTTATTATTTTAAAGTAAAACTGAGTCAACATGTGCTTTTCAAGCTGTAGTAAGATTAAAATCACAACATATGGACCTGAAATGACTTGTAAGCCTAATATTGTGTCAAAGGCCAGACTCATATTCACGCATTTTGTGTTGTGGATGCTTTCTTTTTTTTATTAATTTTTTTTAATTTTATTTTCCAGTTTAAATTTAGATAAGAATCAAGGTTGCTTCATAAGTCAGTTCCAGGTCCCTCTCCCATTCCCTCCCTTCCTCCCGTGCCCTCACCCCCCCGTTATCCCCTCATTTCTCCAGGGAGGGTGAGGCCCTCCATGGGGGTGTCCATAGTCTGTCATTTCATATAGGGCAGGGCCTAGACCCTTCCCCAAGAGTTCAGGGTGAGAGTGCACCTCACATTGTTCTATGGGAGTCCAAAGTCCGTGTGTATACTTGGGATGGGTACTCCATTGTGTAGATGTACCACATTTTCTCTATCCACTCTTCGGTTGAGGGACATCTAGGTTGCTTCCACGTTCTGGCAATTACAAATAAAGCTGCTATGAACATAGTGGAACAGACATCTTTGTTGTATGAATGGGCATCTTTTGGATATATGGCTAAGAGTGGAGTTGCTGGGTCTTGTGGTAGGTTTATTCCCATTTTTCTGAGGAATCTCCACACTGATTTCCAAAGTGGCTGAACCAGTTGGCACTTCCACCAGCAATGGAGGAGTGTCCCCCTTTCACCACATCCTCTCCAGCATAAATTGTCATTGGTGTTTTTGATTTTAGCCATTCTGACAGGGGTGAGATGGTATCTGAGAGTTGTTTTGATTTGCATTTCCCGGATGGCTAAGGATGTTGAGCACTTTCTCAAGTGCCTCTCAGCCATTTTAGACTCCTCTATTGAAAACTCTCTATTTAGTTCTGCAGCCCACTTTTTAATAGGGTCCTTTGGTGTTTTGGAGACTTGCTTCTTGAGTTCTTTGTAAATTTTGGAGATCAACCCTCTGTCAGATGTGGGATTAGTGAATATTTTTCCCATTCTGTGGGCTGCCTTTTTGTCTTGCTGACTGTGTCCTTTGCCTTACAGAAGCTTCTCAGTTTCAGTAGGTCCCATTTATTAATTGTTGATCTTACTGCCTGTGCTACTGGTGTTATGTTCAGGAAGCTGTCTCCTGTACCAATTCGTTCAAGGGTACCACCCACTTTCTCTTCTAAGAGGTTCAGTGTGGCTGGATTTATGTTGAGGTCTTTGATCCATTTGGACTTAAGTTTTGTGCATGGCGATAGACATGGATCGATCTGCATTCTTCTACATGCCAGTCTCCAATTATGCCAGCACCATTTGTTGAAGATGCTTTCTTTATTCCATTGTATATTTTTAGCTTCTTTGTCAAAGATCAGATGTTCGTACGTGTGTGGGTTAATACCCGGGTTTTCAATTCGATTCCATTGGTCTACCTGTCTATTTTTGTGCCAATACCAAGCTGTTTTCAGGACTATAGCTCTATAATAGAGCTTGAGGTCAGGGATGGTGATGCCTCCGGACGTTGCCTTGTTGAACAGGGTTGTTTTGGCTATCCTGGGTCTTTTGTTTTTCCATATAAAATTGATTATTGTTCTTTCAAGGTCTGTGAAGAACTGTGCTGGGATTTTAATGGGGATTGCATTGAATCTGTAGATTGCTTTTGGCAGGATTGCCATTTTTACTACATTGATCCTACCTATCCAAGAGCATGGGAGATCTTTCCATTTTCTGAGGGCTGTGGATGCTTTCTATGGGTAGAAATTCTCTGAATATTTTTGGTTAGTATTTTACACTAAATGAATAGATCTACTTCGGTGTCTTCTGTTTATTTGCTTCTTGCACAAATCAGCATGATTCAACTACTTCATCTTTAAAATGTAATGTTCAATCAGAGATATTTTTCTTTGTGATTCAAGTTATTAAGTTATTCTTTTCATTTGGAGGATCATATTGAAAAGTTATATAGAATATAAGGTAAAGATTTTTACTGAATTTTTATGAATTACATATTATCTTTAATAACTTATATATTTATAATAATTCTCTTCCTGCTTAATAAAATATACCATTTCCAAGTAAATTCTGCTTTAAAAATGTGTTCACATACATTTTTTCAACTTTTTCCCTAGGAAAGCCTATATTTATTGTTATAACTAGTATGTAAGAATGTTCTTAATATTCACACAGTAACCTTTAAATTAACAATATTTTCCTCATTAATTCCAATAGGAACAGTTAGGATGGGTAAATTATATTGATTAACACAAATATTTCTTAATTTCTGCATCCCTTATAGATTTTATATTTCATATTCACAAGTTGTGCTATGTTTTTTTAAACACTGAAATACATTGTCAAGGCATATTTAAGGATTACCTTAGTATGTTTGGGGTTTTAGAAATTATTGAGAGCTATCACTATTTCACAGTTCTAATTTTGTTGTTGTTGTTGTAGTTGTTGACATTTATGACTGTATCCATACACCCAAGCATACACTCAAATTATTAAAGATTTTAAAGAAAACTTCATTACACTTTGGCTTGAACAAAGTAGGAATGATCTTCTCCCCCTATAACAGGCTGGGCAAAGTAATCCAGCAGCAACTAGGCACCAGGGACAGGGCCTGATCTCACTGCTAGGAATCTTACATGCAGAATAAGCTACACAACTATCATACACATATAGAGAGTATAGGTTAGTCCCATGCAGTTTCTCTGTTTGTTGATGGAGGACATCCTTTTGTATGCTGTGAATATATGTTTCTCTTATTGGTTGATGAATAAATTTATTTCAGCCAGTGGAAAGGCAGAATGTAGCCAGGCAGGAAGTATAGGTGGGGTTTCCAGACTATGGGAATGCTGGGAAGAGGAACCCAGAGAGTGCATCACCAGAGAGACACCATGTAGCTACCAGGAAGACAGGATGCTTGGGAATTCTCTAGTAAGCCTAGACTATGTGGAGATACACAGATTAATAGAAATAGGTTAATAATTAAGGAAGAGTTAGCTAATAAGAATCCTAAGCTATTGGTCAAACACTTTATAATTAATATAAACTATGGGACCAGGAAGGACAAAAATTTTCATCAACAGTTAGTCCAAAGTCCATGTACTTCCATGAGCTCAGGTTAGCTGTTAATGTGGGTGTTAGTTTTCCTTCTCTAAACTATAATCCCTGTCCTATCCCACATGCCTCCATTCTAAAACCTTTCCCACTCCACTATTCTCTCTTTGATCTTTGCATCACTTGTATCCTAATATTCTTAGCTGCCTTAAGATCCTCCCACCACAATGCAAAAATCCTAATGGTCCTTTCCTAGTTTCCTGGCTTCTACCAGCGTGAATGTACACACACAGACACACACACACACACACACACACACACACACACACATACACACACAAATTAAATTAAATCCCAAACCTAAAGATTCAAAGGTAGAATCCACATGAGAGACAGAACAAGGGGCATTTGGTTTTCTGATTCTGAGTTAGCAAATCTTTTCCAGGTTCATCTATTTACATACAAATGTCTTAATTTCACTTTTCTTTATAGCTGAACAGATTTTCTGTTATGTATACATAGCACATTTTCATTACCCATTTATCAATTGAAAGACATCTTGGTTGCTTGCACTTCCTAGCTATTTTGAATACAGTAACAATGAACATGGCTACACAAGTCCATCTATAATAGAATATTGAGTCTTGAGGGTATATCTGGGTCATATGCTGGATCTATTTTTAGATTTTTGAGATTTCTTCACACTATTCTCCATAGCGTCTACACCAGTTTATAATCCTAACAGTAGATAAGGGCAGTGCTTTCTTTCTCTACATCCTCACCTGGATTTACTGTCATTTTTCTTTATGACCTTAGCCATTCTGGCTAGGATAAGATAAAAATCTCAAAGAAGTTTTATCTCCAAGTGTTTCCCAGCCTGTAAACTGCGACCACTTTTTAGGGTCGGATATCAGATATCCTCATATAAAATATTTACACTTAATTTCTTAGCAGTGGCAAAGTTAGAGTTATGAAGTACAATGAAGTAATTTTTGATTGGTGGTCACCAAAACAAGAGAAACTATATGAAAGGGTCGCAGCATTAAGAGGGTTGAGAACCACTGTCCTAAAGGATCCACTCTACTATTCCTACTAGAAATTTCAGAGTTTCAGATATACCATTAAAGACTTTGATTCATTTGAATTGATTTTTATGTAGGGTGAAAAATAAGGATCCAGTTTCATTATTCTACATGTAGATATCTACTTTTCTCATCACTCTTTGCCGATGATGCAAAAGCAAAGTAGTATTGGCTTAGACGTTTTTTCTTTGATGGCAACTTTCATAGAGCTGAAAGTTGTTATACAACCTGCTGGATAGGAATATATCAAGGGTTTTACTCAAACTAAGCCCTGTGAAATACAATAATGACTTATCTTGCAAGCTATTTCCACCAATGAAAAGTGTCATAGTAGTTTACAGGGTAAACAACCACTTTCTGATTGGATTTTAGGCTTGTTCTACAGATGGGAACTCATGTCTGGTACAATAAACCTGGATATTAGCACAAGATGTCATAGGCTCTGGGAGAGAATATCATACTATTACATATTCTGCTATATGAACATAGTATCAAAATGTCTTATAATTACTTATCTTTACACTCATACATTGTTGCAGCTCTCACTCAGCCTTCCTCAGAGAAGTTTCCTTTTTTCATAAGACAGCAGTTAATGCAAAGACCAGCAGCTCGTCAAAGTTCAGAGAATAAGTTATTGTATGATGGTCATCATTAAATGTGACATTTATACTGCACACCCCACTAAAGAGTCAGGAATCATTCGGGAAGAGGGCATAGAAAGATTGTAAGAGTTCATAGAAAGAATGTAAGAGCAAGGCTTAGAAAGAACCGCCATGAAATGTCTTTTGGATATAATATGGGTGTTACACTTATGAACCCATACAAGCTATAGATATCATGTACCCAAATAAAACTTGCATGAGATCAAACCTTTCAGCATTCTAGCATGAAAAAATGGGAGGCTCATGAGGACCCTCACTCACAGAGTAACTGTTGGTAACTGATCGCTGCTAGGGAGAGTTATTTTTCTTCAGTGGTGTGGCACCTGGTAGGTTGGCCATATTCTTTTAAACACATTTAAACCCTTTGCATATATCGGAAACACTAATTTGACTTGGTAGGTTATAGTGAAAAACATTAAGAGCAAGAAGTTGGAAGGGAGATTTAGGGAGACTTGTGGGGAATTTGGGGACTAGACATAACTAAAATGCATTGTATACAATATGAAATTCTAATTATATATGTATATATGCATATATACTACAAACATGACAAAACAATACACCATATGGCAAGGCAAAAGCCCTCATACTGAGGTTGGACAAAGCAACCCAGTAGGAGGAAACAAGTCCCAAGATCTGGCAAAATAACATTCAAATTTTAATCTGATGTTAGAGCTTATGAGTACACACATATAGTGATATGTTGAAAGAGCAAATTTTTGAAGCATTTTTTATATTTCATTAATACCATGCCCTGCATTATCAATTTGGCTATTCTCTTCAAAGTTGGAAAATTTAACCTGATCTAATCTTAAGTAATTTAGGAAGAAGGAATATCATACTGAGAAAATGTGCCCATGAGATTGGTCTGTAAGCAAGCTTTGCTGCATTTTCAAAATTTATGACTGATGTTGGAGGACTCAATCACTGTGGTGGTACCACTCCTAGACTGGTGGTCCTGAGTGCTATAAGGAACCAGGCTGTGCAAGTCATGGGGAACAAACCAGTAAACAACTTCCCTGTCTTCCAGAATCCTACATTGAGTTTCTGCCCTGATTTCCCTGGATGATGGGCTACAAGCTGTATAATGGAAGAAACCCTTCCTTTTTCAAGTTGCTTTTGGTCATGGTGCTTTATCACTATGACAGAAATCCTAACTAAAACATCATCCAAAATAACAACCATGTCATATATAAGCCTAATGTTTAGAACACATACTTTTACAACTGACATTTTCAAATTTCTTACAGCCATTAAACTTGGTACCTTTTCCCAGTCTTGTATAATTTACATATTTGCTAATGAGGTTTTTTAAATCGCCATCCGCCTTATTGATTATATTATAATGAAGACAAAGTGTCTGTTACACACTTGGTGTGTCATTTAAGAACCTTTCAGTAGGCCTCTGTTTGGGAAATTCACCACATATTTTGAGTGATTGCAGTTACAGGCCTAAAGAACACAATGTATCTCATCTTTGCTTTACCTAATTAATTCATATCCAGAAAATATTCTTGTCTCTATATTGGATAATTGTACTCACTGATAATTTTATTTCTCTGAAGGAATTCAAGCACATTCACTGCCCAGATACATGTTACCAAATGTCCTTGGCCTTCTTTCTGATTTTCATGGTTTTGAGTCCTCACAATAGGATACATAATTTCAAGGATCTATGGTTATGTTCATTGTAGGCATTTTTTTTGTAGTACTGAAGAGCAAACCTAAGGCTGTCAGCATGGAGGACAAGGATTCTACTACTGAGCTGTTCTCTGAGCAGTATAGATGCTGTTTTATTACAAGAATACTTGCTTCTTTAAAAATTGTCTGACTCAAACATGACAGCATGCATAGGTTTTGTTAGTACAGATTCCACTCAAAGAAGTTAGTGTTTTAATCGCCCAATTTGTATTGTAAGGACAATCATCTCCTAACATAGAAACAGAGCATTAATACCTAGTATCATGGCTTTTAAGCACCTGGGCACCTCAAATATTAGATGTAATTTAAATTTTACATTATTCACAAATCTTAACAATTAAGTAATCACTTCATGATCAATATATAATAAAAATTTACAAAAAATTATTCATGAATAAAAAATTATCAAGACCAGAATCTGTAAGTTTTAAATTTTTTAATGGTGTTCTGAACTAGAAGCAGAAAGATCTTGCTTTTGAAAAAGACTTATCATAAATACTTTAAGTTTTATAGGACATATACATATATTATTCTTTTTTGTTACAACCATTTAAAAATGTAAGCAATATTCTTAGCTTTCAGGCAGTGGAATTTTGCCTAGGGGTATAGTTTGCTGAATCATTGCTCTATATTTTCTCTCCTTTATATTGTTTATTTATTAAACTGCCTTATTCTGAGCTTTTGGAAGTTAAGCAAAACGAAGTTTCATTGGATTATTTTTATTCTGAAATATGTACACAATCTGTGATGCTCATATTTTTTCTATAGCTAGAATGAAAAAAACAAATGTGCTCTTCTGGATTCTTTCATAGATTGTTTGTATATGTTTACATAACAAGAAAAGAAGTCCAATCCCCAGACAAACAATGCCCTAGAATCCCTCCAAGCAAGAGACATTGAAACATAGTCCCCAGGGAATCAGTAGATGGAGCATTCAGTATGAGGACCAAAATAAAAATCTGTTGGTAGGACCTTTCCTCCTCTTACCAGCAATGTTTGAATTTGTTTGCTTGCTTGTTAGGAACTATATGACACCTGGTGGGAATATAAATTGGTATAACCACCATGGAAAACAATATGGAATTTCCTAACCAAACTAAAAACATTAACTACCTTGTTATCTAGATGTAATACTCTTGGGCACCTAAAGTCAACATACCCAACAAATATACACACATCCATGTTTACTAAAGCATTATCAACAATAGTCAAAGTACACAGCCGGCCTGGAGCTCCTTCAGAAATTGAATACACAAGCAAAATATATTACATTCGATTTTATTCAGTTTTAACCAAAAACGGAGCTGTGGCACTGGCAAGAACATAGTTGAAACTAAAGATCATTGTGTTAAGCTAAATATAAATCAGACTCAGAAAGGTATTTCATGTTTTACTCCCATGTGGAATATAGACATAAATTTACATATATGTATGTATGTATGTATATGACATGAAAGTACACTGGAGAGAAGAGATATAAAAATAACACAAAGATAAGGTAATAAGAGTGGGTAATGGAACACACATGACATTTAAGCAGACTGTATATTTGGGGGGCTGGGAAGGAACCAGGAAATGGGAGAAATCTAGTACTAGGTAGTGAAGCCAAGGGAGGTAGAAGAGAGTGCAGTGACATATGTGGCAGGGAAAAGTCTGAAACCCATTACTCCATGTGTTAACTAAAATATTATATACAAAGTGAATGACAAGTTAGAAAAACAAAACACAAAGCATCGTGTCACACTAAAGAGTATCTTATTCTCTTCAAGTTGGAGATGAAATCCTTCTCTCTCTCACCTTTGTCATGAGTTAACAAAACTCTTCCTAAAAGTTAATCATGTACTTCATCCATTTAATCTTTCTTCTATCCCTATTTGTAGCCCAAAAAACAATATTCTAAGCTTCATTTTTCATAAATCCATAAAATTCATTTCCAAATGGGTATTAACAATGTCAATATTAGTAAACATATCGTTTTATGAAGCCCATGTCAATATTAATCAAACAAGTAAATATTCAGTAGATTATCATGGTTCTGCCAAAAATTGACCCGGATTGCCCAGATTGAGGAGCTACAGAAGTTCAAACCAATTGTAAAGCCTGGTGTTCTCCTGATACTGGAGTGACGGCATGACAGGACTGTTGCAACATATATTACAGCATATTACAAATGGTGTGGATATGCTCTCCCAATGACTCAGAAAATGTGCACTAGTTCTACATGGCAATGGGAAGAATTTGGTGAACATTTCAAAATTTAGTATGATAGTAAACTGATAACTGCATTCTATACACTTAGACCCACAGATAAGTATGACTTTCACTTGTCATCAAAGAATATTGTTTTTACAGCTGATAGAGTCCATTACAGAAAATCACAAGTGGCCAAAATAAATAGCAATATTGACCATGGGGTGCCAAGCTCCCAACTGATACATCTCTAATACAACACTTATAGGTAAGGCTCTGTGAACATGGAATAAGGGTCAGAAAGATTAAAAGATACACAGGACCAGGAATTCTGCTGCACGATTGTGTCTTCTAAATATGAGATGAAAGCTACACTGTAGTGATATTGCTTATGATTTATTAAAGCTTGACTGAAGATTCAGAAAAGCAAAGTCAGCCTCAAGCTATAGAGATGCAGTGATGATACACACCTTTAATCCCAGCAGCAAGAAGCTATGAGGTGGTAATACATACTTTTAATCCTAGGACTCAGAATTAAGAGATAGACAGGTATCTGTGAGTCCAAGGCCACCCATATGTACACAAGAGTGAAGCAGTCTAAAAGAGAATTATAGCTCCCATCTTTAATCCCAACATAAGGAAAGTATATAAGACAAAAGCAAGGCTCAGTAAAGGCAATCATTCCCCAGCCACATTGAGGAGAGGCAGCAGTTTCAGGCTTGGTGAAGTTGCTCATGCTTGGTCAAGCTGCAAACAGCTTGAGCTTGAGGTGATAGCTAGTGGCTGGTTACTTTGCTTCCCTGATCTTCAGTTTAAACCTCAATGTCTGTCACTGGGCCATTTATTTTTTTCATGTTACATTACATTTATCAACAATATGGCTGCCTAAATAAGACCAATTAACATGCTAGTATTGATCAGGGAAATCCTTTACAGTCCCACCTCTAAATGAAGGGCTACCAGCAATTAATTACTGCTGAGGGAGAATTAGTCTTCCACAAAGATGGTCTCCCTAAATATCCAATACTAAATAGTCAGTTATAAAATCATATAAACACAAGTGAAAATAAAGGAACTCAGGAGGCTTTTAAATAATTATCCATACATAGATACACATGTAACTACAATTAAAGAAAAAGAGGTCATTTATTTGACATGGGACATTGGAAGCAACTGGAAAGGAGGAAAGAAAGAAGGAGAAATGATGTTATTATATTTTAATTAAAAATTATAGTTTGATACAAAGGTAAAACATTTTCTATCTTAATTATAACTATTACAATTTAAACTCAAACTTTCTAAAGTGTTTCAATTCAAGATCCTTTGAATCAGTCATCCTGTGACATCATGTCTGCCTACACAGTTTCATGATTTAAAAAAAAATTTAAAAACTCTTAATGTGGCTTGAAAGCATGTTGGGATACAGGCACATGTGCTCACAGTATATGTGTAGAGGTCAAAGGATAACTTTGGTATTGGTCCTTAGCTTTGACCTTGCTTGTCACTGCATATACCAGGATGATGCTTGTGTGCCAAGTCACCACATCATGACTTTTGGAGGATTAAAGAGCAAAAATTTTATCATTCAGTCTCACATAAAACATGTGTTCAGGCAACACCCATGACATTATTATCTATAAACTCATCTATCAAAAGGGATTTCCCTACTTGGAGAAGTAGGGGATTTACCAGGTATTTATAAAACAAAAAATTCCCTTTGATGAGGATTATATTGGGTTGAAATATAGAAATTCCACATATCCAGTTATGGTTGGAACTTTCCGGGTGTTGGAAAAATAAATTCAATCTCTTTGAATTGCAGTGACTTCATTTTTAAAATTAAAGCATTTAGCAAGATACCATCTGAAATAGAATTTTCTGATTTTAGTATTAGTATGGAATATTATGTTCGGTATATTCAAAGATAGGCTTTAAATCAGTCAGGTGCATGTTCCCATTCTGGAATACTTGATTAGTGATAAATTATATTATGCAAATTATTCAACTTCTCTGAACTTCAGTTACTTCATTTATCCTTACTTCTGATTTCTGCTTGGTATAGTTGAAATAATATCTTATGGCTGTTTAGTAGGAATATTATGCAAATTTCTCACAAATAAAGAATAATTGCGTAGTTTGGCTGACAGTTGGTAACTTGATACAGAATTCACACAGTGAATACAAAGAAAATTCTTATAGCACCCGAAGACAACCTCATACCCTAGCTCTTTCCCTACAGATCACAAAGAAGCAAGCTGTCCTTGCAGTTCCATTAAGATATGTAACTCCTGGAAAACTTCTAGTAGTCAGCATGGATTTGGGAAAACTAATAGGCAGCATATAATTTCAGTCTCCCTAACCCCATCACAAACAGAGGAGAGCAAATGTCCTTCTGCAATAAGGATGCTTCACAGTACTCCCCAGCAACTATTTCCCAAACATGAAGACAACATAGTAGGTCTAAGGACATGAAATCTAGTTTATTCCCACTACAAAGCCTCCCTGACTAAAGAGCTACATAGTGCAAATAAGAAGCTATAGTCAGCCAGCTACAAACAATACTGATATTGAAATAAACTTGGTACAAGCACCTTGTGCAATCATAGGAACTGAGATCTAGCAACTGTGAGTCATTCCCTCAGAAACAGTGAAAAATCAGCCATCTTTTTTATTGGTCTTTGAGCTTAGAAATGTGGCCTTCTTTGGGCAGTCAAATGAGACTGTGTCCTTCATTATAGCGATGTAAGGAAGTAACAGAGAAACATCACCTGTGTGGCCAATACAATTAAAAGCCTCTGGCCTTGGTGTCCATTAATGTCATGATATAATGAGGAATTACTCAGTAAGTGTTCTTTTATCCCAAGAACTTGCAACTATAATTATATCCATAATGATAATAATTAAACATAAAAAATGTCATTAGTTCAATATCTTTGCTTATAATTCTATTTCAGTCAAATCTTGATGTTAAATTCACCAACTGCACTTAAGATGTGAAAGGAAATGGAGAATATCACTTGATGTACCAAGTGACACTTGATGCACTTGCTCAAAAATCACAAAGTTCCTTAAATGCAGGAAAGTCTCAAACTCCCAATTTGTTTTATTATTTTATGTTGCCAAAGACATGTTAATTTTTGTTTATAACAATATATTGTTGCCAGGCGGTGGTGGCGCACGCCTTTAATCCCAGCATTTGGGAGGCAGAGGCAGGCAGATCTCTGTGAGTTCGAGGCCAGGCTGGATCGACAGCCTCCAAAACAATACAGAGAAACACTGTCTCATAAAACCAAAAAAAAAGAAAAAGAAAAAAACAATATATTGTGTAGATATAATTGATCTTCTTAGAGAGTACAGAGACAATTCTTAAAATCAGCAAGAAGCTGTTGATCTCTACATGCCTTATTCATCAGATGAAGAATTGTACTGTGCTAATAGCTATTGAGTATGACAAGATATCATGCTGTAAGGATGGCCCAGAAGGTAAAGAGAAATTGATATAAAAACTTGATGACCTGCATTTGATTTCTGAAACCTACCCAAGGATGGAAAGAGATAATAGGCTCTTATAGGGTTGTTCTCTGTCTTCCACATAAATGCTGTGGGGACACATCAGCCTTGACTTATAGAGGAGAATGCACACCAATACCACACACACACACACACACACACACACACACACACACACACACACTAAAAAATAATTCAAACCTCGCACTGGAATGCATTCATTCTGCACCTTGGATAATATCTTTTTTTTGAATGGAGAAATGCTTTGGGTTTTTTTTCTTTTTTTATTATTTATTTTTAAGTTTAAATTTAGATTAGAAACAAGGTTGCTTCACAAGTCAGTTCCAGGTCCCTCTCTCTTTCCCTCCCCTCCTCCCGTGCCCTCCCCCCAACCCCCCCATTATCACCTCATTTCCCTGGAAGGGTGAGGCCCTCCATGGAGGTGACCATATTCTGACATTTCATCCAGGGCAGGGCCTAGACCCTCCCCCAAGAGTTCAGGGTGAGAGTGCACCTCACATTGTTCTATGGGAGTCCAAAGTCCGTGTGTATACTTGGGATGAGTACTGATCTACTGCCCAAGGCTCAATAAATTACCTAGGCCTCCTCACTGACACCCACATTCAGGGGGTCTTGATCAGTCCCATATTGGATTCCCAGGCTGAGGTAACCCTTGTCAGGTCAGCTGTTTCTGGGGGTTAAACCAGCCCAGTCTTAACTCCTTTGGTCATCAGTCCTTCCTCTCTGTTACTGGCTTTCTTGAGTTCAGCTCAGTACTTAGCCATGGGAGTCTGCCTCTTCTTCCATCAGCCACTGAATGAAGTTTCTGTTTCCTAGACTCTCTGGCCATAGGATTGTAGGCTGGCACTCCCCAGATCTATGTTTAAAATCCATGTATGAGAGAGTACATGCCATGTTTCTCTTTTTGTGACTGTGTTACCTCACTTATGTGTCTTCATAGACATAATAGTAAGAACCAACTACTTCCTGCAGGACATCAATAAGTATTTGTTTTACAAGATAAGAAATTCTTCCTTCATACTTAAAAGGATAAGTGAAAAAGTATCGCAGTCTGGTGATTGGACAGAGATTTTAGAGTTTATGTCAACTTCTCTTCGGGGAAACAAAAAATTAAACTACTAGATAATCTTGCATGGTTACTTAAGACAGTGACTCACGTGGACACCTGGAGTCTAGTCCTGACATATGCCTACTCCAACTCTCGGCATGTTGTTCATCTGTGCTGTCTGAGTCTCAATATTACCATCAGTGAGGGAAAGAGTTCTTATTTTTAGCAGAGTATTTATAAAACCTGCCTGCCATCTCTCTCTCTAGATGTATAGAGTTATGAACCAAAGAAGAGAAACTGTAGCACATTCATTCTTAGAAATACCTGGAGGAGGAAAGAAAGGGTGAAATTGGGAGAGGCTTACAGAGAAAGTTCAGGAATAACTGCAGTGGGTGGTAGATATGACCAAATACACCGAATTCATGTATGAAATTATAAAAGAATAACACTGCGAGGGGTTGGGGGGAGGGGGACCTGGGAAATAGAGAGGGGGACAAGTGGAAGAGAGAGTAGAATGTGGAGGAACAGGAAGGTCGACTGGGGGTGTAGGATAGGGGGAATAGGGAATCATAGGTTAGAAGACAGATCAGGCACCATTGTTACCTCTAGTGATGACACCAATTGGCAAGCTAAGCAATAGTGTAGAGACCACCTCGAATGCCTATTCCTGATAGTGACCTTGATGTCTGTAACCATCCTGGAGCTTTCATCCAGTGACTGATGGAAGCAGAGGCAAACACCCACAGTTAAATACTGAACAGAACCCAAGGAACCCAGTAACAGAGAGAGAGGAGCGAAGAGCAAATTGGCAAAGAATGGCCTGGCAAAACCAGCAGAGACTGCTGATCCGAACAGGGGAGAGCTCTTGGACCCCAGAGCGACAGCTGGGAGGCCAGCATGGGACCGATCCAGACCCCCTGAATGTGAGAGTCAATGTGGAGCCCTGGGCTACCTATGGGGTCCTGAGCAGTGGATCAGTGTTTATCGCTCGAATACTAACAGACATCATGTGTCCATAACACAAAGAGGGTTGCTCTCTCTGCCTGGACTCTTAGGGAAGTGCCTGGACCCTATCCTGAATGAAATGAGAGACTCTAGGTATCCCCTATGAGGAAGGAATTGGCAATAGTGTGGGAGGATGGGGGGGATGGGCGGGGTGCGGGAGGAGGGTAGGGAGAGGGAACTGGCATTGACATGTAAAACAAGCTATTTAAAATTTAAAAAATTAAATATTCATATTTCTGTAAAAAAGAATAAACAAAAATTACAAAGAAAAACCCAGAAAATAACCATTCTTGATTCTGACCTACAACTTTCAAAATCAATCAGAGCTCACCCCCTTATTACAGTAAGTTTGAGACTGTTAGTTACTATCTATTGTTGGCATTTAATCTCTACAGTTACTGGCTATCCAGGATATCACAGTCCCCAGTTCTTGCCCACCTTAATAACTAGACAAAAAGAAGATAATAAATGTGTAGAATATCACTAATAAAATCAAATAGAATTCAGAGGACTCCAATGGCATGCTGTCAATCTTCCATCTCCACAAATAGGAAAATCATTTAAACTTCAATCCTTCTATTCCAGTGACAGGCTCATCTAATTGTTTAAACCTCTGATGAACAATATTTTACAGCCATGACTGTTGCAGCTTAATTTTGTTTTATGTCTGTTTTCTTCCAATGTCAGGTTTAGGTTTCCCATTCTGGTTGTTCTTCTGACTTATGATCCTTTTTGAGTTCAAAAAGGTGTTGGTCAGTCCCCATAGATCACTGGAATTGTCTAGCCAACTTTATGAGTTCTGGAGCCTTGACTTGGACAAAGTCCTAGAGTAATGATTAATGGCTTGGAATTTATCTTCTAAGTACTTTGGTTTTATATTACTAGCTGTAACTTTACAGATTTTCCTTTCTTTATAAAAAGAATGTGCCACTTTCTTCTTGGAAGTCATTGCATTTAAGGTACTTCCTACTAGTAGTTAAAGTACAGAGCAAGAGAGTAATGGTTGGACATAGCAAACTTCGAATGAAGTTCATATTGTTTCTACAGTCAGACTCCCCCAAGAAACATCACTGAATCGTGAAACACTGCTCTTTCACATGCTCTTTTTAGATTTTCATCTTCTATTAACTGCCTGGAGAATTTAGGTCATTGGAGACATTGAGGCAATATAGTGGTCTTTTTTCCCCTCCTTTTTAGAAATGCCTAGAGGAGAAATAGTCTTTGTCTTGACCCATTGTACATTGATTTCACATCTGACTGCAAACACACCATATCCCAAAATGTTATCATTTTAAACATGACTCCCAGCTATTATAAATATTTCTCTTTTAAAAACAGAGTGGATGCTATTTTAATTTTTCCAACCAATTTGTGTTTTATCAAACACCTTTATCCAAAGGCTGAACATGCTATATACACACAAAGGTAAAATTGTCCTACAGAGTCATGTAATTATTTGCTGGGCTACAAATTTATTATTAGAGAAAAGTCTATGCTAGTGATGTTGCTCAGAAAATTTAACAATACTTGCAGACTTGGGCAAGCTCCAAATGACTACACCAGGGAATTTTCTTGCCCCTAAGGGCAGATATACTGAAAGAGGTCCAAGAAGTTAATGCTATCATGGGTGAATTCCCAGGCTCAATTCCAATTAATGGCATGGCTATAAAACTTTTTGGAAACTATTAGGATCTAATGACTGAAGAGGAATAGCAATTCACAACAACTCTTAGTTCATGGTTCCTTTCTCCACTGAAGGACATGATTCTAACAAAATAAAATTACTTGACACAATGGCAAAATGTTTGGAGGATGCTTTAATTCATGGAGACAGATAATATTGAAATTGTACCATTCATTTCCTTCCAATTATATTTTGCTGTCTAAATAAGTGTTAACAACTGTTAGCAAGATGTATTGTTTTACCAAACTGAAATGAATGTTTCTGGTTATGTATTTATTGAGCAACAATTCTGTGCAGGACTCTTTCTTTTTAAATGATGAAAGCAATAGAATTCAAGGACTAGAAGACTTGTGACATAGTCGATATTTTCATGGTGAAAAATCATTTTAACTGTCATTACATGTCACGTGCTTTATTAAACTGTACTCTTAAGCATCTACCATTGCAAATGCATGCCTTCTAACTATGGGGCTAATAGTAGGCACAAAAACAATTTTAGTGAGTCAGTGAAGAAAACCATTTGTAGGGTCTGAGAGCATGTATTGAACTTTCTTCCTTGATCCAGAAAGCTAAGGATAGATAGAAAAAGAGGGCTAGTAATGAAAAGTTCTTGATTTGAAGGTTAGGAAATAACATATTGAATATGTTTAGGGGTAGAAGATGATTTAAGTGATGACTGAAAGTCAATTTTAGCCACATAGGTTATGAAGTGGAATGGGAAGACACAGAATAGGCTTTGAATGTCAGGCTAAGGAATTGGAGCATCAGGCTGACTTAAGAGCTTCCAAAAGAAAACAATCATGATGTCAGGGAACAGAAGTGATTGGAGCAGTGGTGCTGCTGCACTGTTTTGTCCATGTTTCTTTTAACCTGGGCCTACAATGCTGCTGAAACTGGTGCATGAGATAAAGTTTACAACAGTATTTGACAGAAAGATATACGCTGATCCGCCTGTGAAAGCCCCAGACAAACTAAGCTCAAAGCATATTTCTATAAACAATTCTTTAACCCAAATACGGAAAGGTGAGGGAGAAAGACTCAGAAAGAGATGGAGATAAAAGCTGAGAGTAAGTGAGTACAGTTACTGTTTGTAGCTCAAAATGGTATTTCACTGGGAAATATACCAGGGTCATCTGCTTTAAATGTAAAAATTAAAGTACTTATATACTCTATTCCTAAAGAACATGGACCCTTACACTCACTGGTTTTGTGAAAACTGGAAAACTACTTAGCCTCCCCATCTGTTCCTCTGTCAATAAAATGTGGTTATGAGAATCCCTAATATTCAATAGATGTTTTGTAGAATAAATATGTCTTTGTTTGGGTCTTCCAAAAAGATTCCTAGAAATTAGTTGGGGCTGATACTTCTTAAAGAACAAACAGAGGAACCTAAAATAGGCAGTGAGTGCCTTGGATAGTTCTGTTGTGGTTTGGTTAGGAAATGGCCTCCCAAAGACTCACTTGTAGACTTGAACTCCAGCTGGGGACGTTAATGGGAAGGGATCAGGAGATCACCAGCTACATCGCTAAATAAATCCGTTGGTAGATTCACAACAAAATAATTCTAGTACATAGAATTTATGTGGGGTAGGTGTTGGGGATGTGCCCTTCAACATGTTATCTTGTATGCACTCTTGAGTCTCTCTGACTCCTGGCCACCAAGAAGTGACCAGATATGCTCTGCTGTACAATGTTACTACCTCAGCACACGTTTCAGAAACAAAGCTAGTCAACCAAGGCATGGGCACCATGGAATCATTTCTCCCTTAAGTTGATTTTCTCAGGTGAGGAAACGCTAACTAACAGAAGCTCTGAGAACACTTTGTCTCTCCATAGGGAGGACTCACACTGTTGTGGCATAAGAGTTGTACAACTTTGGAGGAAAAAGTCCAGCTGTAGAATCACGATGTTTCACTTGAAATTGAGACAAGGGGACAACAAAAGGGGCCTCACCTGTTACAAAGCTGAGAGCCTGACTGTGACATTGAAGAGGAATAACTGTGTGAGGTGGGAGACCTTGGGGCAGGGCCCGGTATGATTCTCTTCACCGGGTCAGCTGGAGGCGGTACAGCCGAGAATGGGTTCCTCATGCAGGCACGGTTGGATGTAGATGACAGCTGAGGAGGTGGGTGACTAAAGTCTTGGACCCAGGATGAGGCATAGACTCCCAAGGGCTGGCTGTGCCATGGGGACTGCCTCCAGGAACTGGGGCTCTGGGAGCCCAGATTGTCCAAAGACTCCCCTCTGAAACACGGAAGAAGTCATAGGAGTAACGTGAGTCACTGGACTGGAGAGCATCCGTTGCTATTTTCTGTATTTCCCAGGCTGTAATTAATCTGAGTCCTGTTACATATACAGTTATTTTTATAGTAAAATTTATCTGCACCAGAAAAAAAAAAAGAATAACGGTGTTTAACTCCTGGCTGGGAGTTATCCAGAGGACATAGCTTAGAGTAGAAGAGTGGGATGAATTCTAGAAAGTCTGCAACTGGAGGACCACTGTTAACTTTGACCTTCTCAAAACAGATTATGGATATTATTACAATGATAAACAAAATTAAGTACAAAAATCTCCAAACCAAATTACACATGAACATTCAAAATCATAGTCACAGAGTGACCTGCAACTAGAGTGTTCATCTGGCTTAAAAACACATCTATCTTCCTGTCCATTCATTTCCTAATTATAGTACTTCATAAGTGAATTATGAAAGTTTTTTCTCCTGTCGGATTTTTAAAAATCAACTTTTCCATTAAATTCTTTCCAAACATTCACCTATTTATCTATAGACTCTTTTGCCCTGGTGCTGTGTTTAATTTGCTGTCTTACAATGTTATGACTTGTATGTATACCTGTACTGCTCAGATATGAGATATGTGTGTGTGTTATGTGGGGGTGTTTGTCTCATTTCTCTAAAGTTTCAGTTTTAGAATTCTGAGAGCTCATCAGAACAGAAGTCAGAAATGAGAAATTGTAAAACAGCAAAAGCTTTTACTGCTGCCTTGAAGACCATTTAGCTATGCTTTCTGATATTATTTGCTGGGAAGAGAAAGGGTTGAGCTGACATAGATTCTTTAATGCAGACATTATCCAAGAGATTAGATCTTATAACACCCAGTAGTTTAAGTACATCCTAATGACAATGAAACTACATTTTGTAATATTTCTCGAATAATAGGAAGAAAATAAATTCTCAAATCCTTGATTGTGGTGTTGTAATGAAATGTCACACAGAGAAATGGCCATTTCATTAAATGAGTTGCATTGAGCTCTTTCCCAGCAAGATTATATTTCATTATCTATTATCTAAATATACCAAACACAATTTAGAATGACATTATAATATATCCTAATCTAATAACCATCATTTCTTTATCATTAGAATTTTAATAGTCAACTTTCTTTTTCAAAGCCGATAAATACCTACAATTAGAAATGGTATGAAATTTAAGACTAGATGTCTAGAACTTCTGATTGTGACACAAAAAGAATGGTAACCCATAATACAGAAAGGGGGACAGGACATTGGGGGAGGTATCTAATCTTGCTGCTCACTAACAACATAATTTCAGATGCATTTCATTTTAAATGTGTCTTTCACTCCCCTTGAAATACCTGTGTTTCTATTTTACTCAATAATTATTGTTAAGTATATATAACTATCAATAAACCTGTTATAAATTATTCATCAACTGAGTTTTCTTCATGTACATTTTCTATAATGAACATTAAAACTAACTATCCTATAATTGATTCCTCACATCAAAAACAAATATTTAATTTAACTGTGATTCTTTCCTATGGATAATACTGTGGACAAAAAAAAAACCACCTCCTACTTCAAACAGAATATAAAATTGAAGCCAATTATGAGTGACTTTGGCCCAGGGATATAGATTTGAATTACTCTACATGCTATGTTCAATATGACAAAAGTTTCATGAAGTTTTTAGAGTTGTGGAACAAAAGAAAGTCATAAAAAAACATTCAAATTGCTTAGTGGAAACATCAGGCAGGTGCGCTGCAGCGAAACACAGTAATCTTTGCTGCATGATTCTGGTGCTGGGAACTTCAGGACATGATTTCAGGAGAGAAGAGAAGAGGAACCAATCTGATGTGATACTTGTCAGTGACCAAACAAGCTTGAGAAAGCATGTATCATGATGACTGTGTTAGGGCTCTCTGTGATTCAGAAAGCCATTCATTTCAAATCATCTTTGAGGTCGATCCCCATAAAGAAGTGTGCCTTTCCCTATAGAAAACAGCTAAAAAATGGCAAAGCTTCTTCCGACATAGAAGGCTAGTTGCCCCATGAAAGAGAGTAACCCCCTCACTTATAACGGAATCGCACTAGAATTCAGAAAGGCAAGTCAGTCACAAGACTGGCACTTTCTTCAGATGTCATTTACAGTTTGATTTAATTCCTTCATTTGGTTGTACACATTGACTGTATGTGTTCATTGACAAATAGCCTGTATGCTGATAATCTGGTCAAGTTGACAATATAGTCCTGAGTGAAGTTATTCAAGATGCACATTGCAAGGTTTGAAGGAATGTTTGTCATATTCCTACACAGAAAATGCATCACATGGACAAACAAGGAGCTGCATTGTGAATACCACCGTAAGACCAGCCCTCACAGGCTACATGCTGACATTAGCAGAAATAAAAATATAGTGATACACAAAGAAAATCTCAACAGGAAATATTCTTGCCTCTCCAGTACTTAAATAAAAGAAAAAAGGAAAAAGAAATGTACATTATGTACTTTAAATTCATATGCTTAAGCAAACACTTATTTTTGATAATGTTACAGATATTTCTTCTATTATCTCCATGCATGTATGTCCTCTCATTTCTACTTGATAGGTCCCTAAAAATCACTACAAAATGTTCATACCCTTGATTTGTTTTTACCACAACCAAGGCATGCACTTTCTAACTTGAGGACTAGAGCATCTGCTAAATAAGGTAGTTTTTTTTTTCTCTCCAAAAGAGATCTCAAATTTTGTCTTACATTTCTTGAGGATCAAATGAAGAACACAGCAACAACCCATGCACTTGATGTTCTGTAACGCTAAGCCACAGACAATTCAAAGCAGTATAGAGCAGCACACTGGACTGTGTCTCACAGTCCTTTCATTCCTGCAGCCTCTGCAGGGCAGCACAGTGGTTCCTTAAGCTGGGTTTTATTTTAATGTGATGCTCTCAGCCTGAACAGAAAGGATGCCACAGGGACCCGCAGCTTGAAACTCACCATAGTTGGTGCAAGGAGAATGAGGCTAGTGTGGAGAATGCTGTTCATTATGTTATATATCTTTCTCAAGAACTCTCAGGAGAGGACCTTCTTCCCTTTCCATCCCCTCTTCCTCAAGAGTTCATTTGTTTTGATACACTGAATATCATGAATGTCATAACAGACTCACTTGCCTCAACATTGCTTGATGAAATCTTATAGCAACAAGTACATAAAACTTTCATGAGAGTGTATGTATATTTTGCTCTGTTTTTTGACTCTACTTTATGTTCCTAGTCATGCTGTTTTTTCTACTTTCTCACCTAGTTCTAATTATACTGCTTGCTGTATTTTAAAGTTCTTCATAAGCTATCTTAAATTCTTTTTTAGAACAAACTGAGGAATAAATAAATACAACTATGAGCAATTTCACATGTGCTAAATGAGATGAGAGGGTGAATGTTGAAAATACAAAATTATATTTTCTTTAAATAGAGGATGTCAAATAAATTGTTTTTCTCAAACCCTCCTAATGGCTAAAATTCCACCCCTTCTTTCCTCAGTGGTTCTCTCTCAAATGCAGGGCTGACTTAACAGAAGAAATTTGATCATCTCTTTCCGTTTAAATCAGTATGTTAGATTGAGAGTATTCCAAAACAATATGCTCTGACTAAAGCACCACATATTCCTATAGGAAGACACACAGCACAATCCTGGTTAACAAAAGAAATACTAAATTTGCCTTTATTTTTTTATGTCCTCATGCATTTGTTTGGATAATGGAATATAGAAAGAAATCAAAAGAATTTAGCATTAGGTAAATGGTTTTCTAAGCAAGGAAGCTGTGGGTGGAGCAGAACATGGGAGATAGTTGAGTAAGCCAAAATATATTCAGAGTGCAGGTAGAGCTTGAGGTGGCCTAAAGGAAAGGATGGGAAAAAGAACTGAAGCAAAGAAAGACTTGTGAGGTGGCTCAGCAGGTAATGGCATTTGCAGCCAAGCCTAGGGACCTAGTATGATTCACTAAAACACATGGTTGGAAGAGGAAACCAACATGCACAGGTGCCCTCTGATGTCCTCATATGTGTCATATTGCTTATGGACATGTGCACACATGCAAACTCATACACACAGAGACATACACACACAGAATCACTACCACCTCCACCTCTAGCAACAACAACAACAACAACAAATAAATATAAAAATATCAAAAGGAGACAAGGACCAATGAGACATGACATTGTACATTTCTAATCCTTCTTTCTTCATTTCCTTCTTTTGTATTTTTCTACAAAATATATGGGTATAATTCAAGAATTCTGAATATGATGATTCTGGCATTTTACTTTACTTAATCAGGAATGACACCAATGTGAGTAATTACAGTTCTCATAATTTCACTTTCTTGTTATGAGGACATTTACTAAGTCTTTTTATTTGTAAAAGCCTTTTTTAGTCACATTCCTTTGGAACATATACTTATTATAAAGATAAAACAATTACCACACCTGTGCATGTTTATAAAGCGTCTCATCTACTAACTTCAGAACACCTCAAGACAGAAGTTTTCCCTTTGCATCTTTGAATCCCAACATAGCTCTTAGAGGAATTTAGCACCTGCTGAACTCCATAAAGGATTCAGTAAAAGGAGGTCCTTGTTTTGAGGGACTACCCTGGGCAGATGTTGGAAATATTAATGGTGTGGAGTAGGAGGTCTGACAGAGATCCCCAAAATGAGAGAAGTGGGTCCAGTACAACTACACAGGCTTGCATGGGAATGAACTTTGATTGAAAAAAACTGCCTTGTTTCTTTCTACATGCCAGACCTGTACTAGTGTAGTGCAATAAATAAAAGACCCAGAGGCAGATATTGGGGTTCAAGCTTCAAGTTGAATATGAGGAAAACAAAGCAACCGGTCACTTACTCTTAACCTCAGCTCAGACAAAAGGGGTGATCCTCAAACTGTTCCTGACCTCACTGCTCCTCAGATTCACTCAAATTGCTATGCTCTCCTAACTCTCAGACTGAATGCCTCTAACTTTTGTAGCTCTCAAATCCTGGAATTAAAGGCATTAGCTCTGATTCACTCTCCGGTAGCTCAGGGTGGTCTTGAATTTAGGAGATCCATCTGCCTCATAATCCTGAGTCCTTGCTTCTATGACTGACTAGCATGGCTTCTTTGCACTTTTTGATCTCCAGTGGTTTTAATAAATCATAAAAAGATATATCACCATGTACTAGTCCTAAGTAATATGTGCAGCTAACAGGTCATGAGATTCAGGTTATTGAGGTGACTTAAACAGGGGACAACATGGGAGGAGACAATGCAAGGTGAGCTCTTGAGGAGGCAGTAGTGTTCCCTGAGCCTATGGGAAGGCTCCGCAGCTGGAGAGAAGAACAGGCTTCATTAAGTGAAGAACATTTTAGTGGAGAACTGTGCATAGAGCTAAGAAATCAGAAAGATGATAACTTGCAGAGTTATGGGGAAAGCATTTTGTTCCATCCAAGAAAAAGAAAAATGAAATTTAAAATGACTGGCAAAGGTAGGGCTGAAAACACAGGAAAATTGTGCATTAGGACCTTGTAGGCAGAAATGAATAACTGAGAGAATGTGAGGGGGAAAAATAAAATTAAAGTTAAAGTAAGCTTGCAATGGGTAAAGTGTCATCCAGAGAAAAGATCTTGAAATAGAAAGCTCCAGTTGATTTTTAAAGGCTTAAGAGGATGAGTTAAAAAATACAGAGTTGCTTGCCTTAGAACCCAACATGACTACTTTAACATGAGCTGAAGAAGGACAACAATGGACACATTAAGGTGGACCAGGAAAAAGCCCACAAAGTCTCAACTCTATACCAAGAACTAAGGAACTACAACCAATAGAAGGGGTACAGAGAAAAGATGAAACAGTCCTCCAGAGGAAGAGCACACCAATTAGTTATTTAGCAAAAAAAAGTCCTAAAAACATACATACAAATGACATTACACACTGAGCAGGTTGTAACTAGGAATATGCAATGTTTATATATGTATATATGCATGTATTACGTATAATGCTAATGTAACAATGTTAATCTGAAAGAGAGCAAGGAGGGATATATAGAAGGCTTTTGGAGGGAGAAAAGGAACGAGGCAAATAATGTAATTATATTATAATCTCAGAAATAATAAAATAATAAAAACAAATGAAAACAACTCTGAAAAGCCAGGCTTATTTATTAGGATTTGCTTCTGGAGAAAATGGGCCCTAAATCTCATGAGCTCAGACCCACAGATGCTTTCTTTCTTCCTTTCGTTTTCTTCTTCTGTCTCCTATATTATCAAGTCTGAGGAATGTTACACAGTCCTCATCCTGAACATGCACTGTTTAAAAAGAAAACCATTGACATTCTTTACTTCATGACCACTAGCAGCCCATTGGCCAGGAAAATATTATGTACTAGAATGCCCCTTTACTATATATGGGAACTGTTATAAGCAGAGGAGCAATATCTACTGAGAATCACTGTCTTTGTTACATCCACTGATGAATATACAGAGTCAGTCTTGACTGAAGAAAATAAAAGTAGATTGAGTGACAAGAGGGAAGGCACTACCCAAAAAAAGTACAGAAAAGATGAAAGTAAGATATAAAGAAAAGTTGAGGAATAACATCACAAAAAGAAAAATCTGTGCTACCTACTTTATCATTTCAAACTTAACAGATGACTGAAATAAAGGAGTTTACTAAACACACAGTGTTTCTACACATCATGCTGTTTTACATCCATCCCTCTGGCGATGAAGATTTATGTCCCATGAATCAAATGCCCATTTTCTGAAACAGCTAAATGTCAAAATGGAAAGCTTCATGTTAATGGCATGAAGTGTGTACACTAAATGAATGGGTCAGAGTGCAGCTTCCTAAAGCATAGCAGAAATGAGAGTTTGGGGATTCAGCTGCTAAGAACAATAGTGCAGGTTTGTGATGCACTAAAAGCTTTTGGCTCTGTGGGAAACAGAGTTATTAGAGAGGGCAGCCCGCAGCATACTTGTTCTGAGAGTTGGGAGTTGTACCTCTTTGAGTGAAGATCTACTGTGGTATATTTTACAATTTATCCATTTTGAATGGCTGTGATGTGTGTCACCAGGTTAATAAACTTCAAATGGGTTGACATTAAGTATTTCCAGGTGTATTCTATTAATTATCTGCAAAACCAAAGAAAGAAAATGAAAGGAGAGGCATTGGCTGGTCTTATAACAAAGGGGGACATGTTTGTTTTAAACAACAGATTTGAGAACAGCTCTTGCAAAGGCATAAATGGATCAATAAATATTTAAAAGGAGTTACCTATAATGAACAAAATGGTCTCCCCTAGAGACTATAAGCCATCAGATAAAAGCCCAGTACCCAGTATAGATTACCTGTTTTTAAACTATTGGTCAGTGGAGTTCTATAGACTCACAAACATACACACTTTTATCATTGCTCTTGGTACCCACCAAAACTTGATGGTAAGACCCTATTTCAGAAGATACTACGTACCTGAGTCATAAGATATGGAGAATCAAGTAGGTACAGGTATGGAAGCTACATTCCTCCTTGCTAGTTTTCACAGTGCTAAAAATTCCTATGCATACTACTAAAAGACTTGGTGAGTATTAGAGAGGAGAAAGAGAAAGAAACAGAGAGAGAGAGAGACAGAGACAGAGACAGAGAGAGACAGAGATAACGACAGAGAGAGACAGAGATTGCAGCAAACACTTGAAGCTTGAAGGAAAATGTGATGTAGTATAATGAAGGAATTTAAGCATTAAGAGTATGGGGTGGATTTTTTCCAAACACATTTTTATATGAATGAATATTAAATATTTTGAAAAACATTAGATGTCTAAGTATTAACAATATAACAATATAACTATTGCAATTAGTGAGTTATATAAATGAAATTGGGATGTATGGAAAGTTATTTTGTATATAAATAGACCCAGTGTCACATTCCTGAGAACGTCTAGATAACCATATGCACCAAGTAAGCATTTCAAGTGTTTTCATTCTATTAATGGCTTAAATTTTTTTTCATGATTTTTGAAGCAATATAAAATATCAATAATTAAGTACATATTTCTAATTTTGCAGTTTATAAATGAAAAATAGATGATGAGAAATAAGGTTTAGTGAATCATCAGAGTATATCATTTGCAGCATTATTTGAAACAAAGAAAAATGAAAATAACTGAAGAGGATATTAACTTGAATAAAACAAATACAATGTATCATATGACAGAACACTAGGCATCAATTAAATCAGATATATCCACATCCACAGGAGATATCAATAGACAGGTATCTTAATTCATTTAGTATCTCACAGTACAGGTGCTATATGTCTGAGTGGTTGTGATACAGATATATATAGCCATCTGCTCAGAAGCACAACTAGTAAGAGGTAGTTATTACAGAGACATGGTAAAAAGAAGAGAATTATTAGATTAACAGTTCCTTGACTAGAAAAGAAATCATAACTAGCATCTTAAATTTGCATGTGTTTGTTGGTTTGGGCTGGGGCACTCAAGTCATGATTTTCATTCAGAGTCAGTCCTTTTATACACTTACTTTGGGGAAGGATCAAACATGTCAGCCTTCATAGCAACTACTTTTACCCACTGAAACATTTCAACTGCCCCGCCATATTTTTTTAATTATACAAGTGTCAAGACACATTAGACATGTTAGAAAAATAGAAAGAAACATAGGTAGCACTCGTATTTAGAATACATATTTGTTTATTTGTGACATGGGAAGAACCTATATCATTATTACTGGGTTTTGTTACTTAAAGATTCCAAACTTTCATCTGGGAGGATACAAGATACAGAATTCTCGAACTGGTTACTCTTAAGTTAGGGATACCCATGACTACTGTTAAGATATCAAGTAGGTAAAAATAAATAACAAAACTAGATTGTAAGGGACAAATCTGATTTATAAAAAGTTGTTGAGAGTTTTTACATATTGGTTTACTTTTTCCTGTTGCTCTGATAAAATTACCCTAGCAAAAACAACTTATGTGAGAAATGCTTTATCTGACTCCCAGCTCCATCGTGGTAAGGAACTCATTGTGAAAGCAACTCAAGGAAGCAGCTGGTTATATTGACTGCATTCCAGACATCAATGAATGCTCACACTTAAGCTGTTCTTTTAAATATATATTCCAGGACTCAAGCCCACCTTAATTAACCCAATCAAGATGATGTTTCTCTAATATAACCTGAATCTAACCTGACACAAAGAAGCTGTCACACTGTACTGGATGTTTGACTTCTGAGTGATTCCTGGATTGTCAAATTGATCATCATCCAATCCATAGCACACTTCATGATAACACATGATTTCAGTGAAGTAGGCCACCTCTACAAAGACTCTCCACTGGGAGAGGAGAAGATAGACAGGCAAGGAATGGTAGGAAGTGTTTATTTGCAAAGTCAGGTGAGTTTCAGGAAAGTCTGTATGAACGTAAAATTACTTTTGTCAAAGGTAGGGAGACAACCTCAAGATACTCACATGCTCAAGAAACACAGCTCAAAGATATTTGCAGCTGAGAAGAATCAACAACCATAAGGCATATAGTTGAGATACTCAATAGTATTCACAAAACTTTGCCAGGAGGGAGGCAGTAACATTCCTGATAACATTCCTAAGGACAGCTTCAGGACAAGAAATAATACTTAGGAAGGCAAAATATTAAATATTAAAGTGGAACTAGGCAAGAAAAGGCCAGCACATGTGGAAATTTGTTTTGGGAAATTATAATTTTTGTGTAATTTATTTCTATCGACAATTTATAAATTATCGATAGAAATATAACCACATGCTTGGGTTATTCAAACATAGGTGAACTACTTTGTAAGATATGTTTTGTCAAATGTAGGAAAGGATTTAGTCACTGAATTTCAGTAAGACTTTCTCAGTGTTAGAATCAAATAGAGAAGAGTCTAGCTGAAACCCTCAGTTATAGTGAATACTCTATTTTAAATTAATGTGCACAATGTTTGTGCTTTAATCTAAACCTACAAACTTTACCTGCAAGAAGAGAATAAGCATAACCTAGAGGTGGCATTTATTTTTATCAATCACAATCTGCAATTACCATACAGCAGTAATTTTTTTTGTTTGCTTGCTTCAGGAAATACACAGAACTGCAAACAGAGAGATAAAAGAAGATGATAACTACTGAAGAAACAGGGAAGTAATTCACTTTGTTAATCCTGAAGCCAAATAGTCAATGTATTCAGAATATATTTTAGAGGGAAAATACATTTTGAAGACATCAGATAAACGAAGATTTATTTGAATAACTTAACTGCTTAGTAATCAAAATCATAGACTTCCAAAAGAAAATCAGAAGAAAAATGTATCTAAGGACATAAGTCAGTGATAGCCTATTCTTTGTGTTTATATTTATGTGTTTTCTTTTTTTCTGCAAAGAAATCACCCAATGTTTCTGGTCACTTCAGACCACAGTTTTAGCATTTTAATCACTTACTATCAGCTAACTGACTCCAAGGTTCATCATGTTGGAAATACAGAATGCATGAAAATGAAACAATACTATAGAGAAAATATTAACATATGTGACTGATTAACAGTAAAGGACATTTTACTGTCCTCTGCAGAAAGACTTATCAATGCAGAAAGGGGGTCAGTATCTAGATAAATGCACTCTTGAATTTCTATCCTACTAATAACAATCATTATTAGTGTTCATAAAGAATCTTGGGTAGGCTAAACTTTACAGTCCTCTGAATCTTTACCTACTTCTACCTATGAAGAGGTTCAGGTCGACCAGATTCACATCAAACTGGCTATACAGTTGAGGCTGGCCCAAGCCTCCAATCATTCTGCCTGTACCATTCAAGAATGTGGATTACTACAGGAGCCATCACCTCTAGTTATAAAATACAGTTTTAACTAGTAGTTTTGCTGAGTCAGTTTATCAAGAAACTTCCTCCATCCTTCAGTGTCCAATCATTCTGGATACTGGTTAGACTCTTGACCTAACATCTTCTCCTAGACAATGTTCAGTCACCCCAATATGTCTTGATCAAAATCCAATTAGATTAGTTTAACCAGAATCCCCTAAACATTTGTTGTGGTTTGAATATGAAACATCAGCTTCATACTCATTTGCTTCCTATAGGCTCATTTATTCCCTAGCACCATTGGGAGAAATTCTGGAAACTTTAGGAGACATGATCTTTTTAGAACAAGTAATCACTAGAGAATGGTTTTGAAGGTTATACCTTGTCCCCAGCTACCTCCTTGCTCTTTGCTTCCTATCCACCAGAATTTCTTCCACCTTTTGCTTCTACCACAAGTTATGTCATATTTGGTGGATATCTCTGGGAGACATGCTCTTTTCTGAAAGGAAATGAAGAGGTAGTGGATCTTGGGGAGATGGGAGGTAGTGTGGGAAATGGGAGAAAAAGAAGGTAGGGAAAACTTGAGACTAGATGCATTGTATGAGAGAAGAATAAATAAAAAGAAAAATGCAAATAAAAAGAATTATCCAGATATGTCATTCATCTGTTTTTGACTAGTTTTGTTATTATTGTGACAAAGATTTCCATCAATTGTTCATATCCTTCTACTTGTCTCCACAGTTTAAAGGATCAGTCATCATTGATGTTTAGTTTTTGCCACTGGCAGTTTCCTTGAAGAGTGAAGTTTAATTGGACAAAGCTATCAAGAGCCTGCAGTAGATATTACAGTGTCCAGGGATGTTATCAGTGGACTTAATAGCAGCCTTGTTTTCCCAGCAGCTCTCAGTAAGGAGTAGGTAACACTATCTGGAACTGTGGTCAAGTTAAAAACTCAAGAAGGAAACTTTGTTCAATAAGAGAGCAGATATGGTAAAGAAAGACTCAAAATCTTAATATGTCTTCCACTGATGTCCCATGTAATATGAGAAATAAAAGACCCAGAGACTGATATTGGGGTTCAAGCTTCATGCTGAAGATGAAAAAAACAAAGCAGCCAGCCACTAGCTCTCACCTCTACCTCAGACTAAAAAGCAAACCTGGCTCCAGCACACCTCAGGCTATAATCCCAGACTGCTATGCTGTGCTCAACCTGGCTAGAGATTCCTGAGCCTGAGCCTACTGATAACCTTGCTTCTATGTTTCATACATCTCTAGTACTGGGATTAAAGGCATGTGGTACCAAATGCTGGAATCATCTTTGTGTGAACTGTTTCTCTTAGCACTGGGTCAATTTCATATAGCCATTGTGGCCTTGAACTAACAGAGGTACTTCTACCTCTTAATCCTGGAATTGAGAACCATTCCCATTATGTCTGTAGCAAAAAGCAAAAGCAAACATTTGGGAAAATTTATGAAATTTTATCCTGTTGGAAATATGATATACCAATAGACCAATTTACTCTTTTTCTTGAGAGAATTTTTCTGGATGATTTGTCTTCATATGTCTCAATTGTTCTGTAGTCTCTGGATTTCTTAGCTGTATACCTTTATTCTCCTGAACAGACAAAAATAAAACCCATCCCCAGACCTAATCTTTGTGGAGGTTCTCTTTGGCAACTTATATCTGATCAAATAAAAATATTTGTTAGTTTTATAGGTTAGCTTAGATTAAACAGCCATGCTGCTTGATGAATTATCATCTCTTCTAATTAAGAGGTGTCTTGTTCAATGGAATCTTTATCAATTTTGATAGTATCCATAGCTTTTTTTCACCATGTGGTTAGAAAAACATAGAGATGTACAGTAAAGACTGATTCAGATGATGGGAAACCTCTAAACTGTTTACAGTGCATTTAAAAATATATATAGACCTGGGAAAGAAAAGAAAAAGGACAGAGAAAGTCCTTAAAAAGAAATAATCATGGTTCCATAAGCCTTTAATTCCAGCACTCAGGAGGCAGAGGCAGGCAGATCTCTGTGATTTCTAGGCCAGCCTAATCTACAAAGTGAGTTCCAGGGCAGCCAAAGATGCACAGAGAAATCCTGTCTTAAAAAAAATAAAATAGAGTAATAAAAAATCCACGTAAAGATGGAAATTACATCTGGATACTGTATGTTATTATGTTGTCTTTGACTTTTTGACTGCTGAGGAAGTAACAAAGGCTGCTAAAAGACATAAATGCTTCTGGATTAATCCAATTTATACATTTTGAAAATAACGTGACTTCAGGTTTTAAGTCAAAAGATATGCTATTTTGAAGAAGAGATTTTGCTTTTATTTCCACAGCAGGTAACATTCTGAATTAAGAAAAATAAGGTTTGATCTAGGAAGGCCCCCAGAAAAATCCCCAAAGGGAATGGATACTCCAGATGATCCAACATTTAGAGCACCTCTGTTGCAGTTTCTTCTGAGTTCTACATTCAAAACAGCTCCAAGAATGCTGGTTAAGATGATACAACTTCACAGAATACTCCAGTCAGGACTGCGTCATAATCCTAAATTTTTCTCATAAGATTACCAATGCCCCCAGTCATCAGGAAGTAGCCTAGAAGACTATGCTCACATTCCCCAAAGCTGGAATACGAATGTTTGTCTTTGTTTAAACTGGTGGTTACAAGCTGTTATGGATAATGGTTAAGAAAAAAAACTATCCGGGAGCCTTCATCCTGGGACTGATGGAAGCAGAGGCAAACACACAACTAAGCACTGAACTGAACCCAAGGAACCCAGTGACAGAGAGAGAGGAATGATGAGCAAATTGGCAAAGAATGGGCTGGCAAAACCAGCAGAGACAGCTGATCTGAACAGGGGAGTGCTCTTGGACCCCAGACCGACAGTGGGGAGGCCAGAATGGGACTGATCTGGACCCCCCAAATGTGAGTGTCAGTGAGAAGGTCTGGACAACCTATGGGGCTCTGAGCTGTGGATCAGTGTCTATCCCTGGTATACAATCTGTCTTCATGTGCCTATAGCACAAAGAGAGATGCTCTCTCAGCCTGGACTCTTAGGGGAGTGCCTTGACCCTACCAAGAGTAAAATGATAGACTCTAGACATCCCCTATGTGGAAGGATTTGGCAATAGGGTGGGAGGGAGGGTGGAAGGGGAGTGCGGGAGGAGGGGAGGGAGAGGGAACTGGGATTGACATGTAAAACAAACTATTTAAAATTTTTAAAAATGGGGATAAATGATCAGGTGTCTTTATCAAGAGCTAAACAAAATAAATCCAAGATCTTTGAAGCTTCTAGAGTCCAGTTACTGATCTATTTACTTCTTTGCCTATTTGCATATTATAATACCTTAATCATAGCAGTGGGGACCCTTGATTCTATGCTGTCCAACTCTGATTTCTGAAATCCTGTCCAAATGACTTCCACAGTATGATCTTTATTCATTCTTTAATTGAAACCAAGCCATGTTTGACATAACCCTTCAAGATCCTATTTTGTGGCAAGGAATCTTTTCTGCTGCTAAAAGTGAGAGTGAATTTTAATCCCCCTTGAGTCATATTGCATTCATCATGGTCTTATGTGTATATGTGCTACTCTCTCGTGGTTATACCTGCTTGTTGAGTGGGAATTTTATACCTTTTCTCTCTTCAGATTCTCAGGTTTTCCCAGATTGTTTTCTGTATTCAGAATAAATTGTTAAAGAAAGGGCAGAATGGGGATCAGTATGGAGATGGGGGTGTTTGAAACTCTGACTTTCTTATGTTAGTTTCTCAATAACCTGTCCTTTCCTTAATGGGATGATAAATTACTGGAAGTATACCTACTTTTGTATTTATATTGTTACCAACTTAGTTACTTTTAGGAATGGAGGTAATTTTAGCAATAATAATGTTAGGAAAATTTAATGGAATGTTATTTTATTGTAATCTAATTTATATATTCAAATATATGTGCATGGGCATATTTGAACTTAAAATATATATTTCTTCTTCTGGATGGTATATTATAAAATAATTTCTAAATTAAAAAAAAGAAAAAAAGCTAAACTAAGGAGATTAGACTCAGGGTTCTTGTTTTGAAAAGATAAAAGAGGGAAATGATGTGGGATGATGTTCGTGTTCACTGTAGAGATTTCTCAGTCATATTGGTTTAATAAAATGCTAATTGACCAGTAGCCAGGCAGGAAGTATAGGCAGGGCTAGCAGAGTAGGAGAACTGTGGGAAGAGGAAAGGCAGAGATACAAATACCAGTCAGAGGCAGAGGAAGCAAGATGAGAATGCTGTACTGAAAAAAGATACCAAACCACATGGCTAAACACAGATAAGAATTACGGATTAACTTAAGCTGTAGGTGTTTCTTATTAATAAGTCTGAGATATAGGCCAGTTTATAATTTATATAAGCTTCTGTGTGTTTATTTGGGACTGAAGGGCTGCAAGACCAGGCAGGACAGAAACTTCTGTCTACATCCTACCTGCCTGAGGTGTTATGAGTGTTCTTCCCACCAGCCTGGTTCCAGTGCTGCATCAGCCCCAAATGACACATGAGGACACTATATTAGTTATGAAACTGTTGGCTGTTGGCTTGGGTTTCGTGTGGAAAGCCAGACCTGAAACTCCTTTGCCTGCTACATGATAAATGCTTACATATCCACAGAGAAGAGCATGGTTTCCTCTTTGTCCCTGCTTATATTTTGATTCTGCCAGCCACGTCACTTCCTGACTGTCTGTACAGACCTCCATACCTCTATGGAAAGCTAGTGGCAGCTTCTGCCCAGCTATGTCACTTCCTGAGATAACATGACAACTCCTCTCTGATGACACTTCCCAGAATCCTCTTTTCTCCGAGTGGTACCTATCATCCTGCCTGGCCAATCAGTGTTTTATTCATCAACCAATAAGACAAACATATACACAGAAAAACACTCCCCATCACTGAGAAACCCATTATGCTCTTTCTGTAAAGTTCTGCACAGATTTACATTTTCTCCAACATCTCTTCTCATTTCCTCATTCTCTCTTAATGTTTTCCTGGGGTAAAAAGCTTCAGGTTTCCTTCAACCCCTATTTCTTTCCTAAGAGAACACAGGCTAAGATACCAACTCACATTTCACATTTCTGTTTTAATATCACCTTCTAAAGAATATCAGAATAAAATCTGAAGTACCAGCTAAATTAGTATTTCCATATACCTAAACTAAATGTGAGGAATTTTTTTACATTTCCACAGGGTTTTTCCTTGTTTCAGTAATGTCTACTACATGGATAATGCTGTGATAGGAGTGCTTGTCTGATGTTCTCTTGTAATGGCGGCTTGGACAATGACTTTTCACTTGTATCTCTGCTTTGCTCACCCAACTTAATACACATTCATAAATGAATGCTTAAGTAAATAAACATATGCTCAATATTAATGTCATCAATATTTAGATGACTACCAGCTTAAATGAATAAATGCATGAGAAGTGATTGTTTGCATTGTTTGATATAATCAGGGCATCCGAGTGATCCCATAAACAGAAAAGTCAGCTTGAAGATTGAGCTCAGTAAAGAACAAGAAAGGTGTCCAAACAGTGTTGTTTGGATGTTTGTACACACACAAATCCAGATGGAAAAGAAAGAATGAAGTATCACACTGAAATAGAAATAAATCTTACAAAGAAATAGAAAGATCCACACAGAAAGAAAAAAGAAGAGGAGAATAACTGGGGGAGAAATAAGTAGAAGGGGAAAAAACTAAAGTGAGAAATAAAATGAGTGGTAAATTTGGAAGAACAAAAAAGCAAGTGAAAAAGAAAAAAAATAGAACCAAAAAATTCAAGGCATTGTGTTTGTATTGGTAGACGTAAAAGTTTCTTCTGCCTGAATCTAAGCCAAGGTTTTTCCCATCCTAAGGGCCCTCCATATTCCATGCTAAACAACTTCCCTTTCTAAATTATTCAGCGATAAATGAGGATGTGTTGCAAATGTATCAGCTATAGAAAACATATAGTTGAAGTATGTTCATAGGGAAACAATTAGGATGAGTAACAATACAGAGTAACTGGTGCTGTGGTAACCATAGGGTTTTTTTAAAACAATTATTTTAAATCTATTTCCATTACCACTTCCATCAATTAAAACTTATGCATGCATCAATTTTCAGATAACCTCTGCTTTCAAAGAAAAGGAAGATAAATTTTCCTGTCACACCATTACTCCCCACACCCCTGTCATGGCCTGTATATTGCAAATAAGCACTAAGTGTAATACAAAAGTAAAATTAGAATAAAATACCAGGACCATCTTCCTTTAAGTCAAAAAGTCCAAATGCAAAGTGGATTTATATATATATACATATATATATATAATATATATATACAATATATACATATATATATAGGCAGGAGATGTTAATATCATCTTCATTTGTTAAAAATAATTCAATGAAAATTTTAAAGAGCAAATAACAGGAGCTGGGAGACATGAGCACTGTCCTCTACTCTATAATTTGTATTACTTCATTTCTATTGTACTTATGCTTGTGTGCATATCTTAGTGTAATAACATAATCACTCAACGTTTTCAATGTATTTTAAACTCAATTAATTTCATCAAATCTCCATGGACATTTAAATAGTTTAACTTCATCTACACTAGTGCCTTGCTAATTAAAGAAACTTGGCAGTAGAGTAAATGTTTGATTGCTATCTCAAGGGAATTAGCCGATATTCTATAAAATTTATATTATCTTTATTAATAAACAAGCTGGAAATTTGGATCCATGTGATAATCTTAACAAAACATCCAATTTCTAATATCTTTAAACTGAAAGTTATCACCCATACATTTTTCTTTGAGGGGGAGGGGTGTTTGAGACAGGGTTTCTTTATTTAACAGCCCTAGCAGTCCTATAACTCACACTATAGACCAGTTTGGCCTCAAACACATAGAGATCCACCTATCTCTGCCTCCCAAGTGCTGGGGCTAAAGGCATGCACTACCACTGCCCCAAATACTTTTTCCTTATTTTAAATATTCTTCTACATTCCTGGATCCTTGTAAACATCTCTATTGATAACTTGGCCAAAAAATGAAAACAGTGAGGAGAATACTATTATTAGAGAGATAATTTCATTGTAGTGTCACAGGGGTTGGCTAATAGCCTGAAAATATGCTCTTATTTGAGGTTTGCCTCTAGAAATAGTTATGCTAAACACTGGAGAACTAAGGGGAAATAATCTCTCTGAGCAGTATAAGAAGAGAAGGATAGTGAGTTAACACTTGAATCAAGGCTTTCAAATGCTATACATCTTTCAAACCTTCTCATGGGCAATGAATCCTTTGTCAAATTTGCCACACATCTTCCTTCCCATTTAAAATTAATCATGTTTTCTGTTTCCATGATTTGCTACCTATTTGACCATGGGAAGGGTAAGTAAATTGAACAGACAGCACTGAAAATAGCCCTAAACTTTATTTTAAATTAGGAAACACTGTGTGGAAGGCACTGTCATTTATTCCAACCTCTATTCCATATCCAAATTGAAGTCATTTGGAAAATTGGTCTCTCCCTTCATTTTCTCCTATAATTATATATGTGGAAATCATAATCTTGACAGCATTATCTACTTTCTAATTGTATTAAAGAAATTTTGTTAAATCGATTTTAACTGAGAAGTAAACTCAGTTTTCTACGAACATAGAAAGTATCCAATTTTTCACATTATCACAATAATACATACACAAATAAACATGCACATATAAATGAATAAATCAGTAACTCAATGTAATAACCAAACCTGGGTTATGGAGTTAAATCATTTAGAATACCAGATGTAAAACTGTCTGGCTAGTTCAACCTCTTCATTTTTATCACTGTGGAAACTGAAGCACAAAGATGAACTTGTTGTTTCAGTTCGCTGTCAGAAAGGCAGATAATAAAAGTCATCGAAACAGTGTTAAAAAGCAGGCTCTGTTTGTTGCAAAGCTGTGTGATATTTTTAATACATTGTTTCATCACATAATTTAAAAATAATCATGAAGCTTGTGAAACTGTTAGAGAATGTGAGTAACAGACTTCTTTTGTTATAATTACCTGATTATCTTAAAAATAGAGATGGGGGAATCAGAAAATTGAGGGCAAGGGTTGGAGCATGACATCTTAAATTTTAAACCAGTTTTGAGGTAACCAAGACTGACATTTGGTTACATTGATCATTTTTTTTCATCCCCTTATTTTGTGCGCAAAGTATCTCAAATAGTTCAAATGAGGTATCTAGTGCTAAACAGTTGATACGTGGTAAGAGTGAGAGTCAGATTTTCAGCTAAGTATGTAACCCTTGTCTATGGTTGAGTTTTATTCAACACCTGCTTCCTGTCAGAGCCCCCACGGTTGCAGCTATTGTTTCTCTAAGACCTGAGTGTCCTCTTTGCCTTTGTGAAGTCTGTGTGTGTCACATAAGGCTATGATTCACCACAACTAAACACTAGACTGAAGCATACCTCAGAAGAATCACTGCCGTTTTCAAAACATGTTCTTACTCTTATGGTCTCCTTTAGTTTTAAACCACTGAGGAAAAGAATAGGTTACCAATTTTCTATAAGATTTTGAACATAGTACAACTACTCAGCTCTCAGTTTAGTTACCAAAATGTATCTAATTAAATTAAAAGTTGGATTTCTTATGTGCATTTCAACTGTATAATTAATTTAGATCTATATCTTTTATGAATTGTTCTGTCATTAGACTCTAGTGAACTTGCATAGTTTGAGAGTTTCCTTTCTTATTTTATCCTAGGTGTGTTTGTTTGTTTGAGATTGGGTATTAGTATATAATTCAGGCAATTGCAATGGTGGTGATTTCTTGCTTGTACAAATTAAACCTGTATGAAGGTTAGAGAATGGTGCTTGCCACTAGCTAACCATGGAGGTCTGGAGGTAGGTATAGACAAACAAGAAGTGAGATAGCTGGGCAGAAACAGGATATAAGAAGGGAGAAACAGGAACTTGCTCTCTTGTCTACTCAGACGCTAAGGAGGCAAGGTACATCGGTGGTTTGCTCCTTCTCTCTGATCTTTCAGTATTTTCCTCTGTATCTGACTCCAGGTTTTTATTACCCAGACCAATTAAGAACTCCATTTACACTCAACCTTGGAATAATCCTGTGTCAGCCTTCTGAGTGTGCCACCTAGCAAGCCCAGCTTAATTATCTCCAGGTTTTAAGGCCTAGAGAAATCTGTCCTTTATAACTAAAGGTATTTTACTAATAAAATAAAGAGATAAGCATATATATTGGGAACTCACAAGAATGTATAAGATTATATAAATAAATAACAAGGTCAGAAATACAAATTCACTAAAGTAAATTTTATTTTCAATGAATATGAAAGTCTATATTACCAAGACTATTCAACTTTCTCTTCAAAGTAGCAAAATAACTTTATTTAGAAGCCCTGCTTCTAAATAAAGTATAGTATAAATTGTATAAATAGTATAAATTGCTTATTTTACAAGAGTAATGGTCTCCTTAAGTTAGAATACTTCTAAGGGACAATATGAGTGGTTCTCCTTTCTGATTGACAGGTTTGGGTTACACCTTTATAAGTTGCTCATGTCTCCATGAGGAATTATACACATGTATTTAATTTTTGAAATTATCATTACACATCTTCCCTTTTTCCTTTCTGTGGCGCCTGTTCCACAAGCAAGTCCAAGGTATCAGGAAAAGAAAGACCAGATGTCCAGCTGTTTGTACTAAGAAGTGTCTTTATTTTGCAAGTGCTAAGAGGTCTCTCCCTTGTAGGAGGGAGCTGTCTTATATATAGTCTTACAACACAGTAGGAAAAACCCCAGGTGGAAGAGAGCATGTTGTCCTTGAGCTAGATGTTGATGTCAGTGGGGCAATGCTGGGACAGTAAGCCAGGACTAGAAAACAGGATGTACCTGTGGCTATCAGCCGACAAACAACTCAGAGACCCTGTGGGGACTAGATCCCAACATCTCCCCCTTTTATATTTTTTGAAATTTTATTTGAACTGTTTGCTGCTCTATAGAATCTTTCATACAGATTTTTTTTGGCTCTCAGGCCATGCTGTAGGCTTTTGCCTTACCCACTCCATGTAAAAAGTTTTTCGAGATGACTCACAAAATTGAACTTAAATTTGTAGCAATAACCAACCCTGAATAAATACAGACAAACATTTATAAACAACACTTGGGAATGTGGGCATCATTCTTTCCAAACTACTTCCTGCTCTTAAGGGGTGCTGTTCATACCATGGGGATCATGACAAAACTTAAAAACCTGTGTAAGTCCTTTTTGGGGGGTCTGTAAGGCTGCATCATCTTAGCTGTTTTAGATGTTGAATCACTTGGGCCACTGCTCCTGGAGGTCTTGCTTCATCAAACCATATTAGACTGGAAGGAACCCACAGGTTTTTATTTTCTGTGGAAACAAAAGCAGAAATTTTTTCTCAACTAATCTGTCCTTATATTTAAATTTATAAATCAAAGCATTTTTTTTTGGTTTTTACAAGACAGGGTTTCTCTGTTTCGGAGGCTATTGGTCCAGGCTGGCCTCGAACTCACAGAGATCCGCCTGCTTCTGCCTCCCGAGTGCTGGGATTAAAGGCATGTGCCACCACCGTCCAGCAATCAAAGCATTTTAAAAATATGTAAGTTGGATTATTTCAGCAGAATTAATAATCAAATGTCTTTTAGTAGTTTTTGTTTCTTTCTTAGCAATTAAAACAGTTTAAAGACAACACAACAGCACACAATATCCAGACTCTCTGTGGATTTTTCATTCCATATACTTTTACCTTTTTCTTTTCTTTCAATTAATAGCAGTACCTCGTTTACTAACTGTTACCAATTTTCAATTCACCTATTTTTAATCCATCTTCTAACCGAGGATCATCCCTCAGGCAAAAGCCTTAAGATTTATTCAATCCACCCTCCAATTGAGGGCAATCACACAGGTTCCCCTTTCTTTCCTGACCTTTGTGCCAGGCAAAGGCCTGGAGATTTAACCTGGCACCCCTAACTTGGTACCCCTTTCCAATATACCCTCATAGCCTTACTTCTGACCAGCCTTTGAAGGCAATCTCTCAGTTCCCCTTTATTTTCCTGACCTCAGTGGATCAGGCGAAAGGCTGGAGATTAATTTAATACGCCTTCTTCTTAGAAGGGGATCTCTCAAGCAAAAGCCTGGAGATTTGACCATTCAATTTTACTGTTAGTATTTGAGGTACCTGTTTTTAATTCTTTTCTTTCTCGAGTCTCTCCTCTCCTGAGTCTTCTTCTGGCTAATTGTGGGGGCACCAGACCTTGAGCAGAGACCCACTTCCCCTTCGGCCTGGGAGTAGGCAGCTGTAAGACAATGTTTACTAAAAACATGTTTACTAAAAACAATACAATGCCCAGGGCAATAAGTTCCTGGAAAAGGCCTGCCCACAGAAACCGCCCTGACCTCGACCTTGTCCAAAGACTAACCGCCTCTTCTGACATGCCCAGATCAGTTTTTGGTGTCAGGGCAGAACCAGCCAGGGTAGAGGAGAGAACAGAAGCTTCCCTGGAGTGAGCCTTTCTTAGGAAGTTTTCTTGAACCTTTTTGGGGCCTGCTTAAAATTTTCTTTACATCGTTGAACGAGTCTCTGTGTTGTCAATCCCTGACACCCTCCACACGTTCTCAGACACAGGCTGCATGGCTGACGTGGCAGCCAATCTTTCCCAGTCTTTCCAAGTCTCTCTGGATCTTAGTGGAACCTCCAATTGCGGTGCCTGCGCCACAAGCAACTCCAAGGTATCAGGAGAAGAAAGACCAGATGTCCAGCTGTTTGTACCAAGAAGTGTCTTTATTTTGCAAGTGCTAAGAGGTCTCTCCCTTGTAGGAGGGAGTTGTCTTATATATAGTCTTACAACATAGTAGAAAAACCCCAGATGGAAGAGAGCAGGTTTTCCTCATGCTAGATATTGATGTCAGTGGAGCAACGCAGGGGCAGTAAGCCAGGACTAGAAAACAGGATGTGCCTGTGACTATCAGCTGACAAACAACTCAGAGACCCTCTGGGGACTAGGCCTCAACACCTTATCTTTCTCTAACACCTCTCATATACTTTACTACCCTTCTTTCTTAAATTCATGGTCTCTCTCTTTAATTATTGTTACACACACACATACACACACATATACACTTACATCTGAAAACTTAAAACAACCTGCTCAGTCCTTATAATATTACCTGCATATGTAAAATGTTAGGGCTGAATATTTGATACTGGGGGCTCTTCTCTGGAAAAGACCATCCATCTCCCAATCTCAACATTCTTTTGTTTTCTGTAGATCTCTGCTTAGAGTCATGGAACTGTGAACTTTCTCCCTTCCACATTAGCATGTTCAGCATGTCAATTATTGTTCTTTTTAAGGTCTTTATGCAGCCATGTTGATAGGAATTCATGGACATAGCCTCTCTGACTTTTCTAAGAGATACAATCTCACATAAAACTTCCTGTTCCAATGGAATCTTGAAATTTGCAACACTAGAAGAAACCATCCTGAGTGAGGTAACCCAGTCACAAAAACACAAACATGGTATGTACTCACTAATATGTGGATTTTAGACATGGATCAGGGGAGTGCCAGCCTACAATCCCACTGTCATAGATTTTGGGAAACAAGGAGGACCCTAAGAGAGTTATGCATGGTACCCTGGGGAAAGGGAATGGGACAGGATCTCCTGAGCAGATTGGGAGCATGGAGGGAGGGGAAAGGGAGCCTGGAAAAAGAGAGAGGGAGAAGAGGAGGGCATGGGGGAGCAAGAAGGTTGACTCAGAGGAAGAATAGAGGAGAGCAGGATGATACCTGCCCCCTTTTGCTGTGATGGTCTCTATGCCTTTGGTACAGTGATTGTGTTGTAGATGTATCAGTTGGGACTTGGAAACAAGGGATATATCTCTATGACTACCTCTGTAACATTCTCTATCTGTTGCAAAGAGAAATTTCTTTGATGAGACATGATAATTAAACTTATATGTGAATATAAAGACAAGTATTTAGAATGTAGTTACGGATATGATGGGTCTGTAATGTGGCAGTTATATGTTCTTCTCCAAGATCCATGAATTGACTAATCCTGGGATGTTGGCTAGGCTTCCAGTACCCAGGCATGGTTTTCCTCTTGGTAAGTGGGCCTTAAAAATTGGAAAATCAGAGAGCTTTTTGTTACCAACAAGGTGTGGGTGCTACTACAAATAGGAGTTTTGAAACACAGTACTAGAATAATAAAATTATTTTCAAAGAAAGCTTAACTCAAGAGTGCCATAAATATTAAACTTTTCAAGATTAAAAGAAAATGATTGTTGAATTTGGCTATACTGGATAAAGTTGTTTAGTTGCTGTTATTTTTATTTTTTAACTTGGGAATCCCATCTTTCATAGCACACAAGGTAAGACACAGCTTCAACAGCATACTTTTGACAGTGAGAGAAGCCACTGAGTAGGAAAAAATTCCTGTTGCATAGGAAAAACTTCAAAAACGAAATTTGCCTTTGAAAATAAAGAAAGAAGACTTGTCTGCTATGACCCATTTTTTAAAAAATATTTGTCAGGAATGAACTATACATTTTTAAGGACAAAAATTGAGAACATTCCTAATAGTAAAAGGCAACACCTGTTCCAAGGAGCATTGTGACCATCCTTCAGTACACACAGTGATTCTAAGTGGAAGTTTCCTGTATTTTGGATTCACCATCTTGTTTTGTCAGTACTGATGTAGAAGCTCAGAGAAACCAGACTTGCTCTTCTAAAGGAGAGGTATCCTCTAATGTCCCTGTCCATTTATCAGGAATCTAAATATCTACTTCCAATTTTCAGAGTTAGGGGCTTTTTTATAATATAGATGCAGTATACATATATACACAGCAGGATAAATGACATTATGAAGCTTGTTTTGTACGTCTTATTAGTGACAGAAGCAAAAAAGCAGTTCAGAATTTAGTCTTTGAAAGTAGACACATGCATATTCCTTATGCATAGTGACATGTGAATGCAGTGTAGGGAAATAAGCATACATTTGCCTCCAACAGAATAGCCTCTGATCTATTCCCTCAAAAACAAGAGGGAATATATTTCAGCCAAGCCAAGGGAACTCTATATCATATTGTAAATTTAAACCTCTGGCGGCTTTGAAAAGAAACAAAAACAACTTTATTATCCCCCTCAAAAAACCATAGGAAAACGATTGTTTCCATTATGAAATATGTGTTTGTGAAACACATTCCTCTCTCTGAACATTACATTTCGACAGTTAAAATCGGCATAGAATTCTTCACACAAATAAATATTTCATGTGCAAAACACAAATAGTTTTGCCTGGGATGATACAATTTAATGAGAAATAATTTCTCCTGGTAGGGAAATTTATTGTTTCATAGCAATATTTTAATGTAACTTTATATTTTAGGCAAGAGTACACTCGTATGAGTCAAAAAGAATATTTCTGTTTTTGTTTTCGCTTGTTTTGTTCTGTTTCCACTTCATGTCTTGTTTCTTCTACTGCGGATGTTTAATGAAACCCTGTGTATTTTCACTTACTGAATTGCAAATTTTCCAGGATAATAAAGGCACCAATAGGATTCAGAGAATGTGTTACTTAGTTTCTTTCCCTACCACTTAACTGCTCAGCAGAAGCCTGATGCCTAAGAACTCAAGACTCTTAGACAAACATTCCTAGTAATGTTAGTTCTCTCTTCAAAACTTTTCTCAACTACATACAGAAATATTAAAAATTCTGTTTTTGATAACCTTGCATTTCAGATCCTCCTGGCTTTACCTCTGGAGTGACAGGTCACAGGCATGGGCTGTTATGTGTGATTCTGTCTGGTGTTGGGGAGTCATCCAGATTTTTGGTGCATGCTAAGCAAGCATTCTATAATATAAGCTGCACCTACAACTCTTTGTAGTCAGCTTTTAATTAGCTATGAGCCTTGGCTATAATTTAAAATCACTTAACCTTATCAAGATTGCTTAATAATTTGTACTTCTATCTATATCACATAATATTCCCCAGAAACACCAGTATGCCCCAAGTGAGGATGGTCATATCTATACGTGGTGTGGCTGTACAATAACAAAGTTTTACCCTTTAAAATAAAGCATTAGGCTTGAATTACAGAAGCCTCAGAGGAAACTATTAAGAGAATATTGTGAAAGTTATTAACTATTGGAAAAACTAGTTGAATATGTTTTTAAGTCTCTAAGCAAGGTTGTCATTGGAAATATAAAATGTAAGAATATCATCACCAAAGCCAGTGATGGACCTTTTTAGACTCTATTAACATGATTAGGATGTAAAATTCGATATAATCAAATTAATAATTGCATCTTTTACCTAATTTTAAGAATAAGCCTCTAATAAAATCAGTATGCATTCTAATTGTTTATTTACACAATATTAATATTCAGACAGAAGGATCACTAAAGCACAGTTAATTAAATATAAATTAATGTGGTGGAATATTTAATTATCTTTTCTACACCTCACGACTAATGATTATGTAAATGCCTTGCATTTAATCTTGTTGCCAGGAAATTAACTTAATGGCCTTCAACAAATGAACATTTTGTATGCATTACAGGACACTTTATCTAAATTTTAACAGCATGGCATTAGTTTCAGATAATAACATGATTACACAATTTAAAATGTAAATGTATACAATACTTTTGTCCCTCCTCATCTTTTTAAACTTTTTTTAGTAAGAGAAGACTATTGTGGCTCAGATATCATTCAATGATTTAGGTTTTGAAGTGTAAACAGTTTCCTGGCTTATCTATGGAGAGAGCTGCTTCTCTTTAAATAAAACGCTCCAACAGAGAGTGGGCAAGTCCCTTTTCAGTGGACAGTTAAATCGATGATTTCACACAATGCCACCTTTAAGAGTAAATCATTTTGGATGTCAGAAGGTGGCAGGGGTATCAACACTCTAAGCAATTGCTCCAAGCTTTGGGGATTTCCTGACATCCAGCACTTTCGGATGTGTTAAGAGAGCCTGGAGACTAGTCATTCTCTCAAGGAAACTAAGCCTTGGATCAATTACAAGTCTCATTAGATATCACTAAAACTGTAGAAGACAGAGACTTAATTCTCCTGGACAAGGACCTTGTCTTGAGTAGTTTCACAGAGCTGCTCCAGCACATGAGAATAGAAATCATCTGCCTGATGCTACTGAGGAACTGGGCAGGGAATTTCTAGGGAATGAATAACAAGGCATCTTGTCTCTCAGAGACTGCAGTAGCTCCCCTGCCTCCATTATTCTCACTCCTCAGAATATTCTAGCTCAGTGCCAACTGACAGTACCTGTGCTTCATTGGCCAAGATTTTGTGGGTTATTCCACTGAATAATTTTTGGTGTTTCTACTAGAGAACCATAACAAATTATTAAAATCAGAATACTATGAAATTGTTTTAGAATTAGTGTAAGATACAGGGTCGTCAAGATTCCCTAGATCACAGTCATCTCTTTCTTATTAAATCCCTAAAAGGAGTGTATAGAAACAAACTGCCAGAGAAGCCTGAAAACAAGGAGGACCCTACGACAGTCATACATGATCTCCTGGCGAAGGGAAAAGGAACAAAATATCCTGAGCAAATTGGGAGCATGGGGGGAAGGGAGAGGGAGTTAGGAGAAAGACAAGGGAGAAGAGGAGGGGAGAGGAGGACATGAGGAAGCAGGAAGATTGAGCCGGGGAAGAATAGAGGCGAGCAAGAAAAGAGATACCATAATACAGGGAGCCATTATAAATTTAAAGAGAAATCTAGCAGTAGGAAAATGTACAGAGATATACTAGGATAACCCCGACTAAGAATCTAAGCAATAGTTGAGAGGCTACCTTTAATGCCCTTCCCTGATAATGAGATTGATGACTTTTAAATGCCATCATAGAGCCTTTATCCAGCAACTAATGGAAGCAGAAGCACAGAGACCCACAGCTAAGCACTGAGCTGAACTCCTGGAATCCAGTTGCAGAGAGGGAGGAGTAATGAGCAAAGAGGTCAAGACCACACTGGGGAAACCCACAGAAATAGCTGGCCTGAACAGCGGGGAGCTCATGGATACCAGACTGATAGCTGGGAAACCATCATAGGACTGCTCCAGACCTCGTGAATATGTGTACCAGTTAGGAGCCTCTGGTAGTGGATTTATCCCTAGTGTACAAATGGACTTTGGGAGTCCACTCACTCAGCCTAATCACATAGAGGAGGGCCTAGGCTCTGCTACAAATGATGTGAGACACTTTGATGATCCCCAGTGGAAGACTTCACCCTCCCTGGGGTGCAGAATTGATATTTAAAACAAGATTGTTTCTAATTTAAATTTTAATAAGAGAAAAAAAATAAAAATGCATTTAGAAAGTCTTACATATATTCATTCTCAGAAAACTGCACAATGTAGAATTTATAGTAAGTCCTCTAAATTTGCTTAGATTAACTGATATTTAATATATCGCACAATTATGTAAATCAGGGACTTATGTAAAACTGGGTTTAGTAATCTTGTCAGTCACATTGATAGAAGTCAATTTGCTTCATTCAGTTTGAGGACGGCCGGTCTTGAGGATTGAGAGTGGCTTCCTGGCTCTTCCATCATAAGCATGTCTGAAATGCTTAGCTCCCTGGAATTATCATACAGCATCCCTAAGCATGTCCTTTCCAACACTGTGGTCACAAAATAGTTTGTTTTCCTATATGATGCCATAAACTCTCAGAAAACAGGCTGTAGAGAAGGAAATCGAAGTTACTGGTCCTTAAGTTGTAGCCTTAGAAATCAGCCTCATTGCAAGGATATTGATATAAAGATAAACACTCACCACAAAATGATAACTCAGGTTAATCATTCTGCACTGCACACAACTTACAAAATATTTCTTTCTATGCTATAATACAGAGAATTATTAAAACTAATATTTAAAAAAGAACCCCTGCACTGACATCTGTTGTAGTTTGTTGGTCAAAAGATCTTTTTCTCTGTTTTGATAAAGAGAGATAGAGATTGAAATATTTATCTGACCAGAGACTATTTCCATCCAATTGGTTACTCTCATAGTTCTATAGGGACCTTGGATGCCTCTCTCCTTGGTTCCCCACTGCTGTTGGCCTTTGGGAACATCACAAGACTTTCTTTCTTACCCAGCCAGCACCTCTGCCAATAGTTCTTCCATTAATTTTCCTCAATGATCTACTTGACAATAAAAATCTGTTTCCTGTGTGGCTCTGATGAGTTGAATGAGCTTCATGTTTGTACATATTTATTTCTTAGACTTTATGCTAAACATACTTACATGGGTGCACTGTGCTTAACAAGTATATACAACAATATTCTACAGAGGACATTATCTGGGTAGAGCCCAAGTTACAATGCATTTGAAGTTACAGACAGAATGGAGGAAAGAGAATTATTATGAAAGAATTAAATTTAGGATTTACCTATGTATTTATTTCCAGCTGTAACAACCATGTCTCTTAGAAAAATTAATTTAATTTGAACTCTTTGCTACAGCTCCAATACAAAACATATCTCTGGTGGCAGTCTGTAAACAGCACTACTGAAGACAGAAACACCTCCTTCCAGATCACTCAATGCTCTTCCAACTCGTATTTGGTTAGTAACTACTGTGAGTCAGACACCATCTTGGGTATAAGAGCATTCTGAATGAGCATATTATTCTCAGTACCTTACAAATAAAGCTAGCTATAAATAATAAAATAAACACAATAAACCAGGTGACTTCCATAAAGCATACAATCTGTTAACAAAAGCAAGCATTACTCGAACAAATGAAGTACAGCACAAGATGCTTTAGAGAGAGTGAGAGGGCATCTCAGAAACTTCACAATGGACATATGGGCAGTGGCTGGAAAGACCCTGGTAATCTGAATAACACCCACTGCTTACCCATTACACAATGTCAAAGTAGACAAATGGATATCTTAAAACTTTATACATATAAAGGCCTCCAGAAGGTGTGCAGAGTGGTCTTTGGTAGAAGGAAAGACAAGTAAAAGCAGGGTATGAAGGCTAGAGAAATGACTTGCATGAGTGCAAAGGGTGGAAGATGAAAGCTTGGTAGAAAGTGGTACCACATGATCACTGCACAACTGTATTGAAGTGTTTCATTATTTCTCTGGGGCAAGGACAGCATTCTAAATCCTTTAGAAGACACTAGACAAGGAAGATCAATAACTTTTGTGTGCATACTACAAATATGCTGGTAGATTTGTTGAGGAACTATCAGACTTTTTAAGGATTTTTTAAATTGGGTTTCTCTCAGACTTTGAATAAAATGAAATTTAGATATTTATTTGGATATAAAACTATGAAGAAGGAAACAATATTTCAAAGGAAGAAATTAACAAACATTCATATTTGAATTTCCTCTTTGGAATGGATAATGCTCACACTGCTTGTCTAATACTAAGTGTGTCTATGTGTGTGTTGTGTGTAGATTCATATATGGGTGTTCATAAATCAAATTTTAAAAATGTTTTCAATTTATTTTGTGTCAGTTTAATATCAAGTGATCTTCTTAGAAGTATCTTTTCTATGTAAAATTTGAGTATTTTGTTGGTATGAAAACTTTTCATGTTCTATTATTATTATTATTTTAATGTGTCCCTGTATTTGTTATTTGTTTGTTAGAACTGTGTAATTTTATCAGGTGGTGATAGTGATGCTGACCCTTGTAATATTCACATAACACAGATACCATAAACTACTACTGTACTGATAACAATAAAGTTATGATGAATTTAAGATCTGAAATCACTATTAAATAGTATTTTTGTTCAGTTTGATGGAAATCCATAACCATGATCCTAGTATTGTTTAAAATATACTCTACTAATATACAATCTTTTGTTTAAATTTACAGGTTTCTATGAAGGTAGGTGAAAGGATGTCCATGAAGGCTCAAACAAAATATTAACATATTTATTTAGGGAGCACTCACACATTACGGTAAAATAACTGCTGAGATCTTCTGCTCCTAGAGACACAGCATCAGTCCTGTAGGATGCTCTGAACACAACCCAAGAGAGAGCATGAGCAAGCCACTTCTGTTCCTTAGAAGGGGTCACATTCCTTACTTAAGCCACACCCTAAGGTGAGGTCATTACCTCAAGTTTATTGGCATAATGAGATGCCACTACATTTGGACCAAATCAGAACTGCATTCCCAATATCCATGATCAATAAAATAACATGCACTAAGAGAAATGCAATGCAATAATAGAATATATAAGCTAAAATATATCTTTAAAAGTCTTATTATTTGTAATACTTCACAAATTATGCTTTTTATGTTCTTTAAGATTAATTTCTTCCATGTGTGTGAGAGAGACAGAGAGACAGAGAGAGAGAGAGAGAGAGAGAGAGAGAGAGAGAGAGAGAGAGAGAGTCTATGTTAATGTAAGAACAAATATACCTTGGCTCTAGTGTGTGGTATGTTTGTCAGAGGGTCATTTGAAAATCAGTTCTCTGCTTCTACCTTGGGATTCAAGTATTGAACTCAGGTTATCAGACTTCTTCCACAGCAAGTACTTTATGGGCTGGGCCATCCTATTGTTCCTGTAGTCTTTTATGGTAACTGGTCTCAGAATAGTTGGCATGGATTGCTCCAGACACTGTATCATATCGTGAAGAGTGGTTCTTGCGAGTCTCAAGCCCCACATATATTGTTGTTACTCCCTTATCAGGGAAGAAACACCTAGTCAGTGTGAAATTTTCCATGTCTGTAGTTTTGTATGGTCTCAAGTTGCTGAAATGGAGGAAGCATTAAATATCTGAGAATAATCCTTCACTTTATCTATTCTTCATTATTTACAATCTACGTTAATAATGGTAGTACTGTACTCTTCTGGCATCAAACATACCATGTTTATTTTTTGAAAGTATCAGAAGAAAACACACATTGTTCATCAATTTTAATATGACAGAAAGGAGTAAAAATAAATTCAAAGTTCTGCTATTCACTTCAAGTCTCATTTTTCAGCATTTGTGCCTTAAGTGAATGATGGAATGATCTAGAATTTAATATATGATTGCATTGATGTGGGATTTAATGACTCCTTTAGCAGATTTTTACTATTTATATGTAAAGACTTTAATCATTTATATTTTACCAATATAGAATATAATGCTAATCTAAATGTTATTTATTTATTTATGTATATGTAGATGAGTGTGTTTGCCTCTTTGTAAGTATATCACATGCATGCAGTACCTGCCAAGGCTAGAGGAAGGTATCCTATACTCTGGTACTGGCTTGCTGACAGTTGTGAGAGCTATGTAGATGCTGAGTACTGTATCTGATTCTTCTTGAAGAGCAGCAAGTGCTCTTAACTACCAAGTATTCTCTCAAATTCACTATAAGGCTTCTCCAAACGATATTGCCAAATTACTTTAGACTAACTTCCCAAAAGTCATTAGCCTTGCCAAAGGAAATACATCTTTTTCCTGAATGGATTAGTGTACCTTAAAACCAGACCTGCCATGAAACTTGACCTCCACTGCTAGCCAGGCATGATGTCAAAAGCATGTGGTTCCTTGCTTCTTATTCCTTTTAGATCAGACAAATACAAGTGCATATAATTAAAATTCTGTTCTATTGCTATCATCTGAGAAAACAAAAGACTTTTCAACTTCAAGAAAATCAACTTTGTAACATGTCTCATAAAAACTTAAATTGAGAGCTATAGGAAGTTGGATCCCAATGTAATCTTGTAGGAAGTTGTTGTGGTTTGAATGAAAATATCCCCAATATGCTCGTATGTTTGCAGGCCTAGCTGTAGTTAATGACCTGTTGGGAAAGGTTACGGAGATGTGGCCATGTGAAGGAAGTGAGTCACTGAAAGTGAGTTTTGAGGTTTCAGAAGCCCACACCAAGCCTAGTGTCTCCCTTTCTGCTTGCTGGCTCTAGATCATGGTGTAAACATTTCAGTCACTGCTCTAGTGCCATTTCTGTCTGCTTTCTGCCACAATGATAATGGACTAACCCTCTGAAAACTATAAAAAATGCTCTCAATTAAATGCTTTCCTTTATAAATGTTGTCTTGATCATGTTGTCTTCACAGCAGTCATATCTAAGACAGATGTTGGTACTGGTCACAAGATATTGCTATGGCAGGTCCAACCACACTGTGTTTGTAAAATCTTGGAAAAATTTGGCAATTTGAACCAGAAAAGTGATTGAGTACCTTAAACAGGGCATAATCTTAGTAGACACATGGAAGATACTTCTGAGGACTAACTGAACTGTGCAAACCCAACTCAAGAGGTTTCAGGGGGATAGAATATTATTGGCTGCCTTAGCCACCATTCTTGTGACATTCTGTCAGAGTGTTGCAGCTTTTCGCCCTTGTCCTAAAAATCTGCCTGAAGCTAAATTTAAAAGTTTTGCATTAATGTCATTGGCAGAGCAGATTTCAAGACAGTCTAGTATTGACTATGCTTCATAGTTATTTGTGATTGCCCTTAATGCAAATATACAGCAAAAAGGAGAAAGCTATACAAAGAAAAATATAAAATGTACAGTTAGGAGAGGAGAAAAGCATCAGGAAATGTAATGTTGGAATCAAGTCCAATGCTTAAAGAAATAAAAAGATTAAAGAAACCTCTGATTCAAAATGGAATAAAGAGAGTAGTATCCTCAGGGTAAGACCCCACCCAGCTAAGCTTCCAAAAGGAAAGAAAGGAAGCAGTGAAGGAAACCATCAACAATGGAAAGCTAACACACATGCAGATCAAGGAGGGGCCCAGGTTGCAGCCACGGCAAGCAGAAGAACATGGTAGGTTTTGCCACATGGCTCTAAACTTAGAGTGAGAAAGAACACTGGAGAGGGGTTGTAGAATCTTCCTCCATTGTTAAGGAAAGCTACTGAGGCCAGGCATTTAGCAGGGTAGTTTCTGCGTGGAAGTTGGAAGAGGTCATTGAATGAAACTGTAAAGGTGAAGTTTGGCTTTCACAGGAGACCCCAAGATGTTTGAGATGCCAGGTCCCAGACCCATGAGATAGCTTTCAAAGAGAGCTGAAGCCCAGGTGTGGGACCAGCCTATGAGAGAGAAGTGTGTTGCAGTCAGTCAACAAAGTTAAAGCTCAACAGAGAGATCTTAAGAGCTCTTTGATGTCAAAAATGGAGATGCAACAGAGTTTGGAGTTTGCACTGATGGTTTTTGGTCTAGTACTGGTCCAGTATTTTCTCCCTCTCCTTCCTTTTGGGATGATAATATTCATTCTGTCATTGTATATTGGAAGTGTGTAATTTTTGATTTTCCAAGAGGTTACAGTTAAGAAATTTCCTTAAATCTTAGAAGAGACTTTGGACTTTTAAACAGTCTTATGCCTGAAAGACTGAGGACTTTTGAAGTTGGACTAAGTATATTTTGCTTTGATATGATGACAAGCCTATGGGAGCTAGGAATTAGAATGTGGTAGTTTGAATAAAAATGGCCCTCATAGGTACATATATTTGCTTGGTTAGACTCTAGTTGATGAATGTTTTAAAAGGATTAAGAGGTAAACCTTGTTGGAGGCATTTCACTGAGAGTGGGCTTTGATGTTTCAAAAGCCATGCACACACACACCTATCTCTGCCTGCTGCCTACAAATCAGGGTGTAAAAATCTCAGCTACAGCACCATGTGCATCTTCTCCTCACCATGGTGGCAATGGACTACCTCTCTGATATTATAAGCAAGCCCCAACTAAATGCTTTTCTTTTAAAGGCTTGTCTTAGTTATGATGTCTCTTCAGAACAATAGAACAATGACTAAGACACTAAGACAGAATACTTTTGTTTTATTTTGTGCTTTGTTTTTCTTGTCTCTAGCTGAATTTTTGGCCAGGACATCAGAGGAATATGTTCCTCTTATTAACTTTGGTTCAAATGCAACCCAGAAGTGCTTCAGACTGTGCCCTCTGAATAGGAAATGATATAGTGCCTTTGGGAGGACAGAGCCATACAAGAAAGAGGATTACCATACTTGCATGGTAGAGCGTGAACAAAACCTCCAGTTTCTACCTTGTAAAAGTCAATCCATTTAGCTATTGTAAAAAAAGGAAACACATGTAACTTGGAAGTTGGATGCTATATTTTAAAGTTCCCTTGTGCGTTTTCTACTTGAAACAGGCTCTAGACACTAAAGAAACATTGGCTGTCCTCTGATGTGAAGATCTTACAGTCACCATTATCCACTTTTAAAGTGCAACTATAAATACTACTGTGTGCAAATGTGAAATAGGTTTCTATACTTTCCAAAAGGAGATCTTTTTCCCATTTTCTGTATAGATGTCTTCATTTTTTCTCATGCTGAGTATTATTGAGATCTCAAACTGTTCTTCCTATGATGATTCATCATTTTATGTGAATTAACATTTATTGATCATTCACTATATGCCATATTCTATTTACCATAGAATTTTCTAAAATCGTCATTGTCCTTCAAGGTAAGTGTGATGTTAAAGTAATACAAAGCTACTGTTTTCTTTTAAAATTGTTTTGAGATGATAATACAATTATATCATGACTCCCTTCTCATTCCACTCCGAAGACATATACCTCTCAATGCTCTCTTTCAAATTTATGGTCTGTTTTCCATTGTTATTATATGTGTGTGTGTGTGTGTGTGTGTGTGGTATATCTTCCTAAATATAACCTGCACAGTCTGTTTAATGATTTTAATAAACTAGCCAGATTTTTTGTCCATATCAGCAGTTAATAATATGATTTATCTAAAATATCCAAATATCTAGAATTACTCCCTCATCTCTGTCTTTGTTTTTAAAGGTATAGTCACCTGTATGGGTGTGTGTTCAGACACCATAGTAGGACTTCAGGTATCTTCCTCTACCACTCTCCATCTCTTCACCTTAAGACAAGGTCTCACACTGAGCTTAGAACTCATTATTTTGGGGTTAGTGCGGCTGAATAGCAAGCTCTAGCAATCTCCCTGTCTCCACACCCCATCTTGTTTTTCACGTACCTTGGGGATCTGAACTCAGCTCCACCTACTTGTTCAACAAGTACTCTTGCATAGTGAACCAACCCACCAGTTTCTTCCCTATTTTAATAGAGAAGATGCAGTCTTCGTGATGATATCTCTGTTATGGTTCAACTACAAAGCAGATGCATCTTATACTTCACTTTGTATTTCTCAATTGCCTTCATTGCTTCATAAGAAAAGAATGTTAATTATTCTTTGTAATAGAGAATGGACTCTCTGAGGGCTGATATAGTGATGGATTGATCACCGCTTTGCATATAATCATTCAAAAGAGAGTCCTGTGAATTTGGAAGTAAATTAATCTGCAGTATCTGATTTGCAAATATCTCAAATAATGTCAGCACAAAAGCATTTACAGACTTTTAATCACATATACCTAAATACCAGCATCTCCATATCTTGAAAATTACAAATTATGAAGATGTTTTGATATTGGATTTTTTCTATAATGTGGTTGTTTGACATAAGCCTAATTGTGTTACTATCTTTGACTTTTGTAGTATGAATTTTCTGCTTTTAAGGAAATCTGATGTTTGATAAAATTCTTTACTTTTAGGATACTTTGTAGACTGGTTCTCCTGGCATCAAGAAGAGAAAGAGAAAGCAGACCAAAACTAAACCTTGTGAGTCCCCTTGGGTACTTACTAGATTTACTATGAAAACTGAATATTCATTTCTGCTTTACTAAAATTGGAGACAGGGAAAGAAAAAGATGAATGTTCTAACCACCTACACTGCTGCAATGAAGTAATAAAGCCAAATAGTGCAGGCTCCTTGGGGCTAAGTAATAACCACCACGGTGTTAGCAATTTGAATATTTAGAGAGAGAAATGATGCTTCTGGCAAGTTAGGGTATCAGCACTTGCTTTAAAGCAGTGCCCATTCAAAATAGTTACAAATGACTGCAGAGGAACAAAACCCAGTCCCACTCAACAGGGAATGATAGCTGCACATGTAGAAAACTTGAAACCAGAAACTGCTCATAACTAGATTTAATTCAGACATTAATCCTCAACACTCAACCTAAGACTTTATTATAGGAAGAAAAACACACTCAAATATACAGGTTTTGCTATACAAACTTGTGTCTCTTAGTTCCTCTGGTCTATGTCAGAAAGTTAATGTAAAATTCCTATATGCCGCACTCCTGAAGCCAGGCAAAACAGTGGGGGTTTCAATTAAAAACCACAGGAATGGAAAGGAGCACGTCAATAAAACCACAGACTTGTAAGTACTGCATACTAGTTTGCAAACAAACACAGCAAGCCTTCCAGGAGTATGAGTCTATTACTGTAGATTTAAGCCGAGTGTGTGGTGGTAGAGGTGACAGTCTCAGCGTGCTTTTTTCTCATTTCTTGCTCATGGGAATGGGAACTTGTGTCCTTTCTTCCTTGAAGCAGATGCAATGAGGAAATTGCCAAGTGAAGAATGTGTCACTGAAGCTGGGAAAGCTAGAATGATACTAAATCTGCCTTTCAAATAGGAAGATCATCTAAGGAAGACAATGTCTAAGGTGAACCAGTATGCAATCAGTAATAGGGTGAAACTGGATGTGTCAAATGCAGATATCAGAATAAATCCATTTATATTACCTGGTTACTATTTAAAAAGTTCCTTCTACCTGTGCTGTCATTACATTTTATTCAACCGTCTATTAGTTACAGAAAAGTATCATCACTCTATGAGAGAGTATGTAGAGTACAAAGTTGAAATAAGAACAAAGACAATTAAGTTAAATAAAACATAAGCAAAGATTCGGGTTATAAGCCACTGTATACTGCTATCTGGTCTTTCTTAGTAACAATGTGGTGGTCACATGGAAGGGAGGACAATTCTGTAAGAAAGACTGGAGAATTTACGTGAGTAGTTAAAAAGGGTAAATATGCTGCAACTTTATTACCAGTTAATAACAGATTTCAAATAGATGGGTTCCTCATTATGTTTAACCTGCTCTTGAAATTAAATTCATTGGCCATCTAGTGTAGTAGGCAGCTTTCTGGGCACTCGAATAAAAATTTTACAATATTTTTACTTATTTAAGTTGACCTTGAAAAAACTGCTTCCATTCTCATTTCACAGTAAATAAAAATATTGTGCACAGTTTGAGAGAGAACAGAAAAAAGTCAGTCTCGCTTAGTTCCCAATATTTTGACTGATGTTTACCGTATTGTAGTCTAATGAAATACAAGTGGCAGATAACAGTGTTTACTGTGAGGTTTGTTTTGTGGATGGCTTTTTTTTTCCTGAATGAAAGATGAAAGGCCGGTGAAGAAAGAGAATGCCTTGTTTTCTAAGGTTCTTATTGTAAAGTATATGCAATATAGTCACCCAGAAATTGCAAAGGCTGAGATATACTTTGTATTTCCTAAACAGTTAATCTTCATGAATTGTAAGTTACAAAGGAGTTTGCTAGAGGCCTAACTCCCTGCCCTATCTCTGGGTTATTTTATCAATCATTTGTTATACTTTCTGTCTTAGTCATTGTTCTATTGCTGTGAAGAGACACCATGACCAAGATAATTCATGAAGAAACCATTCAATTGGAGCTTCTTGTTTAAAGTTTGAGAGGTTTAATTTGGTATTATCAAGGCAGGGAACATGTTGGTGTGCATGGTGCTGGAGCAGTAGCTGCAAGCTGCAGTCAGAGAGATAGAGACAGACACAAGACTGGGCATGGCATGGGCTTTTGAAACCTCAAAGTGACACACATCCTAATCCTTAGAGTCCTTTCAAATAGTGCCACTCCCTAGTGACTAAGCTTATGGAAGACATTCTTACTCAAACCACCACACTTTCCTAATTCCCAGGATGATACTCTGACTGGCATTGGATGTATTCTTTTAGTGTAAAATCAAGCATTATTTTGTTCTATGGCTTTTGAGAATTTGATACATGGAGATGATATGTTTTGATCATATCCTCCACCACCCCATTTTCTCCTCTCTCTCCTCATCACTTCTCCCTGAATCTTAATTTTCTCATTTTAAACTCATGTATCCCCTCAGTACTGTTTGTAGTTGCCTGGGTATGGGACAATCGCCTGGATTGTGGATAGTCTCTCAAGGAGATGCATACCTGAAGAAAACTGGCTCTACATACCCCACCATAAATCTTTATCTGGTGTTGGGATTTCAGAAGCCTTCCCCTGTCCATCTTTTTATTAGAAAATTGAATCTTAGTTATAAAATCCATAATGTGACACAAGTTCTACTAACACCTAAGCATTTCTACCACACTCCACAATTCATCCCAGTCTCTGATAGTGAGTTTCACCAGCTGGTTGTGTGAATAAAGAAAATAATTCCAGCTGCTTACCACTAGTGAAGATGGTAGCAAAGGACCTACTAGTGCCACTCTCCTAAACCAGTATGATCCTAACTCCAGTCTAAATATTTACCCTTCTACTCACAGGTTAATGTAGATCTCACTCTTCTTATCCAAGAAGCTTCTTTTTGAAGTAGGAGGCCACCACTGAATATCATAATTAGTCAAAATGCAGAGACTGTGGTGCGCTCAGACACAGGGTATTTATCTACTACAAAACTACATTCAAGGCTTGGGTTGCCCCTACTACAGAAAGGGGGGGCAGAAAGACTGTAAGGGCTAGAGGGCCAATAAGTCTTCTGTGAGATCGTGCTTTCCTGTTATGACAAAGAAGTTTCACCTATGAAATCTTAACAATATGGCAGTCTGTAACAGATCCAAGGCATCCCAACATCAGTTGATATCCCACTACAGATGGGAAAGACCTCAGAGGATCACATCCACATATGAAAAGCAATTAACAACTGCTGGGAAAGGATCAGTCTTCCCCAGACAAGAGCCCCTGGAGTAGCTATCCAATATTAAAGGTCACTTCAAAAAACATACATGCAGACAACACTGAATAGACTTAGCAGGCTGTATGCATATGTTTGTTCACTCATATGTATATGTGATAACAATGACTAAGAAGAGCATCCCACAAATTTGGGGGAGGGGCAGAAGCAAGGGGGTATATGAAAGGGATAAGAAGGAGGAAAAGGAGGGGAAAATGATGTAAAAATATCCTAACTAAATAAATGTATTTTGAAGGAAGGAGAATTAATTAGAATGAGATACTAAATGTATGTAATGAATCCAAAAGTTAGTTTCCTTAAAATGTGCCCTTGTCTACTAAATTTGGATGAAGATCCTGTGCAAGCCCTTTGCCTCACCTGGAGCACTCCAACTTTGAGATAACAGCTCTGACCTTGAACCTATGAATAACAAGCACACTTTCCCAGCCAAACCCGACCAAAATCACACTTACATTTTCATTATACAGAAGATTTTGAAAAGTCATTATTTGATCATGAAAGCCAAGCATTTTGTGAAAATTAGAGTTGTTATAAAGTATAAGTAAACGACTGCATTTAGCCTTTATTTCTAACCTACAAAAACATAATATTAATAAAACATCAAGCTGTAACTAGTGAAATCCCTAAATGCTGCTTAGTTTCACAAACACACGTAGTAGATTATTAAAAAGTAGTTAGCATAAAGTGTACTGTAGTCACTCTAAGTATGTATTTACCTGATGTAATATGCATGCAGATTAAAAGGTTAAAGCTTGTAGTAAGCTGAGAAAATTAAGCAAATTAAGAAATAATGCATTTGTCATTTGCTAAAAGCCTTGACATGTATTTAAAACAAAGAATATTGCTACATCAGCTCTCAACATAAAACACATTAAGCCTTATGTGCTAAAGTATATAACAAACTATGAAATGCACTGGACTTCCTGATTTAAAAAACATTGTAATAGGATGTGATTGTAGTAGGAAGTCTAGAAGTTAAGTAATAGTTCATTAATGTAACAATAATAAACCACAGCTCTGTTCCTGTATTACTACATGAGGCAGACATCTGCCTTTTTCTTCTTAGGATACTAGAGAGTTAGCATCTCAGTCCCCAAAGAAACAGGTAGCCTTGGGCATATTATTAAATAAATTAGCAGATATTAACAGGTAGGTGACTGAGCCTCCTGCAGCAGGACAACCTCACTATCATGGGGTAAAAATAAAGTTCACTTCCCTAAGCTGTCTTGGGGTTAGTGTACAAATTATGTTCATGCATACATGATGGGGGATGTTCTTCTGAAATATGTTCCTCTTATTAAAAAATAAGTCAACATAAATTTCAAAAGATGATGAATACAACACTGATTGGCCAGGCAGAAAGATAGGCGGGGCTAAGAGACAAGGAGACTGCTGGTGAGAAAGGTACACGCTGACGAAGGAGTAACATGCAGTATTACAGGTAAGCCACAACCTCGTGCCAATACATACAGTAACAGATATGGGTTGATAAGAAAGAGCAAGCCAATCAGAAGTCCAAGCCATTGGCCAACAGTTTCATAATTAATATAGTGTCTGTGTGTTTACTTGGGGATGAAGCAGGGCGATGGGACCTGGTGGAACAGAAACCTCCAGCAACACACGTATTTATATATGCATACTTTTGTACATGTATGTTTATAACAATATATGCACATATATATTTATACATGAGCTAAATATTTATACATAATTTATAAAACTCTTATTTAAAATCATTTCCCTCAGAATGATAACACCAATGGATGATCATGAATGGAAACTCAAGAGGCAAATAAAATTTATAGAAATATTTTTATTCATTAACTCCTCATTCAGATACCCTGTGGTGCTTCCATCCAAAATGTTTTTAACCCATACTTATGACATAGAATATAACTAGGTGAAAAAAAACACTTTCAAATGAAAGTTATATGGTTCCTTTTTTACAAACGCACTAATGTGGTATATTTTGTGTACTGTGTGAATATGTGTTGTTGTGACTTGTGTGATAAAAAACTGAATGACCATTAGCTAGGCAGGAGGTATAGGTGGGATTTCCAGGGAAAGAAAGGGAGAGGAGAGCAAATCTAGGCTTGTAGAAAACACAGAGAGTAAACAGGAGATGCAGGATAGAAGAAAGGTAACACCATGTGATAGCACATAGATTAACACAAATGTGTTAATATAAATTATAAGACTAGTTTGGAAAGGGCCTAAGCTATAGACTCAGCTTCCGTAATTAATAAGCATCTGTCCATATGTGGAAGAAAGTTGTGAAGCCTGGACTATCTGAAGGACCCCTAACAGTAGGGCCACGATACAAACCTGGTGCATGAGCTAGTTTTTTGGAGCCCATTCTCTATGAAAGGTTGCCATGCTCAGCCTTAATGTATGGGAGAGGGGCTTGGTCCTGCCTCAAGATATTGCTCCAGACTTTATTGACTCCTCATGACAGTCCTTACCCATGAGGTGGAGTGGACTGGGGATGAGTTGGGGGGGGGAAGGCAAGAAGAGCAGAAGGAGAGGTAGGAGGGAGAGTTGTGTTTGGAATGCAAAGTGAAATTTAAAAGAGTAAATAAATTAATTTTATAAAAGAAGTCTCTGCATCATTATTGGGAGCCAGCTGGTGGGACAGAGAAAGACTCGTTACACACTAAATCCTCTTAAATACAACTTAAGTATGCCTAATACCTCATATGTGAATATATCAAAATGGTATCACTTTTTAGTTCATCATACATTTAAATTATTTTTACACTTATAAAGTTCTAGCATGTATTGGACTCTTCCCCCATTATTACAGGGGACTAAATTTTTGGACTACTGAAACAAAGTACACAGGTAACTTTTCATTTCTTAATGAAATAGAAATACTATTTCATTGTGATTATATGGATTTGAAGTATTCAAAGATAAATTGATTATAGAGAAATAAAATTTGTCTCCAAGAGTATCACAGTAGAGGGTCGAAAGCCACTTTTGAATGAGAGCTTTACTAAGCCACAGTATGGTCACCAAAACTCTCAGAAAACATGTTACATTTGAGTAGCAGTTTTTATAATTTCATTGTTTCTTAAGCTGACTTGGAGCTGTAATCAATATTCAGCAAGAAGTACTGAGACAATAATTTTAATAAATAAAATTCAGCCTGAAATATATGAAATAGTTTGCTATGACCAAAAAATGGTCAAGATTTATACCTTATGTGAATATACCAATGTGTTCCCCACACTTGTCTAATAACCAAATAATTATGTTTGAGGAAACTGTGCCCACCATATCAGGCATGCATCTGAGAGCCCATGGGGCATGTATGGCAATCATCACCAGCAACTGACTCACAGCCCAGTGATCCCATCCCTGCCAGCTGGCTCATCACAATGGGTGAATATGGGAAAGGTTTACCACATGGCCAAGGGAGCAGTGAGCTGGCAGGGGGCCTCCTAATCTTTCATTGCCAACTGGCACCTCAAAGCTCCTTCACTCTCAGAGGCATAGCCATGCACACTGTGCTCAAGCCATGGGTACTTCTCATTGCTCTGGAGCTGTGTAGGGAGAGGCATTCTCCCAGAGATGCAGGCTGAACTCTTCCTCCATGAATAACTGCTTCATGTGCAGGTTCAAGCATGTCAAGAAACAGAGATGGGGAAGCTGGCACTGCCTCAGAGTCGCCCTCCCACAAGTGTCCCCATCTGCTTCCATGCCCCATCTAAATGTACCCATCAATAGCATCGCCACTCATTCTCAACAGAGTATTTCAATGACACATTCACTGCTCTATAACTAAGAAACTAGCTATACTGAGATATGGGAGGAAATTAAAATATCTCAAACTATTGATTCTGAAGCCCAGCAATGAAAAAGCATATGAAACTTTCCAAAAGTAAAATAAACACATATTTTATTAATGTTTTGTTAGCATTAAATGACATCTATACATTTACATCATATTTTTTCCAATTTAATGCCCATATTAACCTTCCTGGTTTCTCCTTCATCCTCCCACTAATATCTTTCCTTTCCCAAACAATCCCTTCTGGTTTATCACATGTATACACTACACACACACACACACACATACACACATACACACACACACACACACACACAGACACACACACATACACATATTGTGGCTGTAACAAATGTGTAGATTGGTGTGGTATCATAAGATGAGGAAGAAAACTTCTGAAAGCTCCACTCCCAGCAAGAAACACACTTTTGGCAGCAACTGAAGATGATTTTGCCCAAACAGGTTTCTCTTTTTACTGACATAAACAACCGTTATTCTAATTTAAATGTAATTTACAACACAAGGTATTTTACAACTTTATCATGAAAGTATACATCTAAAGTTACTACGGCTCCATATTGCCGATTTCAAACATTGTTGTCTTTTTTTTTATGTCTCCTGCCATCTAAATGGTCCTCCATCATCCTGTTCTTTTTCTTATAGTTTATTTGTTGAAGAACCCAAGGTATTTGACTGATGCAATTTGTCATAGTCTGTTTTTCATCACCCTGCACTGTGGTTTAGATAACTTGTTTTTATTCCTTTGTATTTCTTGAAAATTGACAGATGGGCTCAAGACTTTGATGAGACACATATTCAGTCCTCTTGGCAGGACCATAGGCTGTGTGAGGATTTTGCTATGAGGAGGTACATCATGACTGCCAGTCTGGCTTTTTGTGATGCTGGTGGATGTTTAAGCCCAGTGCCTGCATTCATTATCCTATGGCAAAATGATGACATTGATTTACCTCTCACTTACTATTTGGAACAGTTTTTTAAGATGTTTCCCTCCATACATACCTAGCTCCTTGATTGTGCTGTTCACACAGGAGAAAAAATTAAATGCTTGATATTTTGCTTGTCAAATTTGGTTTTCTATTAGTCTGTGGAGACTAAATGGTGTTTTAAATTTGTGGATTTAATTGTGTATGGAGGCTTTTGGTTATTTTGAGTGGTTTATTCTCTTTGTTTAGTATGTCACTTTTTTTTAAGTGGATGTCACATCAAGTAACTCCCCAGGTTACTTTGTTATTAGTTGTCTGTGATAGTGTCATTGAATCTGGTAGATCATGGCTTTCAGGTAAAGCTGGCACATTATTTGCTCTGATTCCTTTTAGTAGAAATGGCATTTAAAGACCATTTTACAGGTGCCAATGGTGCTTTTTTATGACATAGTTGGCAACAGTCTTATGGCTACCCTGCTGAACAGAGCCAAGACTATGATATAATCACATGCCCACACTATCATACAACATATGTGAAATGTTGCAGAAGCTCGTGCATGCGCGTGCGCACACACACACACACACACACACACACACACTTTTATATTACAGTGCCTAGTCTGTTCCTGCTGATTATATTTCAGCTTCTAGTCCAAATGATTTCTTTTGTTTATTACTTTTTTTCATTAACTTTATAGGGTATTTGTGTTTCCTTTCTTCCCAGCTGAGATTTGATTCTCAATGGCCCAGGAAAGGATGAATAAATCATAAATCCTCATTTACTTCATCTGACACTAGTCCTAAACCTTTCAAAACAGTGACCCTCTTACTGTCACTGGCAGCTGAGTTACTGAAAGTGTTTTCATTTAATGCTAACGTGATAATTACTTGAGTCTCTTCAATCCTGAGATGCCTCCATTTTGCTCTCTATAAACGTTTTGTTATTTTAACCTCTACCTACAGCACACGGAAGCTCCAGATTCTCTGCATCCTCTCCAACAAGTATTATCTTTTGTAGCTTTGAAAAGGCCAACTAGTCAGGCTGCTTCTTCAAAAATGTCACTGGGGATGTGAGTGGGAAGTCCTGCACACCTCCAGTTCCCCTGGTGACCTTTACTTCCAAGCCTCTCCTTTCAGTCCCCACATTCACTTTTTTCTTTTAGCCTGAAGGCAGCATGGGAAAACTTGTCTTGTCTACCACACCTCATTCATTGACTCTGCTGTTCAGGTCCCTTTTGTTTTTCAGGTCCCTGAACATTTTATAGTCCCTCTACAGGTAAGATCAAGGTCACCCATGAGGCCACCAGCACCCCAGTTTTTACCCCAATGTGTAGCAATTTCCATATCTCACACAGTTCAAGAGAAATCCCACCCCAGGTTCTTTGTGTTTCAAGTTTACCTGGAACTTTCTTCACCCTGACATTTCTCTGGTTCAGGCCCAACAGGTGTCCCTGAATTGTTTTCTTCAGTGAATGTTTCTCTCCACCCAAGGTGGAATGTCACCATAATCTTACCCCACTTTCTTGATGTATGGCCTTTTAGTTCTCAGCATGATGTGATGTATGTACCTGTTCAGAATCTTAATAATCTAAGTTCTAAGTTACAAAAGGGGAAATACTTTTCCATTTACTATCTGCTGAATTTTCTGAAGATACACCTGCTCAAAGGAAACGCTCCTTGACAAGTGAAAGAGCTGATGGATAAGATTAGCTATTGTGACTACGGATTGTCTCATACTTCCTTTTTTTAGAGAATTCTGTCAAATGGTCAGAATTAGGAGTAACACTGACAGTGATCTGATATTCAGTAAAAAGTTTACAATGGAGTTGAAGTTTGAAAATAACATGAATTTATCTTACCTGTAGAGGGACTATAAAAAGCTCAGGTGTAGGTATATGTCATAAAACTAGAAAGGGGACTATGAGAGTGAAAAGAGGGGTCTCAAGGAAACAGCAAGAAGAAGAGATGGTAATAAAATACGTATGACATAAATACCGAAGAGGACTATAAGGGAGGAGAGGGACCAGCTAGGGTGAATGGGAAGATAGAGAAGGAGAGGAGAAAATGAGGACTAACAGAGTATATATGGAAGCACCATAATGAAGCCCATTATTTTGCAGTCAGAAACAAAAGACAGCACTGGTTAAAAGAGGCTGAGACTACAAGAATTTGAGAGATGCTGCTCAATGGAGACACAGATTCAACTAGACAGGAGGAATAAGTTCAAGAGTTTACCATGCATCATGATGACTACCTGTTATAACAACATACTGAACATTTGAACTTTTCTGAATAGATATGACATGTTCTTGTAACCTTAATACCATGAATATGGAAGGTCATTCATCATATGCTAAGCTGCTTGATTTAGTCATTCTATAGTGCACACATATCTAATTTTTTGTCAATTAAAAGTGAATGAAAACACAAGCAAAACAGCATGTGTTGGTTATGTTGGGTCCACTGACCATTCTGTGATTTCCTGACTGCCCAACATGAAATGACAACCATGGTTTTTGTCAGCTCTGGTCCCCATTATCTATGTATTCAAGACTTTTAGAAACATGATGAGTCTTGGTTCTTACACTTAGAAGTCAGCGTAGTATTTAAAAGTATCAAATTAGAAGAGCTAGAACAAACATATGCAGTTATTTTATAATGTCAGAGGTTGATGTACAGCCACATGTGCTATAAACTAAAACTCCTCCAGAACTACAAACCTGGCTGTCTGTGGGTGCCCCTTTGATAAAGAATTCCACTCTCCTCTGTAGGCTAAATTGAAAAACTGACAGTTATACCTTCTATGAATTTCAGATTTTGCAGGACAGTTTCATTCTAATATCCACTTGCAAAATGGTGTGGAGTGAGATGTTAAACAGCACATATTTTTAATTTAAAATCCATTAGCATTCCACATAATTAATTAGAATTTTACACTCCAGTGGCTTTTGGTTCCCTACAGAAAATTGAGCACACACAGAATATAATTTGATTTAATTTTTGTCCTAGGTTTAATCTACCTTAAACTTAAAAAAAAACATCTCAAGAGAAATTTTAACTAGCTAAAATTTTTTGTGGTTTTTTTTTTAGGTAAATCTGGCATTCTATTGTGACATTCTTCTGGAAGACACAAATACTTGGAAATATGAAATATTTACAAATACAAAATATTTACTTCAGTTTTAAAAAAAATTCAGGGGTAACTCTTCACTGTAGCAATATACTATAAGAGAATACAAAGGGCATATGGAACATTTCCTGACAGTTTCAAAGCCACTGTTGTCTCATCAGAATGAGAGAATTCCATGTCCACCTAGGTCCTTCACAATTTCAGTTAGTGTCACTGAAACTTCCCTCACAGAAGATATTGAATGAATTTGACACTGCTGTGGCACATTTGGTGTTGCTCAAGAGGTTAAGTATAGTGTCAATAATCCCATTCCATGAACACTATCAGAACCACAGCTGTGGATATTTCTTATTATATTATTTATCACCATGGATTAGTTTGGAAGATGGTAGTCTAACTTCAAATTCCTTGGAATTCATTGACCATTTGTTTTAGTGGGTTATCAGTCAAGTTGACACTTTCTTTTATTGGAACTTTGTGCTTGTTTAATATCTTGTTTCCTTTTAGTAAGTTTTACCTCAAATCCCACAGTATCTGAAGCTGAAATTGTCCTTCATTATTTGTTAAATATAAAGTTATCTTGACACATTATTCTGGGTTTTTTTCTTCCCTTATTGTTACACCGTCTGGCAGTGCCAATATTTAACTTGAGTGTAAAGTCATTTTTCATCTATGAGAAATAACTAGAGTATTAGAACATTCTTTGTGAAAGGCAATGGATATAAGCATATAATTACAGTAACATAAACCAGTGAATATGACTACATTACCTCAGTAATACAACCCATGGATGAGTGTATGATCACAGTAATATGAACTGGTGATTGTGACTATATGATAACAGTAATACAAATTAGTAATGAGAGTATATGACTGCAGAAATATAAACTAGTGAAGGTGAATACATGACCACAGTAACACGAACCAGTGATTGTGAATATGTGGTCACACTAATATAAACTATCAAAACATGAGCACACAAATGTAAACAGCTGTTAGAATGATGACAGATAAGTGTATAGATGAATGGGTAGGTGGATGTATAGAGAGACACAGAGACAGCTAGTGATGTATGTAGCTAAGCTCTAGTAGAAGGTATGTATTACATATAATTAAGCAAATCAATTAGTAAGAAGGTATGAAATTTTTAAAAGAATATAATGCAGAGCATCTGCCAACATTCAAGTCTTGACCCCACACCCAATGGGAGAGGTGACCACCAGGCCTTCTCCTATGCCCCTGCCCACCATAAAAGGCTGTTTACCAAGGCCTCTAGCCCCTTCCCAAGAACTGAATCCCACAGAGACCTGGGGTATCCCAAACCATCCAGCATATGCTGCCATCAGTGCCTTGGCCCCCAATACACTGGGAGAGGCCACACCTGCACCCACTGGAAGAAGAGAAGGGAAGATGACAGTATAAAAATACATTCAACAACATAAAGAGTAATATGACACCACTAGAGTCTATGGGTTCTACACCAGCAAGAACATCCCAACACAGATGAAGCAGAAGAAAATGATCTTAAAAACAACTTTATGAAAATAATAGAGGCCTTTAAAGGGGAAATGAGAAAATCCCTTAAAGAAATGAAAATAAAGACAAACAAAAATAGGAAGAAATGGAGGAAAAGACAAATCAAAAAGATGCAAGAAATCAACAAACCTCTTTTAAAAATCAAGGGAAGCCAGGAAAAAAATCAGAACAATAATATAGGTGAAGTAAAAAATTCAAAAAGTTCAAGACTTGAAAATTGAAATAGAGGAAATAAATAAAACACAAACTGAGGGAATGTTGGAAATAGAAAATCTTGTCAAATGATCAGGAACTACAGATGCAAATATAAACAAGATATGGAAGAGAAAAATCTCAGGTGTCAAAGATACACTAGAGGAAATAGATTCATTGACCAAAGAAATGTTAAGTCCAAGAAATTCTTAACACAAAATATCCAAGAAATAAGGGATACCATGAAAAAAACCAACTTATGAATAATAGGTATAGAGATATGACAGACTTAGATGATACATCATGGAAGGCCTCAGCCTCCCTGGGGAGCAGAAAGGGAATGAGATAGTGAGTTGGTAAGGGACAGGGGAGGAGGACAGGGAGAGGAAACTGGGACTGACATGTAAAACAAGCTTCCTTCTAATTCCAATAAAATATTAACAAAGCAAAAATAAAAGAATAATAGGTATAGGAGAAGACAGAGAAACCCAGCTCAAAGTACAGAGAACATATTCAACAAAACCATAGAAGAAAACTTTCCTAAACCTAAAGAAGGACATGCCTATGAAAGTACAAGATACATATAGAACACCAAATAGACTGCACCAAAAAAAAAGGCCTCTCACCACATAATAATCAAAACACCAAGCATACAGAATAAAGAAAGACTATTGAGAGCTGTAAAGGAAAAATGCCAAGTAACATAGAAAGGTAGACCTAGTAGAATTACACCCAACTTCTCAGTGGAAACACTGAAAATCAGATATTCCTTGATAAATATTCTACAAACACTAAGAGACCATGGATGACAGCCAATACTACTAAACCCAGCAAAGCTTTCAATCACATTAGATGAATAAAACAAGGTATTCCATGACAAAACCTTATTTAAAAAATACATATCCACAAATCCAGCCCTAGAGAAAGAAACAGAACAAATACTCCAACCCAAGGAAGTTAGCTACACTCACAAAAACATAGGCAATAGATAATCCCACCTTACCAGAAGCCAGAAAAGGGGGGGGACAACACAAATATCAACAACAACAACAAATCTAAAATGAACAAGAATCAACAATCAATGGTCACTAATATCCCTAAACATCAAAGGTCTTAATTCACCTATAAAAAAACCCCACAGGCTAACAGAATGGATATGAAGACAGATTCCATTATTCTCATGCATACAAGAAACCCACGATAACTTAAAGACATAAATTACCTCAGAGTAAAGGGTTGGGAAAAGATTTTCCAATCAAATGGACCTAAGAAACAAGCTTGTATAGCTATCCTAATATCTAAAAATTTAGACTTCAAACTAAAATTAATCAACAGAGATGAAGAAGGTCATTTCATATTTGTCACAGGAAAAATCCATAAAGTTGAAGCCTGAATTCTGAACATCTATGCCCCAAATGCAAGGTACCCACATCCATAAAAGAAACATTACTAAAACATAATCATACAAAAAACCCCACACACTTATAGTAGGAGACTTCAACACACTACTCTCACCACTGGACAGGACGACCAGACAGAAACTTAATAAAGAAATAAAGGAACTAAGAAAAGTTATGACTCAGTTGGGTTTAATAGACATCTATAGAACATTCCATCCAAACACAAAAGAATATAAATCCTTCACAACACCACATGGAACCTTTTCTACAATCAACCATCTGTTCAGGAACAAACCAAACCTCAACAGATACAAAAATATTGGAATCTCATCAGATCACCATGGTTTAAAGTTGGAATTCAACAACAATACAGATTGCAGAAACCCTACAAACCCATGGAAATTGAACTATGTTCAGTTACATCACTCTTGAGTCAAGGAAGAAATAAAGAAAAAACTTAAAGATTTCCTAGTATTCAATGAAAATGAATGCACAACATACCCAAACTTTATGGGAAACTTTGAAAGAATTGCTAAAGGAAAGTTCATAGCAATATGTACCTACATAAAAAACTGGAGAATAGTCACATTATAAAATTAACAGTACAACTGAAAGCTCTAGAACAAAAGAAGCAAACACACCCAGGAGGAGTAGACACGAGGAAGTAATCCAATTGAGCTTGCAATCAATAATGTAGAAACAAAGAGTCAATAAAACAAAGAGTTGGTTCTTTGAGAAAATCAACAAGATAGACAAAACTTTTTCCAAACTAACCAAAAGGCAGAGAGAATATGCAAATTAACAAAGCCAGAAATGAAAATGGAGACATAACAATGGACATTAACAAAAATCCAGAAAATCATCAGGTTATAGTTTGAAAACCTTTACTCCACAAAATAGGAAATTTTAAAGGAAATGGACAACTTCCTGGATAGGTATCACTTACCAAAATTAAATCAAGAATTTAAATAGACCTATAGCACCTAATGAAACAGAAGCAGTCATCAAAAGATTGCCAAACAAAAACTGCCCAGGGCCAGATAGTTCCAGTGCAGAATTCTACCAGAAATTCAAAGAAGAGATAATAGCAGTATTCCTCAAATTGTTCCACACAATAGAAGCAGAAGGGTCATTGCCAAGTTCTTTTTAAAAGACTTTAATTACCTTGGTATGCAGATCACACAAAAACACAAATAGCAAAGGGAACTACAGATCAATCTCATTCATGAAAATTGATGCAAAAACACTCGATAAAATACTGGCAAATCGAATCTAAGAACACATCAGAAAAATCATCTACCATGATCAAGTAGGCTTCATTCTAGAGATGCAGGGATGGTTCAAAATATGTAAATCTGTCAATGTAATCCATCATATAAACAATCCAAAAGAACAATACCACATGATCATGTCACTAGATGCTGAAAATCCTTTGAAAAAATACAATACCCCTTCATGATACTGGTCTTGGAGAGATCAGGGATAAAAGGAACATACCTAAACATAATAAAGGCAATATACAGCAAGCCAACAACCAACATCAAACTAAATAGAAAGAAACTCAAAGTGATTCCTCTATAATCAGGAACAAGTCAAGGCTGTTTGATCCTTCCATATCTGTTCAATATAGTACTGGAATTTATAGCTAAAGCAGTAAGAAGACAAAGGAGCTCAAGGGGATACATATTGGAAAGGGAGTAATAAAACTTTCATTATTTGCAGATGATATGATAGTTCAAAAGAGTGGCCCAAAGAAATCTACCAGGGAACTCCTACAGCTGATAAACACCTTCAGTAAAGTGGCAGGATACAAGATTAACTCAAAAAATCAGTAACCCACCTATATATTGACTATAAATGGGCTGAGAAAGAAATCAGAGAAACATCACCCTTCACAATAGTCACAAACAACATAAAATATCTTGGGGTAACATTAACCAAACAAGTGAAAGACCTGTAAGACTTTAAAGAAATTAAAGAAAATACCAGAAAGTGGGAAGGTCTCCCACCTTTGATAGGTATGATCAACATAGCAAAAATGGCAATCTTACCAAAAGCAATCTACAAATTCAATGCAATCCACATCAAAATCCCAGTACAATTCTTCACAGACCTTGAAAGATTCATACTCAACTTCATAAGGAAGAACAAAAAACCCAGGATAGCCAAAACAACCCTGTAAAATTAAAGGAACTTTAGGAGGTATCACCATCCCTGACTTCAAGCTTTACTATAGAGCTATAGTTATTAAAGGAGCTTGGTATTGGCACAAAAACAGACAGAACAATGAAACACACTGATATTAACCTACACACATATGAACACCTGATTTTTGACGAAGAAGCAAAATGATATAATGGAAAAAAGAAAGTGTCTTCAAGAAATGGTGCTGGCATAACTGGATGCTGACATGTAGAACATGGCAGATAGATCCATATCTATTACCATGCAGAAAATGTGTGTCCAAATGAATCAAAGACCTCAACATAAATTCAGCCACACTGAAACTCTTAGAAAAGAAAGTAGGAAGTACCCTTGAACAAATTGTCACAAGAGTCCACTTCCTGAATATAACACCAGTAGTACAGACATTGAGATTGACAACTAATGAATGGAATCTCCTGAAACTGAGAGGCTTCTGTGAGGCAAAGGACACAGTCAGAAAGACAAAATGGAAGCCCACAGAATAGCAAATGATATTCATCAACCCCACATCTTGCAGAGGGCTGATTTCCACAATATACAAAGAACCAAGAAGCTAGTCACCAAAACACCAAATATTCCAATTTAAAAATTGGGTATATGTAGAATGAAGCCTTTTCCCCCACCAGCCGCTTTGTTTTTTTTTTCCCACCAGTCACCTGGGCTCTGCCGCGTTGTAGTCCCCAAATAACACACAAGATGCTGTGTTAATTATGAAGCTGTTGGCCTTGCTTGTTTCTTCCTGGCTAGCTCTGACTTAAGTATTTACCCCATAATTGTTAACGTAAGTATTTCTCTTACCAGAGAAAGGTCCGGACTTCTTACTCCCAAGACCGCTACATGGTGACTCCCTGTGTTTCTCCTACCCAGAGTCCTCCTCGACTCCTAGTCCCACCTATCTTGCTTCCCTATTTGCCAACAGTGCTTTATTTAACAACCAAAAATAGACAGATTTCAGAATGACATCTCCCATCAGGTATAAATATAAATAGAGAATTTTCAACAGAGGAATCTCAAATGGTCAAAAGGCACTTAAAAAATTGCTCAACATCCTTAGCCTTAAGGGAAATGCAATTCAAAACAACTCTGAGCTACCATCTTACACATGTCAGAATGGCTAGAATCAAACTCACCAAAGACAATTTATGCTAGAGAGAATGAGGAGAAAGGGGAACACTCCTCCATTGCTGGTGGGAATGAAAACTTGCACAGCTGGTTTACAAATCAATATGGTGATTTCTCAGGAAAATGGAAACCAGTCTAACTCAAGATCCAGCAATGCCACTCTTAAGCATATACCCAAGGGATGCACATTCATAACGTAAGGACATCTATTCAACTATGTTCAAAACAGCACTATTTATAATAACAAGAACCTGGAAGAAACCTAAATGCCCTTCAACCAAAGAATGGATAAAGAAAATGTGATACATTTACACAATGGAATACTGCTCAGCTGAAAAAAATCAACATCTTGGAAATTGCAGGCAAATGGATAGAACTAGAAGAAACCATCCTGAGTGAGGTAACCCAGACACAGAAAGAAAAACATGGTATGTACTGACTCATAAGCGGATATTAGATATAGGGCAAATGATAACTAGCCTACAATCCACAAACCTGGAGAAACTAGGAAAGAAGGAGAACCCTAAGAGGAACATACATGGATCCCCAAGAAAGTGAAAGGGACAATATCTCCTGAGTAAATTGGAAGCATGGGTGGGCAGGGAGGAAGGACAAAGAGGAGGAGAGAAGGGTAGGGGGAGGAGAACATGAGGTATCTGGGAGGTTGATTTGGGGGCAGAAAAGAGAAGGAGAAGAAGCAAGGAGATATCTTAATAGAGGAAGTCATTATGGCATTAGGGAAATCTCCACAGATACACAAAGATGATCCCAACTAAGAATCTAAGCAACACACTTAATCTTAGCCAAAAAGCCAAGAAGCAATAACAAGGATGACACCAACTGGCAAACTAAGCAATAGTGGAAAGACTACCTTAAATGCCCCTCCCTGGAAATAATTTTGATAACTATCTTATATACTACTCTAGAACCTCCATCCAGTGACAGACGGAAGCAGAGGCAGACACCCACAGCTAAACACTGAACTGAACTCCTGGAACCCAGTGACAGAGGAAGGAGTGATGAACAAAGGGGTCAAGACTGGGCTGGTGAAACCCAGAGAAACAGCTGATCTGAACAAGAGGGAGATCTTGGACCCCAGACTGATGGATGAGAGCCAGCATGGGACTGATTCAGACCCCCTGAATATGGGTATCAGCGTGGAGGCCTAGGTAATCTATGGGGCTTTGGGTACACAAATGAACTTTAGGTGCCCATTCCCCAATGAGGGATGCTCTCTTAATCTGGACACTTGGGGGTGGGCCTAGCCTCTACCCGGAATAAAATGAAAGACTCTAGAGATCCCCCATGGAGGGTCATCCCTACCTGGGGAATGGAGTGGGCATTGCGGGGCAGGAAGGGAGCTGGGACTGACATGTGAAGCAACTTTGTTTCCAATTTAAATATATAATAAAAAATTAAAAAATAAATATTTTACTTAAAAAAATACAGAATCTAAGCCCTAAATGCCCTTCCCCTGTAATGAAATTGATGATTACCTTAAATGCTATCATACAGCCATCAAACAGTAGCTGATAGAAGCAGAAGCAGAGATTCATACCTAAGCACCGAGCAGAATTCCTGGACTCCAGTTGTAGAGAGGGAGGAGTGATGAGCAAACAGGTCAAAACCATGCTGGGGAAATCCACAGAAACAGGTGACCTGAGCAAGTGGAAGCTCACAGACTCTGTAGACTGACAGCTAGGGAACCTGCATAAGACTGAACCAGGCCTCCCGAACCTGGGTGTCAGCTGGGGGAGGGGGTGCTAGGGGCCTCTGGCAGTGGAAGCAGTATTTATCCCTAGTGGGTGAATATGCTTTGGGAGAACATTCCCTATGGAGTAATACTGTTTCAGCCTAAATATATGGGGGAGGTCCTAGCTCCTGCTCCAAATGATATGACTTACTTAATGATTCCCCCATGGGAGGCCTTGCCCTCCCTAAGGAGTGAATGGGATATGGGATGGAGGATTGGTGGAGGAATGGGAAGAAGGAAGGGAGAGAGAACTACGATTGGTATGTAAACTAAGATTTTATTTACTTTAAATAAAAAATAATTTAGAAAAGAAATAATAAAAGAATATACTACCATTTCTCCAATGATCCAGTGTTATAACCATTGTATAACTAGTGTTTAAAATATTTGATTTACTCTTCAAATATTTGAAAAATTAACGTACAGTAGGATAGTGATCTTTTAAGTTTTCAAGTCTTGAGAGTGTAATAGAATGTTAACCTAGTTTCTGATTCCAGATTTACATGGAAAACTTAACAATTTAGCCATTTTATAGAATTTGGGTTACCTTTTATACAGATGGAATTTAACATTTTATGCCACTCTGACATACATCATTTTAATGTAAGCAGTAGCTTTGGACTTACTTTGATGTCTTATAAGCACTCAATCCAAGTATACACTAATTCTTTTATTCACGCCCAATTAGAAACTATTTTTAATGTTAGGACTCCACATATAAAAATTATAAAACATGAGTGGTTTAAGGAGACATAGACAAGATTAGATTACTTCATAAAATGCTACTTATTGGTAGTATGTTCTAATGTGGATATGTTAATAACTGTGAAGATAATTGACTTGTAGAAACAAATATAAAAACACATTTAATGAGGTTATTGATTTCCCCTCATAAATGTTCTCACATACTTTATATTATATGCATATCACTAATGATGTATGTCTTTTCATTAGAGTTGGCATAATAAAGATAATTTTAATGCATCTGTAGTGAAATTTAATATTGAAAAATTAATAAAGCAAGCTTGATTTCATTGCTAAGTCTGTTATTAGCATTATGTGTATCAGCAAGCAAATTTACCAATAAGAATATTTATACCAGCTCAGTTAGTTCAGAAAGCATTGCTCATCCTAAGTCTCCATAGGGCTGGTCAGAAAGCCCAGCTCCTCCTAAAGGAAGTTTATATGCACCACATGGTATGCTAAAGCCCTGCAGGACTAGTTTTTTTTTTTTGATGACCAGGATTTCTGACAGCTGTACAAAGGTCAGCCTGATGACTGAAAGTTACCAGCTTAGTCTCAAGTGAATTAGAGGATGCTCTGTGAATGTCTTTGGATTAGCTGTGACGTCTTTGCAGGGCCTGATTTGACAAAGCTGTAGAAAAGACAAGCTCTTCCATGTACTCACAGAAACTGCGTTCATAGACTTATTTAAGTTATCTCTATAAAGGAAATTTAAGTATCACAGGAGCTAAGAAACAAACTATTCATTGATGAAGTCCCAATTCTGAAACAAGAACTCACTCCTGAATGTCTATGCTTTCTCACAAAAATGAGCCCTCATTTTTTTTTCTTTTTTGTAAATTGCATTTGAGAAAAATGACAAATGTGTTAAGTTTCTGAACAGGATGAATCAGTCACTTTATAGAAGAAAATGTTAAGTTCGGAATTCTTTCCTTGTGTGATTAAATCTAGGACAGGCTTTATTTCATACCAATTCATTCATAGACATCTTTTAAAGTGGCTGTCAGGTAGTCTATGCATCTCTTTTCTTCCTTCCACACAATACATGATACAAGTGTTCCTCTGCTCTATCATTTTCAGCTGTTACATCTCTAGAAAAGCAGTCATCTTAAATGGGTGATCTGCTGCTGATTTGCAGCTTTCTACAGATTGAGTCAGAGGAAGTGAAAGAAAGCAAATGAATGCATCAAAACAGTCGTCCTGTTTCCCTGTCCAGAGTAGTAGAAGGGCTTTCAGAAGCCAGCAAATTCATCAGAGGCACAAGAATGTTGAGCATATTCCACAGAGAAGTAAAGAGAAACTGAAGAAAAAAAAAAAAAGCTATACATGAATAATTACATCAGTATCACAAGGTTTCTTAGCTTACAATGTTAAGCCAATTACCTAAAAATCACAGTAGTTTGTAGAGTGTAGCCTTCCCTGCCATCTGCCTGGGCCCTGCTGCGTGTCTGAACCCCCAAATATCTCACATTATATTATTTATGAAGCTGTTGGCCGTTTGCTTGGTTTCTTACTGGCTATCTCTGACTTATGTATTTAACCCATAATTGTTAATCTAAGTATTTCTCTTACCAAAGAAAGGGTCTGGACCTCATAATCCTTTGGCGGCTACATGGTCTCTCCCAGAATCCACCTCAACTCCTAGCCCCACCTATTTTGCTTCCCTATTGGCCAACAGTGATTTACTGACATACACACAGAACTTCCCCATCAGTAGTTCATTTATTCAAGCCATCCATTTAGTCACATAGTTATTTGACTTCACATGAAGATAGAGATTGGAGGGCACAAAGTTTTATTACACCATGATATTCATACAAAATATAGACATACAATATATACAAAAATAACTACCTTTGTATCCCATGCTGCTGTGAAACATGAATGGACTAACTGTGGCATAATTTAAATTATGATTATCATTAATTTATTAAAAATTGACCTTAGGGCCGGGCGGTGGTGGCACACGCCTTTAATCCCAGCACTCGGGAGGCAGAGGCAGGCGGATCTCTGTGAGTTCGAGGCCAGGCTGGACCGAAAGCCTCCAAAACAATACAGAGAAACCCTGTCTCATAAAACCAAAAAGAAAAAAAAAAACTGACCTTAGGAAAGTAGTTAATTCCAAAGTTTGCACACAAAAAATGCCATTCACCTCATAGGAAGCAATTCGCTAATAGAAGGCAAACAATGTTTTTCAACTCTAAGGTAAACTAATGTGTAAAATACAAAGAAGATCAAGGGAAAGTTCAGAAATCAATGCATAGCAAAAATTCTGGAAAAAGTTTTAAGCAAATATATAGGATACATACAGGCTTACAACTACAAAAATATCGGTTTGATGTACATAAAATGGAAACTGACAAAATTCATGTGGAAAGAAAAATGAAAGTTTCCTTGAAAAGACAGGAATCAGGCCCAAAGCCATGAGTGAATACATTCAACCTGAAATGATTATTTAAAATTCATATGGATCCTATGTAGATGGGTTCTTGGCCTTCTCTTAGCTTCTCAACAGAACTTTAACAATTATAGCTTGTGTCTTTTGCTGCCAAAAGAGAAACATAAACACCAAGCCATGAACATACCCTTTGATCTACAGTAGTGTTCTTCTTGCAAGATATGCTAGTGTGATGGTAGCACAAAGCTTATGGAAGTAACCAACCAATTTGACTTAAGGCTCATTCCATGAGATGGAACCCTTACCTGACATGCCTTTGATGACCAAGAAGCTGAAACTACATAGCCCAGGGACCTAGGGTAAAACCAAATACTATAGACTATATCTCTTCATTTGGGAAGAGGATCTTTTGAAAATTCTCTCTTTTGAATTTACATGTGAATTGGTATTAACATAATACATGCCTTTATATGTTATTATATTGTAAATGGAGGTGGTAGACAAAATGGAAAAGAGAAATCACAATCCAGCTACAAATAAAGTAATATGTTAAATAAAATATATTTTGTGATAATGTACCAAAAATTTACTATTGATTACTTAAGTTTTATATAAATATTTCTTCCCAAAGAGAGAAGAGGCCTACATTTCTTTTTTTTTTAATTTAGGACTACAGGCTATTTGTGACTTATTCAATAACTGTCCTAGTCACCTCAAAATTTAGAGGTAATTTTCACACAGTGAAAGTACATTTATTTATGTATTGTCTTAATGAAATAAATATGTATGAACTGAAATTCTACAATCTTCTTTTCATTAATGAGTTTCTTAACTATGTGGACTATATTTCATATTTTTAACTTTTCTTATGTCCAATTGAAATTAATTTGATGTGTTTTATTTAAAAATTACTTGCTTATTATAATTCCTGTTAATCAAAGCTTAGGGTAGAATAAATGGTCAGTGTTTTTTCATCAAAACATAGAATAAATTTTATATATATATATAATCACAGAACAAACCTCAAAATCATCAAAGTAGCACTAAATACAAAGAACAGAGCTAGAAAATATATAACCTGATTTCAAAATCAACTATGAAACTACAGTCAGCAAAACATCACAGTACTGTCATAAAAACTGACACAGTCAAATGGGAAAGTACCATCAGCTAAAATGTGTATTTATATGTTTAAATCAATCTAATTTTTACAGATAGCAAAACTCATAATGAAGAAGACCGTCTCCTAAATAATTGCTGTTGACAAAATAGAGTGTAAACATGCATAGCAATGCAATGAGATCTTGGGCTGTGAAAAGGATTACACAAATGTGAAGATTAGTTCAGATTCCCAAGAAGCACATAAAGCCATTTGTTGTGGTATGTATGTGTAATTCCGGTGACCCATAGAGAGTCAGGGTCACAGCATGAAACAAGAGATCTTTCCTCAAACGTGCTGAAGACAAGAACTGACAGCTAATGTTGTCTTGTGAACTCTGCACACAGGCCAACCATTTGCATATTCATACTGATACATAGTTACACACACATGAACATCATAGACACACAAAATTAAAGAGCAATCAGACCTCTAAATGGAGGAAAGAGTTACATGCAAACAACATTCAACTGTAAACCTACTAAAAATATACATAAGGGAAATGCTGATTGGTGTTCTTCCAGGCAATAAATTTTTTAATACTATTCCAAGAACACAGTCAACAGAAGGGAAAAATTTAATCAAATATATAAACTGTAAATTTTCTCACAATCAAGCAATTTATCAACAAAGAGATAATCTGTAAATGTGAGAAAATACGTTCAAACAGTGTATCCGATAAGGAATTAGAAGCTGCAATATATATAAACTCAAACAGCTGAACAGCAGGAAAACAAATACTTGAATTTTAAAATGAGAAAATGACCTGTGTTGACATTTATCAAAGAAGACATACAAATGACCAACAGACATTTGATGAAATATTCAATACCACTCAACAGAGAAATGCAAGTTAAAAGCACAATGAAATGCCACTTCACACTGATAAAGCAGATGTTATCAAAAATATGAAAAACAGTAACTGTCGAAGATGGTATGGCCAAAGCAGAGCTACTGAGCACTTGTGGTAACAATGCAAATCAGCACAGCCTCATAGAGTGCAGACAGTTATAAGAAAAATAAAAGCAGAGTTTACATGCAATCCAGGAATCCTACCACTAGGCATGTATCCACATTGAAATCAGTATTTGCATATCCATGTTCACTGCAAGATTATTCATAATAACTAGTAGTAGAAAACCAACCAAAATGTGTGTCAAATGACAAATGGATAATGAAAAGTTGATATGTATGTAAAAGATAGTAAGCCATTAAATGTATGTCAATTCACTTGGGAATGATAACATGAAGAAACCTGGAAAGCATTATCATTATTAAGACAGGCAAAGAAAGCCAAATGCAAACACATGACCTCATTTGTATATGAAGTATAATATAATTGAACACAAGATTAAAAAGCAAAATCATGACTCTAAGACACATAGACAAGAGCAAAGGACACAAAGAGTAATTAGATAAAAGAAGGATCAACTATTTGTTATGAATACAGTTGATGGTATATATGTTACTGGACTTTTCTTGTCCCACCAGGTACAACCACCTTCTCAGCCACAAATAAGTACATATATGCTATATTATTAAACAATTTGTTAAAGGCAACGGCTTATTGGCTAACTCTGCCTTAATTATTAACCCATTTCTATTAATCTAAGTATTTCCATGTGGTCCTATCCTACTGGAGAAGGGTCCAGACATGTTACTCCTTCCTCTGCTACATGGTATCTTTTCAAGGCACCTCTCTGCCTACCTTTCCAAAATTCTCCTCCTATCCTAGTCCTGCCTATCTTCCTTCCTCTATTGGCCAAACAGTGTTTTATTCATCAACCAATAAGAGAAACACATATACAGAAGGACATTCCCCCATCAATGTTATATACTTGAAAATTAGTAAAAGGGCAGATGTAAAGTGTTCTTATCCATCACTCAACAGTAAAAGGTTCTTGACACCAAGCCTGGAGGCCTACATTCAATCCCAGGGACCCATATGGTAGAAGGGAAAGCTGATTATGCTAACCTACTGACCTTTGTACTTGTAGACACACACACACACACACACACACACACACACGGTTTTCATGGGATTGCTAAATTAGATGACAAGTGGATCTCTGATTCTTTTGCTTTCTCTTGGGTTCTTTTCCTTCTGTTTGTCTTGTTCAAATCCAAAATGTTAAGTTTTGTTTTATTTTGTTATATTTTATTTTGTTATACTTTGTTCTTAATCTCTTAGAAGAATGTTTGTAGCAGAAAGGGAGTGGATTCCATTGCAGATGAGGACTAAGAGAAGTAGAGAGAAGGGAAACCATAATCAGGATATATTAAGCGAGAAAAATATCTACTTTCAATAAAAAGAAAATATTTTAAAGGAAAAATCTATTAAAAATACCAGAGAGAAAAAATACTGAAATATGGAGCAATCGTGATATTTTAATTAAAAGATAGACTATTGGAAACTGAATGAATGAAAGTGTCAATAAACAAAAATTCCACAAAATATAACCAATATGTTTTAAAGTATCTTTGCTGAAAGTAATAAATTGTCTTTTTTATGGTCATGGAAAAGTCACACAGCATGTTTTTATGCTATACTACAAAGAAATTATTAATTTCATAAATGTAGAAATAAAAGAATTATTCAATTGGGCATGATAAAATTAAAACTGCAAAATTAGGAGAAAAATACACCTACTGTCTGAAAAAGAAAGAAATATATATTAAGAAAATGGTGCTGTTAGTAATACCACAAAGCAGTATGAATTCTGCTAATTACAGAACTCCTTACCAAGCCATAACTAAAGATATCTTCAGAGGAAAATTCTTAGTCTTACATTTACATATCAATATTGCCAAAGAAATGTTGTAGTTGAATTATGCTGGAGACAGAATTAAGCTTACATGTCTTTGTGAAATGATTTTGCTGAATCCAGTAAGGAAGACCTACTCTTTTCTGAAGGCAAAGGAGCAGTGAAAGGGGATCTTGGAGGAGGAGAGGGAAGGGAGGCTCTGGTCAGGATGTATTGAATGAGAAAAGAATACATTTAAAAGAAATAAAATAAATAATAAAGGTTTTTAAAATCTGTATGCAAATTTGGTACTCCAGTTTTAAAAATGTGCTTAACACACTGTTACAGAATAGCAATTCTGATACATTTTAACCATATACTAGAGTTGAAAGTGTGTGTAAATAAACTGTAAATGTAGTAGAACTTGGGTCAGAAAGAGAAGTTACACAAAAGCAAGATTGGAAGCCAAGATGAGCATTAAGTCTCCCATCCAAGTACTAACCAGGCCTGACCCTGCTTACTTTCCGAGATTAGACAAGATAGGGCACATTCAGACTGGTGTGGCCATAGACAAGCATTAAGTCTATATTAATACTTACAGTTTATAATAAATCTATATCCCTAATATATATGCATATAATACACTCACATACATATCACACACACACACATTATATATATATATATATATATATATATATATATATATATATATATATATCATGGACTTAATATATTCACAGTTTGGGCAATCAGAAATTCAAAATATATCTGTGTTCTAACATGCCCCTCCTGCATGCTCCACAGGAATCTCTTTTCTTCCCTACCCCTTTCTATATATTCTATGCTCAGGGTAGGTTTATGTCTGTCTTCAGAGTCAACAGCTCAGCATCATAAACAGCTCTGATAGTAATCCCCTGTAGCTCCTTCTCCCACTCTAAAGGTGTTCAGATTGCATAAACCCACCAAAACAAACTACAATAAACTTCTAGTTTTAAGGTTAATTGATTACCAACCTTTATTTAATCTTCATCCTCAGTTAGCAGTTGCTGTTATGTAACCTAGTATATTTACAAATTATAGGTCTATAGCATCACCCTGGGTTCTTATTCTGCCCATCAAAACACCAAAACATTTCTTGTGAAAGAGTTCTACAAAAAAACCCTAAAAACAAATAATCCCAATGCTTTTGAACTTCTTCAGAGCATGGAAAGAAGTAAAACTTAATTACTTCTTTTAATCACGCAGAATAGCATTGATACTGAACTTGGCGATGTTAGCACCCAAAAGAAAATAACAAGAAAATCTCACTTCTGATCATCAAAGCCAACATGGTAAATAAAACAGTAGCAATTAGGATGCTGTAGCACATCAAAGGAATGACATGCCATGACCATGTGTTGTTTTCCTGCTTAGGCAATGAAAAGATATTTGGCTTAGCTTTGATTTTTAAAACTCCAAAATATTAATATCATGAATGACCTCATTAATGAAATGTCTGTATTCATAAATATTAACTCATAAGAATAGTTTTATTAAGAAATACCTATGAGATTTGTCAATTGTTGGATTTCAGTCCTTGACTAATGAAGGCCTGTTCAGAAAGTCCTTTCTGACGCCTATATCTTGTAGGGTATTGCCAATGCATTCTTCTATTAGTTTTTAAGTGTTTAAGAAAATACTATGCAAGATGAAAAGGCAGGCAAGCAATAAAATTGCCCACTTTTAACACATATGAACCACAGCAATTACCAGCATGGCAATATGTGCATAAAGGTTCAATAGGTGGCATTCATGTCATGTGAGTGCCAACAAGCAGCTATCTAACTGCAAGAAGGTCCACTCAACTGGAAGGAGACCATATATAGTCCTGAGAATTTAGCCAACTTCCCAGGTCTGGTGAGGTCATGGACCTAGAGAAGATCTATGACAGCCACTTTGTTATAGTAGCATCGATCTTACTCATACACCCACAGAGTAGCTACCACCCCTCATCGAAGAAAGCTCCCCTTTACAGAAAATGGAGACCATCACAAAAAAAAAAACACAATTTGACACAATACAGAGATCAACAGATCACGGATGGGGAGCTCAACTCCAATGGGAAAAATTACAATACAGTTTCAGCACCTATGGTTCAGGGAAACATCATTAAAGAGGAGCCAAAAAAAGATTATAAGAGTCAAAATGCCAGGGAGTGTGTGCTGTGAAACAGTCTCTCCTAGAAATGACTGAATAAAGACCATAACAATGGGAATATCAATTAACCTGTTATAATAAAAAGGAGAAATTTTCATTGTCCCACCCCTAGAACAAAGAACTACAAGCAATTAATGATAGCTATAAGAAGAGTTAGCTTCTCTCATGAAAAATCTCCCTTATGGTTGTCTGCTGAGGTCACTTTGGAAACAATATACGCACAAACAATAAAACAGACCCAGCATACATACACACACACACACACACACACACACACACACACACACACACACTAATTGAAGTAAAATAAGCTTCCAACTTGAGAGGAGGGGGAGTATGAGCATGAGAGGGGTAGGCTTAAGGGAGGGTATTTGAGAAGAACTGGAAAAAAGAGAGGAGAAAAAGTGATATAATTCTATCTCAATTAAAAAAATCATATAATGATATCAATTGCCTCCAAGTAATAAGGAAATAATATATCTCATTTTAAAGTTTCAAAAACGTCTTCACATATTACCAGATATACCACGTTCTATAAAATCGCTCCTCCACTGATATGGATAATATAGCTGTTTTTAAAAATTGAGAACACTCTATGCATTGAATTTGCGAGACCTATAAGATGTGTATTTTGTTAAGCAAAATGTCAAAATACAAATCATTTTGCTACATTGTCAAGAAGATATGCAGGAAGATAATTAGTCATATTTAGTATATATTCATCAAAAAATGTTCTGCATGGATACAAAGGAAACTCCAGCAGTGTTATCTATGGATTGAAAGTAGGTATATTGATGAATAGAAGGGATAGTTTCAATTTAGTTTTTTAACCATTGAAATACTTGCTTAATTGAAGACACTGACACAAATCAGAAAATGCATTTGTGTGTTTTCCATTTGCTGTACCTTAAAAATCAGTTATAAAGGTGTTGGACTTTGAATTCCCTCATAAGGCTTCAAGAATCTGTAAGTGAACTGAGGACTTCTTAGGCAACATATTGGTCCTGGCTCCTGAAAAATTGACATGTTCATTTTTCTTCATACTTTGAACAGAAAAAAAGTTAAGGAGGTGATAACAATTCAGTGTGTCACAATTGCTCTTCCATTAGGTCCCAAATGGAAAATGGAGGTTCCTTGTGAAGAATTATTCGGGCATCAGTCTTATCACTCTTCCCCAGCTGTTAGCTGGGGAGCAGTAGACTGGATGAGAGACAAGGAATAGCAGCAATTCAGATCACTATGGCAGGCATTCTCAGGACCCTCAACAAGTCTGGGCAAGCTTCTTTCCAGGCACCTGATGAATCAAGCAGGGTCATCTCCTCTCATATTAATGTTATGATTCGTGTGTGTGTGTGTGTGTGTGTGTGTGTGTGTGTGTGTGTGTGTGTGTTAGGCTGCCTCTTTAGGAAGCCTCTGAATTGGAGAAGTTGAATTCAGGACATGCCAAAAGGCAGCTGTGGGCTGTTACTTTTCAATCTTGAGCTCGTTTCTATGTGGGAAATACTAGAACTTGCTGCACCTCAAAATTTAAATGGATGAATAATCCCTCCAGGTGATTAAATGACTTGGCTGAAATTTGGCCAGCAGCTCCCAATTGGCATTCAATGAATCAGGTATCAGGCGAAACCATACTGGGGAGGATAGGCATTAAGAGCAATGTAAATACTGAAGTGTCATCATGCAGCAATGTCCACAGCTGAGGTGGATTAAGAAGCCTGGGCAGTTTTCCTTTCACATGTTCTGTTTCATCTGGCTTAGGATAGCATAATTTAGGTCTCATGGGAAAGGAGCAATAGACAATACTGCAAATGGCATAGAGACTCACTGCCCAGTCACCAAAGATACCTCTGTCCTAATCTTCTTCTCCAAGTTAACATATTTTGGCCTTCCCTATTTTGTACAAAATGTTCATTCTATCAAACAATAATTGAAATCTCTGTCAGGTAAGTTCTGTCAAACCTAATGTTTTCAAAACCTAAGGCCTCTGAGGAAGCTGAAGCAAAGTTTCCTGTTAACCGGATACTGTTTTCCACTCACTAATCTATTTGATAACATCGTTACTAGTTCTCAAAAATATAAATATATGGGACCAGAGACATGGATTAGCAGGTAAGTGAATTTACCACCAAGCTTGATGACATGAGGTCAAATCCTGGAACACACATTCTAAAAGAAGAGAACTAATTCCTGAAAATTATTCTTTGACCTCAACACACATACAGAGGAAAAAGTGCATGCATGCATATGTGTGCACGCATGTACATGCAAACACACATAAATATTTTCTAGTTGAAATATATGGGCAACTCATGGGTAACATCATTTTGCCTCTGTCTCATGAAAACCTAAAGATTCTCAGAGTTGATGAACTAATTATAAAATCACATGTACCACATGTGTTGTAGTCACTGCTTTTCTCTCTTTGCTCATGTCTGATGGATGAGCTCATAATTCTTTACTCACATATGATGGATCCCTGCTGCTTAAGGACTGTATCATTAGAGATTCCTCACCTCATGACTCCTATACTGAAAGCCCACAGAGAGTAGTCTCTGAAGAATCAAGAAGTGAAAGGAGGGAGTTTAATATGTGTATTCATTTCCTTTGTGACCAACACCCCACCTCTGGCTGAGGCTGAGGCGCTCCTGAGCATCTTGGTGGCTGCTCAATGCCACCTCTCAGTGGCCTTTGGTGACATCATTTCCCTTCTACCTATCAGCCATTTCAGATTCCTTATAGTACTAGTGTCTAAAACCCTTTACTATATTTTATATTCTTAAAATCATTACATATAACCAACTGGAGAGACTTCTGCTTTCAATCAAAACTCTGATTACTAGAAACAGTGTGTCTGTATGTTTCAAATATTTATAGAACAAAAGACTGAAAAACAATGGTTAGCTTTCCTGTAATTCTCATTTTACATATGTATCAACACTAAAGTCACACGCATTTGGGGCAAATGATGACTTTATTTTTATAGAGCAAATTATAAGGCCATTTTCTATAAATAACTGTTTTTGCTTTGAGAAAAGGGGGTTGGGATTGCATTAGAATTGGGAAGGGATGTGATGTCCCTGCTTGCTAGTTCTAAGGGACACACATGGAAACAGTATTTTCTTTAATCAGTATTACAAATGCTTGCTGAAAGGAGAGTCAGCCTGTGCATGAAGCCTTCCCACCAATTTGTCAATGGCATTTAAAAGTTTCTTCAGCTGGAAAGTACCCTGAATGACTGGAAATCAGCGCAAAGCACTTCTCTAATAAATGAAGGAGGCAGATTCTTAATGAGAATTTCTTCGCATCCTGTAATTATCCTGCTGGAGTTTTGCAGGCTGGGGTTTAAATGTCTTAGGGATGTCAGTGTCAGCTACCATTGTCAGTAATTTTCATGACATGCACCTTTCTGTTACACAGTATCTTTGGCATTGTTTATTACTCCTTAAAGATACCTTAATATTCAATGACATTAGTTATTTCCTCCACATTTATGTATGTTACATATTAGTTCAGGAGACATTAACAGAAACAAAATATCTTCATGCATGCACTATGGGAAACTCAAAATTCACAGTGTTCCTTCTTGGCATGAATCATCAAGAGTGGGATATTTTGTATTGTTTTTCATTTATTATCACATATTCACCGAAAGAGGTCCCTCAGATGTAATTTTCTCAGGTTCCGTGTCTGTACTTTTAGGTGCTTCTCTATTTACCTAGCTTCAGTTTGCAAAACAATATTAGATAGAAAAGTTATTACAAGAAGATAAAGAATTGGAATATTCACTAGTTAGTAATCTGTCAACAGTGTGGTTATTAGCTGTGAAGACTGAAGGCCATTTCAAAATAAGCTAGCAGTGAAATTAATGAACACTTATATGTTCTACAGGGGCATTCAACAATAGATTCAATGTGACTTAAACATATTGTCATAAGGACAGAATGGGCAGGCCTGATGGTATGTAACATACACACATTTATAAGTGTGTATATAGATCACCTACTGGTATGAAAACACTAGATTTCTCCCTATACTGACCTCTTTGAAAACCTAATCTGGCCTCAAATCCCTACTGACTTCCAAACTCCTGGAGAAGGCAAACATTTGCTAACTGGACTACAGATTTCTTGTCATTTCACATCTGCTTACTGTGTTTTCATGTATAATCAATATTTTGACCTCTTTCCTGATCCCACTTCTTTACTGTGGAAGTTTCTACAACATGAAATTCCTCATTTTTACCCTTTAACTCCTAGACAACCCTTTTTTTCTAATTGGTCCTGGTTTTAATGCCTTTTTAAGTATGTACTGTGGACTTTCTGAACATAGTCAGGCAGCCAGAATTGCCTCCCCTCTGCTGCCTTGGGGCTGGCCTGAAGCTCTCATGAAGCTAGCATGCTGTGTTGAAATTATGAATAATTTACAGTTTTTATTTGTCATCATACTGAGTTCTTGAAGCACAGTATGGTGTCTTTGTGATGAACCTCAAGAATACAAAGATGATTGTTAGTGACAAAGAGCTTCTGTGAAAGAAGTGTTGCAGAGTGGTAGAGGAGTCACTGTCAATTCCATTTCACAAATAATGACACTGAATTAGTTACACAATGAACTGTATAGTCAGGAAGAGCTAGCCAGGGCAGAAAACTAGGGCTACCTAAACCGTGTGTGTGTGTGTGTGTGTGTGTGTGTGTGTGTGTGCATTGTACATATGTGCACCCACAGATGCATACATTGAAGTCAGAGAACAATTTACAGGAGCACCTCTCCCTTTCTATCAGATTTAATCCAGGGATTGAATTCAGATTGCCATGTAGGTGATATGCATCTTCACTCATTGAGCAATCTTCAGAGCCCCTAAATACATTCTCTAAATATTTATTTTATCATTTGTTCATGGGAGTGGGAATCTATTCATGTGTGTGCATGTGCCACATGTATATGTGCCTACAGAAGCCAGAAAAGGGTGTTTGAGTTGCTAGAGCTAGAGTTATAGGCAGTTGTAAGCTTCCCAATGTTGGTGATGGGAAGAGACCCACTGTCCCCTGGAAGAGCAACAAACATCCATAACTGCTAAGCTATCTGCCTAGACACCTAAATATTTTCTATTACATAAGTCATTGAATTTATAAAAGACCTCAGTTTACAGAAGTTACCTGAATTCTCACCTGTCCTCCAGCTGTCTCTAAGAAGAAACATATGCTTTGATATATCTAGGAAAATGAATGCAGTGGGTCTAATACTCTCTAACTCATTGTAAGATCAGAAGATTGAGGAATCCATTATTTCTTGTCCTGTCTAAATACTGTCACTATATGAGAGTTCCATGGCATTAAATCTCTGGGCTTCATTTTTTAACAGTGAGTCCATAAGAAATGCCATCATACCAATCTCTGTTTTATAAATTAGTAATCTGCGCCTCAAAGGTTTTCATTTTTCTCATTGTTGTTTACAGAATTCAATGATCAATTAAATATTTTTTGAAGACAAAATAGAATAGCTTGAAATCTGTAGGCAATCAATATGTGTTTATTTCATGATGATTCCATGATCATTAGAGACTCTGGTAGACCCTGAGGCTTAATATGCTTCTTCTGCACTCCCTGTCAAAGCAGGTGACATGGTTGGGATGCTGTTTCTCAGGCTGGATCCAACATTAGAAACTAAATCCACCGCACATTCACTAGCTTTAGAAGAAAAAAACCCAAATCAATCAAATTAATCAAAAGAACAGAGGTGAGAACAGTGACAACAGTCAAACTTTCCTCCTCCACTTTTTATCTCCACTGGAGGCTATACTGCAGTCAGAAAATCAGTGTTTTCCATACAAAGAAAAAGAATTTGTATTGCTTTAGATGGCCCTTGTTTTTCTCTAATAACTGCATCATGGGAAGGGTGAGGGTGACTGACTGCAGTGTTTTTGTAATGAGAAAGCAGTCACTAGACTTTCCTGATTATTAATGCGAGACATCAAATTTATAAAGTTCAAATGTTGTCAAAGTGGAGTTGTTTCTTTGTATTGTGATCTTCAAAATTGTTTGCTTTCAAATTCCTTCATCTGTCCACCTTCCAGGACATCCTCTAATAATTGGCTGTGTAGATATTTGTACTCATTAATTCTATACCAAATTTACCACAAGCAAGCTTCACTTGTTAGCATGCTGTTGGATTATCACCTCCAACATGCATTTTTTAAGGTAATGTTGCTCTATAGTCCAAATATCGTATGTGATGTATGAAAGTGCATGTCAGTAGACTTTGGAACTTGACATCTTCCTCTGGCATGCCAATCACTCTTCTCTCCTCCATACAAGTAGAAGTAAAATAGCTTCCATCAAATGTAGTTAAACAATACATAATAGTGCTTGGATTTCAATTGAAAAGCGCTGAATCCACTAAAAATGAATGTGTAATCAACAAAGGTTGTCTGTCATGAGTTTGGTTGGGAAAGATGGAAATAGCTACCTGAATTTTTACTTGATAATTTAACATATCAAACATAAGAAATTTCAGGTTATATCTGATACACAGTTAGCTTTCTGCTTTTATCTATTCCATCTTCTACTTGACAAGGCAAATCAATCAGAAAGCACCTCTCATCACACTTAAGTCTGGAGTATTGCAGACATCCTTCCAAAGTCAAGTGTAATCATGAATATGATGAGTAACACTACCAATTCAGCAAAGACGATCAAACGGAAAAGAAATGTATCGGGAAATGAAAAGTGGATTACTTATACTGAAGAGTTTGTATACATATTATTCAATTCAATGGCAATCAAATGAAAAACAAACCCACAATGACAGATTGTTGTTTCAGTACGATAACGAAAGTGTTTTCTAGACACAGAGTAGATCACAGTGATCATAACAACGTGGACAAGACTTTTGTGGCTCCAGTTAGACAAAAATCTCAGCATAGAAGGGAGGAAACAAGTGCAGAATCCCATGACTAGCTGAGGCGCTATTGGCATTTAACAGCTACTGGGAGAAGGAGAATCAATTTTCATTAACACTGTGACCCTTTGTAGGCTGATCACAAATTAGGGCAGGCACCAATTCCAAGAGTTGCTGGGCAATATAAATTGGACTGGCTTAGGAGGAAAGAAAATGAAGGAATCTCAAAGATAGATGGGAAGGAATGCAAGAGTGAAAAGAGTAGTAACGGGAAGAATTGGGGTGGGGGTCAATATTGTATGAAATTCTGAAAGGGGCAATAAAATATTGCAAGAGAAGAAAATGTGTACAATCAGAAAACTCATATAAAGTTTTACATATTAATTTAAGAATTCATCACACTACATTTTTTATTTAAATTGGAAACAAGATGGTTTTACAAGTCAATCCCAGTTCTCTCTCTATCCCTTCCTCCCCTGCCCCCAACAGATCCCCTATCCAGTCCCCTTTCTGCTACCCAAGGAAGGTAAGACCTTCCATGGGGGATCTTCAAAGTCTGTCATATCATTTGAAGCGGGGCATAGGCCCTCCCCCATATGTCTAGGCTGAAATATGGAATGGGTTCCCAAAATCCATTTGTATGCTGAGAACAAATACTGATTCACTACCAGAGGTCTACCTGACACCCACTTTCAGCAGGTCTGGATCAGTCCTATGCTAGTTTCTCAACAATCAGTCTGGGGTCCATGAGCTCCCCATTGTTCAGGTCAGCTGTTTCTGTGTGTTTCTGCAGTCTAGTATTGACCCCTTTACTCATCACTCCTCCCTCTATGCAACTGGATTCCAGAAGTTCAGCTAAATGTTTAGCTTTGGGTGTCTGCTTCTGCTTCCATCAGCTACTGGATGTAGGCTCTAGGATGGCATATAAGGTAGTCATCAATCTCATTGTTGGGAAGGGCATTTAAAATAACCTCTCCACTATTGTTTAGATTCTTAGTTGAGGCCATCCTTGTTTCCTCAGTGCCAGATTTCTCTTCAAACCTATAATGGCTACCTCTATTATGTTATATCTTTTCTTGCTCTCCTCTATTCTTCCCCTAACTCAGTCTTCCTGCTCTCTGCTCCTCTTATCCCTTTCTCTTTCTCCTAACTCCCTCTCCCCATGCTCCCAATTTGCTCAAGAGATATTGTTCCTTTCTCCCTTCTCCGGGGGACCATGTATGTATCTTCTAGGTCCTCCTTGTTTCTTAGCCTCTCTGGAGATATAGATTGTAGGCTGGTAATCCTTTGCTCTATGTCAAAATCCATATGTGAATGAGTACATATCATGTTTGCCTTTTTGTGACTGGGTAACCTCACTCGGGATGGTTTTTTCTAGTTCCATCCACTTGCCTGTGAATTTCAAGATTCCATTGCATTTTTTTCCACTGTGTAAATGTACCACATTTTATTTATCCATTCTTTGGTTGAAGGACATCTAGGTTGCTTCGAGGTTCTGGCTATTACAAATAATGCTGCTATGAACAGATTCGAATAGATGTCCTTGTTGGATGAATGTGTATCTTTTGGGTATATGCCTAAGAGTGGAATTGCTGAATCTTGTGGTAGAATGATTGCCATTTTCCTGAGGAAATGCCATATTGATTTCCAAATTGGCTCTACGACTTTGCATTTCCACCAGCAGTGGAGGATTGTTCCCCTTTCTCTACATCCTCTCCAGCATAAACTATTTATAGTGTTTTTGATTTTAGTCATTCTGACATGAGCAAGATAGTATCTCAGAGTTGTTTTGATTTACATTTTCCTGATTGCTAAGGATGAAAAACACACGTTTTTTTGTTTGTTTGTCACTTGAATTTCCCAATGAAAACAGAACTCCCTAGGCATTGGAGTAGTTTCTATTGGTCACTAAGGTTCATGAAGCACTGATTTTTATTACCAAGAGAAATTGTCACTCATACCTTTGTCTTTGTCAACTCAGGTGTGTTCTCAATTCTTCCAGCCTTTGTGCACACTTTAAAAAGAGAACAAATGTTTTCATCTGTTATTGCTTAAATCCCTTGAAAAATCACCCATGCATAGAGGGAATTGTTTACTCTCAACCCTCACATTCTCTTATCTGCTCCACACTTTTTATCCACCCCATGTCCCTTTCCATATTCATGGTCTCTTACTTTGGAGACCTGATTTTAAGCAGAACTATTTGTGATGCCACATGTTGAGACATGTCCATTGAAGACTGGAGGGCTTGCCTGTTCTGAAGCACAACTGAAGGCAATAACTGTCCCCCACCTAGAAGCCATCAGTCAAAGGTTCATCAAGGAAGGGTAGAGTCTCATCCTCTTGCTCCATGATTAGCCAGTGACAGGATGAATGACTTGTGGCCCTAGTGCAGAGAACAGCAGTGTCTGTAAAATCCTAATAGCTGTGTCAAGCCCTGAAGACATCTTTACATCTCCTCTACCTGTCTTCAGGAAGCTCTGAAATTCTTCTTGTTTCCTCTTCTGCAATGTCCCCTGAGTCCTAAAGGGATGGAGGCATTATAGATTCCCGGTTAGGGATGAACATTAACATGTCATTTATCCTAAGTGTCTTGAACAGTCTTGACTTTTTAAATTCTCTGTTGTTCCATGCAAGGAGAAGCTTCTCTGACAAAGGATAAGAGTAGCATTTGTCTCTGGGTATAAACACAAATGGTTAGATCACAGTTTAGTGTCGTAAAACTTGTGCTAAACCACAGGAGTGAGGCCCTCTCAGGTCTATGAGCTTCCCAGACATGACTTTTCAACCTGGATTCTAGTATCAAAAACAACTTGTTTCAAGAGTTCTTCTTTAAACATGACTCAAAGTTAAGAAGTACCAATTATCACAGTCACAGACTCCAGCAGTTCCTGGCAGTATACACCTCTCACAGCTGTATTAGTTCTCCTTTGCGTAGCATTTTAATGTTAGCTGCAGGAGGGCTCCTCTTTGGCTATTCCATAGTCTCCTCAAAGATCAGGGGCATCCTCTGTATTCCATAATATCCACAATAGTGGGCCAGCAAGCCACAGACTGCTCAGGCTGTGGTTAAGTCAGAAGTCTCCTTCCCCCTCTCAAAGCAACTACTACCCCAGGAGTGAGGTTCACTTTTATCCTGGCTCACATCTTTTTTTTTCAGAACTGTGTGGGCACAGCCCATTCATCAAGAGTGATTGACCTAGGTAATAAACAAAGGGCTTTGCATGAATTATTCAATTTGATAAATACAACTCGGGAAGAACACATGACATCCCCCATTTCACAGAAGAGGCAAGGCCTAAGATGCTGAACTCACTCAAGGTCACATTACTGTAAGCAGCAAAACAGCACGTGACAACTAATTTCAGAAGTGCAACTCATCAAACTACCTAACACTGACTTGGTAGTAGTGTTAGAGCCACCTCTGGAAATTCCTACCTTTGTCCAAAGTCAACTTCCTGTACAACACATAAAAGGCACTATGATGCCAAGCATAATAGTTGAAGCCTTATAAATTCTGAGAAAGTCAAATCTGTCAAGATCCAGGGACAGTGTCTTTTATATTTCCAGTGCTCTATACCTATGCCTTTCTCTCTCAGTAGTTTTATGATCTGTCACTACGTTAGGAGACAGCACATCAGCAAGTTTGCAGGGTAATTTTTTTGGACTGAACTCATTTATGCTTGCCCATTTCTTGCCAGTAACAAATCTTGTAAAAACACTTATCGTTCCAGGGCTTTTCACATATAACTCATCTCTCTGAAGGTTTTTAAAAAACTAATTCACAACATAGCTCTCCATCAAAAGAGGTAATCATTTCCATTTCTGTCTTCACGTAAGAAATAATAATTCCGTAATTTATGGGGCCACAGAAGCTCTCTGACATATCATTTGGAGCATAATGTGATCTTGGCTGATTAATATCTGTCATTTACTCAGAGACTGTACAGGACACTTTGTATTTATTGCACATTCTCATTTAATTCTTACAACAATTTTAAGAGAGGTTTTCATTATCCCCACTTTAGAGTGGTGATAACAATTGCAGATCATAGAGCCAGAATCAGAACAGGGTAACTCCCATAATTCTATCAATGAATACAGGGGTAGAAAAATTGATGAAAAGCCAAGTAACATCTGTCTCAGATGGATATTTGATATTTTATGATTTGTTTATTCAACTAACATTTACAAAGCATACACGTAAAATACAGTGGAATCACCAAATTTTATGTCTACTTATAGAATATATTTAGGAAACATTGGCATCCAGGGATATAGCCCCGGTGAGTGGCTGTTGCATCTGTCTCTATTCTCTGCCTCTAGTCTCCCATCAGGATAGATCAGAGCATGACTGATTCTTTAGAATAAATTTGTGCAACATTCCTAGCCTACCCACTAGATTCTAGCAGGAACTCCTTCTATAGTCAGGACTATTAAGATAGCTCTAGACATTATCAAATTTCCACTGAGAGATCAAAATTAGCCCCTGTTCAGGAACTGTTTCATAGGCATTATACCTTTATGCCTAGCAAGTGACTGTACTGTCGTTGTTGCATACAAGATCCTTAATATCAGATAGAGCCTAGCTTACCATGAAGGAAAGTTGGCTGGATCAACATTGCACTAACTCAACTAATGCATTTTTAAGGTGCCAGCTTTAAAGAATGTTCTGATGGATTTGTAGGCAGTCAGACAAGGTGCTGTTTGAGGGTTTATTGTTGTTATTATTATTATTATTATTAATTATGTTTTGTTAGAGATGACCTTAGAGGAAATAAGATGGAAAACTAATAAAAGTCATAGAGAACTGCTAAGATTTGTGTTTCTGTAAAAAATATCTACATAGCAAATAGCTCCGACTTACCTACAGGCACATATATGGCATTGGTTCTCTGTGATGAAACTGTCAATACTTTAAAGTCATGTCATAGTTGCCCTATGCACAAAAGGAATTAGAAATCATTTCTGTAATACAAATACAACAAACATGAAATTTTCATCTTAAAGATTATATTAATCATAGTAGCATTTCAGTAACTCCTATATTGTAACAGTGTCAAGGCCAGAAAGAAGGCTGGCTTTTATCTATTAATTAGGACGAGTGGTAGTGAGTGATAGATGCTACCGAATCAAGGAATACATATGTAAATAGAGAATAAAGTACATGCTAAATCAAAAGAGACAATCTTATCTGGGTGCAATTGTACATGCCTATAATCACAATGTTTATGAAGCTGAAGCATGAAGACCTTGACTTCAGGCAAGCCTGGCCAATAGAGGCAGGAAGAAGGAAGGGAGGGAGAGAGGATGGAGGGAGAGAAAGAAAGAAAAGAGGAAGAACAGTAGGACAGGAGGTAGTGAAGGGAGAGTGGAGAACATTAATATAGGGAACATTGACCTGCACAAGTTCAACATATTTAAATGATCGTAAATATTTGCAGATTTTTTGCATTTAAGTGATATGTACCCATGAATCTAATGTAATAATTACTATCTGAAGCATAAAACTTACCTGAAATCCTAAAATTTAAAGCTCTGAAGTGAATGAGAAATATTTTCTACACCTTAGAAATAGATTATGTCTCCTTGATCACTGAAAGGTTAGAATTATTTGTCAATCTGAAGCAAAATCACCTCTATAATTTTTCTACTTATTAATAAGTGCTATAGAAATGAGTTAGGAAACTGTATGGTTTCATTTTTCTATGAGAATATAAAATCCTTTGGTAATGGCCTTCAAAGGGAAATCAATTAAACATTATGTGAAAAAGAATAGTAATTTTTAGTGCTAAAATATGGCATTGATCCCTGTCTTTTTTTCATTTCTAACTTTTTATATAAGGTCATTGTCTATGTCCCAAGCTGAATTGTATACTCAAGCTATCCTTAAGCTCAGAACCATCCTGCAAAGGGGTTATGTGATTTATGTCTCTAAATGTAAATGAAAGCTCCAGTTTGATCATTGTGACATAGAACTAAACATAACGATATTGCTATTCTAATGGTACATATTAAAAAATAAATGTTATTTAAAAATATTGTCCATAAAAATCCCCAAAATAGTATCCTGTACTATCACCAGCTGTGAATAAAAGAGGATTCCTTATTTCAGCCTTTCTCCAATAGACTGAAGATTTGATAATCTTGTGGTTCTCTCTGTTGCAGTAATAAAGCACTGACCAAAACTAATGGGGACGAAAGGATTCATTTGGCTAATACATCTTAATTATAGTTCGTCATCAAAGGCAGGAAGCCAGACAGGCTGAGAGGTAGAAACAGTGGTGGAAAACCACTTGCTGACTTGCTTCCACTCCCATGTTCAGCTGTCTTTGTGATACCTCCTACAATCATCGATCATTGACCCAAGAGTAGGATTATCCACATTAGACTGGACCCTCCCACATAGATCATCAACCAAGAAAGTGCCCCACAGTTGTGTCCACAGGCCAGTGTGACACAGCCAACACTTTAGCTGAGTGTCCCTCTTCCTAGATGTGTCCAAGTTTGTGTCAAGTCGAAAAACTCACCCAACCCAGTTGATCAGCTGTTTAGTGTTATCTTCAATATGTAAGTGTTGAACCTAGCTGTTTCTAAATACTACTTAAGGCAGAAAACACTAAACCCTGAAAAGTTGAAAAGCTTAACCAATTTGGGGAGAAAGCTGTTGTAGAATGTCTACTTTTAATTAAAATTAGCACTATTGGAAATCTGTGTAGGTCCAAAAAATAGTGTCTACCCATATAGTTGTCTTAATATTGTTTTCTTTTAATCAGCAAATTGAGATATGCAATATACATTTGTATATTGTATTTCTTACTTTTATATACTGTATTTCTAAGAAATAGAAATTTTCTTATCATTATTCCTCAAATTGGCAATGGAAATATGATTCTTAGACCTCTTGCAAACGAATTTGCCTCTTATCACAGCCCAAGATGTGGTGGTATTAATCAGGGTTCTCTAAAACTTTAAAATCTTTCCAAGGGCTAAATGTGTGAATTTCTGTGCTTCTACAAGTAGCTCTTGTTACTCAGGAAGCTGGAGATAGATGTTTTCCTTTCGGCCATTGCCTTATCCTCAAAGATTCTTTTCTACACAAGTGATCAAGACTACCTTCCTACAAACTGCTATATTAACATTTTTGCATACCTTGCTTGGCACTGTTAGTTGGGTTTGGTTTCATTTGGTTTGTGGTATTGTTTGGTTTAATATAAGAATCTCACTTGTAGTCAGAGCCAAACTTCAACTCATAATCTGTCTGCCTCAACCTCACAAGTGCTATAATTTCAGACATATTTCAGCACATCTACCTTTTCCCTTTCTTTAAGGGGTTCTGAAATTTTAGTTTGATTTACTTTCCTTCTGGTACGCATCCAACTCTTTGTTGCTTAAGTTGTGGTATTTTGGGGTTTGAGACAAGTATACCACAGCTGTCCCTTGAAGTCTGGATGTCATTCCATTTGCTGCATTTTACTCTTCCTGCAATCAAAATAACATTTCAAGAAGGAACACAAAGATACTAGAGGATAACCTGGTCATTCCATATACAGAAGGACATTAGTTGTGACTTTAAATTAAGATATGCCACATCCTAGCCCACCCCCAATCTTCATTGGATTAAAACAAAGGAAAAGATACCATTTATTTTATTATGCCACAAAACTACAAGGGACGTTTCATGCTTTTGAGCTATTGTAACTACTGTAAAAGATGGAAATCTCAAATAGACATTATGTGACAAGTACATGCGAAAATGATGCAACAAATACATATATTTTAAATTGATGTAACACATCTAGCAATGACTCAAAGCACAAGGAAATATGTTTTAAAAGACAGGTTTCATGATGATTTCTATATATCAAATTCTCCAAAGATAGAATATCAAGGATTGAGATTTTTTTCTTAATTTATAAGCATCAGTTGGTATCTTTGGGAGTTAAGCCGTGAAGCAGAATACTTGGAATGTATTTTATTAATTTCCATAAAACTGCACTTAAAAACTAGAATTTGAGGTATTTATATAATGACAGAGAGGAAGCTGAAATATTGAAAAGAAATTCAGTGGAATATAGAGTCTCCTCAGGAGAAGACTTTTAGGACTGAATACTAAAAATTGTTGTACTTTTGTTAATTATATAGTTGGTTTTATATAAGGAACATGATACAAATTACTACTAAAAGTTCTTTGCTGACAGTCATTCTTTCTGAGAATGTGACAATAGCTTTGAAAGCTTCAAAAGACATTTTAGATTTCTGTATGGCCAAATAACATCAAGGATTGCTTTTACAAAAGTAATAGATTGAACAGTTAAAACAGCAAGGATAAATGTATGATAATATAGTAATTGCGGAGGAGTTAAAAGTTTAAAATTTCATGCTTTCTCTTAAGTACTACATTTATAAATACCATTTGCTCGGTGTGCCTATTAACCCAAAGGCTAGTGTAGATGCAAGCCCCTGTGTACCTCAGTCCTTTGTTTCTAGTCATATAATCATATTTTCAACACTTCAGTAGCTACATGAAAGAGCTGGGTTGTGTGACCCTCTCTTGTCATGAATTATAGGACTTGCCACTTAATTCCACCTTTTGAATCATCTTACCTTCATTAGCCTTTATGTCATTCATATTTTTAAGAACACTTAAATCCTTGGAAGACAATAGGGCAAAACTTAATTAACAAGAACAGGCTTACTTTTGTTCTGATATTGATCTCACTGTATCATCATGAAAAAACATCTAAAACTTCATTTCTAAACCTTCCTCACAGGAACTCTAGAGATGTTTGAATCCCAGTATTTGGAAGAATATGTGTCCCTACAGAAAGTGGTGAGTTTTTCTTCCTTTCATTCCTGTGGTATGTAAGAATATTATTTGAGTGCAGAAGCTCCAATTTGATATCATGGAAAAAGACTTGTCTACAAGGAAATTTGAGCTGTTGAGTCCAGGAAAGAGAAACGCAGACATCTTGAGCTTTAATCACATTTCAGATTAACATCAGCACTCCTCGTTTATGGTTTCTAAGACTATGAGATCTCTATGTACTTTACATAGGAAACACTAAAAGTACATTTTTTATTTACCAAGCTATCTACATCAGTAGAATTTTGAAATTTAAGGGATTAAAGTTATTATAACAAAGAATTAATCTCCATGACAAAACATATATTTTATAAGCTATATTATATGTATAGATATCATGTACATATGTATACTCATACACATGTTTGTCACTGCATATATATGTATGTATATATATTTATACATACATTTATACATATAAATAAGCACACATATATGCTTATTCACATTGGAATTGTGTTTCTCACACTAAGATGTAAAATTTTAGTTTTTAGCCTAACAACTTGATAGAATTTTCTATTTACTGCCTATTTACCTATTAGAACAGTGATACCTGTTTCAGACACTGAATACTGAAGTAGTAACTTGTGTAATTAATTCTTTTGTTATATACATGTGTAATTTGAGTTAAATAAACATCTTATCTATTATCTCTGTTTAATTAACAGAATTACTGGGCCAAAGATGACAATCAGTCATAATGCCTCTCATCTAATTCACATTGAAATAAATTGAATCATACAGTGTTTTTAGCTCTGCCATAAACATAGGGCACAGAAACTGAAAACAATGTCACATATTAGCAATGTTATAGAATTTTGATCATGTTCAAATAAAAATATTTCATGAATATATGCATTTTCACACTTACTGTGGGTCTTTAGTTCATGTGGCTCTATGCTTATAGAATACCTTAATTCATACTCAGTTCTTCTGACCCAGCCTTACTCAGTTAGAGTGAATATGATATGTAGCTTAATCATAGAATATTGAAAAGAAACTATTGACTCAAACAAGTGTTGGATTTTGAAATTACATAATATGATGAAGTATGTTAGTAGATATAAAACTATTCAGAAGCCAGTCTAGAAAAAGAGTTATTTCATCTAAGGAGCTTGGATATTCTGGGAGATTATTTGATCAAAGTTCAGCAATATTTTGCTGCCTCTTGATATCAAACACCAAAATGATTATTGGCCTATGTACAGTCTAAATGATGAGGTTATGTATGTACAAAGGATCCATGGCATTCCTAAATACAGTTAATATAGAATTAAGTGTGAGAACAAAGATAAAGGAATGGGGCAAACCTAACTGAAAAAAATTAAATAAATAAATAATGCTAGTGAGATGTTTGTTGCTATATGTCAACTAAAATACAAGATGAAAATATATGGTTTGAAAGGAAAGAAAGAAAAGACCATTTTGTACATAGAAGATATTTAATTCATGATTTCATTGGCACTTTATACGTGTCAATTCTTTTTGTCATTTTGCTTGAACTAGTCATATTCCTTTGTCTACATAGTAGCTACAACAGTATTATGTTTCTGTTCTCCTTGAGGATCATCTGCTATATATTGCAGCCACCCTTACTTTATTTAATGAAGACTTGGAAACTGAATGTCACCTTCTTACATATTGTATGCTCCCACTGATAATGGCTTAATTTGGTATGAATCAAATGATGGCCCAAAAAGTCCTCACTTTTTAGTAACAAGGTAGAGAATTTAAGAATTATCATATAACATTCTGAATTATTCAGTAAGAACCATGAATAATTAATGCCAAGGAGTACAACAAAAGCCATCACAGCTTGCTTTACTGAGAGGCTCCCTCAGAAGATAGGTGTTATTGATTTTCAAAAGAGAGCTTTGGAATTGAGAGTTCCAAAAGCAGTAAGTGAAGCAATTTATAAACGAAGTCTACACATGAATAAATAATACTAGAATGAATGAGTCACCTTACTAAAGAAATACTTCATAAGGAGGATAGAAATAATGGTCAGTCAAGTACTCCCTTAAATGTATTGAGTGATCATGGGACCAAAATGATACAGCAATTAGAAAGACATTGGGGAGAAAATTGTACTAAAACATAATGTGGAAGTTGAGTCTCCTCCCATCAGTCAGGAGATTCAGTCAGAAGTGTATACATTTGGAAATTGAGTTGCCTCGCAAGTGGTTTTTTTTTACATTTATTTATGTATTTATCTGTTACGAGAAGCTTTTTCTTTGTTAGCCGCTTTGGTATATCCCCTGCCAGCCGCCTGGGCTCTGACGCTTTCTAGTCCCCAAATAAACACACAAGACGCTGTATTAATTATGAAGCTGTTGGCCTTGCTTGTTTCTTACTAGCTAGCTCTGACTTAAGTAATTATCCCATAATTGTTAATCTAAGTATGTCTCTTACCGGAGAGGTTTCCGGGCTTCCTACCCCAATGGCATTACATCTCGAACTCTCTTGTGTTTCTCCTTCCCAGAATCCTCCTGGACTCCTAGTCCCTCCTATCTTGGTTCCTATAGGCTCAACAGTACTTTATTGACAAATAACAGGCAAATAACAGGACTTCCCCAACATCTCCTCTTTTCTGTTTAAACAAAAAGAAAGGTCTTAACTTTAACATAGTCAAATTGTATATGACAGAACAGTTATCAAGTAAGAACACAGTTACAACATTTTGTCTATTAACATTTAGCAAGATCTAAAGAAAATATCATCCATCCCATCCTTGTGAGTCCAAAGTCCTATATGTAGCTTATCTTTTATCATCACTAAGGAAAACTATAATTATAACTATCTGTCTTCAACTCCATCAAAGACCACAGAAGGATAATATATAAACACTAGGATTGACAGAGGTATCTTACTGCCTGGACAGTCACCCGAAGTTCCTCTGTAACGTTGGGGCATCCATCTTCAGCCCATAGGCCAAAATGTGTCTGGAACACTTCTCAGCAAAGCAGGAAATTTCAAACTGTCCATCTATGCTGGCAGTCTGTCAGTCATTTTTCTTTGTCCTGTAGAAAGTCTCTTAGACTCTTTCATGAAGCAGGAACCCTGTAAGACTGAGTTCAGCAGTCACTTTCCTGTGGGTCCTGCATGTCCAGTTTATACAGCAACAGTCAAACAGTACAGGCAAGAGCAGTTTCTTGCCCAAATGGCTAATCTTGCCATGTTGAAAGCAAACTCCATAACAAGTTTCTTCGATGCCCATCTTCCACTCAGACATAATTGGTGCTGCCAGGAGCAGACATTTCTCATTGTCAAGAAAAACCCTAAACCATTTTAAATGCCATTTTCTGAAGGTCTTTGAAAGGTTTGAAGACTATTTATCTGTCTCAAATACATCTCTATATATCTAGAAAACCTAACTTACCTAACTATAAATTCTGTTATAAGTAACTATCTATAGTCTGTATTCAATTATGCATTACATTTTAAAAGATCAGTATAAGCACAATACTTAATCAAGATGAGAAATATAAGCATCACAAAATTGACCTTGATTTTGTCTCAGTAAATGAAAAACAATACCCATACCATAATTCCCTTTTTTACCATTAAAAGAGATTGACTGTGATCACTAGCCAATTATAAACAATCCCATTTAAATGAAAACAAAGATTTATAAACAAGATGGGAATTGGGACGTCGCTCATTCCAAACTGCTTCCTGCTGGAAGGGGGCGCCGTTCATACCATGGGGATCATGACAAAATGCAGAAACCTGTATAAGTCCATATTTTCGGGGTCTGTAAGACTGCATCATCTTAGCTGTTTCAATTGTTGGAACATCTGATCCACTGCTTCCGGGGGTCTTGGTTCGTCAAACCACAAAAGCCTGGAAGGAATCCTCAGCTTTTCATTTTCTGTGGAAACATAAACTAAAACTCCTTTTCCGAGTAACATATACTTATACTTAATTTTTGAAGTCAAGGCATTTTCAAAAGATAGAAGTTGGATTAATTCAGCAGCATTTATAATCAAGTGTACTTTAGCATTTGTTCCTTCCTTAGCAATCAAAAAACTGAAAAACACAATAGCATACAGTATCCAGACTCTCTGTGTATTTTCCATCTTTACGTGGCTTATTTATTTACCTATTATTACTCTATTTCTTTTAGTTTTATTTATTTTTCTCTGAGACAGGGTTTCTCTTTGGAAACCTGCCTGCCTCTGCCTCTGGAGCAATTCCTACCGGTGTGTGCCACCACAGCCAACTTTTGTATTTATTTACCACTTTGTCGTTTCATTTTCTCTCTCAATCTCACGTATATTTTTAAACACACTGTAAACTTTTAGAGGTTTTTCTTTATCCAAGTCTGACTTTACTGTAAATCTTTATGTTTTTCTGGCCACGTGTCTTATCTGTAAAACCGCGGCTGTTTTAAACTGACGTTTTCAAGATGGCGGGCGTAAGCGTGACTCCAGCTCACTGCCTCAGTGTATGCTGACATCCAGCAAATGCTGCCACTTCCAGCTGTATGTACACACCTTTTAATCGTTAGCAGAGTCTCTTAAAACAACCTTGCTGGTTTTTTTTTCTTTTTATGCCGAGTCAGGAAGACTCCATTAAGCGAGCTGTGTGAATCTCAGCTTGTCGCTAGCAAAACAGAGCACACCTGAGAAAAATGCTGCTACCAAAATCTGTGCCTCTCTCCGTTCTTCTGTTTCTAAAATTCCTTTAAAGCTTTTGTCATTCTACGTGGAAATTCAATCCCGCTCCTGATCACCATACTGTAAAGAGAAGCTTTTTCTTTTGATAGGGGCCTTCCCGCCCACCTGGTTCCAGATCCGCATCAGTCCCAAATAAACACACAGGAGGCTATATTAATTATGAAGCTGTTGGCCTTGCTTGTTTCTTACTGGCTAGCTCTGACTTAAGTAATTACCCCATAATTGTTAATCTAAGTATGTCTCTTACCGGAGAGGTTTCCGGGCTTCCTACCCCAATGGCGTTACATCTTGAACTCTCTTGTGTTTCGCCTTCCCAGAATCCTCCTGGACTCCTAGTCCCTCCTATCTTGGTTCCTATAGGCTCAACAATACTTTATTGACAAATAACAGGCAAATAACAGGACTTCCCCAACATTTATCTATTATTCTACATATTTGATGTACATCAGGAATACAGTTTATTTTACATTTTTTTAGTTAGATGTGTGTGTGTGCCTGTCTGTGTGTGTCTGTTTGTCTGTGCATGCATGCCACAGCATACATGTAATGGTCAGAGATCAGCTTTCGTAAGTTAGTTGTCTTCTGTCCACCATGTACTTTCTGAAGATCACATTCCAGTCATCAGGCTTGAGCATGATCACCTGCTGAGCCAACTTTCTATCCCAGTAATGCAATTCAGACTAAACTTTGTTTACTACATATGGGTATTCTCAAATTCACTCCCTACCTCAGGTAGTGGTGGGGAAGAAGGACTTTCAGCAGATAGAATCCATGACCTTCAGCTGACACATCATGTCTTTGGTCTAAAATACAACAATCACACCATTTAGGTTATTTACCAAACTTATTTTTCCCATAAATCTTAAAAGGCCTATCTACCTTGCTAAAGATATTTAACACTTATCCTTAATAAAATTCTATAACTAAGTAGGTATATATCTGAAATGGATGTATGCCTCTCCTTTACAACCACGTAAATATCTTACTTTCTGTCCAGTGAGCTTCTACAAAGAAGAGGTCTAAGTCATGTACTTCAGTAAAACATTCAGGAGGCTAAGGCAAGAGAATTGTAAGTTCAAGGCTAGCCTTGTCTACATAGAAAAATAATAACAAAACTAATAATAAAGTAAGAGATCACTATACAGAAGTCCAAGTTGAATTATCATTCACACTTAGAAAGTGTGATAACTTCTAGCATGAACTGAGTATTAGCCAATGGGCTAAGCAAATGTCTATAATTGTTTTTCTAAAAGAGCTATGTGATAAATCCTGATTTTTTAATAAAATATTTAGACTCCCTCACAAATACTCACTTGTGAATTTGTATAGTTAAAGTGATTGTATGAACTATTCATGAACAATTAATAAATGGACACTAGTCTGTATTTGAACAAGATTAAAAGTATATTTTAAACATACCCCACGTCCCTTTGAATTGTGCTGATAGTTTTCTGATACTTAGCATAGTTAAGATGAATGCCCCATGTAAATTATATGTGCCATTTGCTACCACCCCTGAGGTTATCTGAAATGCAATGGACATCTAAAATGTGTATTCAATTAACAACTTATACTATATGGAAACTGCATGAAATAGATTGGATCCTAGGTAGTTAACTTCACAGAATACCATGCCCTAGTTGATTTTCACTATGGAAAAATCAAAGCAAATAAAGTAGTCCTGCAAGAATGAAAAGTAAACCTAACCAGTTTTTTTTCATTTCAGTATATATGTGAATGCCAGAGAAGACTAAGCATTGTGTTATGTAATGCATTATAAAATTGGATATTTGATTCAACTAATTTTCCATTTCAGGATTGATCATAATTTCAACAAGATTACTTCTGTCTCTTAGTAACATTATCAAACATGAAAAGTACAGATGCATTAACAAAATTAATCCCTGTATAGTTATATGATTTAAATGATATTCAAGCAAGTCTTTTACTTTTTCACAAACTGCAAATTGCCTTGCTTATAGAACCAATTGCCTCCAATATCACTGGCATAGGAGTATATAGAATTAATTATATGAGTGATGCCATTCACAAAAGCCATAGGCTTGTGAACTATGTTGATAGTTAATCTTTAGTGAGACCAGAGCAATTGAAAATCACAAAAGGGGCAGTTACACTGCTGGGCATATCATCCATGATATAGATGTTATCTGGGCATTAAGAGAAGAAAATAATAGGGAGAGAAACTGATTCTTTGTCCTCTCTCAGAAATTTAGACAAGAATCTCCCACGTCTTCTTTGAGACTAACCTAATTTCATGCTCTTGATAAAAGCCCTTTCATCCTGCTCTCTACTCAGTGCAGATGGGGAACAGCTGGCCACCCCTCTCATTACAATTTCCTTCAAATATATGATGGCAGTAATTACATTACATTTTGACTGTGTTCCTCAGTCTCAATAATTCAGGATACTAAATTGTAACATAAAATTTTTATGAAATTACCTCATTTCTAATTTTAGAAAACTGATTCATTAGTGACATTAAATGCTGGATTTTCCCCCCTTTAAATGGGATAGTCTGCTGCATAGAAATTTTCACCCATGTACAGTGGTCCCAGATGTGACTTGAAAATCAAAAATTCACTCATTCTGTCAGAAAATACTGTTAGCATAGATAGTGACTTTTGAGTGGCAAGTTCTATGTTCCATGTTGTCAACATGACAGAAAATTCACAAAAATAGACAGTAAAACCATGAAGCTAACATTTGATAGAAGGTAAAGAAAATATGTAATTTCATGTCACAAGAAAGAGACCAAGATAAAGAAGTAAACAGTGGGGGAAAGGCTAAAATTTTCATATCTGTTCTCACTTACTTGTATAATTTATCTATATTTTCCAAATTTCATTATTTCATCTGGAAAATTGTTACATAAATATTGTCTACTGTATAGAAAGGCATGTAGGACAGTTTAAGAAAATATTTTTGTTGGTTTGTTTTTTCTTCAGATTTTTTATTTAAATTAGAAACAATCTTATTTTACATATCAATCACAGTTCCCTCTCCTTCTCATTTTCCCATGCTCCCCATCAACCCCTCATCTCATCCCACTTTTCCTCCCCAGGGAGGGTGAAGCCTTCCATGGGGGATCATCAAAGTCTGTCACATCATTTGGGGCAGAAAATAATTTCAAAATCACTTAAGGTAGTATCAAAGACTTCATAGGAGTTCACTAATAATAGTGCTAATTACTTTGGCTAGTATTTATTATCACTAATTTCAACTGAGAAAGTAGTTGATGATTATTTGGATCATCATGAATTTTGTCTGTAGTTGCATACTGCAAAGGAAGTGGAAAGTTTTGCATGCCATCAACATATGTGCACATAAATTACCTCTTTTGTTATCATTATGTATTAATTAAATTGATAGACTATTGGACAAGCGTTATGTGGTGGGTCAAATGATTATAATGGTAGTTCCCATTCTCCCCATATTATCACAACAAAGCATTGTTAAGACTCCATTCTGTGCTCTCCAAGATACAAATATTACTCCTATGAAGAAATTTATCTTCTGTGGTGGATAAAACAACCAACATGTAAAATAAATTTGTATTGGGAATAATTGCTTTCTTTAACCTACTAGTTTTCTTCTAGCAAAATATGCACATTAACCTGTGAGTTTATAAATTTAGTATTATTACTTCTATGATTTTAGGGAAATAATCTATAAGGTAAAACTGTTAATAGAGATACATTTTTGCTTGGTATTTGCTGAGGGTTACATTCATTTCCAACTTTCAAAGCTGAAGACATTCATGATCTGTGAGTGGAGAAAGTGAGACTGGACTAGACATGGGCTTTTAAAACCTCAAAGCCCACCCCAGTAACACACTTCCTCCAACAAGTATACACCTCCTAATTCTTCCTAAACATTCCCACCAACTGGAAAGCAAACATTCAAACATATGACTGTGGGGAGCCATTCTTATTCAAACCACAACAAGGCTACAATAAATAACATGAGTTTTCATTGATAATTTCACAATAAATGGGTCTCAACTATTATTACAAATTGTTGATTTATGTTTTTCAAACATCAAACATGAATACTGGTACCTATGAAATAGATTTTTGTACTATTGAATGCTGTTTGGGGTGAGAGATCTTTCATATCTTTAATGAGAATAGAAATCCATATCTACAATGATAATTGCATCAGAATTTCTCAACTTATTTTTCCCCAAATTGTGGTGTAAAACACCTTCTTATATCAAGGCTTTTCCATGGTGTTTGATGTGCAATCCACAAGAGCACATTAAATTCATTGGCCAATGTAATTCCAGTACAAAGGAAGCCTTGAGACAGCAGAAATATTTCTGCAAGCTGGAGCATTAAGGCCCTGACTAGAACATATTCATAGCCCTGTAGGGATGTAGCAGTGAGCATGTAAGCATTCCCAGGCAGAATTATGTAGGGCTCTACAATTTAACAGAGACCATAAAGACATTAAAGTGCATTAAATATGTATCTTCACATGTTTATACCTACTATAACTTATCATCTTAAAATAGAGCCTGCCTCCTCCTAAGTATAAACTAGCAAGTTGGGTGAATGTTTTCCAGTTTATTAACAGTACATATAGACTGATTCCATTTAAAACTAGTATGGAGGTTTTCTTTTCTAAAGGTTTTTCTTAAAACTAAGGAAGAATACAGCAACTGGTTTGATGAATACAGAAATAGATGATATCCAGCACCCCACTCTCTTTAAGTTAAAAGTTTATAATGTGACAACTATGAAGATTTATTGTTCCATGTGTAACAGAATGGAAAGACCTTTGCAGTATAATTAGAATTCTTAGTAAACATAACAGTAATGCCTTATCAAATCTTGCTTGGGAGGCAAGAATAACTCAAGGGACAAATCCAAGTTTGATTTCCCTCTCAAGAAATCATTCTAGGAGGAGGGCAATTTGCATACTAGAGATTGCAAAGAAAGAATCAACCTGTAGCTGCTGAAAATATAAGTCAGATATGGATAATCATGGAAATAAAACAATATGGCATTTGATTTTTAGCTTAAAATTCTTATAGACACATTTCTGGTCTCACATATTCCTGAAATTACTTAGGTTTATTATTTTCTTTTGTTTTATAATTTACTTATATTTTTATTTCTTTTTACATCCCAACCACAGTTCTCTCCCCCCACCATTCCACCCAACACCCCCTCTTCACCACCCTGCCTCCAGCTGACCCCCAGTCCACTCCTCACAGGTTAGGACTCCCATGATGAATCAACAAAGTCTGGCACAATAGGTTGGGGCAGGGCCAAGACCCACTCCCAGGCATTAAGGCTGAGCATGGCATCTCACAATAAGGAATGGGCTCCAACAAGCTATTTCATGTACCAGGTTTGTATCATGATCTTACTGCCATGGCCCCCTGAAATAGTTCAAGCTTCACAACTGTCTCTCACATATAGAGAACCTAGATTGATCTCCTGAAGTCTCCACAGCTGTTCTTCTAGAGTTCATGAGTTTCCACAAGATTGGTTCAGCTGTCTCTGTAGATTTCTCCATCATGATCATATACTCCCTCCTCCCTCTCTTCCACTGGATTCCCAAAGCTCAGTCTGTATCTTGGTTGTACATCACTGTGTATGCGTCTATAAATCACTGGATTAAGGTTGTATGATGATAGGTGGAGTATTCACCAATCTTATTACAGAGGTAGGCCAGTTCAGGAATCTTCTCCACTATTACTAGGAATCTTAGCTGGGATAATCCTTGTGGATTCTTGGGAATTAACCTAGCACCAGGCTTCTCCCTAAGCCCATAGTGGTTCTCTCTATTAAGATGTCTCTTTTCCACTGTATCCCTCCCCCATAGATCAACCTGCTCCCTCATGTTCCTTTGCCACCCACCCTGTCCCCAGTTTATCCAGATCTCATTTAATTTTCCTTCCCAGGGTTATCCATATGTCCCTCTTAGGGTCCTCTTTGTTACCTAGCTTCTCTGGAACTATGAATTGTAGCCTGGTTATCCTTTGCTTTACATCTAATACCTGTTTTATGAGTGAATGCATACCGTGTTTATGTTTCTCAGTCTGGGTTACCTAGTACCTTCCATTCGCTTGCAAATTTCATGAGGTTATCTTTTTTCTTTTCTTTTCTTTTCTTTTTTTTTGGTTTTTTTGAGAAAGGTTTTCTCTATATTGTTTTGGAGGTTGTCCTGGAACTCACTCTGTAGACCAGGCTGGCCTTGCACCACCAACATCCGGCATGAGGTTATCATTTTTTATAGCTGTGTAGAACTCCATTGTATAAATGTACCACAATTTCTTTAGCCATTCTTCCACTGAGGGGCATCTAATTTTCAAGTTCTAGCTTTTACAAATAATGCTGCTATGAATACTGTTGAACAAATGTCCTTGAGCATCCTTTGGGTATATGCCCAAGTGGTATCATTGGGTCTTGAGGTAGATTGTGTCCTAGTATTCTTAGAAACTGCCATACTGATCTCCAAAGTGGGTGTACAAGTTTGCAGTCCTACCAACAAAGAAGGAGTGTTCCCCTTATTCCACATCCATTCTAGCATCCATTTTTGATCTTAGCCATTCTGTTAGGTATAACATGATATCTCAGAGTCATTTTGATTTTAATTTCCCTAATTATTAAGGATGTTGGATGCATTCTTAAATGTATTTTGCCATTTGAGATTCTTCTGTTGAAAATTCTGTTTAGATCTGTACCCCAGTTTTCAATTGGGTTATTTTGATGTCTGGTTTCTTGAGTTCTTAATATATTTTAAGATCAGCTCTCTGTCAGATGTGGTATTGATGAAGATATTTTCCCATTCTGTAGGTGCCATTTAGTCTTATTGATAGTGTCCTTTGCCTTAAAAAGCTTTTCAGTTTCAGAATGTTCCATTTATTGATTGCTGAGTTCAGTGTCCGAACTACTAGTACTATATTTAGGAAGTGGTCTCCCATGCCAATGCATTCTAGGCTACTTCCCACTTCTTTTTCTATCAGGTTCAATGTAGCTGGATTTATGCTGAGGTCTTTGATCCACGTGGATTTGAGTTTTGTGCAATTTTGGCCTCTTTGTCAAAAATCAAGTATTCATAGGCATGTAGATTAACGTCAGGGTTGCCAATTCAAATCTACTGATCCACTTGTCTGTTTTTATGACTATACCAAGCTGTTTTTATTATTATAGCTCTATAGTAGAGTTTGAAGTCAAGGATGGTGATGCCTAAGAAGTTATTTATTGTACAGGGTTGTTTCAGCTATTCTGAGTTTCTTTGTTTATTTATTTGTTTTGATTTGAAAGAGTATTGCTCTTCCAAAATCTGTGAAGAATTGTGTTGGAATTTTGATGGGTATTGCTTTGAATCTGTAGGTTGCTTTTGGTAGGATTACCATTATTATTATGTCCATCCTACCTATCCAAGAGCACAGAAGATATATCCATTTTCTTATATCTTCATCAATTTCTTTCCTTAGGGAATTAAAGTTCTTGTCATACAGGTTTTTCCCTTGTTTGGTTAGGGTCACCCAAGATATTATATATTTGTGGCTATTGTAAAGGGTGATGTTTCTCTGATTTCTTTCTCATATATGTAACCATCCTGGAGCCTTCATACAGTGAATGATGAAGCAGAGGCAAACACCCACAGTTAAACACTGAACTGAACCCATGAAACCCAGTTACAGAGAGAGAGGAGCAATGAGCAAATTGGCAAAGAATGTGCTGACAAAACCAGCAGAGACAGCTGATCTGAACAGGGGAGAACTCTTGGACCCCATACGGACAGCGCGGAGGCCAGCATGAGACTGATCTGGACCCCCCCCGAATGTGAATGTCAGTGAGAAGGCCTGGGCAACCTATGGGGCCCTGAGCAGTGGATCAGTGTCTATCCCTGGAATACAAACAGTCATCGTGTGCACATCGCACAAAGAGGGATGTTCTCACTCACTCTTAAGGGAGTGCCTGGCCCCTACCCTGAGTGAAATGACAGACTCTAGATATCCCCTATGTGGAAGGACTTGGCAATAAGGTGGGAGGCTGGGGGGGATGGTCGGGGTGCAGGAGGAAGAGACGGAGAGGGAACTGGGATTGACATGTAAAACAAGCTATTTAAAATTAAAATAATTAAAAAAAGAAAATTGAATTAGGGACAATAAAGAAAACACAAACCGAAGGAATTATGGAGATGGAAAACCTGGGTAAACAAACAGGAACTACAGATGCAAGCATAACTAGCCGAAAGTGAGAGATGGAAGAGAGAATCTCAGGCACTGAAGATACGATAGATGAAATAGATTTATTGGTCAACAAAAACATTAAATATAATACAGTCATAACACACAACATCCAGGAAATCTGGGACACCATGGAAAGACAAATCTAAGAATAATAGGCATAGGAGAAAGTGAAGCAAATGGACTTTGGGCACTTATCCAACAATGAGAGATGTACTCTCACCCTGGACTCTCGGGGGAGGGTCTAGGCCCTGCCCTGGATGAAATGACAGACTGTGGACACCCACATGGAGCGCCTCACCCTCCCTGGGGAAATGTGGGGATATTGGGGAGTTTGGGGAAGGGCACGGAAGGAGGGGAGGGAAACAGAGAGGGACCTGGAACTGACTTGTGAAGCAACCTTGTTTCTAATCTAAATTTAAACTTAAAAATAAATAATAATAATAATAAAATAAATAAATAAAAAATTTTAAAAAAGAAGCAGTCATCAAAAGTCTCCCAACCAAAAAAAAAAAAAAAGCAAGGGCCAGATTGTATCAGAGCAAAATCCTACCAGAAATTCAAAAACCAGCTACCAAAACTCCTCAAATTGTTCCACACAAACTCTTTTTAAAAGCTACAATTACCTTGGTACCCAAGCCACACAAAACTAAGAAAGAGAACCACACACCAATCTCCTTCATGAATATTGATGCACAAATACTCAGTAAAATACTGTCAAACCAAATCCATGAATACAAATTATCCCAGAGATGGAGAGATGGTTCAACATATGAAGATATGTCAATGTAACCCATCATATAAACAAACTGAAAAAGAAAAACCACATGATCATCTCACTAGATGCTGGAAAATCCTTTGACAAAATCCAACACCCCTTCATGAAAAAAGTCTTGGAGAGATCAGGGATAAAAGCATCATACCTAAACATAATAAAGGCAATACACAGCAAGCCATGTATATCGGGAGGAATGGGAGGAAGGAAGGGAGAGGAAACTGGGATTAGTAGACAAAATGAGATTTTTTTTTGTTTTGGTTTTTCGAGACAGGGTTTCTCTTTATTGTTTTGGAGGCTATCAGTCCAGCCCAGCCTCGAACTCACAGAGAACCTCCTGCCTCTGCCTCCCGAGTGCTGCAGCTTCAATGAGCCTGGTGGAGCAAAGGTCAGTGGGATGGGGTAGGTCATCCTGTGTCCTCTGGTAACCTAACTGCAGATTCTATCTTTGTCTTTCACATTCTACCTTCTATGGTACAAGCCTACGCCCTAGACTAGGCAGATAAGCCACAGGTCTGTTTTCTCAGAACTTGCTTCCTATCTTAAGATGCAGTATTTCAGAATTTGTGACCTGGAGTCATGACTTCTCTATGAAGACATGGTAATGCTATGGCTGAATTATGGTGAAGGCTCCTGACACACACACACACACACACACACACACACACACACACACACACACACCAGAATTGTAAGAAAGAATAAACCCTTTCTCAACTATTTTATTCAAACTTCAATTTATTGCTATTTGTCACCATTAAATTATATAGTGGGTGATTGCTAGAACCAAGATACATTTACTCATAAAACTGCATATTAAGTGCAGTTTTAGAATGATGAGTCTAAGACGTCCCTTATTTTGTTATATTTTTATTTCTGTGAATTTTTTAATAAAAGTAAACACATCATTACTGATATTTTAAAATATAAGAAATTATATCCTTTTTTAAGCAGATGAATTTTTTATTTAAATTGGAAACAACATGTCAATCCCAGTTCCCTCTCCATCTCTTCCTCCCCTGTCCCCCACTAATTCCCTATACCATCCCCTTTCTACTCCCCAGGGAGGATGAGGCCTTCTATGGGGATCTTCAAAGTCTTCCATATCATTTGGATCAGGGCCTAGGCCCTCCCCTGTGTGTCTAGGCTAAGAGAGCATCCCTCTACAGAATGAACTCACAATGAACTCATTATTTTGCTTGGGATAAATACTTATCTACTACCAGAGGTCCCATGGATTGCTGAGGCCTCCTCACTGACACCCACATTCAAGCAGTCTGGATCAGTCCTATGCTTGTTTTCCAACTATCAGTCTGGAGTCCATTGTGTACAGGCTTACCACCCTGAATATGTCTGATCTCATCTAGTCATATCTTTTAGAATGAAAAACTCAATTTTAAACTTTGAATGAACATTGTGCTACAGCAGGAACTTAACAGAAGTAGGAAAAGGAGACTTCTCTATTTATTTATTAATCCTTTTTTTAAAAAACCAACTCACTAAAAGCTGACAGACAGTACAAGAAATAAAAATCACATGCCAATCTCTATTAATATTAATGAAGATCTTAGTATAAAATTCATTTACAATAATTGTACATCCAGACCACCCTGGATTTTTTCTAAAAATAAAAGTTTGGTTTACTCTCCCAAAATGGATTTATAGAATTGACCACATTAACCTAAAGAAGATTTTAAAAAATAGAATTATGTTTGATGAAATCTAAAACTTAATCTCTTAGAGACAACTTAGCCTAATTTTCCTCCTTCTCTATGTACTGAGATAAATCAATCTGAGACAAAATTCCTGTCTCTAAATTTCCTAGAACTGAAAGTCTGAAGTCAGGGTATGGTCAACCATCTTGGGTGAGGTTGCTTAGGATACTGGCTTTACTGGTATCCTGTCAGCTCTGCTAGTTCCATTCCTAGGCACAGTTAATTATATGCTGTGGTGGCTTTTCTGGGGAAGGGGGTAGACTTTCTCCAGGCTGGGGAAGGTCACCATCTCCATAGCATAGAGCAACCCTAAGCCTGAGGTGAATAAGCCTGAGGGACAAATCATTGGCTGGTAGAAGTTGCTGAATAAACAGTCCAACTTGTACTTGTGGTGATTACCACAGCCATGGACTTCAGTATCTGAATACTTGGTTCCCAGTTAGGAGTGCTGTTTGGGTGAACTTAAGAGGCAGAGCCTTGTTGGAGGAAGTATACCACTTGGGGTGGCTTTGAAGTTGCAAAACCTCCAGCCATTCCCAGATTGCTTTTTATGTTCTGTATTTGAGAGAAAAAAAATGTGACCTTGCTGCTCTGGCTGCCATACTTGTATGCTGCCATGCTTCCCAGCCACAGTAGACCCCTACCCTTCCGAAACCATAAGCCCAAATAAACTCTGTCTCCTGTTAGTTACTCCTGTCATGGTGTTAATGTTTTTTGTTTTTTTGTTTGTTTTTCATAGCAATAGAAAAGTAACTAAGACAATACTCCAATTAAAATAGCTCCAAATGTGTTCTCTACTTCTTAGGCTGAAAAGACATGGCGAAAGCAGGTCGGGTCCCAAAAGGAGCTGACACAAAGTTGCCCTTCAGAAATGAGCCTTATTACTAGGGAGGTGACCTTAACCATGGGAGGCATATAATGGCTTTGAGGCAGAAGAGCACTAGAAAGGCATATTATAACATGAATGGAGCCTTAAACAGAAAGAAAAACCTCCTCCTAAAACCTGGGAAAGAGCATCATTAAGGAGGGAAGCAAAAGTAAGCATAAAAGTGATAGCTGGTGTGGTTTATCTCCCCCCCCCGCCAGATAATAAGTTTCCCCAGAAAACAAGTTTCCCCACTGACACAGTAAGCTGTTTCAAGATAAATTACAAGTAAACCAACAAAACTATTGAGAACAAAGCCACTCCCAGGCAGGTTGGTTCACGGGCCTCAAAGTACAAGGTCAGAGAAGTCATGCTCCTGAGTCAAGGTAGGGGGGTTTTATAGACCTTAGGCAAGGGGAGAAGATATGCCATCCAGGTGCTGGGACTGTGCCCAGGTATAGTCAAGAGCTATGTCCCAAAACAGGCACTTGGATGCCATTCCTTTGTTCAGAGTTTTCTCAGTGCAAGGGTGCTGAATAAAATAGGACAGATAGATTTTCCAGCTTGTGCAGGGGTGAGCTGGAAGCTCCAACCACGCAACAATTACAGACAAAATGACAGAAAGATGTTCAGAGAAGAGTCATGAGAATTATTCCAAACAAAGGAAAATATCTGACTTTTACATTCTTTTTGGAGGGGAGCGGTTGGAAGATCCATACCATGTGATTTAGTCTGAGACTGCCTACATGACAAGGAGCATGAAGGAACAGGGGACTAGAGTAGAATAAATGAAGAATTGAAAACCAATAGTCTAGACTTCTGAAAGTATCTGTCCCCTTGAGAGATGAGGGTGGTCATAGCGTTGTTCTTTCAGCTGTGGGATCTGGCTGCTTAGCCTGAACAGCATCTGGCAGGGCAGGCCTAGCATCTGAGAATATTGTCTCACGAGCTCCCTGTGGATGTGAACCCTGACTCTCAGAACAGTAAGTAGCTCAAGACCACAGTTTACTGGTTCCCTTCCCTCCATCCTTCACCTTCCCTAACCCTAAGTGCCTTCTCTGGATCATTTTAAGATAAATTCCTTGCACATATCCCTCATTCCAGTGTTTAATGCTAGAATAATACAAACCAAGACTCTGTCTTCCCCTTTCCTGTTTCTTATGTAAAAACGCATCACTAAAGCCTAAACGGAATGCCTACCTTTCAAACACATAATAAGAATTAGGTACTAAAAACGAATTTCCTGGTGGGTGTTCTGCTGATGTGATGAAGACCATAGCCAAAAGCAACTCAGGGGAGGAAAAATTCTGTTTAAGTCTGTACTTGCATCTCACGGTCCATCACTGAGGCAAGTTGGGGCAGGCGCTGAAGCAGAACCCATGGAGGAATATTGATTCCTTGTTTGCTCACTAGCTCACTCTCAGGTAGCTTCCTCACACAGACCAAACCCACCTGCCTGGAGATGGTACCACTTCTAATGGGCTAGCCATCCCACACACATTACCAATCAAGACAATCCTTCACAGACGTGGCTGCAAGAACAGTGAAAGAGTACAGCAACCCATTCAGAAAAATATCCGCCATAGTCTCTTGTGAAATTTTCCCATAGATTAGTCAACTCTGGGAAGTCTTTATTGATTTATGGTTGGTAAAAACTAGATTATTTTCTGTGACTGGTATGCAAATGCTTGCTTCTTTGATCACAGACTAATGGCATAACACCCAGCTCAAACACCACTGTGGGCAAAGTTAAATGTGTGTGTGTCTCTGTATGTACATGTGTATGCTTGTATTGTGTATATGTGTGTGTGTATGTATGTGTGCATATATATGTGTGTATATTTTATATGTGTATATGTATATATATTTATGTGTTTATTTCCATATATATGCACATGTGTATGTGCATGTGACATATACCCATAATAATATCTAAATGAAGACACAGGATAATCATAAAACAACTCAACAAAGGACAAAGTCACAATTTTTAGTATTGTTTCATTTCTATGTGTTCTACACACAGATACAAAAACTAAGAACAGGGTCTTCATAAGAAGTCCTGTATTCAAGTCATGCTATTCTCTCCCTAATGAGACAGTTCAAGCTAGTAACCCCTCAATACATGGTTTTACTTTATGTGAAAAATGCATACCTATGAGAATGAGAGGAGATGACGTATATGATGTTTTTCACAACACCCACCCCTTATAACTATCTCATTAATAATCAATTGTTTCCTTTTGCCCTGCCCCTCCTGCCCTACCTCTACCCACTTCCTTCTTTTCTCTTTTTTTTGCTTTCTCTTTTATCACTTCTTTTATTTTTACTTTAATCGTGTGTGTGTGTGTGTGTGTGTGTGTGTGTGTGTGTGTGTGTGTGTGTGTGTTTCAAGACAGGGTTTCTTTAGGGTTTCCTGGAAATTGCTCTGTAGACCAGGCTAGCTCAAAGTCACAGAATCTGCCTGCCTCTGCCTCCTGAGTTCTGGGATTAAAGGGATGCACCACCATTGTACAGCTAATTTATATTCTATAATTATTTCACTCTTATAATCTTAGTCCCAATAATGTTTCCTGCCCTAATTAATTTTAGCTGACAACATGACATGTCCTAGAATCATATGAGAGGTTTTCTGCTGAGAAATTATTATGATTGGTATTTCTGGGGGGCATGGGATATGCTGGGTAAGAAAACTAGCTAAGTATAAACCACTGAGCATGCTAGTAATCAACCTCCATGATTCTTGTCTCCCGTTTCCTGTCCTGGATTGCTCCTGACTTCCCTCAAAAATGGAGTGTGACCCAGAAGATGAAACAAATGCTTTCCTCCCTACATTGCTTTTGGTCATAGTGTTTATCACAGCAACAGGAAAGCAAAGAAGGACAGATCTCTACACAAAAGCATACCTCATGAGAAAGTGATTTGCAAAAATGTGAGTTTAACTGAGTAATTCCACAGACCTCTTTCCAAACACAGAGTGCCTTGTGAGTTCTTAATTATATCCTCAGACTCTTCTGGCCTGTGAAGTGGCCATGTCATTCCATTTGGTCGATGGAGTCTCCTCCTGTTTGGACACCGAAAGAAAAATATACCCATTATTGGGAATGATATTCATTATAACAACATTGCATTTCCATCGCTAGAGGAAAAAGTTGTTCATAATTTTATGCACTGGTTATGGACTTCTATACCATTTCTAAATATATTTATTGATTAGGTTAATTTACTTATTCTATGTATTGTTACATATTCACTGTAAAAGGTCACTTAAGTTAGCTACCTCTGAGAGCCACAATTTCCTTATCTGAAAAAATAAAAAGATAACAGACATTACTTAAAAGGTTATAAAAGCCGGACGGTGGTGGCACACACCTTTAATCCCAGCACTCGGGAGGCAGAGGCAGGCAGATGTCTGTGAGTTCGAGGCCGGGCTGGACCGACAGCCTCCAAAATAAAACAGAGAAACCCTGTCTCGTAAAAACCAAAATAAAAAAAAGGTTATAAAAAAGGTCCAAGTAAAATATCTTTTGTGTAGTGTTTGGCCTATATTAAGCATGCAATAAATGGTAGGTATTAATGCATGAAAGTTACCCTGGATGAGCAAGGATAAGCCCAAATTACATACAAGGTAGAAGAGTGCAGAGTAGTGAATATATTATGTCATGATTGAAATAAAAGAGTAAGTACTTTAAGCGGTAAACCCTAAACTCTCCAAATTTCCCATCTATAAAGGTTCATTCCTTTGGGATTTTGGATGAATGAAGTTTTAGTATCACAAACACGGCAGAGTTTAGAGTTCACTATTTGGGTGGGAGATTTTCTGCTTCCGTCTCCCTCCTGATCAAGGTCTCTTCACAAATTCTGAAGCCCCTCAATACCTTAGTTTTTAAGCCATAAGCAATATTCTCAACTCTTAGAAAATGTATTCTGGTACATACAGAACCCGGAACACTAACAGCCTTCTTTAGTGACAAATTTATTATTCTCCTTTTTCAAGCAAATCTCCAAACTTAGCTTCTTGGGGAGATTGTCTGAAAATCATGCCACCTGCTCCCAAATTCGGAGTAGATGTTAAAGAAATCTTGGATTGACTCTCTACATCCCTTCCACCAGATCTTTGTTCACAAACACCGCTATCATCATTACAAGTTATTTCCAAGGTTGTTTCCTACAGATATCTGCGATTAAAGGTAGATCATATTATTTAGGTTCCTGAATTTCCAAGAACTTAAAAAAATAGATGACCCATTAGATACAGGCTCGCAGACCTCTGTCCGTGTTTCTTGTCCATCACCCGTCCTTGCTGCACGTGATGCTTCAGTCCCAATGACCCTGCTGATCATGTCCTTCGAATCTCTGTTTTGCTTTCGAGTCTTTCCACTAACTTTGTGTTTTAGGATTTCTCTCTCTGGATGAACACATGGCAGATGTTTCTAATTCTATAGCTCCCAGCAAAGCATGGCTTTGTCCAGGCAAGTCTCTGCAGCTTCCTACAGCTTAGAAGAACTCCCACCCTTAATGATTCTTGCTCTTCTCACCTTTCCTTCATCTAGCAAGCCCTTATTTGCCATGTAGTGTTTGGGTGGTGTAAGATGCATTACTGGATTAAAATGAAACAAGCCCCTGTCTTCCTGGAAAGGACATCACGATGAAAATACTTATAGCTAGCTGGAAAAAAAACCCTGTATTTGTATAAATGATTCCCAGACAGAAAGAGACCCTGAAAAAAAATGATCCTTTCATTCTTTTAAAAGTGTGATGAATAAAAGCAAATGACTAAAATAAAAGGAAGCCTTAATGATTAAATTCGTGTTGCATTTTGAGATTCTAACTATACCAGCATAGAAAGAATATCTACAGGGAAAAATTCTAAGAAAAAGAAACAGTGGACCAAAAAAGAATTAACAAGCATATTCTTAAATTGCTGTATTCCCCTGTTATTAATATAATCACTTATAAAAGCCTGAAAAAGAAATTCGAATATAGTCTCTAAAGAAAATTCATTCTATCAATTAAGGACACTTGAAAGCTAAGGCTAATAAGATGTTTTGAGTCCGGGGTTGGAAAGGCCACTTATAGAAAACATTTCTTCTGGACTTAGAACTCTTCAAAGTCAGTGCCGGCTCTACCAGCTCTCAGAAGCACTTATTCTCTCCCATAAGTCAGAGACTGAGGCCGCTTTGTCAGGAGAGTACCAAAGGGCATTTTTGTTCCCCTCTGAATTTGATGGGAAGTTAACGCAGATTGACGATAGGGCATCTGAAAATGCTTGTCTCTTTTATTTCCAATTTCACTGGGTGGAAATTGCCTGTATTTTTGTCTGTTTGGTTCATGTTCTATGGCACTTTGAGCATCTGACAAAAATCTTCTCAATACTCAAATGTTCAGCAAATATAAAATGATTTTGCAATTTTCAAGATTTTATCATAAAATATTTTAGGAAGATTTATCTCAAATCGTTGTTACAAATCAGTTTAGCAGACCTAGTAATAATCAATTGCATCAGGGAATAATTGCCTATTTATAATTTGTAGCTGTGGCTGTACCTTTGAAGCCTGTCCTGGAGCTGACTTTGTAGACTAGGCTGACTTTGAACTCACAGGTACTACCCACCTCTGCCTCACAAGTGCTGAAATTAAATGTGTGTGCCCCCACCATTCTCCTTGGGTATTACGATAATTAAATAAATTTATTCATATTGTATCTATTTTTCATTAAAGAGTGATTTGAAAATAAGTGAAATAAAATAAATAAGTTCTAGTAACTGTTGCTTCGATCTCTGCTTTAAGTCTGGAGATCTGTGACTTGGAAGAGATGCTACAATTTTTATTTTATATGAAATATCTATCTGGGTATTATCTCTATCTAAATTCAAAAAAGAAGTTATCATCAAATTTTAGAAAAACAGGATGCCAACAACATTGTGAAAAAGAAGACCTACCCCCTACTACTCTATAATTATACCAATTTAGCAATGATGTTAAGAAACCAAAAGAACATTAAGAATTTCCACATCCATGTGAGAAGTAGTAATACTTCAAGCAAACAAAAAGCCAAGAACAGAGACAGTGAAATGATTAAGAAAAATTGATTTTTACACATATTAGACTTTGGCCAAAATTACCAAAGGAAAACTCACTTGAAGCAGCAGATTCCAGAAGACAGGAGCAAAAATCAAAGAGAAGGTGGCAGAACTTTACTGGAAAAATGGTGCCTGAATAGCTCTTGTGTCTTAGGAATGAAATCAATACAGGGACTCAAGAAGCCTCAAGGATTGCAACAGGATTGAAACCAAAGAAATTCTCAGCAAGATATGGAATCAAAGTATAAAAACTAGAAGAAAAAGAAGTGTGGAAACTACCAAAGAAAAATGAGCTTGTTATACATGAGGGAGCCAAGCAGCTTTCTCAGCAGAAACTTTATGGACTGGAAGAAGTGGTGTGGAATGACCAAAGTGATGAAAGAAATATAAAAAGCTCAACTGTCAAGAGCACTGGATGCTCTTCTGGAGGACCCATGTTTGATTCCCAGCATCTACATGAGAGCCCATAACCATCTGTAACCTCAGTCCCATGTTATCTAATGCCCTTTTCTGGCCTCCATAGACACTGCATACACATGATGCACACACATGCAGGCAAAACACCCACACACATATAATAAAAATAAAGGAATTTTTTTAATTAAAAAGAATACTATTTGTAGCAAAGCTATGTGTTTAAAATGGAAGTATGAAGACTTTTCCCAAAAAAAAGATAAAAGTTCATCATGAAGCCTACAGAAAAGAAGTTCAGATAAAGTTTATACCGAAAGAATTGGAAAAATACAAACAAAGCAATAAGTTAAAAAAAAAGATGGGAGCAATGGGAGAGTCTAAAAGAAACGCCAAAATTTGTAAACAATGTCAAACACAGAATCAATTTTAAAAATAGGAACCATAAGCAGACCAACAATGTATGAAGAAATCAGTCAGTAGTCATCTCCCAACAAAGAAAAGTCAAGGCGAGATGAAGTCTACCAAAGATCTGAATAATTATTCAGATCTTTCAGATCTTTCAAACTCTTCCAAAAAAATAGAAAGGGGAACATTTCTATTGTTTGGTGAAACTAAAATCAGGGTTTGGAATGGTAATCAGTGGCAGAGAACTTGCCCACCATGCATGAAGGCCTGGGTTGGACTCCAAAGGTTTGGGGAAAACGTGCAGAAGTCAAAGTCATCAAATCCATCACAGTGAAAAAGAGTAAAAGCTAGTGTCTGTGATAAATTCAGTTGCTCAGAACCTCAACAAAATATGACCAAAGAAACTTCACTAGCACATTAAGTTGCACTATACCATGAGGATGGAATTTATCTTGGGATATAAAACATCTACGTGAAATAATATAGTAAGAGAATAAAGGATATAAAAAATAAACGATATTCTTAACTGATGCAAAAAATATCACTTAGCAAAATTGAACACTGTTCATGATAAAAAGCCACAATGAATCCAGTCTAAAGGGAACTTAACTTAATAAAGCTTATACAAGAAAAGCTCCCAACTGATCTTTCATTCAGTGGTAAAAAACTGAAACACTCAAAGTCTAGCCAGGATAATTAGTCAAGAAAAAGAATAATAAGAAATTGGAAAGGGGTTCTATAGGTTTTGTCGACTTAACAAATCTTATAGACACCTGGGAAGAAGGAATATCAGTTGAATTTGTTCCATCAGCTAGTCCAGTGGCCATGTCTGAGGGGATATTAGCTGCCTGCTAATTGATTTAAAAGAAATAGTCTGCTGTGGGGGGACCATTCCCAGAGGTGGCACCATCCCAAGGCAGGTGGGTCTGAGCTAAATCAAAACCTCTGAGTGTGAGCCAGGGTTTTGAGTCAGTAACCACTGTTCCTTCATAGAGTCTGCTCCTGGTTCCTTTCTTTAATTTCGGCTATGTCTTCCCTAGGTAATGGATAGTTTCTTAGAAGTATAAGCTGAAATGCCTTTGGTCATGGATTTTTATCACAGCCACAGAAAATCAATTGGAGCAGGAAGTGATAGAGTGAAAGAGATGATCAAGGAAAAGGGAGAGAGTGGAAAAGGACAATGAGAGTGAAACAGACAAGGCATCACTTTTTTCTATTACATGTAGAATATAGATGTGAAAATATAAACTCTACAGGCACACTGACCTAAAGATAGGACATGAAGCAGAAGGGGGACTATTTATGTGTAAGAAGGAGACCAGTATCAGAGGAATGGTGTCAAGAAAATGACAGAGGTTAAAACAAGCAAAGTACAATTCTTGTGTATGCATGGAATGATGTCATGATGAAACCCATTTTTTAACTCACTGAAAAAAGAAGAAAAATAGAACATCTAAAACATCAGAAGGTCAAAATTAAAATTAGCATTGGGTGCAGATGGTGTGATTTTATAGGCAGGAAACCCTGAAGACATCACAGAAAATGCTTAGAAAAAATGAATAATTTTGAAAAGTTGCATAAGTAAAATTGACATACAAAACTAGAAAAATTTCTAGACATGAAAAATAAATAATCTAAGAATAACATTAGGAAAATAATCTCACAATAATATCATAAAAGCTTAAATATAAACATGGCAAAAGCATGAAATACTTAAAACTATAATAAATAAATGAAAGAAATTCAAGAAAATACATATAGAGAGATATCCAACCTGTATTCATTAAATTAACATTGTCAGAACATTTTCAAACTACCAGAAGTTACTTAAGTGTTTGATGCAACTTCTGTGAAAATTTTACTGATTTTTCCACATAAATTGGAAAAGCAGCCCTAAAATATATATAGAAAACGGAAGACACCCTGAAAAGCAAAAGCATATTTGAGAAAAATGAATATATTAAGGATGGAGTCATCACATTTTCTGACTTTAAAATGAATTACAGAACTACAATATACAAAACAATGTGATGCCAGCATAAAATACACATATAGATCAATAAAACAGACTATCCCAAAACAATTGCATGCATTTATAGTGAATTTATTCTGATCAAAGATGCCAAGAATACACAGCCAGGGAAATACAATATCTCCATAAATGGTATTTGGGAATTGGAAAGCTGTAAGCAAAACAAAAAAGTAAGAAAAATTGGAACCCCTTTCACTATTCATTTTGTGCTCAAAAAAATAATAATAAAATCAAAATGACAAAGACTTAAGTATGAGGGTTAAATCCATGATTCCTAAAAGAAAAATATTTAAAAGTTCTTGACATTGGCCTTCCAAATGATTTCTTGGATATGGCATCAAAGGAAATGAGAAAAAAATCAAACATAAGCAAGTGTTTTGTGTACCAGTAGATCTGTACGGTGATGAAAGAGCTAGTACTGTAAACAATGCGTATTGTCACCTTGTTCATGGTAACAAGTAGCCACAAATGTATTGTTTTATTTGTCAGTAGAAAACACAAAACTACAAAGTTTAAGTTCAGCAATCCTACTCAAAAAAAAGAGAGATGGGTTGTGGAGGGAACTTGTACTCCTAAATATTCAGAAGATGAGCGACTAGTGACGGCCACAAAGAATGTGTTAAGGGGAAAGAATGGACAAAGGCTTGTCCCAAGTGTCAAAGCATACAGAAAGAACACAGAGGTTAAGACAAAACCTGAGACACAACACGAGATAAGGGTTCTTAAAGTAATCTTGGCAATGAGTACTTATAACAAAAGAACTTAAAGTAGTTACATATGGATAAATATTTTAAGACTGTGGGGTAGGGCAGATGGTAGAAAGCAATAGGATATGGCCAGATAGTAGATATCAATTAGATATTGGTGAATATTTGAAAGCAGTAAGATATGGGCAAATACTTAAAATCAGTAGGATAGGGCCAGATACTTAAAATCAGTAGGATATGGGCAGATATTTGAAAGCAATAGGGTATGTGCAGATACTTGAAAGCAGTATTATATGGACAGATATTTAAAATCAATGGGATATGGGCAGATATATTTGAAAGCAGTAGGATATGAGCAGATATTACAAAGCAGCGGGATATTGGTGGGTATTTGAAAGCAATGGGGGGCAGAGGGATATTTCAGCTAATGATGTGAATGTCAGAAGACAACTATAATAAATCTCTATCTCTTATACACAAAGTACTAATAAGAGTATTTCTAAAAGAAAATATGTCATTCATATTAGTTAACTCCCTCACCACTGTGACAAAAATACCTGAAAAGAATCACTTAAAGGAAAGAGGATTTCTTTTCTTTGATTGTTTTTAATCTTTTTATTTAAATTAGAAACAAGCTTGCTTTACATTTCAATCCCAGCTCCCTCTCCCTCCCTTCCTCTCCCACTCCCCAGCACTCCTAAACCCCCATCCAATCCCTACTCTACTTTCTAAGGAGGGTGGGCCCTTCATGGGGGATATCCTTGGCAGGGCCTAATCCCGCCCTCATGAGTCCAGACTTAGAGAGCATCCCTCCATGTGGAATGGGCACCTAAAGTCCATCTGTATGCCAGGGATAAATACTGATCTAGTACCGAGGCCTCAAATATTGCCAAGGCCTCCTCACTGAAACCCATGTTCAGGGGCTCTGGATCAGTCCCATGCTGGTCTCTCAGCTGTTTCTGTGGGTTTTCCCAGCTTGGTCTTGACCCCTTTGCTCATCACTCCTCCCTCTCTGCAACTGGATTCCAGGAGTTCAGTTTAGGGTTTCGCTGTGAGTGTCTGCCTCTGCTTCCATCAGCCACTGGATGAAGACTCTAGGATGGTATACAAGGTAGTTGTCAATCTCATTAATAGGGATGGGCATTTAAGGAAGCCTCTCCACTATTGCTTATATTGCCAGTTGGTTTCATCCTTATATATCTCTGGAAATCTCACTAGTGCCAGATCTCTCCTCAAACCTATAATGACTCCCTCTATTATGGTATCTCTCTTCCTGCTCCCTATTTTTTAACCGGAATCAACCTTCCTGCTCCCCCATGGCCTTCTCTTCCCTTCTCTTCTCCCCCTCACTTTTCGCCATCTCCCTCTCCCCTCCCTTTACAGAGAGGACCCTAAAAGAGATATGCATGGTGCCCCAGAGAAGGGGAATGGGACAGGATCTCCTGAGAGAATTTCTTTTGAGCACAGGGTTGCAAAGAGAGTTCAGTCCAATGTGATGGAAATAATATGGTGGGGTTTATGACAGAGAGTCCTCCTATGGCATGAGCCAGTAAGTTCATAGAAGAGAATCCTCACATGGCATGGACCAGGATGTTTATGACATAGATCCTCATATGGCATGGAACAGGAAGCAGAGAAGACAGATCAGTATCAGAAACAGGTATAAGTGTCAAATAAATGCCAATTTCCAGGAGCCAGTCTCTACCTCCTAAAAGCTCTACATCCTTCCAAATAGCACCATAAACTGGGGAGTATGTGTTCACCTGAGACATCCAAGAGTAAGAGCACAACAGCCTTGAAATAACTTGTGAGCAGGAACAGCTTTCCAAATAGAACACAAACCATACAGTCCATGAAAGAAAGAAATATTGGGATTCATTACCTTTAAAATAAATTTAAAATAAAGAAATACAATTAGTAAACTATAAATAAAAACCCTCTTTCTAATGCATAATATTTCTGGGCTGGCAGATGGTTTAGAGGTTAATAGTACTTCCCGTTCCTCCAGAACACTTGAGTTTGAGTTCCAACAGCCATGTAAGTATCTCACACTGCCTCTAACATAAGCTCTGAGGCATTTAGCTCCCTCTTCTGGTCTCTGGCCTCTGTGGTGTGTGTGTGTGTGTGTGTGTGTGTGTGTGTGTGTGTGTGTGTGTGTGTGTGTGTGATTGCTGGGTATTAAACCCAGTGTCTTTCATATCTAGGTAAGCACTGTACAGCTGAGCCACATCCCTTGCCCCACATTTTCCTATTCCTTTTGAGACAAGATCTTACTAAGTTGTGGAGAATGACCATGAACTCACTCTATAGCCCAATCAGACCTTGAATTTGCAATCCTCCTGCCTCAGCCTCCCAAGTATCTGAGATTACAAACTTATACCACTGGGTATTTCTTATTTCTGGAAGTTCCAGGCCTAACTTTGCTCCTATAAATATTTGGTGTGCTCATGAAATCCTAACAATGTGGTTTTCTAAACAAGAACTGTACAATGACAACACCAGTGTGGATGGGAAAAATCTCACAAGGTTCCCAATAAAGAGGTACAGGTAATTATTGCCTACTTAGGAGAATCAGTGTTCTCGAGGGAGAAGCCCCCATAGGTTATCCAGTCCCCATGGCCAGCCCTAAACTCACATACATATGAGCAACACTACCAACACTATGTTAACTCAGTAGACTGTGTCATATATACATGAGTGGTGTGTGTGTGTGTGTGTGTGTGTGTGTGTGTGTGTGTGTGTGTAAAACAATAATGTTAAAGAAGAGGAGATCATGAGGTTGAGGGGACACTCAAGGTTCAGGGGAAAGTTGGAAGGGAAAGAAGGAGGGAGAAATGAAGCAAAGGCAGTACGCACATATGAAATTCTCAAAAATAATAATAAAAATAAACTTTTAAAATCAAAATTAAAAGTAGAAGAAAAGTGGAAAAAAAGATAAACCACCTTTGAGAACAACAACATACTTAAGTGCAATATTAAGCCATGCAATATGTCATGGAGCACACACACACACACACACACACACACACACACAAACAAATCTTTAAAATTTTGAAAACATACAGTATTCCTAATTATAGTTTCCAATTGATATGCATGAGTTACAACAAATGAAGAAATGTATGCAAAATACTAATATATCCTAAAGAAAACGGGGGTAATTAAAAAACAATGAAAGACATTGAGGAATTCCAACTTTTTTCTGAATGTAGCTTTCTTTACAGGCTGATCTTTCAAACCATATCAATGACTAAGGTATATGAAATAAAATTGAGAACAAACCAAAATAAAGTTACACTTTATGCAAAGTAAACAAATGTCTCTAATTATATAAGGACTTTGTTTTAACATAGAAACAGGATGTCACTCAGATAAAAGATCAAAATCAAGTTTAGGACATCTAGGATTCAAAAACTCCATTAATGTCCTCTGTAGTCTCACGGCTATTTGGACTGTCTGTGTCAGCCAGAGATTTGGAGGTCATCCTGCATACATTGAACCTTGGAGCCTCTATTTTTGCCAGACAATTCATATCTGCTACACTGTATTTCCATAATTTGTGTGAGGAGCTAGGTAGTAATTGGTGCTTATTCAGTCCTCACACAGATGCTCACTCAGATCCATGAGCTCTGCAAGGCTTTTCAAGTCACCATGGCAAGCCTGAGGACAGCACAACATAGATAATATAACCCTTCCAGGTCTCAAAGCCACCAGTATATATATAGTGGAAAGAAAAGCAATCAGGACTTACTTTCAAATCATGGCAAAGCAGCTGGGTGCCATTGCACAATTTTTGCCTCTTTGAGTCTTATCCCTTTCTCTCATGATTCAGGACAACAAATGAGATGATAAAGTCACAAAAACATCAACAAAGTCATGTACCAAGACTCAAGTAAAGGTTAGGGATATTCTTCATGAAACCATTTTCATTTTATATGGACCATTTCTCCAGTGCATCATTGTATATTTTGACAGGGAAGTTTAACTCTCAAGAATGGTATCGAAAAGCTGTGGCCAGTCTCCCCAATGTTTACAAGCTATCTAAATTTGGTCTGTCTTTATGACATGAATTAATATGACCCAGCACCAAGCTTGAATATATATTTCTGTGAATCTTCAGTGAATGAAACCTACCTCTGACTCTCTGTTGAGTATTACAAAAATCAATTAGCTATAGAGCTTGGCAGTGGTGGCAAATACCTTTAATCCCAGCACTTGGGAGACTGAGGTAGGGGAACCTCAGTTTGAGGCTATCCTGGTCTACGGAGTACCAGGACAGCCACAGAGAAAACCGGCCTCAAAAAGAAAAAAAATCAATTACCTATAAAAAAAATTACAGATGTCAATATACATATGTAGATACACTCTATTATAAAATTGTATACAAATATATATTTACTGTTCAAATATTTTATTTATAGGCAGTAAAATTATAGTAATTTATTCTTGCTTTCTAAATTATGAACTGTGTTGTTGAATTCTTACACACCCTTATAACTGAAATGCAATTTTGGTGAATTGACCTTTTTGACATTATGAAACTTATTATTAGTGATTTTTCTGTCTTGAAATCAACATTATCTTATACTAAATTAGTTACTCCAGGTTTTGTAAATTACATACAGAGTATGCATTTTGTACCTTCTAGTTTTCAACATATCCAAGCTATTTATTTTCTAGACAGTACTTGGTTTTTCATTGATGAATGAAATAACTACTTTTAGTTGAAATGCATTGCTTTTTATTTTTAACCTGTTTTTTATTTAAATAAGAAACAAGCTTGCTTCACATGTCAATCCCAGGTCCTTCTCACTCCCTTCCCTCCCCCTAACCCTCTTAACTCTCCCACAAAATCCCAAATCCACTCTCCAGGGAGGGTAAGGCCCTTCATGGGGGATCTCTGAAGTCTGTCATATAGTCCTGGACAGGGGCTAGGCCTGCCCCCCATATATCCAGGCTGAGAGAGCATCCGTCCATGTGGTATGGGCTCCCAACGTCCATTTGGATGCCAGGGATAAATACTGATCTATTGCCCAAGGCTCCCAAAATGCTAAGACCTCCTCACTGACACCCACATGCAGGGGGTCTGGATCAGTCCCAAGCTGGTCTCTCAGGTATCAGTCTGGAGTCCATGAGCTCTGCCTTGTTCAGGTCAGCTGTTTCTGTGGGTTTCACCTGCCTGGTCTTGACCCCTTTGCTCATTGCTCCTCCTTTCCTGCAACTAGTTTCCAGGAGTTCAGTTCATTGTTTAGTTGTGGTTGTCTGCTTCTGTTTCCATCAGCTACCGGATGGAGGCTCTAACAGTTAAGATGGTTGGAGTTAATCTACCTATTATCTTGGTATGTTGCTTGGTGTTCTTTGGTCATTACTGTCGTCCTATACTTTTCCTAACTTCTTTAAAATTAGTTGTTATTTTTAGGATTGTGTTTCTTGTATTGGATTTTAAATATACCCTGTTACACACTGAATGCTTTCTATAAAGACTATCATATACATCATTAACCCTTTAGTCTTAATAAGCCAGAATTGTTATTAATTATGGTTTATACTTAGTCCTTCATTAATCAATATACTCATGAATGAAACATATTTCATTAAATAAATATATTTCTTAAATACATGAGATACTTTACTTCATATAAAGTGATAAAAATGTGTATTCAAGAGTTTTGATTTATGCCCATCCTTTATTCTCTACTTCTCACATGTGTTGTATCTATACATTACATTGCTTTGTGAAGATCTGAGTGTCATTCAGCATGAGTTCCTTTCAAACTGAGAAACCGAATTAGATACTACATATACTTTTTAATTTTTTTATTTACACCCTTTGCTTCCTTATTCAAAAATAACACATTTTATTCTAATAATTGTGATAGTCATGACACTTCATCTGTGTTTCTACCATTGTTTGATTAGGATCCATTTTCATGCCTTTTCTAGAATCCTCCCTCTGAGATCTCTCTCTCTCTCTCTCTCTATCTCTCTCACTCTGTATCTCTCTCTCTCACACACACACACACACAAATGCAAAGGGAGAGACCTAAGTACAAGAGTATCTGAAATGCATCTGTAACTATGTAAAAATAATATGAGTATCTGTATGTAATATAACACACAAATAAAATAAATGTCTTCTAAAACATATAAAACTGTATTTATACCACAGAGGAAAGAAAACAAGGAAGTATGAAAGAAATTAGATTTTTCACATTCCAGCAATTCTAAACTGTTGGTTTGTTTCTTCCTTACCTTGGGCATATGTTATTTTCACAACAAAAATAACTTAAAACTGAGAAATTCGTTGCCTAGCCAAAAGCCTTACCAGTTTCAGTAGGTCCTTACTATAAGAATTTCTCTAAGTTCATGAGATGGAAAGGTAGGAAAGGAAAAAATTAAAATTCTGTTTGTCATCTGGAAAATGAAGAGTTGACAAATCAAATGACAAAATCAAATGAAAAGAAATGCTCCTTTTGACTTTTAAAGCAATACATTTCTGGTCATCAAGAATATCAGGTTAATCACAAGAACACCCTTAGCTATGACTGAAGCATTTTAATTTCCATCTTGAAGAGGAAGAATTCCACAGGACAGCTATGACAGCCTCTCATACTTTTAAGCAATATTATCAATTTTCCTTCCCATATGTGACCTACTGGGAGTTGTCTGTAATAGAAGACAACAAAACACCTAATGATTCACAAAGCTTAGACAAATATTAAGACTAAACAAACTTTGCTGCAACTGGAGTTTTCCTGGGAGTGAAAATAAAACAACCACTAGAACAACAATAACAGCAACAAAAAGCCCAAAGCTCTTGGAGATGTTCTAACATTTCTTCAAATATTGAAACTATTTTATAATTATGATTGTTACTATTTTCAGTTTTGAAGAGGCTCGGATTCTGAATTCAGATCCCAAATGTGGTGTTTACATTACTTGTTGAATGACAAAATGTTAACTTTCTTTATTGAAATAAAAAGATTGCAGTCAATTCAGTTTCTGATGAGAATAAAATGTAAAGGTAACACAATTACTGCATACTTAGGATAAAAAATTGATCATCGTTAGTTTCAATCTTAGAAATAATTTTCCATCGGAAAAACATAAGTTTCAGTGAAAGTGATTTCTCCTATTTTTCTCTAAAGAGTGGAAAAGAAATGAAAAGACAGCTTAATTCTTAATTGGCTGATGTGGGAAGTCCTGTGATTATGTCAATAAAGCACTGGGCCAATAGGAATCAAGATAGGTGGGACTAGGAGTCCAGAAGGACACTGGGAAAGAGAAACACAGAGAGTCAAGATGTAACGCCATGGGGTAGGAAGCCCGGAAACTTCTCCGGTAAGAGAAAAACAATTATGGGGTAATTACTTAAGTCAGAGCTAGCCAGTAAGAAACAAACAAGGACAACAGCTTCATAATTAATATAGCCTCCTGTGTGTTTATTTGGGACTGATGCGGCTCTGTAACCAGTCTGGAGAGAAGGCTTCTCTCAAAGGAAAAAGCTTCTCTTTACAAAATGGTGATCAGAAGCGGGATTGAATTTCCACGCAAAATAACAAAAGCTTTAAAGGAATTTTAGAAACAGAAGAACAGAGAGAAGCACAGATTTTTGGTAGCAGCATTTTTCTCAGGTGGGCTCTGTTTTGCTAGTGACAAGCCGAGATTTACGTGGCTCGCTTACTGGAGTCTTCCTGACTCGGCATAAAAAAAAAAAAAACAGCAAGGTTGTTTTAAGAGACTTTGCTAACGATTTAAAAGTTGTATGTACAGCTGGAAGTGGCAATGACCACATCTCCAAGCCGGCAGCTGGAATCACGCTTACGCCCGCCATCTTGAAAAAACGGCAGTTTAAAACAGCCGCAGTTTTAACAGATAAAACAGGTGGCCAGAAAAACATAAAGATTTACAGTAAAGTCAGACTTCGATGAAGAAAAACCTCTAAAGGTTTACAGTGTGTTTAAAAATATACGTAATAAAAGACCTCAAAGGGAATCTTCCCGGCAGGAGACCCTTGCCCAAAAATCGAGACAGAGCCACTGGATGCAACAGCAAGAGGGTTCTTTATTGCTCACACAGGTGCCTACGGATGCTGCAGCACTTTGGGAGGCTGAGCATCCCGGGCTGGATTTTGTACAGCTTATATAGAAGCGGGCTTTATTTGCATATGAAGTCCTGCGGACCTTGCAAGAGCAGCTCTCAATCAGGTCCTGCAGGCTTGATATGCAAAATGAGGTAGAAGGTGAGAGCACCGCCGATAGGGTACTCGTCTTGGTGATGTCACAGCTTTTGAATTTCGTGTTCTTAGGAAGGGCACGGTTTATATTTGAATTTCATGCTCTTAGGAAGGGCACGGTTTACATTCGAATTTCGCGCTCTTAGAAAAGGGCGAGGTTTACAGGAGTGCGGCGGGGGTCTTTCATTCCCCCATTTCTTTTTATCCTTAAACAAAATCCTTTACTTAACTGTTGTGAGGGTTCTCTGTCTCCTGTTGCTTCAGAACCTGATATTGATGAGTTAGGACTAAGGTTTGGATGACTGACAGCCTTTCCTTGATAAACTGAACCAGCTGGTTAAGGTTACAGGGACCAAATGTCAGAATAATCACCAGTATAACTAGAGGTCCCATAAGAGTAGAAAGTAAGGTAACATACCAGGGTGATCTGTTATACCATCCTTCAAACCAGCCTTGTTGTGAACTAAATTCTCTTTCTCGCAGGGCCAGCCTCTCTCTTAACTTAGCCATTGTCTTTCTCACTACCCATCTGGTCTGCATAAAAGCAACATTCTTCTTTAAGGGCCGCACATAATCCACCCACCTTTAAAAAGAGTAAATTATAATCCCCGTTTATTTTGTAAAACAACTTCAGATAGAGAGGTCAGGGATTTTTCGAGGGCAGTGATTGACTTTTCAACTGCTTTTAAGTCTGAATGCATGGCGTCATGCAAGGCTTGGAATCTCCCTGTCTGTATCATGGCATGAGTTCCAGTGCCTATCCCTGCCGCAATCCCCCCGACTCCCAGAAGGATCTCGAGAGTCATAGTTACTGGCTCCCTCCTCTGCCTTCTAGGGGTGTCTTCGAAGAACTCATAAAAGGTCTCTGAACTATGATAGGTGATCCTGGGCCACAGCTGGATCAACACACAGAACTCTGAGGTTTGGCTCCACACTTGGGCCGATATACAGGGGGTGAGACCTGTGTTACAGGCCCAGTACGTACCATTTGGGGCAGCCAGATAATAGTTCCCTGCTGACAGAGTTTGGACGGTCCGATTGCAGAGTGGCTGGTGCGACCTAGGAACCTGACCTAAGCATGTCCCTTGTCCAGAAACGTCGGGTAGAGTTAGCTTGTGGTGAGGCAGTACCAAACACAATTCTGGGGCTCTGGTATAATTAGAGAAATTTCCTGAAACAGCAATTCCCTCATAGTAGGGGGGACCTACGCTGAGGCATAGCCAACAGTCTCTAGTTTGATCAGGGTCTGAGGAGTTAAGGGCCTGGTGGGCTCCTTTTACTAAGTTAATAAGTCTATCCCCTATCCCCAGGAAATCTTTCTGGGACTGGGCATCCTGGGACTGGTCAGGGGGCAAGGTTGGTATGGTTATTTCAACTCTGAGTTACCCACTGGCAGGGGGGTTGGTATGAAACCAGAGGAGGATGCTGGCCTCTGCTGCGCCAGGACTTGGTTGGGACCGATTGGTTGGGAGGCCTGTTGTACTCTAAGTTGTATTTTAAAGTTAACCCCCCAATCTTCTCCTTCTATGTACCAGTGGAGCCCCCAAGTGTATCCCCTGATCCATTCTGGAGCCTTTTTACCACTCGGTGTAAAGGTGATGTTAAGGGGAAGGCAGAGTCCTCCAGAACAGTTTGAACAATGTCTCTCCCTCCAGCCCTTTAATATGGTGACCTTGTCCCAGGAAGATGAGGGGTTCCAGTATGCACTGCTAGTGGTCTCACAGCCCCAGGCGGCGCAAAAATAAGAGTCATAGCTTCCACATTTACGAGACGTGTGGAAGTCCCTCCCATCCTTTGGTCACACGTAAAAGTCTTGGTGTCCCAGTTTACACCTTTTCTCGATGGTGGCACACCCTATTGGGGTCCAGATTCCCTGGACACCATAGCCATGCACGCTTCTATTGCCAAGGTTTAATCTTAGTTTTTCTGGCAATGTGTCTGCTTCATAGTCAGGTATATCCCAATAGTCTGACCCTGCCACCAGTTGGCAGAAGTCTGGGATGAGCGAGGGCCAACAGGTTCCCACGGCATGGTTCCCTGACTGAGACCACAAGACATTTCCTGCTGGGGAGACTATCTGCCAGGTTAATTGTTCTAGGGTATGGCGGCTGGTCTACAGGATAGGGGTAGTCAAAAGGGCAAACAAGACAACTAATTGCGAATAAGTCTTATCTTTAGGGGGCTTTGAGAGTGTTGAAGTCTCCATGCCTGGGCAGGAGACATGGAAGCATCTGGGTGGGCAGCCTTCACGTGGGATGCGTGGATCCAGGCGGTGATACCGTCAACTTTCAGTGCTGTAGGTGTTGTCAGGAGTACCGTATATGGTCCCTTCCAGCGAGGCTCGAGGTTTTTGGTTTGGTGTCTCCGGACCCAGACTGAGTCTCCGATTTGGAGCTGGTGAGGAACTGTTCGCGTATCAGTGGCGTCCCGGTAGGCGGCTGCTAAAGGCTTCCAGACTTCCTTCTGCACGATCTGCGGGGCCTGCAGGTGTGCTTGGAGACAGGGGGAATTAGCATAGTCCGAAATATCAGAATCAAAGAAAGTGATGGCAAGGGGTGGAGCCCCATATAGAATTTCAAAAGGGGTAAGGCCGGGAGGGCCTGGGGTGTTCCCGGCTCGATACAGAGCCAGGAGTAGGAGTTGCACCCAATCCTTTGATCCAGTTACTAGCGTTAATTTAGATAAGACCTCCTTAATTGTTCTATTCATACGTTCTACCTGACCTGAGCTCTGGGGTCTATATGCACAGTGTAATTTCCAATCAATTCCCAGTATCTTGGCCACCTGCTGACTTACCTGGGAGACAAAGGCCGGCCCATTGTCTGACCCTATTACCTGAGGCATCCCATATCGGGGAAAGATTTCTTCTAATAGTTTCTTGGTGACCACCTTTGCAGTTTCATGTTTGGTGGGGTAGGCCTCTACCCATCCAGAGAAGGTGTCTATAAAAACTAGGAGATATTTGTAGCCATACATGCCAGGTTTGATTTCAGTAAAGTCTATTTCCCACTGGACTCCAGGTTGGTGTCCCCGGAGATGGACCCCGGGGGCAGTCTTGGCTCATCCTGCGTTGACTTGAGCTCAAGCCGTACAAGTCTCTGTGACCTTTTGTAGGGCCTTATCTCTATTGAGGAAAAGTTTTCCCGTCTCTGCTCAGTCCACCAGGACTTGCATTTTTCGGGCACTTAAATGAGTTAGTTTGTGGAGGTTATTAATTAGGTCCATTGTAGGTTTAGTTGGCACAATGGTTTGTCCTTGGTGCACCCATCTGTCTCGCTCTGGATCATAGTCCGCTCCTAGTTTCTGTATCAAATCTAAGTCCTCAGTACTATATTCCCAGTTTATTAGCTGGGTCCGTCCTGGTTCAGGTAAGATCGTGACGGTGAGGAGCTGGGGACCCAGAGCGGCCTGTTTAGCAGTCTCATCTGCTAGACGATTGCCTTTTGCCTCTGCACTGTCTCCTATTTGGTGCCCTGGGCAGTGCATGATGCTCAATTTCTTGGGGAGGAATAGGGCCTTGAGCAGGGCCAAGATCTCAGTTTTATTTTTAATTTCCTTGCCCTCTGAGGTTAGAAGTCCCCTCCTCCGATAGATTTCCCCATGTATGTGGGTGGTGGTGAAGGCATACCGGCTATCCGTAAACATGTTGAGTCTCTTACCTTCTGCCAGCTGGAGCGCCTGAGTTAGGGCGATGAGCTCTGCCCGCTGTGCCGAGGTGCCTCCCGGAAGGGCACTGGCCAAGACTCCCTGGGTTTCGGTGGTCACTGCTGCTCCTGCTCATCGTTCTCCATTCAGCAAGTAGCTACTGCCGTCCATGTACCATTGGCAGATCGGACAGGTCATTCTTGGTCCCATGTGCTTCCGTGAGGATCTGCAGGCAGTCATGGGACGTAGCGGCAGCAGAGTTGCAGGATTAAGGGCGACTGCTGGGCCAAAGCGAATCTGATCAGCGTCCAGGAGCAGGGACTGGTAATGGGTCATGTGGGTGTTGGATAACCAATGATCAGGAGGCTGGCGGATGATAGTGCCATGTGGTGCCAGTACAGTTAATGGCTGTCCCAGAGTCAGCTTTGTTGCGTCCTTGACGAGGATGGCAATGGCCGCCACCATTCTCAGGCAAGGGGGCCATCCGGAGGCTACTGGGTCCTATTTCTTGGACAAGTAGGCGATGGGTCGCTTCCATGGCCCGAACCTCTGGGTCAAGACCCCCTTTGCAAACCCTTGCTTCTCGTCCACGAATAGGTTGAAAGGTTTGGTTATGTCGGGCAAGCCCAAAGCCGGAGAGGAGAGGAAGGCTCGTTTGATGTTACTAAAGGCCTGTTGTTGTGTCTCTGTCCATTCAAAGGGAGCCCCTTGTTTGGTTAGGGGATACAGAGGAGCCGCCATTTCGGCGAATCCGGGGATCTACAACCTGCAGAACCTGGTGGTGCCCAAGAATTCTCTCAACTGCTGATGACCCCGGGGAACTGGGATCTGGGATATAGTTTCCTTGCACGCTGCCATTAGCCAATGCTGTCCTTCTTTTAATTTGTACCCCAGATAAGTCACTTCTGTCTGGCAAATTTGGGCCTTCTTGGTGGAGGCTCTGTGCCCAAGATGCCCGAGGGTTTGTAGTAGGGCCCCGGTACCTTTAAGATAGTCCCGTTCGGTTGGAGCTGCCAGTAGGAGATCATCCACGTACTGGAGTAGAATCAGGGATGGGTGCTGAACCCAGAAGTCCACAAGTTCCTGATGTAAGGCTTCATCGAAGAGAGTGGGGCTGTTTTTGAGTCTCTGGGGGAGTCACGTCTAGGTCAATTGTCCTGAAATTCCTAGTTCGGGGTCCCTCCATTCAAAAGCAAACATGGGCTGGCTCTTAGGGCTTAGCCAGAGACAAAAGAAGGCATCTTTTAGGTATAGTACCATATACCATGGATGGGTGGGTGGTAGGGTGCTCAAAAGGTTATATGAGTTGGGCACCGTGGGATGTATATCCTCCACCCTTTTATTAACTTCCCTAAGGTCCTGTACCAGTCGATAGTCGCCTGTGCCAGGCTTTTTGATGGGTAGAAGTGGAGTGTTCCATGGCGACTGACAGGGAGTTAAGATCCCCTGGTCCAAGAGTCTTTTGATGTGAGGCTTAATTCCTTGATAGGCCTCATTAGGCATGGGATACTATTTAATTGAGATGGGTGTAGCTGTTGCCTTTAACTCAATGACTATGGGAGGTTGTTGTTTAGCTAATCCCATGCCCCCGGTTTCGGCCCAGGCCAAGGGAAAATCTTCCAGCCAAGGGTCTATCTCGGGTTTCATTGTAGGTTCCCCCTCAAACAATCTGTATTCATCTTCCATTGTGAGAGTTAATACTTGGAGAGGGGCTCCATTTGGGCCTGACACTGTGGCCCTATTCCCCTCGAAATGGATCTGTGCTTTGAGTTTGGTCAGTAGGGCCCGTCCCAGTAGTGGGTATGGACAGTTAGGGACGTGGAGGAAAGAATGAGAAACCTTACTGGCCGCCAGATGTACCTTACTTTCAGTAGTCCAACGGTATCACCTTCCACCGGTGGCCCCTTGTACCGAGGCTGTCTGTTCGCTGAGTTGGCCCGGGGAGGTGGTGAGGACTGAGTTCTGAGCTCCGGTGTCGACTAGGAAGGTGACTGGTTGCCCCCCGACTCTGAGAGTTAGCCTAGGCACCGGTGGGGCTTCCCGGCCTCGGCCCCCCTAGTCTTCATCTAAAGCCAGAAGGGAGGTTTCCACCCGCGGACCCTTCGGTTTTTGGGGTCGCTTTGGGCATTCTCTCACCCAGTGGCCTCGCTCCTTGCAATAGGCACACTGGTCCCACTCCAGCCTGGGCCTCCTCTGGTCTTCCTGCCTATCTGACCTATTGCTGTTCTGCACTATAGTGGCCAAGAGGCAGCTTAGCTCCTTACTTCATTTACAGTCCCTAGCTGTCTCCTTCTCTTCATTTTCTCTGCATATACGGTCCTTTTTCTCTTCTACAGTCTCCCTCTTATTATAGATACGTTCTGCTTCCTTTAGTAGATCCTGGATGGTGTAGCCCTGTAGTCCATCCAGCCTCTGTAACTTATTCCTAATGTCAGGTGCCGACTACCATATAAATTCCATGGCCATGCCAATAGCCTGTCCCGGTTCATCCGGGTCATAGGGAGTGTACATGCGATAGGCTTCCTTGAGTCTCTCTAGAAAGGCGGCAGGAGACTCCTCGGAACCCTGACTTACTTGCTTTACCTGTGCCAAAATGACTGGGTGTCTACCGGCCCCTCAGAGACCCGCTATGAGCAACTGGTGATAAAGGCGTAGGTGTCCCCTACCTGCTTCTGTGGTAAAATCCCAGTTGGGTCTGGTCAAGGGGAAGGCGGCATCGATCTCGTTCGGTAGCTGAGTCAGCTGTCTGTTCTCCCCTGGCACATTCTTCCTTGCTTCTAGAAAAACCCTCTGTTTCTCCTCTGAGGTGAGGAGAGTCTGCAAGAGCTTCTGACAGTCATCCCAAGTAGGTTGATGGGTAATGAGTATAGATTCTATTAGATTAGTCAAGGTGACAGGATCCTTGGAGAAAGGAGGGTTGTTCTGTTTCCAGTTGTATAGGTCAGAGGCAGAGAATGGCCAGTATTGCAGTTGGCTGTTCTCTCCTTGTCATAAGGGGAACGCCTGGGAGATAATCTTCGAGGGCAGTTGGTCTCTCTGCCCCCGGAGACAGCCTGCAACTGGGGAGTTAGGAGGTGAGTAGGCGGCGCCCCTCTGGTCTCCCACTGGGGGTGTCTGTTGAGCTCCTATCTGGACTGGCTGCAACGGAGGCGGGTGATAGGGAGGGGGGTCATCAGAGAGCAAATCCATTAGGGGGAAGTTAGGATCTAGGGGAAGGACGGGTTTGGGAGATTGTTCCCGGATGAGGGTGGGGTACAGGGATGAGAAATAAGAGGGAGCTGGGGGAGCAGAAGGAGGAAGAGGTGCCGTAGGAGCGGGGAGAGAAGGAGAGGTTGCTGGAGGGGCGGGGGAAGGAGGAGCGTGTTCCGGAGTGGTGGGGGAAGGAGGAGCAGGTTTCAGAGGGGCAGGGGGAGAAGGAGCGGGTTTAGGAGAGACAAAGGGAGCAACCCATGGAGGTGGGTTGTAAGCCAAGTTCTCCCAGGTTATGATGCAGGCAACCTGGTCTGGGTGCCCATGGGATCCTTTGTCAAAAATCTTCTCTTTGACATGCAGAATAGTATCAAGGTTGAAGGTGCCATCCCTCAGCCAAACCACATTAAAAGTGGGCCATTCCGAGGAGCAAAAGGCCTGCCACTTCTTTTTCTTTACGTTGACCATCTGGTTGCAGGCGTGTTCTCGAACCTCAGACCAGTGTCCTAGAGTTAGGCTTAAGGGGGTCGGTAGGAACTGTCCCATGATGACTTCAAACGCAAACAGGAGACAAACAGACAGACACAATACAACAAGACAGCCAGTGACCAGACGCGCTGCACGGTTTCAGCCTAGTACCAAAAACAAAAATTCAGATGGAGACTCAAGAACCAGAGGCCCTTGATTCTCCGATAGAGGGGCGTATCCCTGAGATACACCACGGGCTCGGAAAAGTCCAGTCCCTACCTCTACAACCCCTGGAATGTCTTCCAGGGTGGCGGGGGAGAAGTCTGAGCTCGTCAGCTCCTTCTCAAGCCGCCCAGATACCGAGTGACCCAGATCCGAGTCTACGGACAACAAAACAGACACAGTTACCAACAGGGAACACTGATGTTGGCCAGCTTACCTCTCGGTGGGATTCTGGTCGAGTTGGCCAGGGGTCTTCTGATCTCGGTGGGACCTCCAATGAAAGACCCCCAAAGAGAATCTTCCCGGCAGGAGACCCCCGCCCAAAAATCGAGACAGAGCCACTGGATGCAACAGCAAGAGGGTTCTTTATTGCTCACACAGGCGCCTGCAGATGCTACAGCACTTCGGGAGGCTGAGCATCCCAGGCTGGATTTAGTACAACTTATATAGAAGCGGGCTTTATTTGCATATGAAGTCCTGTGAACCTTGCAAGAGCAGCTCTCAATCAGGTCCGGCAGGCTTGATATGCAAAATGAGGTAGAAGGTGAGAGCACCGCCGATAGGGTACTCGTCTTGGTGATGTCACAGCTTTTGGATTTCGTGTTCTTAGGAAGGGCACGGTTTACATTTCAATTTCGCACTCTTAGAAAAGGACACAGTTTACAGGAGTGCAGTGGGGGTCTTTCAGTAAGATTGAGAGAGAAAATAGAGAAGCCGGCTATGGTGTCGCACGCCTGTAGGAATTGCTTCAGAGGCAGAGGCAGGCAGATTTCCAAAGAGAAACCCTGTCTCAGAGAAAATAAATAAAAGTAAAATAAATAAAGTAATAATAGATAAATAAATAAGCCACGTAAAGATGGAAAATACACAGAGAGTCTGGATACTGTATGCTATCAGTTTTTTAATTGCTCAGGAAGGAACAACTGCTAAAGTACACTTGATTATAATTGCTGCTGATTTAATTCAACTTATATCTTTTGAAAATGCCTTGACTTCAGAATTTAAGTATAAGGATATGTTACTTGGAAAAGGAGTTTTTATTCATGTTTCTACAGAAAATGAAAAGCTGAGGATTCCTTCCAGGCTTCTGTGGTTTGATGAACCAAGACCCCCAGAAGCAGTGGGCCATGTGTTCCAACAACTGAAACAACTAAGTTGATGAAGCTTTTCAGACCACGAAAATAAGGACTTGTACAGGTTTCTGAGTTTTGTCATGATCCCCATGGTATGAACAGCGCCCCCTTCCAGCTCGAAGCAGTTTGGAATGAGCGACATCCTAATTCCCATCTTGTTTATAAATCTTTGTTTTCATTTAAATGGGATTGTTTATAATTGGTTAATGATCACAACCAATCTCCTTTTAATGGTAAAAAGGGGAATTATGGTATGGGTATGGTTTTTCATTTATTGATAAAATTCAAGTTCAATTTTGTGATATGTATATTTCTCCTCTTGGGTAAGTATTGTGCTTATACTGATCTTTTAAAATGTAATGCGTAATTAAATACAGATTATAGATAGTTACTTATAATAGTCAGAATTTATAGTTAGGTAAGTTAGGTTTTCTAGATATATAGAGATGTATTTGAGACAGATAGTCTTCAAAACTCTCAAAGACCTTCAGAAAATGGCATTAAAATGGTTTAGGGTTTTTCTTGACAATGAGAAATGTCTGCTCCTTGCAGCACCAATTACGTCTGAGCGAAGATGGGCATCGAAGAAACTCATCATGGAGTTTGCTTTCAACATGGCAAGATTAGCCATTTGGGCAAGAAACTGCTCTTGCCTAGACTGTTTGACTGTTGCTGTATAAACTGGACATGCAGGACCCACAGGAAAGTGACTGCTGAACTCAGTCTTACAAGGTTCCTACTTCATTGAAGAGTCTACGAGACTTTCTGCAGGACACAGAGAAATGACTGACAGACTACCAATGCAGATGGACAGTTTTGAAATTTCCTGCTTTGCTGAGAAATCTTCTGGACACATTGTAGCCTATGGGCTGAAGATGGATGCCCCAACCTTACAGAGGAACTTTGGGTGACTGTCCAGGCAGTAAGATGTCTCTGCCAATCGTAGTGTTTATATATTATCCTTCTGTGGTCTTTGATGGAGTTGAAGACAGATAGTTATAATTATAGTTTTCCTTAGTTATGATAAAAGATAAGTTACATATAGAACTTTGGACTCACAAGGATGGGATGGATATTTTCTTTAAATTTTGCTAAATGTTGATAGACAAAATATTGTAACTATGTTCTTACTTGATAACTGTTCTTTTATATATAATTTGACTATGTTAAAGTTAAGATCTTACTTTTTGTTTAGACAGAAAAGAGGAGATGATGTGGGAAGTCCTGTGATTATGTCAATAAAGCACTGTTGGGCCATTAGGAATCAAAATAGGTGGGACTAGGAGTCCAGAAGGACTCTGGAAAAGAGAAACACAGAGAGTCAAGATGTAACGCCATGGGGGTAGGAAGCCCGGAAACTTCTCCGGTAAGAGAAATACTTAGATTAACAATTATGGGGTAATTACTTAAGTCAGAGCTAGCCAGTAAGAAACAAGCAAGGCCAACAGCTTCATAATTAATATACCCTCCTGTGTTTTTTTTGGGACTGATGCAGCTCTGGAACCAGGCTGGCGAGAAGGCTTCTCTCATAGAAAATGTCTTCTCTTTACAATTGTCCATCTCTCAATTTCTGTGCCACTCATAGTTACAGGGCTTGTAGTGAAGGGCTGGTGACTTATTAACCTCTTATTATTATTGAGAAAGGCCAAAATCTGCTTACCCATTAGTGCTTTGCTTGATGTCCAATATCACAGCGTTTGGCTTGGTGTTTGTTCACCAAACGTCTAATAGCTTTGGGAACTACAAATCCTGGTCAGGCCAAATGGCAGTATTTCATTCTGCTGTCCATATGAAGACTCTTGCTTGCCAAGTCATAAAACATAAAAATGTAGCCTAATATCATGGAGAAAGGAAAGTGTCATGCAGTGGATGTAAATAAACTATTGGATGCCATTCATTATGCCAGTACATTTTACATGTGTCGTTCCATTTAATCTTCATGAGAATACTTTAAGGCACAAATTATAGCCCATATTGTAAAGGAGAGGCAACCAGTGTTGAGAATGTTAATTTTCATTGCCACACAGATGGTTAGTGTCAGTACTGAGATTCAAACCCATTTTTACATGATGGCCACATGTCATATTCTTTGTACATATGTGCATAGAAAGACAGGTAGTTTGGGGCATGTTACTGCATATACTCAGAGTATCTTGTGATATAAGAAGTTGCACAGAAAATGTATTTTACTTCCTTACATAGGCAAGAATGAGAAATCATACTCTAGGATAACTCAAGTCAGTGTCTCATTCTGTGGGAATATGTTTCGATCAATAAAACCATCTCTGCAAACAGCAAAATGGAAAATCTTCAGGGATTAGCTTGATACCTTAATGCTCCAAATGTAATGATAGAAAAACTCACATCAATTAGATCATTTGCAAAATAAATGAGGTTACCCCAGTTTAGAAATGTGATTGCAAAACAAATGACACGCAGTTGACAATTAACAGTGCCTTTGCTTACCAACAATTATTTCTTTTCCTCCATGGACACACACTGATTAACCAAAGATGCTCAGTCTGGCTCCAACACAAAGGGCTATCTATTTCCCTAGCCAAGTTTCATGACAACTCTGTAAATAACAATATGTCCCACAGACCAGATTCCTTGCCTGCAGGCACCATTATATCATGTCTTCCAGCCCTGTGCATTGGCAAATGCCCATAGATCCCATGCTTGGAGGAAACTCAGTTGAAATTGGAAAGAAATTCTGGCATTGCTAAACTACTACTTCAAACAAAGGAGAAGTTCTGCACGGAAACTACACCTCCAGGTAGCCAAGAACTCTCCACTATTCTACTGCTTTGGTAAATATTAGGAAGAAACGGGAAATTTGCAGCTTCAGAGACAGGGCACAGGCAGATATAGGAGAACTCAGTACCTCTAAACACAACCCTGTGCACTTAGCACCTCTCACATTTGGATGCCATCTCTGGAGAAAGAGGTAATTATAATAGCTAATGAACTAGGTTGCTTGGGGAGTTTATTATTAATATGTGAGCAAGCATTTAGTTCAATCTGGTACACATTCAGATAAAAAAGTTTTTGTTTTTCATTGGGGTGGCAAATTCCCTCTGAGCTTTAGCAGCCCATTTTTCAAAAGTTGTAAGCAATGAGTGTATCTAATTGGACTTGATTTGAAGGCTAATATTATCATGCTTTGAATATTTTCTCTACTTGTCTCTTTCCACAGTGGTGTAACTATTTATTCTGAATTAAAAAATTCATTCCTGGAGTGGGAGAGGCATTTCATAGCATTAGGAAACTTATAAGGCTCAGAAAGTTACAATTTTCGCAAATCCCCATCCTACGGCCCTCAACACTACAATGTACAGTATGAACTGTAGCCCTATAGGTAGGAAGATCACTTGAAACGAAATCTGACCCTCTTCTAGCCTTATTCTGTTTTTATTTCCATTCTTCTCCCTAAAGATAATGCCCTTCCCATTTGCCTGATCAGGTCTCTTGTGTCCTGCTAATTCCCTATCTGTTGATCCCTACCATCCCCCACCACCCCTCACCACCCCCACCACCTCCCATCCTAGCAATGGTCCTATTATCCTCTCCTGGTTTGTGAAGTTACCCCAGGCTATTTACTCACATCTGGAGACTTAGAGCTAGGAGTCACTAATAAGAGAGAACATGAGATGCTTGTCTTTCTGGGTCTTGGTTACCTCACTCAATATGATCTTTTCTAGTTCCATCACTTTACAAAATTGATGATTTCATTTTTCTTTAAACTTGAATCAAATTTCATAGTGTGTATTTACATATGTTCATTGTCCACTCACTGGTTGAAGGGCATTTAGGTTGTTTCCATTCCCTAGCTATTATAAATAGAGCAGTAATGAACAAGAGACGTATCTGTGGAGTAGGTTGCTGCTGCAGGATATTTGAGCAAACTGTGTAAAGATGTGCCCCTATTTTACCTTGCCTGCCTAAGGCATCTGATTGGTTTAACAAAGAGCTGAACGAGCAATAAAAAGGCATGAGAGGTTAGGTGGAACTCCTAGCAGAGATAGGAACTCTGGGAAGAAATGAGGCAGATTTTGACAGCAAGATACAGAAGAAGGTGGACATAAATTATGGAGAAAAGGTAATGAGCCACCTGGAAAAGCAGATTAATAGAAATGGGTTAACTTAAGTTATAAGAGCTAGTTGGAGCTGGGCGTTGGCACACGCCTTTAATCCCAGCACTCGGGAGGCAGAGGCAGGTGGATCACTGTGAGTTCAAGACCAGCCTGGTCTACCGAGTGAGTTCCAGGACAGGCTCCAAAACAATACAGGGAAATCCTGTCTTGAAAAACCAAAAAAAAAGAGCTAGTTGGAAACAAGCCTAAGTTAATGCTAAGCTTTAATATTTAATAAGAAGTCTCTGTGTCATTATTTGGGATCTGGCAGTCCAAAGAAAGTAAAAATAAAGGATGCCAAGTTCTTTGCACATATGCTGGGTCAGATGATAGATTTGTCTGGGGCCTTCTACTTCTTGTTGTTGCTTGGGGTTTTTTTGTTTGTTTGTTTGTTTCATTTTTTGTTTTGATTTATTTTGAGAGGTCTCCATACTTATTTCCATAATGTCTGCAATCCCTCTAACAGTGAACAAGGTTTCCCCTTCCCTTGCCATATATACCTTCCAGTATTCCCTTGATCTTCACCATTCTGATGATGCACTCTCAATGTTGTTTTGATTTGCATTTCCCTAGTTGCTAAGAATTATGGACATTTTCTGAGATATTTCTTAGCCATTTTTCCTTCTTTCATGAATTGTCTCTTTAGGTCACAGGCCACATTTTCAAATGAGTCCTTTGGTGGGTTTGCTTGTTTGTATGTTTTGACTCTGTTCTTTGAGATCTTTGTATATTCTAGATGTCAACTACCGGATGTTAAAGATTCTCTGTAAGTTTGTGGGTTCATTGTTTCTTTAGCCATACAGAAGCATTTTAGTTTATGAAGTCTTACTTTTCAATTGTTGACCTGAATTTTTGGATAAATGGAGTTCTGTATGGAAGTCCTTTCTTATCTCAATATCATGAAATGTTCTGCCTAGGTTTTCTTCTAGCAGTTTCAGTTTTCATATTTAGATCTTGGATATATTTCAAAGTCATTTCTGTGCAAGGTGATAGATGTGGGACTAATTTTTTCTACATAATGTACAGGCTTCCCCAAACCAGTTTTTGAAGATGTTGTCTTTTCTCTGTGTTATGTTTCTGGAACCTTTCTCAAATATAAATGGATGAACTTACAAGTACTTGTATTTGGGTATTCAATTTTGTTTCACCGGTCTATGTTTTTGTGACAATACCAAATTGTTATTATTGTTGTTATGGCACTGTACTATATTTTAATATCTGGAATGATAATGCCTCCAACATTGTTCTTTTAGCTCAGGATTATTCTGTCTATACAGGGTGTTTTGTGGTTAAGTGAGGACTATCTATACTGCCATTTTATTCTTCTTATGTGAAACAATCAACAGAGAAACAGGAGCAAAGAATTGGAAGCTTTTTCTAAAGCATAATTTTTTTTACATGAGCCTAAGCCTCTTTGGTTAGACAGGGAAGTCTGAATTCTAATCACATTTTCTCATTTTTCAGTTGTTTCAGAAAAGTTGATCACATCCAAGAAGATCCCTGTGTGCTGCTGTATATTAAAACTCAGATGCCTTAAGTCATTGGCCATCACCTTGTGTGTGTATGTGTGTGTGTATGTGTGTGTGTGTGTGTGTGTGGTTTTACCATCTAGATACATATTCAAGGTAACTGAAATGATTATTATCTTCAATTCCCAATGATACAAGCTCAAATTTATCATGTTCTTTCTCCATACATGAGTCAATCTGAATACAAATCCTAAACATTTTCACTTCTGTAGTCTTTTTTTAGCTGATTATCCTTGCATTATCTATACCTCCTATCAAATCTAAGGTCATCTCATTTCAAAAAGTATTTTATTCGGAATCTTGATCCTTTGTTTCACTTTTCCCAACCCATTTTTTATATTAAAGAAGATTAACCTTTTTCTAGCACTGCTTTTGGTCCTTTCTCTGTCAAAAGCACTTATGTCTTTCAGATATCTATAAAATAAGTGTCAGAGTTCTGAGCTATCATTCAAAGTTGACAATAGTCACCAAATTACATTTCCAATCTTTCCATCTGTTTTGGGTGAGTATGTCCTAGCTAAATTCATTTTTTCAAGTTCTAGCCTCTAGGACTTCAGAAAAATTGACCATATTTGGTTGGAAGATCATAGAGGAGATTCAGTAAAAATAGGATGCTCAGTGGGTCACCAACAATGCAAATGATGTACTAGATGAGGAAGAAGTGGTGGTGCTGATCAGATCTACAGGCAGCAATGTAGAGACTAGAAGTGAAGGGGAAAACTCACCCTTTTGATAGCACATTGCTTTTTTCTTTCAGTGTTCAGAAATGTGAATGAATAAATTTCTGTCATATAACTAACTATGTCTATTATCCCCTGCTATGGCATTCCTGGCAAATTTATACACTACCTAAACTTGATAGCTTGCCAATCCCTCCACATTCCAGTGTTTCTTCTTGCCTTTTGTGATCCCTCTGGGTCAAAAAGCTTTCCTACTTTCCAACTTACATTCATTCTTCAAAGCTCATTTTTAAGGTAACATTTTCTGGGCCACCAGTTCCAGTACTCCACATACTTCTCACTCCAAGCTGGAAATAATCTAACCCAAACCATAGCTCTAAACGCCCATTTTTTTTTTTTGGTTTTTCGAGACAGGGTTTCTCTGTATTGTTTTGGAGGCTGTCCTGGAACTCACTCAGTAGACCAGTCTGGCCTCGAACTCACAGAGATCTGCCTGCCTCTGCCTCCCGAGTGCTGGGATTAAAGGCGTGTGCCACCAACGCCCGTCTCTGAATGCCCCTTTTTAAGGTAATCAATGGATTCATTTGCTAATAACATTGTTCTTCATGTGTATTATCTCCTTACTTTCTGACAGCTCTTTGAGTATAAGGAATATGAATCATCTTTCTTAGAAATCACCAAAAGTGCCACCATGCCCTATACATAGCCTGTACCAAAACACTGCTAAAATTAGACCAAATTACACCAATAGTAAATGAAAATTACAATAATGAATAGTTATAAGCCACTGTGTATAAGCAAAGAATCATTTATGTGAATCAACACTGATGATTTTTGGAGTAGGTACTGTTGTTATCCTCATTTTAAAAGATCAGAAAGGGCCTAAAAAGATGACTCAAAGGTTAGGAGGACATGGAGTAGTACCTGGTTTAATTATCAGTGTCCACATAATGGTTTACAACTATTTGTAACCCTAGTTCCAGGGAATCCAAAGACATCTTCCAGCCTCTGTGGGCACCAGGCAGTTACAGTGTCTTTCATATATGCAGTGAAATGCTCATATACATAAAATCAAAATAAATAAATAATCAAATATTAGATAGCTTAAGTCTTTGATTCTAAATATAAACATTAAACATGATCAACCCAAGTTCACCTCAGTGCTGACCTGACAAGGGTTAGCTCTTGAATACCAGGTTGATGCCTGGGAATCCAGCATGGGACTGATCAAGACCCCCTGAATGTGGGTGTCAGTGAGGAGGCCTAGGTAATCTATTGAGCCTTGGGCAGTAGATCAGTATTTATCCCGTGTATACAAATGGACTTTGGACTCCCATCCAACAATGAGAGATGCACTCTCACACTGAACTCTTGAGGTAGGGTCTAAGCCCTGCCCTGGATGAAATGACAGACTATAGACACCCCCATGGAGGGTCTCATCTTCCTTGGGGAAATGAAGGGATATTGGGGGGGTTGGGGGAAGGGCACGGGAGGAGGGGAGGGAAACAGAGAGGGACCTGGAACTCACTTGTGAAGCAATCTTGTTTCTAATTTAAACATAAATTTAAAAATAAATAATAAAAATAAAAAAGACATGATCAACCCTTGGTGTCTGTGGGTTCTTTCTCTGCAGAGTCAACCAAATGTAAGTGAAAATACTTGAAAAATGTATTCATTCTGCATTTGCATGTCATTTATTACTAGCCATTATTTTCTGAGCTATAAAATGTTACAAATGCATGTATGTTAATTATATTAGGTACTATACATATTCTACAGATGATTCAATGTGTATGGGAGTACAGATATTCATAACTTAAAAGCAAGTACTTTACCATTTCATATAAATGACTTGAGTATCCTCAAATTTGGATAGCCTTGGGCAGGATGAGAAGGCCCCAGAACCAAGTGTCCATGTAATCAAATGCTAACTGTCCATTGCAACAAAGTATGTATGTGTTATATACATTTTTTGCCCCCTTAATCTAATAGCAGAATTTGAAAACCACCAATCAGTAAACTGTCAGAATGTCAGGGCAGCAATATCCAGGGTCTCCTGAAGAGCTGCTTTCAAGTCAGAGCATTGCTTCTTCTCTTGAACAGAGAAGATGCCACTGAGTTTTTTGGGGTACCACAGCCATCCTAGGTGAGAACAGCATTGCTACAATGCAAAACTCTTCTTGAATTTGTGTGAAAGCTAAACATAAAATGCTTTGTCTCTCTTCCCTCAGAAGTTCTCATATAGTATTTATAATTTCAGTCTTGGCTTAAAACTGCCTCATAAAAGGCATCCCTTCGTGGTAGACTAGATTTACATAAAATGATTTTTTAATGCTCATTTCTCAAAAATAATAAACACAGCCTTTAAATTTTACTCTATAGAAATATCTTTCAAATAACATGAACTTATGATAACAGGCATAGTTTCCAGCAAAGATTCAAAGAGAAATTGGAACATGTATTCGATGGCCACAAAGAGAATAAGTCAAATACATATCGTATGCACATTGTGGCTGTGAATGAAATTTCTTCCTGTTAATCTGGTAGAATGGTTCCATTATCAATTGGATCTTTATGTCTTCAAAAAGCAGCTGTGTAAAAAAGAAGATTTAGAGAAACCTGGGTATACAATAAACTTATCTGTAATTAGATACATTTTATATGTACTATGGGTTTAATTTCAGCATTCCAAACCTCAGGGGGAAAAAAGTAAATAAAGGACAAATTGACTTGGTTACAGGCCATGAGGTCTGCATCTAAGGAAGGCTCAAGGCAAAACCTGTATCTGGTCATTCAAGCATTTAGTAATTATCTCCACTGAGATCCCCAGCTTCAGGTGAGCTCAGGTCCCCCTGGGACCAACCCACCCCTGCCCATCACCCATCCCCTCAATCTTCCAGGGTCCTGCTCCTGAAATCCAGAGGACCTGTCCACACAGGAAAGGAATCAGTACTTCCAGACCCCAAACTCTGGCATCCCCAACTTCAGGTGAGCTTGGGTCCCCCTAGGGCCATGGCCTGCCCATCATCCATTCCCACAATCTTCTGGGGGCTCACTCCTAGCACCTAGAGGACCTGCCCACACAGAAAAGGCATCAGTCCTTTATGACCCCACCCTCTGGCGTCCCCAGCTTCAGATGAGCTTGGGTCTGCCTGGGACCACTCTCCAGTCCATCAACCACTCCCTTAATCTTCTGGGGCTGCTCCTGGCAGCCAGAGGACCTGTTGACACAGGAAAGGCATCAGTCCTTCCAGACCCCACCCTCCAGCATTCCCAGCTTCAGGAAAGAATGAGACCAGTGGAGACAGAAAGACTCCATCTGCACCCACTGGAAGAAAAGATGGGAAGAAGACACAATAAAAGCTCACTCCACCAGAAGCTAGAGACCCAATGCCAGCAAGACCTGAAAAGCACTACATAGATAAAGCAGAAGAGACAGACTTTAAAAATTATTTTATGAAGATGATAGAGACCCTCAAAGAGAAAACGATGAAATCCCTTAAAGAAATGGAAGACAAAACAAACAAAAAATACATGAAATGGAGGAAAAGGTGAACCAAAAAGAAATAAACAAATTTCTCAAAGAATCTAAAGAGTACCAAGAAAAAACAACCAAACAAATGAAGGAAACAACTCAAACAGTTGAAGGATTGAAAGCTGAAATAGAAACAATAAAGAAGACACAGAATGAGGGGATGCTGGAAATACAAAAACTGGATAAATAATCAGGAACTACATATGCAAGTATCACCAATAGAATAAAAGAGATAGAAGAGAGAATCTCAGGTGTTAAAGAATCATTAGAGGACATACAGTCATCAACCAAAGAAAATCTCAAAACCAACAAATCTCTAACACAAAATATCCAGGAAATATGGGACACCATAAAGAAGACAAACCTTGAGAATGATAGGTATAGAAGAAGGCGAAGAAATACAGCTCAAAGGTACAGAAACCATATTCAACAAAATCATAGAAGAAAACTTCTCTAACCTAAAGAAGGATATGCCTATGAAAATAAAAGAATCTTACAGAACACCAAATAGGATGGATCAGAAAAAGAAGTCAACTCACCACATAATAATCAAAACATCAAACCTACAGAATAAAGAGAAAATATTAAGAGCAGCTAAATCAAAAGGCCAAGTAACATATGAAGGCAGACCTATTTGGATTACACCTGACTTCTCAATGGAAACTATGAAAGCCAAAAGATCCTGCAGAGATGTCCTACAAACAATAAGGGAACAAGGATGCCAGCCCAGACTATTATATCCAGCAAAGCTTTCAATTACCATAGATGGAGAAAACAAAATATTCCATGACAAAGCCAGATTTAACCAACACGTATCCATGAATCCAGCTACACAGAAAGTGCTGGAAGGAAAACCTAGACCCAACGAAGATAACTACACTCACAAAGACATAGGCAATAGATAATCCCACTTTACCAAACAACAAAAGAAAAAGGGAGGGGAACCTACACAAATAACTCCACTACCAATAAATCAAGCACAAAACAAGAATCATCAATCAATGGTTATTAATATCCCTCAATGTCAACGGTCTCAACTTGTCTATATAAAGGCACAGACTAGCAGAATGGATACAAAGACAGAACCCATCCTTCTGCTGCATACAAAAAACACATCTCAACATCAAAGACAGACATTACCTCAGAGTAAAGGGTTGGGAAAAGATTTTCCAATCAAACGGACCCAAGAAACAAGCGGGTGGTAGCAATCTTAATATCTAACAAATAAGACTTCAAATTAAAATCAATCAAAACAGATGAAGAAGGACATTTCATATTCATCAAAGGAAAAGTCCATCAAATTGAAGTCTCAATTTGAACATCTATGCCCCAAATACAAAGGCACCCACATTCCTGAAAGAAACGTTACTAAAGCTCAAATTGCACATAAAATCTCACACTCTAGTAATAGTAGACTTCAACAATTGCTCTTATTGCTAGACAGGAACTCCAGGCAGAAACTTAACAAAAACAACAAAAGAAATAATAGAAGTTATGACCCAACTGGGTTTAACAGACATCTATAGAACATTCCACCCAAACACAAAGGGATATACCATCTTCTCGGCGCCACATGGAACCTTCTCTAAAATTGAACACATAACAGGAAACATAGCAAACCTCCACAGATACAAAAAAGCAATTGAATAACCCCCTGTATCTTATCAGACCACCATGCATTAAAATTAGAATTCAACAATAACACAAATCACAGAAACCCTACAAACTCATGGAAATTGAACAATGCACAATTGTAACAACCCTGGGTAAAGGAAGAAATAAAAAAGAAATTAAATACTTCCTGGAATTCAATGAGAATAAAGACACAACATACCAAACACTGAAAGCAGTGCTGAGAGGAAAGTTCATAGCACTAAGTGCCCACATGAAGAAACTGGAGAACAGTAACACTAGAGAATTAATAGCACAGCTGAGTGCTCTAGAACAAAAAGAAGCAAATTCACCCAGGAGGAGGAGGCGCCAAGAAATAATCAAATTGAGGGCTGCAATCAATCAAGTAGAAAACAGGAAATCATTGCAAAGAATCAATGAACAAAGAGTTGTTTTTTTTGAGGAAATCAACAAAATCGACAAACTTTTGTCCAAACTAAGCAAAAGACAGAGAGAGAGAGCATGGTAATTAACAAATCAGAAATGAAAAGAAGGACATAACAACGGACACTGAGGAAATCCAGAGAATCATCAGGGCATACTTTGAAAATCTGTACTTCACAAAATTCAAAAATTTAAAGGAAATGGACAATTTCCTGGATAGGTATCACTTGCCAAAACTAAATGAAGAACAGATACACTATCTAAACAAACCTATAACCCTTAATGAAACAGAAGCAGTCATCAAAAGTCTCCCAACCAAAAAAAACCCAGGCCCATATGGCTGCAGTACAGAATTCTATCAGAAATTCAAAGAAGAGCTAATTCCAATACTCCTCAAAGTATTCCACACAATAGAAGCCAAACTCTTTTTATAAGGCTACAATTACCTTGGTACCCAAGCCACACAAAACACAACTAAAAAGAGAATTATAGACCAATTTCCCTCATGAACATTGATGCAAAAATACTCAATAAAATGCTAGCAAATCTGATTCAAGAACACATCAGAAAAATCATCCACCATGATCAAGTAGGCTTCATCTCAGGAATGCAGGGAAGGTTCAACATTAGAAAATCTATCAATGTAATCCACCATAAAAACAAACTGTGAAAGAAAATCCACATGATATTCTCACTAGATGCTGAAAAAAATCTTTGACAAAATCCAGCACCCCTTCATGGTCCTTGAGAGATCACTGATAACAGGAACATACCTGAACATAATAAAAGCAACAGCTAACATCGAACTAAATTGAGAGAAACTCAACGCAATTCCTTCAAAAATCAGGAACAAGACAAGGCTGTCGACTCTCTCCATATCTCTTCAATATTGTACTTGAAGTTCTAGCTACAGCAATAAGATATCAAAAGGAGATCAAGGGGATACAAATAGGAAAAGAAGAAGTCAAACTTTCTCTATTTGCAGACGATATGATAATTTACAGAAGTGACCCGAAAAACTCCACAAGGGAAATCCTAGAGCTCATAAACACATTCAGCAAAGTGGCAGAATACAAGGTTAACTCAAAAAATCAGTGGGCCTATTATATACAGATGATAAGGTGTCTGAGGAAGAAATCAGAGAAACATCACCCTTTACAATAGTCAAAAACAGCATAAAATATCTGGGGATAACGTTAACCAAAGAAGTGAAAGACCTGTATATCAAGAACTTTGAGTCTCTAAAGAAAGAAATCAAAGAGGATACCAGAAAATGGAAAGATTCCCCCATGCTCTTGGATTAGTAGGATCAACATGAAAAAACTGCAATCTTGCCAAAAGCAGTATACAGATTCAAAGCAATCCCTATCAAAATTCTGGCAAAGAAGCTAAAATTATACAATGGAAAAAAAGAAAGCATCTTTAACACATGGTGCTGGCATAACTGGATATTGGACTGCAGATAGATCCATGTCTATTGCCTTTCCCAAAACGTAAGTCCAAATGGATGAAAGACCTCAACATAAATCCAACCACACTGAAACTCTTAGAAGAGAAAGTGGAAGATAGTCTTCAATTAATTAGTACAGGAGACCGTTTCCTGAACATAACACCAGTAGCACAGACACTGAGATCAAAAATTAACAAATGGTATCTCCTAAAACTAAGAAGCTTCTGTAAGGCAAAGGATACAGTCAACAAGACAAAAAGGCAGTCCACAGAATGGGAAAAGATATTCACTAACCCCACATTTGACAGAGGGTTAATCTCCAAAATTTACAAAGAACACAAGAAGCAAGTCTCCAAAACACCAAAGGATCCAATTAAAAAAGTGGGGTACAGAACTAAATAGAGAATTCTCAATAGGGGATTCTAAAATGTCTGAGAAACACTTGAGAAAGTGCTCAACATCCTTAGCCATCAGGGAAAGGTAAATCAAATCAACTCTGAGATACTCCTGTCAGAATGGCTAAAATCAAAAACACCAAAGACAATTTATACTGGAGAGGATGTGGAGAAAGGGGAACATTCCTCCACTGCTGGAGGGAGTGCCAACTCATACCCCCATTTTGGAAATCAGGAAACAGGAATCAATCTACCACAAGACCCAGCAATTCCACTCTTAGGCATATATCCAAAAGATGCAAATTTATACAAGGACATCTGTTCCACTATGTTCATAGCAGCTTTATTTGTAATAGCCACAACCTGGAAGCAACCTAGATTCCCCTCAACTGAAGAGTGGATAGAGAAAATGTGGTACATTTACACAATGGAGTACTACTCAGCAGAATAAACACTGGAATCTTGAAATTTGCAGGGAAATGGATGGCACTAGAAGAAACCATCTTGAGTGAGGTAACTCAGTCACAAAAAGAGAAACATAGTATGTACTCACTCATATATGGATTTTAGACCTGGATAGTGTCTGTCTACACTTCCACTGACAGAGAGTCTGGGAAACAGGAAAGAACCTAAGAGAGATATGTATGGTACCCCATAGAAGAGAAATGAGGCAAGATCTCCTGAACAGATTGGGAACACGGAGTGAGTAGGGGGAAGTGGGAACTGGGAAGAAGAGAGGAGTAAAAGAGGAAGAGAGAGTAGGTCATGGGGGAACAGGAAGGTTGAGTGCGGGGTAGAATAGGGGGAGAACAGGATGATAAATACCATAATAGAGGGAGTCATAGGATAGAAGTGATATCTTGCACCAGTGAGACCTCTAGTGATGTAAAGGGATGACACCAACTGGCAAGCTAAGCAATAGTGGAGAGACCACCTTAAATGCCCATTCTTGATAATGAACTCGACATCTATCCTATATGCCATCCTAGAACCTTCATCCAGTGACTGATGGAAGGAAAGGCAAACACCCACAGTTAAACACTGAACTGAACCCATGGAACCCAGTGACAGAGAGAGGAGCGATGAGCAAATTGGCAAAGAATGGGCTGGCAAAACCAGCAGAGACAGCTGATCTAAATAAGGGGGAGCTCTTGGACCTCAGACCCCAGACCGACAGCTGGGAGGTCAGATGGGATTGATCCAGACTCCCTACGTGAGGAGGCCTGGGCAACCTGTGGGGCCCTGGGCAGTAGATCAGTGTTTATCCCTGGCATACAAAAGGACTTTGTGTGTCTATAACACAAAGAGGGATGCTCTGTCATCCTGGACTCTTAGGGGAGTGCCTGGACCCTGCACTGAGCAAAATGACAGACTCTGGATATCCCCTATGTGGAAGGAAGTGGGGATAGGGTGGGAGGCTGGGGGGGGATGTTGGGGGATGGCCGGAGGAGGGGAGGGAAAGGGAACTGGAATTGACATGTGAAGCAAGCTATTTAAAATTAAAATAATAAAAAAGTAAAAAAAAAAAGAAGTCCTTTCTCAATATACACATTCCCTGTGGGGAAGAATGTTACCTAGTGGTGAGAGCAGGGTGTTGAAGTCCCCCACTATAATTGTGTGAGGTTTTATGTGTGGTGAGCTTTAGAAATGTTTCTTTTACAGATGTGGGTGCCTCCATATTTGGGGCCTAGATGTTTAAAATTGAGACTTCATTGCGATTTTATTTTCCTGTGATGAATATTAAATGACCTTCTTCATCTCTTTTGATTGATTTTATTTTTAAATCTAATTTTGTAGATATTAGGATTGCTATACCAGCTTGTTTCTTGGATCAATTTAATTGGAAAATCTTTTCCCAACCCTTTTCTCTGAGGTAACATCTGTCTTTGATGATGAGATGTGTTTCTTGCATGCAGCAGAAGGATGGATTCTGACTTCGAATTCATTCTGTTATCCTTTGTCTTTTTTACAGGCAAGATAATATCATTGACGTTGAGGGATATTAATGAATGTTGATTGTTAATTCTTGCTTATTTTGTGTTTACTGGTGGTGGTGGTATTGTGTATAAATTTTCCCCCACTTTTTCTTTTGGTGTTTGGTATTGTGGTATTATCTATTGCCTATGATTTTGTGAGTGTAGTTATCTTCCTTTGCTTGGAGTTTTCCTTCTAGTACTTTCTGTAGGGCTGTATTTGTGGATACATATTGCTTAAATCTGGTTTTGTCATGGAATATCTTGTTTTCTCCATCTATAGTGATTGAAGGCTTTGCTGGAATAGAAGTTAGGGCTGGCATCCATGTTCCTTTAGCATTTATAGGCCCTCTATCCTGGACCTTCTTGCTTTCAGAGTTTCCATAGAGAAGTCAAATGTAATTCTGATAGGTCTGCCTTTATATATTTCTTGGCCTTTCCACTTTGCTATTCTTAGTGTTTTTTTCTTTATTCTGTAAATTGGTGTTTTGTTTACAATGTGGTGAAGGGATTTCTTTTTGTGGTCCATTCTATTTGGTGTTCTGTAAGCTTCTTGTACTTTCATAGGCATATCTTTCTTTAGATTGGGGAAATTTTCTTCTATGGTTTTGTTGAACATTCTTTCTGTACCCTTAAGTTGTATTTCTTTACCTTCTTCTATACCTATTTTTCTTAGGTTTGGTCTTTTCACAGTGTCCCATGTTTCCTGTATATTTAGTGCTAGGGATTTGTTGGACTTGAGATTTTCTTTGGTTGATGACTATATTTCCTCTAGGGAGTCTTCAACAGCTAAGATTCTCTCTTCCATCTCTTGTATTCTATTGCTTATGCTTGCATCTGTAGTTACTGATCATTTTACCCAGCTCTTCTATTTCCAACATTTCCTCAGTTTTTTTTCTTCTTTATTGTCACTATTTCAGTTTTCAGGTCTTGAAGTTTTAAATTGTTTCTTTCATCTTTTTTTCTTGGCTTTCCTTGTTTTAAGAAATTTGTTGATTTCTTGCAGTTTTGCTTTGTTTATTCTTCCATTTCTTTAAGGGATTTTCTCATATACTACTTGAGGGCTTCTATAATTTTCATAAAGTCATTTTTAAGGTCATTCTCTCCTGTTTCATCTGTGTTGGAATGTTCAGATCTTGCTAGACTCTGGTGGTGTCATATTGGTTTTTCTGTGGTTGAATGTGTTTTTATATTGTTGTTTTCCCATCACTATGGGATCTCTTCCTCTTCAAGTGGGTATGGGTCTAAGGTTCTCTTCTGATTGATTCAAGCAAGTCCAACAATCAGATGGATGTCATGATGGGTGTAGGTGTGTATGAGACACTCTAGGCAAGGAGCAGGTGCACAAAGACCCAAGGAGAGGGAATGTAGGGATTTGGGACCCTGAGCAGAAACCATACTCGCCTTTAGCAAAGGGAAAAGGGCAGAGGGGGGCCAAGACTGAAGTGTGGCCAGACTCAGGGTGGTCCTCTCTGCTGGGACAGGTCCAATCTAGGAGCAGAACAGGCCCAGGAAGAACCAAGGTGGGGGATGTAGAGAGTTGGGGCCCCTTTTCCAGATTTCAAGGTTGAAACATCTACTAGAAAGAATCCCTGTATGAGCTTTGAAAAACTGATAAGTCCAATAGCAAAATTCATAAATTATTTTGACAGAAGTCAACCAGTCATAAGTTTATTAAAGTTTCCCTTTTTAATTTATTACTTGATAATACATAACATTTTTGTTGTGGCCCTTAGTGTATAAGATGGACAATTAAGTCTAACTTTCTAGCTGCAGCAGGTGAAGAATCAGATTTTTCAAGTATTATCTTAAAACCAAAATACAATGCAAAGTTGTGTTTTGCCAAATATATATTTGACAAGAGAACACTATCCATAATACACCCCCCACACACAAACCTAAACATCAGAAAGCAAACAATCTAATCAAAAAATGAACTATGATTCTGTCTTAGTTATGGTTTCCATTGCTGTACTGAAACACCTTGAGCAAAATCAGTTTGAGGAGGAAAGTGCTTATTTGATTTACACATCCAAAGTCACAGTTCACTGAGGGAAACCAAGACAGAAACTCAGACCGGGAGGTAACCTGGAGACAGGAGATTATGCAGAGGCCATGGAGGAGCGTTGCTTACTGGCTTGTTCTTCATGCCTTGCTCAACCTGCTCTCTTATAGAATCCAGGACCAACAGCTCAGGGAATCAGCACCCATAATGGTCTGGGCCAAATTATATCAATGACTAGTTAAGAAAATTCACTACAGGCTTGTCTACTGCCCAATCATATGGAGATATTTTCTCAATTGCTCTCCATCTTCTCTGATGACTTCAGCCTGCATCAAGTTGAAAGAAAACTAGGCAGCACAGACTCTAAACAGAAATTCTTTAAAAGATAAAATACAAATGACTAATACACATTTTTTAAAGTTTTCGGTTTCTTTGGTTATCAAGGAAATGCAAATTACTACTTGGAGGTTCTTTCTTCTCCAAGTCAGAATGGCATCCATCAAAAAAACAGTGACAACAGCGATGACAAGAATAGGAGAAACACTCACCCGCTGTTAGAGGGAATGTGAACTGGTACAGTCTCTGTGGAAAGCAGTGCAGAGCACATATAAAGAGGCGGAAATAGAGTTATCGTATAACTCAGCTGTATCAGTCCTGGGCATACACCCAAAGGACTCTATACTTTAATACTGAGAAATTTGCACAGGATTGTTCATTGCTGCTCCAATTATAACAGCTAGAAAATGGAATCAACCTAGGTATCCACCAAATTATGAATGGACAAGGAAGACATGCATATATATATATATATATGTATATATACACACATATATATATGCACAATGTAATTCTGATTAGTGCAAACAAAAAGTCAATTACAAAACTTTTAGAAAAATGGATACTATTGGAAACCCTTACAAAGAAGTAACGCAGGCCCAGAAAGACAAATGCTACATGTTCTTTCTCAAATCTGGATCTTGGATTTGAACTTTTATATTTATGTGTTAGAGTTGAAGTGAGTATCTCCAGAAGCCAGAAATCAAGAAAGGAGGCAGGGAACACAAGGAGGGACGAAGACAGCAAAAATAAGGAATATGAAGCAACAACCCTCCTCTGCCACAAGCTCTTGTCTTCATGTTCTCCCTCACCACATTCCTAAAAGTGCTGGAGCCACACAACCACAGATGGGCACCTTGAGTTCAAATGCGCTTTTCTGCTTTTTGAAGTATTTTTATCAGGTATTTTGTCATTGCAGAAAGCCTGAGTACCTGAGAAAATTACTTTCTCTAAATGTGGTCCCAGATTCCTATAGGTGGTGGGCCAAATGGAACAAACAGTAAAGGAAGAAAACCTATAAGCACATGGGAAATCAGATCTTCCCATGCAGGTCAATCTATTGCTGCTGCCATCCTTGGCAGACTTGGGCCCCATGTGTGCTTTCAGAACAGATTCACACTAGAGATGTTAGGAAGCCTTATTGCTGGGCAGCATCATTTGTCCCTCTAGTTCTGAGGTTTCCAGCCCCATGTGTTTAGAAGTTTCTTGGTTCTCTAGTCCTGTGTCTTGCAGATGGTCAGTATAAGACTAGCCTGTTTTTAATCCTGAAAGCCAATCCAATGAATTCTCTTTTATAACCCACTCTCATCTATTGGTTCTGTTCCTCTCTGTGGCATGTATCAATGTGCCTCAAACTTCATGAACCTCATTTCACTGAGGAAAAATAAATCACTTCTTTAGTCACCCATTTTCTCCAATATTCTCCCCTTTGCTAGACCACGTAAACGAATCAGTCAATGAAAATGCAAAATTGAACCTTGCAGCTTTCTAGCACTACCATAGAGTCAAATTTACTTAGACAACAGACTGTGACAAAGACTAAGTGGACACTGTCAACTAGTTCTATAAAGGACTTTTATACTCATTAGGGAGGCTAAATATACTTACACACTTTTCCTTTCTCTCTGTGTAGAGCAAGACAGAGAATAAATTTTAAAATATACATCTAATGGCATCTTGAGCTAGTAGGACCTAAGACTTGTCACTTAAATCCTTGTTTTAAACTAACTAAACTCTCGGTCATCTTCAGTTAGTCTAAACAGTGTGTGTCCTAGTGTCAGTTTCTGGTCAGTTCTTAATAATAAGAATGTGAAGTCATTTGTCTTTCCCAGAATCCTCTCTGCTATATCTAAGCTACTATCTATAAAAGCCTGAAGATTTTTAATGCAAACCTACATTTATCAAGATATATAACAGTCTGTTTGACATCAGTTGGGACACACACCATGAAAAGCTCTAGAAAGTGCTGCGAGTCTTGCCATGAAAAAAGGATGTGGTGTCTTGCTGTTTCTACCCTCAGAAATTGAGATTTAATACTACTTGACATTCAAGCACTGAAACTCAACTGAGACTTGCAAAATTTGTCCTTCCTTAATTCTCAGTGTTCCTTAGGCATAGAAAATGGTTGGATTAAATTCAGTTTATAACTGGCAAATCCACAACTTCGTTATTATCTCAGTTTCTCACTAAATTGTTTAGGGTTCCCCTGGAAAACAATTTCCATGAATTAATTTTCATTCAGTATTCCAAAGAAGAAATGTTTATATTAATATCAAAGAGCCTTATCCTCTTTTTTGAAATCCCTGATGTTAGAGCTCAGGTCGTGAATATCCTCCAAAAGAGAAACCCTGTATTACCGGCTTGCTCTCCAACATGAGTCATGTGTGGGAAGTGATGGAACTTGTCAGTATGAGGCCTTGTATGTAAAAGCTAAGTTAACCAGAGTGTGTCATTGAGGAATGTTTCAGTTAAGATTCTATTGCTGTGAAAAAAACACCAAGACCTTGACAACTCTTATAAAGGAAAATATTTGATTGGGTGACTTACACTTCACAGGTTCACTTACTTTTCACATTATCATCATGGTGGGACATGGTGGCCTGCAGGCCAACATGGTGCTGGAAATGGAGCTGAAAATTCTACATGTTGATCCAGAGGCAACAGAAAGTGTATGGTCTCAGTGGCCATAGCTGGAGCATAGGAAACCTCAAAGCCCACCCCCAGAGTGACGTAAGTCCTCCAATAAGGCAACACCTACTCCAACAAGGCCATACCTCCTAATAGTGCCATCTTTATTAGCTTATGGGGAACAATTACATTCAAACAACTACAGGGAATATATTGGCATCCCAGCTCCCTTACATCATCTAGTTTGCCTTAAATGTTATGAAGTATGATTTTTACCCCAAGATCCTGGCATGAAGAGTAATGGAGTCAAGTGACAACGGCTGAAATTTTCTGAAACAACAAGCTTAAGTTACCATTTCATCCTTGTAAAATACTCACCTTACATTTTGGAGTCTGGAGAGATGGATCCATGGTCAACAACCAAACTGCTCTTGTAGGAAATCTGAGTTCATTTTCCAGTACCCATGTTGAGTGCTCAGCTGGCAGGGAACATGCAACTGCCTCTTAACTCTAGCTTTAGGTATGTGATATCTTTTCTGCCATTCACTAGTGTGCGTTCTCATGTGCACATACATACAGAATCCTAGCATGTAAGCATGGGTGTGAGCATGAAAGTCCAAGAGTTACCAAGGCACTGTTGGCATGCACACAATGTGTGTGTGTGTTTGTATGTGTGTATAAGTGGATATGTAAGAGTGAACTGAATACTGATTAACAAAGCATAGGAAGATAATGAGGATGTTCAATGCTATAAGGAAAACAAATTCCCCATGTATCTTGAAGAGAATTATGCTCGCACACGTGTAATAAAGTGAATAAAAACAGTAACAGCCATGGCTCAAGTATATGCTATAGAATGTTGGGAAATTTTAGTATTTTCCCATTGCTCTCCCTCACTGTCTGAGCAGGTACAAATAATTTAAGACAGTATGTATAAACATAGATTGCTCCTAGCCATATAAACCTTTTTTCTCACTCCACAGAACCTCAGATATAGAACTTGAATTCAAAATAGGTAATAAAGTCATACTAATTAATTCCAAAATGCAGACAATCCAAATGGAAATAGACAAAATCTTTAATATGTTTCACAAAAAAATTGCCAATAAATATATGAAAGGTAGTCATACATTTTCATGAGTAAGGGAAAATAAAAACCATAGTGATATACCACTTCTTACCCATGTGACAGCTAAAATAAAAAGGAAAATATGTAAATGTGAATCACAAACAAGCGTACATAGACACAGCACTGTTGTATATTGCTAGTGGCAGCCTAAATTTGGAGAAATACTTGGCAATAACTAGCATAACAAATGCATACACATCTTATGATCGTGATCCAGTATTTCCACTCAGTAGAACTCAGCAACAATTTGCAAATATGTTCAATAAAACACATGTTCTATAATGTTCACAGGAATGCTATTCAAAACCAGGAAATACCAAATGTTCACTAGTTAACAGAGTATTGATAAATGATCAGTCCAGCATGGGACTGATCAAGACCCCCTGAATGGGGGTGTCAGTGAGGAGGCCTAGGTAATCTATTGAGCCTTGGGCAGTAGATCAGTATTTCTCCCGAGTATACACATGGACTTTGGACTCCCATCCAACAATGTGAGATGCACTCTCACCCTGAACTCTTGGGGGAGGGTCTAGGCCCTGCCCTTGATGAAATGACAGACTGTGGACACCCTCAAGGAGGGCCTCACCCTCCCTGGGGAAATGAGGGGATATTGGGGGGCTAGGGGAAGGCACGGGAGGAGGGGAGGGAAGCAGAGAGGGACCTGGAACTGACTTGTGAAGCAACCTTGTTTCTAATCTAAATTTAAATTTAAATATAAAAAAAGAATGTAAGAGCTGCAGAATGGTGGGGGGACTGTGAAATACTGTCTTCTTGAAATAACACACACAGCACTAACTGGGTTCAGTGAACTAGTGACAATAATATTTTTTTTAAAGAACATGAAGAATTTGGGAAGGAGACTGCTTGATAAGTCCTGGGATGAGTTGGAGGGAAGTTTTAGGGGGGATGATGTAATCAAAATCATTTGTGTTCATGTATGGAATTTGTAATAAATAAATCATGGTTTCATTTAAAAAACAAAACAAAACCAGGAAATACCAAATGTTCACTAGTTAACTGAGTATTGATAAACGAACTGTAATATTTTGGACAGTTAAACAAAACTTGAACAAACACATCCAAAAATTAAGGACAATGATAACATTTATATGAAATAAAAGTATAACAATAGTATATTTTGGTAGAGGCAGAAATTGTTAATCATGGAAGTTAGAGAAAATAGTAGTGCATACATAACTTCTAGATGATGATGGATTTGGGAATGAAGAGTACTGAAAAGAAATTAGTAATTTTTAAAAAAAATCTTAGACTAAATAGTACTAATGACAGAGTTTCTGCCCCACCTGTTCCCATAGCCATTTAGTCCCAGATAAGCACACAGAGGCTTATATTAATTATAAACTGTTTGACGAATGGCTCAGGCTTCTTATTGTCTAGCTCTCTTTTAACTATTAACTCATTTCTATTAATGTATATACTTCCACAAGATCTTGGACTTACTGGTGATACCCTTCCTTTCTTGATGTCTCCATGGTGTTTCCCTCTGGATTCTCTCTCACCCTGTGTGTTCCTCTTTCCAGCATTCCTGGTCTGGCAGCCCCACCTATACTTCCTGCCTGGCTACTGGCCATTTATTCACCAACCAATAAGAGAAACATATATTTACAACATACAGAAGGATATGCCCTACATAGCACATGTTTGGTTTGTGAACATCTATAAGCAATATATTATATAACATAAGAGTTTTATATACATATTATACTTAAAGTTTGCTTGTTAAAAAGAGAATGTTGCATTTGGATTGTTAGAGGGGTGGGGAGGATCTGGAAATACTTGGGGGAGGGAGAGGAGGGAACAATATTCAGAATATATTGCATAAAATCTTGGGTTTTTTTGTTTTTTGTTTTTTTTCGAGACAGGGTTTCTCTGTATTGTTTTGGAGGCTGTCAGTCCAGCCCAGCCTCGAACTCACAGAGATCCGCCTGCCTCTGCCTCCCGAGTGCTGAGATTAAAGGCGTGCACCACCACCGCCCAGCAGAAAATCTGTTTTAAATTAAAATAAAATATTGTGTAAAAAATTACTGTTTAAGTTATTTAAATAAGCATTCAAATTTTAAATCACATATTTAATGGGGTATTTATTCTATGTTCTGAAGCCAATGACAAAGAATTTTGCAACCAAAGGAAGTATACTAGCCAAACATTCTTTTTGTTTTCTGAATAAATTTAGGCTGGTCTTCAGGGTTCTATTTATACTAATTCACTTTATGAAAGATTGCATTCTCCATTTTTATCAGTCTTTTGTTTTCTTTTGTTTTGTTTTATCAAAGCAGTGTTTCTCTGTAAACTCACTTTGTAAACCAAGCTGGCCTTGAACTCATAGAGATCTGCCTACCTCTGGCTCCTCAGTGCTGGGATTAAGTTGTGTGACACCACTGCCTGGCAATTTACTGGACATGGTACATCCAGAAACTTGGGACTTTGGTTATCAGGAAAAGAGTCATTTGATCTTAATGAGCTTAAGCAAATAAACATCTGAGAAAGCACACACATACAAGAAAAACCTATTTATCTACCAGATTACATTATGAAGACAAGGGCCAGCTTATTGCTGTGAAGACTGCTTAGGAGAATCAAGCATTTGTCAGCTACTCTTTTGTGAACTGTATTGTGAGGCAAGTATATTATTAGAAAACGTTGGATCTATCAACTAAGAACGGAAATGATAAAATAAGGATTTCACAGTTTACAACAACAGATGTATCAGACATGGTCCAATGACAAAAAAAAAAAGTTGCTTTGTGAGATGAATTGTCTGGATAGCCTTTGAGGAAACTTCCAAAACTAACATCTGTCCTTAAGAGGTTTCCTACTGAAATGTAAGTTTCAGTCTATGATGTTTGCCTGCAAAGTGGTATTTTCACATAATAAGATGATTTTTATTCCTATTCTTTTTTGTCCACAAGTGAGAAATAATTATTGAGGTGCAGAAGGAAAGCATTTTTGTAAGATTTTCTTGAGACATTAAATGGACAATAAGTCATGACACTAAATTAGAAATTCAATCAAGACTCAATTTGGTGTATACCTGTCCCTTTTGTTTTTATATCCTTCTTTCTGGAAAAAAATAACAAATGTTGTCTCCTTTCTTTCAGTTCTTTTTAAATTATTCTTGTATTTTTAATTAAATTTATTCAAATCATTTCCCCTTGCACTTCCTCCCTCAAACAATTCCATATATCTCTCCCTGCTCTCTTTCAAATTCATGACCTCTTCTTTCATTTTTGTTACATACATATATGCATACATGTATTTGTGAAAACACACACATCCCCCACACACACACACACAGAATATCCCTAAATATAATTTTCTCCAATTGATGTGCTCTTCCTTGGGGAAGACTATTTCTCACACTCTGAACATTCCTTAAGTTGCCTGTAGTTCTTTATATTGATTTGAGTCACCTCTTAGAAGTACATATTCTTTCCCATAAGTCAGGGTTATATTGGCCTGTCTATTAGTGTAGTCCTTGTTCAGCCCATGTTTAGGCAGTCAAGTTAGTGAGACTTCATGGATGCAGCTTCTAAGATTACTAGGAGACAAGGTCTCAGAGCAAACTCACTGTTGACTCCTTTCAAAAAGTTGGTGTCCAGCAGCTTCTGTTGTTTACAATTCCATAAGTGCTGATAATATGTTACATGCTTTAAAACTATGCATATAGGACCATGTTTTAAGGTTGATATCACAAGCAGTGAATATCAACCACATCAGGAAACTGTCGGGAAAAAAAGAATATGATCACCTTCAGTCAGCACCAATAATTTAAATAATGCATAGTTAAGATGCTACATAAAATCCATTATTCATGGCTTTTCTCATACATATATTTGAAAACAGGATGGTACTGGCTGTCCTGGGAATTTTTGTCATGGTGTATTATGTTGTTCATAACTTTTTACTCTGCCATATTTTTCCCCAAAAAGAATTCTCTAATTGGATTGTCAGTCATTTATACATTACCTTCTGCCTAGCTGGCAAAGAACCATTTTTCTTTCCTGCTCAGCTATTTAACTGCCTTTGGTTCTCACACATACACATATCTGTGCACTTACAGACTGACTATCTATATTAAGCACAGACTCTTGGCTCTAATCAACATACTTAGTCCAGGACTGTTTGCCAGTAGGTATAGACTGTGCTATGCCTGTAACAAGGTAACTCAGTATTTTAAACTCACTAATTATCAGGTTGGAATCATGTGATCAATGCCAAACTATATGAATATCCAAGGAAATACTAAGGCAAATATGACCACCAACTATAGTTTGCCATTTAAGATTAAACTGATTATTTGGTATAATATTTTTCATGTAAATGCTCTCAGATTATCAGATTATATGTACAAGTAAATTATAAATGTAATGCGTAAATAATGAGCCCAAACTCCCATTTGTAATAGTTTTGCATCATCAAAATGCTTCTTAAATTGATCTCATGAACTTATTAAAGTAAAAATGCAAAAAAATTCTCTACTGAACACTTGTGAGGATCAAAAGATGAAGAGGAATTTGAGGCACTTAGAAAACATCACACACAGAGTCCTCAATTCCATGTTTAGTACAGGAAAAACCAAACCAAACGATGAACGGGATTTGCTCTCAATGAAAATAACTGGAGTAAGGTATGTGTATATATAATGTGTAAATAAAATAAGATGTTTTCATGCAACAATGAATTCACTTCCTTAGAGTCAAAGCTAAGGGCACTATGGATAGCAGAGGCAGCTCCATTAGAAAAGTTGGCATTCCTTTTGGGTCTATTACTAATGGAAAGCAAAAGCATGGAGGCAGAAGAAGTCTGGCCTCACAGTAAATAAATTTATGATCGTGAATGCTGGCAATGATCCTGTGTGGCTTAAGTGAATAAAATACATGGAGCACAGCCAAAGGCAAGAGTAGATATGAAAGCTGCCAAGTATGGATAGTACTTTAACAGAGTCCCAAGAGAAGGTGAGGCAGAGGGAAACTTCGAAGTTCTAGGTCATAAACTCTTTATTGTTTGAACTAAAGTAGGAGCAATGAGAACAAAGGAGAACAATATAATATGCCCTCACTATGAAATAAGCAACATTGCAACACCTCCTCAGCTCTTGATTTGTTGTGTTGTTTAGACATATAGTCACTCAGCCACATGAACTTCTCCAGCTGTGCACTGACCTACATTTACTATTTTCTCACTATGCAGGTACTCCTGGGCAAGAACAAGAGCATGTGCTCACAAATCTTCACTCATCAGAGTGACTTTTCAGCACCTAAAAAGCATGCTACTTCAGGAGAATACCCAATGCATGCCAATGTAGCAGCTCCCTGACTGCTCCCCATGGAGGATCTGTGTGAGTCTTGGTTCTGGAATTTATGTGTAATTAGGACATTTGAGGAAATGCATAAATGAACATATTTATACAGAAAAAAATGGAAGTCATTCTAAATTTAGAGAAGTTAAATTTCAGCTAAAATAAGCAATAAATAAATAGCATAACAATCTTCTGGGCACTCAGAAAGTGTGAGCATGCATGAGAAATGCTAAGAGACTTGGATTTGATTGTGTCATGGAAAATGCCATTATCCAAGTCCCACCATGGTGCCCACAAACACACACACACACACACACACACACAAGAGAGAGAGAGAGAGAGAGAGAGAGAGAGAGAGAGAGAGAGAGAGAGACTAACGTCCATGAATTTTAAAGCAGCAGATCTGTGAGGCATTTTCTACACAATAACTGCCTGACTCCTTTTGAAACTTAAGCCTGGACTCCTAAAAGTACAAAGAAATTAGAAAAGTACTCACAGGAACTGTAGTAGAGCAGAAAACATTATTCTGTCCCAGTTGGAGTCACTTCCCTAGAACATATTGACATTTATTTTTGTAGGGATTCATTGTGTCAGTATAGTGGGTTAATGTTTCCTTCTGTCTTTGGTACATCCCAGAACCAGACCTAAAAAATGTAGGGGTATAGCATGATGACACCACCTTGGTGGTGATCAGAATTATTCTTTGGAAAAGTATCATCAGAAACCATATCCAGGCACTTGAAACAGGATTGGCCTTAATGAACATAAGGTAGCATGGAACACTAGTCATCAAATAGAGCAAAATTTGCTCAAATAGATCTTTCTCCTGATGTAAAAGTCAAAACTTAATTTTGATAAATGACCTTATAGAAATTACTCTTTAATCATTAGAAACTCTGTATAAGTTTTTGCAATTCTCCAAAATACACATTAGTTTTCAAGACAGCCATTTTCATATTTTCTAATTACCTTTTTCCCAAGTTCCAGTAGAGGACTGGGCTGTGTAAAGTCCTTACCACTAAGCAACAGGCAGAATACACATTTTTTTCTAGCTGTTCATTTTGATAGAGGTAAGGTCGCCCTAAGTTTCCAAGACTGAATTTGATCTCTCATCACAGCCTAGACAGGCCTTGAAATTATGATTCTCCTGCCTCAGCCTCCTGATTGGCTGGGGTTATATAACAGAATCACCAGGCCCCACTAGGAAGGTTCATCTTTGACTTGGTTCGCAGTTTGGGAAGAAAGATGCCCAAGAGTTCTGATGGGAAACATCATTCAACAAGCCAGAAACTATTACAGCTACACAATGTGAGGTTGCATGCAAAGTTGTCAGTATTTCATATAAATTGTTTTTCAGAGGATTTAGTAAAAACTAATATGATATGATAACTTAATATGTCATTGAGAGAAATTATTCATTACATTAATATTGATAAAGGACAAGATAATATTAGTTTGGTTTACCATGATATTAATATGTTTTACTCATAAAAATGAGAGTTAGAAGGGGGTACAAAGGTGGTCCTGAAAAGATTAGAGGAATTATATCACAACATAAGAGATTATGGTTTCAAAAACACTAAACAAAATAATTATACAAAAATAAACAAAAACAAAAATTCCTGACTTGTGGCTTCTCTGCTTTTCAACATCTTTATCAACTCTACTAGGGGCTGAAGAAATTCAAATAATCATTTATTTTCATTATAAAATACCATTCTACTGACTCAAAATGACACTGTATAAAAACCACAGGGTCCCCAAAAACATTTCTTAACAGTCAGACATGCAGTGGTCAGCCTAATTACATATTGCAAGGTGTGTGTGTGTGTGTGTGTGTGTGTGTGTGTCTGTGTGTGTGTTGCATGTGTGAGCACACATGTGTACATGCATGCCCTTGAATGTCTTTATATGCGTTTGTTTGTACTTTGCTTGTTAGTCCATAAAGAGCAGCTTACAAGCAAGTTTGTACAACAAAGCATGCCCCAAAGTATGACAGATATAGAAAACAATTGTGATTTGATTCTAAGAACAAGTAAGTACAGAAACTGATAAGTTCTCCAAAGTGGACTGTTCATATGCTAAGGAAAAAAAGATAAATCTATAAGACTAACACTCATGTAAATCAGTTTCCTCAAACAAAATCCATTTCTCAACTTCCCACTTTCTCCCCCAACACCCACCCTACGAAATTACTTTTTTGGAGTTACAAGGGTCCATCCAAAACTCTATTCATGTGTGTGCATAACATATACAAAATTATCTCAATTTTTAAAATTATGATGTATACTGAATGATGTATCTAAAATAGAATAATAGAATGTTTAAATTCTGTGTCTCTATCTCGGTCTCTCTCTGTTTCTCTCTCTGTGTCTCTGTCTCTCTCTCCCAATTTTATCATAGAGATAAATCATACACTCTGAGACAAACAAGGTGTCAGAATTTTCCTGTGTAACTTTCTGCCCTGACCAGGAATAAAGAATCCTGATGAATTCTTTGGACATTGTTTGTGGTTTAAGTCATATAATCTGTCAACATAACTCAGAGATTCTTGATTCTTTGCTACCACTTATGTTTTATAAACCAAACTTTTTCAAAGTTAATAAGTAAAGAGGTTTTGTGGCTAGTGTGGCTAGTTTTTCTGTATTTAGACTAATAATTCTTACCAATGATAACTGATTAAAACATTCCTGTCTATTTAGAAGCAGGGAAGAAACTTGCAACTATACAGGTAATTTCCAGAATTTCCTTTTGATGATATTTACTGAATCTTTATTTTTAATTTCTTTTTTTTCAGAAAGGTGAGAGGAAATAATTTTTAGAATCAATTTAACCTGAATTATATCTTCTACCTGTACCTTCATGTTTATGAATTGTTACTCACTCCAAGTATACTACTGACTAAGGCAAAGGTTTTCAGCCAATCCAAGAACATTTAAGCCCAATGTAAGATACAAAGAATGAGGAATTTCCCAATTAAAGAGTTAAGTATCTGCAGCCTATCTCTTCCTCTGAGATCTTCTTTATAATAAAGATTTAAGGGGTTTCTAACTTACAGTAATGGTCTGTGATTCGTTCTTCATCTCCTTCTCTGTTTCTCTTTTGAATCTTTGATGTAAGCAAAATAAAAGGGAATGGTGGGCTTTCATGCTATTGTCTTCCAGCTTTCACGCACAAGTACCAGGTTTCAAACAGTTTAAATGATCTCATGGATTTCAGTTCATGGAATTTCAAAACGAAGCCTCTGCCTTTCAGAAGGGAAGGACACTGTTGCTTCTCCCCTGACCATTATTTCCCCATGCCATTTTTAACCATGTTACTAACCAGCTGAGTATATTCTGACAATATCTTTACTCTAGCTCCTTCCAGAGGAAAATGACAAACCTACTGCAGACAGCGGGAGCTGGAATTAACTAAAGGCAGCAAGAGCACAATGATGAGTAGAGATTATTCCTGGTTCCTCGAGTTTCTGGTTTAAAATCAAAGCTCAGCAGCTTCAGTGATTCCTGAGTCTGAAGTTCAAGTTTACTCAAAATCATCCAACAAGCACTTAGTTCACTTGGGCATAGCACTTCTCAAGCTGTTGAATGTCGAATCTGTCTGAGATATGTCGGCAAAAATTCCCAAACCTTGGCAACAATCCAGCAGTGTAATTCCATAAAACATATGATATGCACATTTCCACAAACTGAAGCTTCCTCTGGGCTCAAGAGAAAATAACATAGTTTAATAACGGCAGCAGGTGTTTTTACTAATGATCTTTTAACGACATTTTTGATGGCTTTAATTAAACCCCAAATATTTTTGTTGGAAAAATAAAGGACAAATGGTTTCTAAGGCAAAATAAATAGTGCTTTTAAGGATGCACTATAGAAGAAAATATGCAAACTACATGTTGTTTTATCAAAGAAAGTAAACAATGCCATTGTATAAAGTCCAACTGGAAGAACGGAAAAGAAAAAATATTATGATAAGAGTTAATGAAAAATATTGTTAGAAAAAAATCATTTGTTGAAGAGGCCAGGTGGATTGGCACACACTTTTAATCCCAGGACTTGGGAGGCAGAGGAAGGCAGATCTCTGTGGGTTGGAAGCCAGCCTGATCCAAACAGTGAGTTCCAAGTCAGTCAGAGCTAGATAGTGAGACCCTGTATTGAAAAAGCAACAACAACAAACAAACAAATAGAAACCGTTTTGACAAAGAAAATTAGCCAGGCACGGTGGCATTTGAGAGACTGAGGCAGCAAAGAGTGAGAGTTCAAGGGCATCCTAGGCAACATGGCAAGACTTCATCTCAAAACAAAGAAATTAGACATTAGCAAAACCAAGAAAGGAAAAGGAGATAGAAAAGGATAAGTAAGAGGAAGGAGGAGGGAAAGGAAGGAAGGAAGGAAGGAGGGAAGGAAGGAAGGAAGGAAGGAGGGAGGGAAGGAAGGAAGGAAGGAAGGAAGGAAGGAAGGAAGGAAGGAAGGAAGGAAGGAAGAAAGGAAAGATTACTCTTTCCTCCAAATAAGGGACACTGAATTGATTGTGGTTCTCTAGAGGAACAAAGTATGTAGAATTGATATATATTTTTAAATGGTCTATTACATTGTATTAAATGTAATAGTCTCTTCAGAGTCTAATGGCTGCCTTCACATGGTGAGGCTGAGAACCTAGTAGTTGTTTAGTTCACAAAGCTATATCCCTCGGCAGTCACAATCCGCCATGGAAGTCCTGGAAGCTTCCCAGAAAGCCACTGGAAGCATGAAGAAGTTAGGTACTGAAATCAGTGAAAGAATGCAGCAGTAGCTGATGCAGTAACATGGTAGATGAACTCACCTGTGAGACTTGAAGGCAAACAGGGAAGAAGCAGAAGCCTTTGACACTTGGGTTGCTGTTGGAAGGCGCCACATGTATCTAGGATGTATCTTCCCACTAAATCAAGAAAATCCCTCATTGGTGTTCTCAGAGGCTACCTTAATCAAGATGTTCCTCACAGGTGTGCCCTAGAGTCTCATCTCTTAGTTAATTTCAGATTAAGTCAAATTGAAAACCAAGATAGACCATCACAGCCACAGTATGTATAATCAAGAAAGTAATATAGTTTTAAGTATGTGCAAGGCCTCGAGATATCCTGATAGAAGCTATGAATTACAAACAGGATCAAGCCCCCAGGCAAACCTGTTTCTATCCAAGACATTTGAATGGGCCAGAAGTTTCATCCTGGTATTATTTTCTTTGTACTTAAGACTAACCTCTATCTTGTAACTACAGAGAGTGTAGTGGGAAACTCCCTCTTTTTTTTTTTTCGAGACAAGGTTTCTCTGTATTGTTTCGGGGGGCTATCGGTCCAGCCCGGCCTCAAACTCACAGAGATCTGCCTGCCTCTGCCTCCCAAGTGCTGGGATTAAAGGCGTGCGCCACCAACGCCCGGCAGGAAACTCCCTTTTTTATATTCTATCTTACATTAAAAATTGTACCCATTAGGTCTATTTACAATCAGATATGGCAGATCTTTCTGTTCCAGTGCTAACAATTGTAGACACTTTAATACAAAGGAGACTACAACTTAATGACTCCAATCTCCCCAGAAAATGTGTTCTTTGCCCTCTCCTGTAAGTACTTTTAGTCCTTACTCAAAAAGGCCTGATGTTTGAAGTTGTGTCCATACTTCCTTTATGAAGGATCTTCCAGAAAATTGAGCTTGGGCAAGGACATTTTCTTGTGACCATAAGAAGTTGGGCATTTCTACTCTTGTTGCAGTCTCTTTGTTTGTTTGTTTCAAGAGTAACCACTGAAAGAGCTTCCTCATAAAAGGGACTCCAATGGCCACCAAAATGGGTCATTTCTAAACTGTAATCAAAACTATAAGTATATCAAGTTAGAACATTGATTTTTGCTATTGCTTAAAAGGAAAAAACTAACTTTCCATCATGCTATTCTAACCTCTAAATAATTTATAGATTCATCTATCTTTTCCCAACGAAGTCCTCCCATCCTATATCAATATCCATCTTTCCAGGCTCCAGAAACATTCTCTTATTGTTAGTTTCAGGAGGAAAATATCAGGAAGTCTTGCATTCATGCACATAACACATTTGAAATTTACCTCCCCACAAATCATGTAGCTAATTCTCTGGATGCCTTGACATACATGTAGAGATCAGTTCCTGGCCTTCTCCAAGCTTCTCAACAGAGCTTTAATAATTGCAGCACAGCTTTGGTACAAGAAGGTAGTCTTCATACTACCAAAGGAAAAGTTAAAGGACCTAGCCAGTCACAGACCCTTTGATCTACAAAGGTGTTTTGCCTTCAAGATATGCTAGTACAATGGTGGCAAAAAAACTTGTGTAAGTAACCAACCAATATCTGATTGGCCTGAAGGTGCATTCCACAAGATGGAACCCATACCCAATGCCAAGCTTCTGACCAAGATGCTTAGATCAGATAGCCCAAGGGTCTAGGGGAAAGCCAAATACTACTATTCTAAAAGTAAATAAATGAAATAAGTAACAATAAATGACTCCTAATGAAGTTCTGCTGTACTTAACAGGTCAGTGCTTTGCTCAGTCATCATCAGAGATGCCGTCTCATAAGAGACATTGGAAGAGTCAGCTCTAAATGGTATGTCTCCATCATGTCCCTCCCCTCAAAGCTCATGGAGCCCCGGAAACAAAGAGGCAAAAAGAGTGTAGGAGCCAGATAGGGTGAAGAACACCAAGAAAACAAGGTCCTTTAAATCAACACACATATGGTGGGCACACATATGAACTACGTATGATGGACACACATATGAACTCACATATGATGGGCACACACATGAACTTATATATGATGGACAAACAAATGAACTAATGCAGATTGAGGCAACCTACACTGGTCTGCAACAGTTGGGCTCCTACAGATGAAAGAAGTAGACACATGCCTCCATCCCTAACTCAGGAGTAATCTGCAACTGATAACCACCTACAAAAATATAACAGCCAAACAATAAATGCTGAGGGCAGAAAGGCATTTCTGAACACCGCCTCTGGGACAGGGTAAGACATTGTAGAGGTTTCTCCATCTTGTTATCTTGCTGAGGCCATTTCAGGTTTACTACAATTTATTTCATTTATGGAGAATCCCATGGAAAATAACCCAGCCCTATTCTAGGAACCCAAGGTCAAAATTTACCAGGTAACTTATTTTAGCTTCTGTTACACTACTTGTGCAGATACACCCTACAGCTGAAGAGCAAGAGGCCAGGTCATGGGTTTTGCCTTCAAAAACCCCTTGCTCCAGACACTCAGAGATACACGTAGGTCCTGAATTGCTGAGTGTAGTCCCAGAGAACTAAAATAAAAACTTTCATTTGGCTATAAAGTGTAACTTAATGGTCATCATTGGTGGACTCCTTTTAACACCATTTTTTTTGTATTATCATCTTCAACTTGCAGTTTGTGTTGTTTAAGATAAATCTAGCTGTCAAACTAAAGAAAGGCAAATATATATTATGATTTTATATCATAAAATTTTAGTCACTGTTCATGGAAAAATCAGTCAAAGTGATAACTCAAAAATAATTGCACATACCTAGAAGGCACCTAATTTTTGACAGAGAAGCAAAAATCCACACAGAAAAAAGACAGCATCTTCAATAAATTGTGCTGATCAAACTGAATGAGCATATGTATAATAATGAAAATAGATCTATATCTCTCACTCTGTATAAAATTTAACTCCCAAGAGATTGAGTACCTCAACTTAAGGCCAGATACCCTGAATCTGATAGAACAGAAAGTGGGGAATAACTTTGAACACACTAACACATGAAACAACTTCCTGAACAGAATACATTAGAAGAGGCACTCAGAACAATAAATGGAACTCGCTAAGCTACAAAACAAATATCTCATTCAAGCAAAGCAGCAACCTATGAAATGGGAAAAATTCTTTATCAACTATGAATCTGATTAAGGATTAGTATCTAGAATATATAAAGAACTAAAAGAATTTTATTAAAGTTTGCTTCATCAAAAAATAATTTTAATACTATAGTCCACACATCTGATATCTCCACTACTACGAATTCTACAATTCTTTTTTATTTTTATGTATATATACATATATATGTATATATATATGTGATATATATATAATGTATTTATTTTTTACACTTCAATCGCAGTTCTTGTCCTCATAAACATCAAGCTGAGGAAAAGTAGACAAACCAGAAACACAGACATTTTTTCACAATCAGGACCCAACATATATCCTGTAACTCAGACCCTACTGGCAAAAATTAGTCATGTGATCTCACCTTCTATCAGCTTGCTGTAAACATCATCTAGCTTGGCATTTTCTTCCTAGAAGAAGCTCTGAACTGTGTCATAAATATCAAGAATATGAATGAATAGTTGAAATGATGGTCATGTGATTCATATTGTTAAGAACTAAAACAATAACACCTAACATCCCTTTCCTGACAGCATGCAGAAAATCACTCTTTGAACCTGCAAATTTCCTACTAGGTGCATGTCCAAAGTAATTAAAAGAACATACTTCAGATGAAAGCTTTTACACAAATAGACAAAAAGTATAAAGTACCCTAATATCTACACCAAACGGTGAATGTGCAAACAAAATGTAGTCTAACAAAATAAAATGAAATAGTTGTTGAGTCATAAAAATAATGAAGTGTGGGTAGTATGTGACAACATAGACAAACCTTAAAATAATATTTAGAGACAGAAGAAATACCCAAAAGTTAAAGAGATTATCCACAAGAAGATATCCATATGTATATCACCCCATTATGCTAAATATCATGAATAAGAAAATTCAGAGTTAGGGGATACATGTGTGATTGCAAGGAACTAAGGGAGAAGGATGGGTAATGATTACTTAATAGGGATAGGGTTTCCATTTGAGGTGATGAAAAATGTATAGTTAGATACATACACTCATAAATACACACACACACACACACACACACACACACACACACACACACAATGGCTTTCTGTGACCATGTATGTGCTGGACCATAGTTGAGCCTAAAGTGTTTTGTATTGACTTGATACCATTAGCACAGAGTTTGTAATGGTATTTCTTTGTGTTTATATTTCTTTGGAAATTTCATAACTTTCTTATATTTCATTTCAACAAACACCTAAAATAACCCTCTTTAAAGGTACCAATCTATATTTACTTTTATCGGAAGTCCAAAGCTTTGGAAGCATTTGAGGGTACTAAGTCACATGACAGTCCCTTTTAACAAGTTGCATAAAGTTACCATAAGGCCTAGCAATTCCCTTCTTAGCATTTGTCCAAAAGAATTAAAATCAGGTGTTTAGACAAAAGTTTACATGCAAATATTCATAGCAGTATTATTTACAATAGTTAAAAGAGAAACAACTCAAACACCATCAAAGCATTGAAAGATTCCCTCATGACGGGAGGAGCAAGTTTCACTAGTTTCTCATGAAATTCACAAGAAACTTGGTCTCCAATCTCATGAGGCCTTTCCAAATGTGTCATGGGATGCTGTCTCTCATGAGTGATAGAGCCATTTCCCTCTTGAACTGCCATCAGTTGTAATTGCCCAAAAGCGGCCTACATAACAACATAAATCCAGCCACACTGAACCTGTTAGAAGAGAAAGTGGGAGGCACCCTTGAACGAATTGGTATAGGACACCACTTCCTAAACATAACTCCAGTAGCACAGACACTAAGATAAACAATTAATAAATGGGACCTCCTGAAACTGAGAAGTTTCTGTAAAGCAAAGGACACAGTCAACAAGACAAAATGGCAATCCACAGATTGGGAAAAGATATTCACTAACCCCACATCTGACAGAGGGCTGATCTCTAAAATTTACAAAGAACTCAAGAAGCAAGTCTCCAAAACACCAAAGGATCCAATTAAAAAGTGGGGTACAGAACTAAATAGAGAATTCTCAGTAGAGGAGTCTAAAATGGCTGAGAGACACTTAAGAAAATGCTCAACATCCTAGCCTTCTGGGAAAGGCAAATCAAAACAACTCTGAGATACCATCTCACTCCTGTCAGAATGGCTAAAATCAAAAACTCTGGAGAGGATGTGGAGAAAGGGGAACACTCCTCCATTGCTAGTGGGAATGCTGACTTGTACATCCACTTTGGAAATCAGTATGGAGATTCCTCAGAAAAATGGCAATCAGACTACCACAAGACCCAGCAATTCCACTCTTAGGCATATATCCAAAAGATGCACATTCATCCAACAAGAACATCTATTCCACTATGTTCATAGCAACATTATTTACAATAGACAGAACCTGGAAGCAACCTAGAATCCCCTCAACTGAGGAGTGGATACAGAAAATGTGGTACATTTACACAATGGAGCACTATTCAACAGAAAAAAACAATGGAATTTTGAAATTTGCAATAAATGGATGGCACTAGAAGAAACCATCCTGAGTGAGGTAACCCAGTCACAAAAAGAGAAACATGGTATGTACTCACTCATTCATTGATTTTAGACATGAATTAGGGGAGTGCCAGCATACAATCCCACTACCAGAGAGTCTATGAAACCTTCATCCAGTGACTGATGAAAGCAGAGGCAGGTACCCACATACAGACACTGAACTGAACTCCTGGAATCCAGTGTCAGAAAGGGAGAATTGATGGACAAAGGAGTTAAGACTGGGATGGTTTACCCCACAGAAACAGTTGACCTAACAAGGGGGAGCTCTTGGACCTCAGATTGATGGCTGTGCAGAAAGCATGGGACTGACCCAGGCCCCCTGAATGTGGGTGTCGGTTTGGAGGCCTAGGTAGCCTGTGAGACCTTGGATAGTATTTATCCCTTGTGTACAAATAGGCTTTGAGTCCCCATGCCACAATATGGCATGCTCTTTCAGCCGGACTCTTGGGGGAGGGCCTAGGCCCTGCCATGGATGAAATGACAGTCAATGGAGATCCACTATGGAAGCCTCGCCCTCCCTTGGGATAGGAGTGGAGATTTTCTAGGGAACTGGGGGACCTGGTGGGGAGGGCGGGGGAGGAGGGGAAGGAGAGGGAGCTGGGATTGACATGTGAAACAAGTTTGTTTCAAACTTAAATTTAAAAACAATTAAAAATTGCTCTTGCTGACTTTCTACTACTATGGGAAGAACCTTGTGAGACCACACCCATCTCTAGTGATTCCATTGATTTATAGACAATTAACAATTGCTGGGAAAGGAACATTTTCAAGAGTGTAGTTTCTCGTAAGTTGCCTACAACCATGTAAGGTAACCTGATAAAACTCTGAACTCGAGGACATCTGAAGCCTTCTAGTCTGATGTGAGTACACTGTTGATCAGTATTTTGAGGAAGGCAGGACATCACCTTTTGATCTTCATCTAAGTGAATGAATATGGCACCTAAATGATTCACAACAGAATAGCTCAGTATCCCCCCACACACACAGATTTGTGTTCTGATTATTCTCTTTGTAGCCTTTTCACATTTGCTTTTTCAAGCACCAAATGCAATGGTTAATGTGGTTTATTCTATCAAGTGACAGATGACAGTAAAAAGGCAGTCTTAGGTGGTCTGACTGGCTTTTTGAGCCAGCTGGCTATGAATTTAACTGAAAAATGTTATACAATTCTGTAACTTGGAGGCCTGTAAGGGATCATGTTTAATTTGATACCTTCAGTCACGAAAAAAAGCAAACTACATGCATTTTCATCATTTGTAGAGGGACCATATGTTCAGGCTCAGACCCTTTGTATCACTGTAATTAATAATAGTTTCTTGGGAATCAACCATGGGGGGTAAGGGAGAACGGGTATTGGAGTGCTACTGTGTGTTGTAGCCAAGTATGGCTGGTTTGAGGGTGTACAGCAGCCTGAAGCTCATGCAAACCCTACTCCCAACAAGCTGCACAACCACACAAGCACACTGACTCTGAGCAACAACTAAGTATCTGAGATGAAGAATAATTCATTTTCCAGATTAAACCTCTTCCAAAGACTTCCATGACCCATGTTGTCATTGGAAATCATGCTGAGGTCTATGTTCCAGGCTGCAGCCAGAATCTGTGTTGAGGTGTATGTCCCATGCTGCAGCTAGGAACCAGATTTATATTCATGATCTGAGCTACCACTGGAAACCATGCTTTCTATTAGACTTTCACACCCAGTAAAGCAGATTGTCATACCTACAAAACAGGAAAGAGGCTAAGGTGTATATTGTGTGATCTGATAGAGTTGCGACATAGACTCGGACTTCCCAATACATTTATGGAGTGTTGATGTAGAATTCCATAACCTCTAAATTTGTGTCTTGAATGATTCTTGGTTGCTATATAGCCACAGACAAGATACTCAAATTGTAATTTATGTCATAGAAACCTATCCTATCCTGATTTATAAGGAGTAGATAAAAATGTGACTTTGACTTTTTTTTCTTAGTTGAGAGTCTTACTTGCAATAACAGAGGCAAAACTTTAAATTGTGTGAGCTAAGACGCTTCACTTGTGGACCACAATGGCTTTGAAAAAACTGGGACATCTCTTTGCATGTGATTTTTACCTTTGTCCTGCATTTGTCTCACTGGTCTCTGGAAATTTTAATCTTCACACAAGAATAACAATATATGAAACATCACCTTAATTTCCATTTCAAATTAAGTAGTCTTTCTTAATATAAATTCCAGGTGAATAAACGTTCTACAGATATTTTTGAACCCACTGTAAGCATGCACATGGAGATTAAAGAGAAGCAATTTCAAGACACCAAGATGACAGAAAAATTTAAATTTAGTTTGGTACATATTTGCTGAATATCCACAATATCTTCCTACATACTAAGAATGAATTATATACGCTGGTCTTTCAATCTTTTCTGCCTGAAAAAAATAGAAACTTTCTTTGATTGAATCCAATGTTTTTTTATAGAAACCAGTTTTAATTTATAAAAATATTATATGTTACTACATAGTTGTCCAAAATGAGAAATCCACCTAGTAATGGTTCAGTGACCTGAACAATTAACACAACTTTGTGACAATGCACTGTGGAATTCTTTTGGCTTGGCAGGGAGAGCCATTGCTGTCTTGAAATCAGAGCAGCTGATGTGACTCTCACAATATGGTTCCCATTAAAGCTTCCTCAGTGAAAGGAAGACTTGCAGGAAATCTCATGAAGTGGCTGATGAGTTGGCACTCAGGAGATCACTCACAGACAAGGTACACAAACTCTACCCCCCAAGATTTAAAAGCTATTAACAATTACTGGGAGGGGAATATATAAGCTGTTAATAATTTCCAGAAGAGGAAGGGCTCTTTTTCAATAGTGTAGCTACCCAGAAGATTCCCATGTTATTATAAGCAATTCTAGTCACTGGTTCATCAAGCTAAACTTGGATGGAATTATTGTCATTGTTGTTGTTGTCGTCTTTGGTCTGTCATAAGTACCACAACACACGTGTCTCCTCAGGAAAAGTCATAAAATAAGAATCTTAAATGTCTGGTGATGAAAGTCTGAAACACAAGTGGTAAGAAGTTGTGATGATGTTTGACACTCCTATTTAAAAATGTGAATACCAGTCTCCTTAGCTCATGGGTCATACAAAAGCACACTAGGGGTTGAATGCACTAAATCTACAGTCTTAAGACAAGAGTTTCAGTTCCCTCATGGGAGGCAACAAAACAAGCTAACTACTCCAATGTCCAATACAAGGAGTTTATACCAGAATAGTGAACTGAACAAAGGGTCACAGGAGGATGTGAGGAGTGATCATTTCAGTCTTTGGATGTTGCACATGTTTTCACAGAAAAGGTCATGGCGTTCAGAAAAGTTGCCTCAAATAGAAAGCTACCAAGCAAACAAGACAGCAGGATTTAGTTGTGTAGGATTGAATACCAAGAAGTTTTGACCTTCTTGTTAAATGTGTATTCAAGTAGCAGCGGCTGAGTTCATAGATGGTAGCAGCTGATAGGTCTAGAAAGAAAATCTCCCTTTTCTCAGCTTCCATTAGTTGTTTAACAAACATTCATATATTAAATTTCTTCCCAGGCACTGGGTTGAATGTTGGTAAAGACAGCTGGGTTCACACTCTGCCTGGAAAAAGGGACATAAAGACCATTGGTCAAATGTCTTGAAGTTTACGAAATTACCAAATTCTCAGAAGTGCCAAGGAAGGCACAGCAGGGTGAGTCTCAGGTCACACTATACTTTTCTGTGGTCTTTTCAGCAGGATGCAGATTTCACCAGACCAATGGAGCCAGGAAAATGAAGATAAGAAATACAGGAAGAATCCATAAATGTTCTCAGACATCCATATGTTAATAATCCCCTATAGTGGAGCAAACCATTACTGCTCAAGGTTACAAAGCAAAACAGGTAAAGGTAAAATTAAGTATCACGTAGTAAAGGTAGAGCAGGAATATTTATGACAAAAAGTATATTTAATACAAATATTTAATCTCAATAAAAATAATAGAAAAGACCAATGATGGTAAGGATTCCTTGAAAATTGTTGTCACACATATCCAGTTGATCTAAGGGACCCTCCCATGTCCTCTTCTGATTTGTCAGAAACCTATAAAATGCCAACTCTGTCACCATAAAATTTAGTCACCAGTGCATCAATAATGCCCCTGATAGTTTCATGTCAACTTGACACAAGCTAGAGCCATCTGAAAGGAGGAAACTTCAATTAAGAAAATGCCTCCATAAGATCCAGTTGGAGGGCAGTTTCTTAGTGATTGATGATGGAGGGTCCAATGCACTGTGGGAGAGGACACCCCTGGGCTTGTGGTCCTGGGTTCTATAGGAAAGCAGACAGAGGGATCCAGGAGCAAGCCAGTAAGCAATACCCTTCCATGGTCTCTGCATCAGCTCCTGCTTTCAGGATCCTGCCCTGTTTGAGTTCCTGTTCTGACTTCCTTAAAAAATGAACAGTGATTAGCTGTGGGAGTCTGCCTGTGCTTCCATCAGTCATTAGATGAAGGTTCTGTTTCCCAGACTCTCTGGCCATGGGACTGTAGGCTGGCACTCCACAGATCTATGTCTAAAATCCATATATGAATGAGGACATACCATGTTTGTCTTTTTATGACTGTGTTACCTCACTCAGGATGGTTTATTCTAGTGTCATCCGTTTGCCTGCAAATTTCAGGATTCCATTGGTTTTTTTTTCTGCTGAATAGTACTCCATTGTGTAAATGTACCACATTTTCTCTATCCACTCTTCAGTTGAAGGGCATCTAGATTGCTTCCAAGTTCTGGCTATTACAAATAATACTGTTATGAACATTTTGGAAGCAGAGGAAGACTTCCACAGCTAAACACTGAGTTGAGGGAGGACTGATGAGCAAAAGGGTTAAGACTGGGCTGGTTTAACCCCCAGAAACAGCTGACCTGAACAAGGGGTAGCTTTTGAATCCCAGACTGGTGGCTAGGAATCCAGTATGGGACTGATCAAGACCCCTTGAATGTGGGTGTCAGTGAGGAGGCCTAGGCAATCTATGGGGCCTTTATAGTAGATCAGTATTTATCCCTGGCATACAAATGAACTTTGGGTTCCCATCCCACAATGAGAGATGCACTCTTTCCCTGGACTCTTGGGGGAGGGTCTAGGCCCTGCCCTGGATGAAATGACAGATTATGGACACCCCTGTGGAGTGCTTCACCCTCCCTGGGGAAAGGAGGGGTTATTGGGGGGAGTTGGTGGGAGGGCGTGGGAGGAGGGGAGGGAAAAGGAGAGGGACCTGGGATTGGCATGTGAAGCAACCCTATTTCTAATTTAAATTTAAATTTAAAAATAAAAAATAAATACAAAATAAATGAACAGTGAGGTGAAAGGTAAACCAAATAAACTCTTTCCTCCCCAAGTTTCTTTGGTCATGATATTTTATCACAGCAATAATCATTCTAAATAGTACAAACAAGAAAGTAAAATGTGGACTTTGGCAAATCGTTCCAAAGCTTAAATATGAGGCTATAACCAGATGTAACAGATGCTAGAAAGCAACCTTTCAATGTAAGTCATAGGTAATATTGTTTCTAGTTTTGTGAAGTTTTTCAGAGTGAGACAAGGAATTGATTACTGGTCAAAAAGATTCAAGTTCAAGTACTAACCTAAGACTTGATTCATTGTTCCTCAGATAAAAAATAAATAAATAGCAAGAGCAGTAGAGCAGCATGCCCCACCTCTTTCCCCAATTATGAGGAGGTAGTTAATCTCCATTTGTTCTGACAGAAGACGAATAGACTGGAGGAAACAACCTTGAAATGCTTTCAGAGAAAGCTCAAGAAACTAAGACTCACAGAGGTATCGACAGCAGTCTATTTCAATTCCGTGTCTGTGTGTTTATAAAACACCTGGTATGCTCTATTCAGAAATTTAAGGGTCACAGACTAACTACACACAGCACTTGCATTTGCTTGCTGGATTTTACAAAGCAGCTAGCAATTCTATATCCTTGGGAACAAAGGGGGCAGTTAAAAACAATGCTAAATGTGACCATAAAGTCAACATACTTGCACATGATCTGGGGATTTAAAAGAGAATAAGGTACTGCAAATCCCTGCTTCCTCTGAATAGTGAATAACTTTGATTTATAATATGAAAATACAGTTCACATGGGTTTTTATCAGAAGAGGAGGCAAGTGGGGAGAATGCGATGTGTCCTTAGATGCTGAATGAAGAAACAAACAATCACTGTGAAGTAAAGGCACAGCTGTGTCTCTCAGTAAACATTTTTTACTTGCTGTTTTCAGTCCTGGCATGAAGCCCACTGGGACCTTCTTCCAATTATCTCCAAGGACCACTGAGCAAATCAGCAATGGCTGTATCAGTTGGAGTCCCAACTGAAAATCTCACACAGGTTGTTTTAAATATCTTCACTTTTTTTCTTATTTGTTTTTTGAGACAGGGTTTCTCTGTGTAACAGACCTAGCTGTCCTGGAACTAGCTCTGTAGAGCAGGATGACCTCAAACTCACAGAGTTCCCCCTACCTCTGTCTCCTGAGTGCTGGAATTAAAGACGTACACCACCACCACCACCACCACCAGGTATGGCATTCACCTCCTACATCAATGACCAATGAAAAACATCGAAGTAAGACTTGGTTATTATTATTTATAAAATAATGCCTACAGCATAGTAAGTTCTCAATAAATGTTTGCTACTGCTATCATTGGCAGTTATAATTTTACAGGAGAAACTTAAAGGCAGATATTTTACAGCTTTAGCAAGAGAACAGTAAGTATCATTCCCTGAGTTAGAAATACTTCATAATAACAGACTTTTATAATGGGGTTTCCAGCAAGACTCACAACCGACACATGTGTCATATGTCCATGTATTAAATTAAGGGTCAGCAATGTTTTGCTGTGAAGGGCTACAAAGTAAATTCTTCAGACTAAGGGCCAACCAATGTCTATAACTATTTGATTAACTGCTCTTTCTGAAAGGCTGATCACACTGTAATATTTTATGTTTTTAATTTATTTTTACGAATATCAGATATAAGTCTGTGTACCACATGCATTCCTGATGCCCATGAAGGGCAAAAGTAGACATGGGTCCTCTAGAACTAGAGTTATAGAAAGCAAACCTAGGTTGTCTTCAAGATATTCAAGATATGTCAACAACAATCTTGTTGTGTAGGCTATATAAAAGCAAGCAATTGCTGGCCTTATGGGAACAAAGTTTTGCCAACCCTTGTGTTAGAAAACTACTCATTTGTCTTACTTTTTTAATCTTAGGGAAGACATAATATTTATATATACTCACACATGGTATGTGTTTAAACCTTGGTTACAAATAATTTACTCCTTGTATATGAAAAATATGATTAATAGATTTGGCTTCATAAACATCTTTAACATTGGAGATATGATACGACAAATGTCTTTAAGAAAATTCATCTTAGCTGCTGCCAATTCAAATGAAGCAAAAACATAAAGTATTTTTCTTATTGTTTCTTTTAATCTTCCAATAAAATCTTAAAGAAAGTCATATATTGATTATTTGTCTAATTGCTAAAGAAATGAAAGATGTTAAGATAATTCATTTAGGAGCAGTCAGTCTAACCTGTGTTGTTCTAAAACTTTGAGTAATTCACAGAGAGAATGAAACCAGGGCTGTAGAGCACAGATTTATACATATCTTCATCCTTATTCCTATTTCTAAAAAAATCAAGGCCTGGGCCTCCTTTCTCTTAGTCTACTTGGGTTTATTTTTTATACAAAATCTATTTTAATAATCTTTCTCCAACTGGGATCCAGCACAGTGTATGACACATTGAATATGTATATAAGATTTTTTTTATCCTTTTCATTATGGACGTTACACTTTAGTGATGCAATGAGTAGTGATAAGCAAGTATAATAGGATAAATGTTCCTTCAGAATTAAAACAGTGTTTATGTAAATGAAACAAAGACTATGAATTAACTGTTACCCTGGAAGGCCAAATTCTTTGGAGAAAGTGGTTGACAAAGACTTTTCTTCAGAGTGGTGCCATTTCACTAATGCCCTGAGGAATGAGAAGGGTTCAGACAGTAAAACAATGCATAGAGCTTGTTTGAAAATAATGCATAGCAAAAGAATTTCTATATTTAAGTTGTCAGAAGCATGTGCAAAATGAACAAGTGATGTAAGATAAGAGATAATGTATAAAATGCAGGAAGCCACTCAAACACAATTCTGAGGTGTCTGAGCATAATTCTCTGAGGTGAAAAAAACACTCAAGACAACCAAAGTACAAAGTTACAAAGTGCCTTGAACCGACAGAAACAATGAAGAGTACATTTAATCCCAGGAGTTTGTTCATTTATCTCTAAATATTAATCTTACTAGTGGCTCTGATGGATAAAAGAGCACCTAAAATAGCCTCTGGTCTTATTGTGGACTCTGTGCATGAAAGCTTATGACTGACAATTCTGAAATCTCTGTTCACATGTCTCACGAGGCTATGTCATAATTTTAGTAATCACCATGGTGATTTAGCCACCCCTACTAAAGTGAAAAAGACATTGTCATCCCCTGTGATTTCATATGCTTTCAACTCTGACAGTGTGAGGCGGGGGAAGACAATCGCTAATTTAGAATCATCATGCAGATCTTAGCCCCTGAGAGGAGCTGAGGTGTTAGTTGTCATCAGCCTCCAGACATTAACACTAACTTCTTGGAACATCCTTTATCACCAAAATTATAATGGTCATAACTTCTAGGATGCAAGATCACTGAGAAATTAATTCTCCATTACTTGGCTTTCCACTGAGTGCCTCTGATATTTAAAAATACATTTATTCACCTGGCCATGTTGGAGTGCTGGCCTAGGTGCTGAAATTTGAGATGGACTGAAACAGAACCCCCTTTCCTAATGGAACTTACATTACACTCTTGATGAAATTATATTCATATATAAATGAATCACATTAGTCCAAATAACCTCCTTCAAGTTATTTATCAGTTCTATTTTCCCTAATAAATAAAATTATTTTCCAAAACCAAGACTTTCTCTTAAAATTATATCTGCCGATGCCTTCAAACTGGTAACTATCAGTGATGGAGAGCTTCAGGTCAAGCTGGCTGGAGGAAGAGATGGCCATGTAGCTAGTGAAGTATTACTGCTGAGTGTAGCTGTGAGTGTTTCTGGATGACACTAACCTGTGAGTCAGTGGACAGATGGGATAGGCCCATCATCAATGTGAGTGCTTACAATCCAATTGGGTAGGCCAGCATAAGAGGAGGTCATCTTTCCTCTCTTCTCCCCCATTTCCTAAAGCCACAACATCTTTATTCCCCACCCCTTGCATATAAAAATTCCAAGTTATGCCTTGGTACAGGAGACAACTTCTTGAATACAACACCAATAGCATAGGCATTAAGATTGGTAATTAATAAATGGGACCCTATGAAAAGCTTCTGTAAGACAAAGGACACTGTTAATATCAGCCTGCAGATTGGGAAATATCTTCACCAACCCCACATCTGACAGAGAGCTGATTCCCAAAATATATAAAGAACTCAGGAAACAGTCAGGCGGTGATGGCTCACGCCTATAATCCCAGCACTCGGGAAGCAGAGGCAGGTGTATCTCTGAGTTTGAGACCAGCCTGGTCTACAAGAGCTAGTTCCAGGACAGCCTCCAAAGTCACAGAGAAACCCTGTCTCAATCCCCCCAAAAAAGAACTCAGGAAACTAAGCATCAAATTGCCAAATAATCCAATTAAAAGTTGGGTGCAGACATAAACTAAGAGTTCTCAACAGAAGAATCTCAAATGGAAAAAAAACTTAAGATGTTTAACATATTTAGTCATCAGGAAAATGTAAATCAAAATGTCTGTAAGATTCCATCTTGCACCTGTCAAAATGACTAAGATCAAAAACATAAGAGAAGGGCCATGCTGGAGAGGGTGCAGAGTAAGAGGAACACTTCTCCCTTGCTGGTGTGAGTGCAAACTTGTACAACCACTTTGGAAGTCAGTGTGGTGGTTCGTAGCCAGAACATGGAAACAACCTAGATGCCTTTCTACTGAGGAATTGGTAAAGAAAATGTGATGCATTTACACCATGGAGTACTACTCGACTGTTAAAAACAAAGTCACCAGGAAATTTGAAGGCAATGGATGGAACTAGAAACAAACTATCCTGAGTGAAGTAACTCAGATGGATAAAGACAAACATGGTACGTACCCACTAATAAGTGGATATTAGCTGTGAAATAAAATAAAATAGCTATGCTAAATTCACAGACACATAAAGGCTAGGTAACAAGGAAAGTTCATGTAAGGGGTCATCAAGATCTCCCTTAGGAGGAGTAAGAGAAGAGATTTCATGAGTGTACTAGGGGCAGGTGGGGATGGAAACATAAGGAGGTGAGTTCTCAGGAGGAGTTCTGGGGTACTTGGGGGTTGTCTAGAATCCTGGCACAGGGGAAGTCTCCCAGAAGTCTATGGGGATGACCCCAGCTTAGGCTTAGACTCCTAGCAGTAGTGGATAAGTACCCTGATCTGGTTATCTCTTGTGACCAGATTGGTGCCTGGCCTAATTGTCATCAGAGAGATGCCATCCAGCAATCGATGGAAGCAGATGCAGAGACCCATAGCCAAACATTAAGCAGGTTTCAGGAATCTCGTGAAGGAAGAGGAGAAAGGAGTGTAGGAGCCAGAGGGGTCAAAGACACCAAGGGAAGGCTCATACAATCAACTAATCTGGATTCACAGGGGCTAGCAAAGACTGAACTGCATGAGACAAACTTAGGCACTCTGCATACATGTTACAGTTGTGTGGCTTGATTCCCTTATGGAACTCTTAATGGTGGAAATGTGAGCTGCCTCCAACTCTTTTACTGGCTTTTGGGACCCTACTTTACATACTGGGTCACCTTGCCCATCCTTAATATATGGGGGGTACTTAGTCTAACTGCAACTTGATATGCCATGTTTTATTGATACTTATAGGAGACCTGCCCTTCCATGGATGGAGACAGAAGAGGAGGAGATTGGGGTCTCGGGAGGGGGCAGGATGGGGAGGATGGGGAAAGCTGTGGCTGGGATATAAAATAAATACATAATTTTTTAAAAATGTAATTTAGTAGAAAAATTCCAGGTTCTCTTGAATTATGAGATGTTCTCCAAATACTCCCTGGGACCTCAGGCCTTCAGTACCCAACCCAGTTTACCACCAATTTCCTTGGTTATGAATATTCATTGCTGACCTTTCCCCTTATAGATGATCTTCATGTGATTCCATAGCTTACACAATCCTGGGAGTCAATTTCCCTCATAAACCCTCCACCTATCTGTCATCTATCCATCAATCTTCTATCTGTATCTATATTAATCTATGTATATACCTATGTTTATACAAAAAGATACATATTCTATTGGCTCAGGCCCTCATAAGAAGAACAGTAGAGGGGTCAAGTTTCAAATTACATGATTTGAAACTGAGGAATCTGGATTTAACAAACCGGGAAAAGGAATAGAAGCACCAAGGTAATCTCAACATAGGTTTTCACTAATGACTAAACTGAGACTCAGAGGAGAGAGAGCCTTATTTGATATACACACATGGTGTCTGTTGAATCAAAGAGCTGGTTCTCCATCAATGTTTTATCATCTTATAAAGAAAATCTCAATCCCCTTCAATTCATAGAACAGTGGCAACCAGAGAAATGGCCCAAGAACAAAATTTGAGAGAATAAAATTAATACCCAAATTATTATTTTGTGTAAAATCTCTTTCCACTAAGTAAAAAATAACCAGCACTTAAATAGGCATTAATCAGCAAAAGTATCTATCCAGCATGACCTTAATGACTTATATTAAAGAAATTCCATGGAAATCACCCTAGAGCATGTCCACTTTTCTTAGAATGCTAAAGGATTGTCTCAAAAGACAGTGCAAACAGGGTAAATGTTAGTTAAGATAAACAAAACACTTAAGGGGAAAAGGTAACAAGAAGGTGAACTCTGAGAAGCTCATTTCAAAATTTGCCAATATTGTTAATATGATTTAAGTAATAGCAGATAACCCTAACAATAATAGTGAAATGATTGTTTTCAATGTTTAAACACAGTAATAATAGCTGGGTATGTATCATTGGGTCACCACTATCCAAGCGAAAATATATGAGCTCCCACTAACCATAAAGATCAAAGGCTTACTGATTACTACGTATTCCTATGTATATTCCTAGAGAGAAACTGGGGTAAACTTATTTATGTTCATGAACTGTACTCTTAATCCTGATAAATAAAAGATTTAGTTCCTTAACAAAAAGTGGGGCATTTATAATGTTGAATACATACAAAGGGCAAGAAGAACGAGCCGGGAAGCTGAGGATTGAAGCCTCATTTCTTATTTCAGTTTGTGCTTGTAAACAGCCAAGTATCAGTGCTTAGCCTCAACTGTAGGGAAGGTGATGTGTCTGTAATACCTCCACCATATAATTCAAACTGTAAATTCATGAGTTTCATAAAACAGGGCCAGATCATTGAAGAAAGTGTGAAAATAATGTACTACTCTGCATACTGAGAATCTCCAAGAATGGGATATGCTATGCAATGTTTAAAATTTCTTTGACATGATACCATTTATTTAATGGGCAATCTTAAGAAGCAGAGAGTTTGGGGACTGAGGAGACGGACCATTTGGTAAACTGAGGAGACAGCCTAGTTGGTAGAGTGTCTGCTATACAGGTAAGATGACCCGAGTTTACATTCCAAGCATTACATAAATGGCTAGCGTGGTAACACACATGTGTAACCTTAGTGCTGGTTGTGGTGTGCTGAGACAAGTGAATGCCAAGAACTCACTGTTCAGCTACTATAGACAACCTATGAGATCTTGGTTTGGTAGTAGAGACCCTGTCTCAAAAGATAAGGCTCCCAATGTCATTCTCTGTTACACACACACACACACACACACACATGCACATACACACACACATACACACACACACACCATCGTATGCATATATATATATATACCACATAGTATGTGCATATGTACAAAAATACACTTACTCACACTCAAGCACACGCATGCACACAAGAAGTGGAGGAGTGATCTACTGACAAAAAATGAAGGCACTTCTAAACATAATGAACATTATTATTCGGGCTAACCAATGGGGAAAAAAGAAAAACAGGTAAGAAATGCCTCTAAGAAAACAAAGTTGAAATCTGCTACTACTTAATGGACTCGGAGGAAGCCAACTGCCCTTTCCTTCACTTCTTATCTCTATAAAAGGAAATTTTTGTCTTTTTAACAGGAAGCATCACAGAGGAAGATATGCTTTCTGGTGAAAGGGAAGCTTCCTCTTATGGATGGGAAGATTGTCAGTTGTCTTCAGAGAGAGAGTATATGGGTTTTTATTTTGTTGTTTACTTATGCAGTTACATATTAGGAGTGGAGCAGCATGGATGCCAAGGCACACATGTGGACACCAAAAGACACTCGCTGGAGTCTGTTCTTTCATTCCTTCTTGGGGATTCATGGATCAAACATAGGTCTCCTGGTGTTCTGGGAAGTGCCTTTACCTGCTGAGTGTCTCCTGACAAAAATTTCCTTTCAGAGACAAGAAGTGAAGGAAGGGACAGGTGGCTTATTTTGAGTCCAGCAAGTAGTGACAGATTTTCAGCTTTGTTTTCTTAGATGCAAAAACATAATTTCTCTCCTATTTTTGCTTTTCTTTTCATTGGTTAGTCTGAATAATGTTCCTTATGTTTAGAAGTGCCTTCATTTGTTCTGTTCCCTCTTGCCTTTGTGTTCCTTGGATCAAACTTAGGTCTCCAGGTTTGGTGGTGGCTTTCTTTACCTGATGGACTATCTTGTTGACTTGAACTGTGGATCCTTTGGTTACTGGTTCCAAAGAACTTGGCACTGGCTAAGAGAAATCTGTGCCCTCTGTGTACAAGAGATGTGTTGTGACTTCCTGGCCACTATACTATGGACATTCCTGCCTCCTGAGTTGGCACTCTTCCTGATTTAAGTATCACCTTCAGAAATGCAACCCACAGCATCATACACACCTATTATCTCAGAATCTAGCTCTTCACAAGGTGCCCTGCAATTTCAGTGTTACTGAAGCTTGGGAAGCACAGATTTTGATGTTCTTACCAGGAGCATCCAAGAGAATTCTAGAGGCAAAGGCTACAGCTTCCATGGCCATATGACCTTTAGCAAATTAAAGCAACCATGATTTGAGTCTGGGTTTGTTCACCTAGCTAATTTCCATGTTTCTTATTGTGACAGCTGTCCTCTATCAGTCATAAATACCTTCCGTTTTGACTTTTGGCTTCTGAAAGTGAGAAATGAGAGTGATTACAACTAACACAAAAGTCATGATGAAATTCGTAAGGTAGAATAGAAAGCATTTATACTAGTACTATATAATGAATGGTGGCCCGATGATAGTGATAAAATTAAAGCTGGCAATGAAATGACAATAACAGTAATACTTATGATTACAACTACAACATGATGAATCCATTTTTGTTGTTTCTGGTTATATGATTTCAGAGATTATTACTTTCTATTGGATAACAATAAAAAGACATAGCTGACTATATTTATATATTTGAATATATATATATGTAACAATAATGCGTAGGGCACGGGAAGGGTTGGAGGTAGGGTACCTGGGAGTTGCTCAAAGGAGGAAAGGGAAGAAGGAAAGTGACATAATCCTATTTTAATTAAAACTAAATTGAATGAATAAGTAAATAATCACATCTGGTAGTAGTGACAGTGTAGAAAAATCTATGTCACAGAATTGATTAAAAGGCACAGAGTCTGAGACGAATGTTAAAATATTTGAAGAAGAACAAAAGAAATAAAATATAAATGATAACATATGTCTACCAAGACCAATCTCATCAAAGATTCTTCCTACAAAAATCCCTTGTCACTCTATTTGCGTGACTGACAAGGAAAGCAAAAAAAAAAAAACAATTTAACCCAGGCAAAAGACTCTTACAAAGACAGACGTAATAAATCCCAGCCTCTTATACTTGAGAAGAGCCAGGCTGAACTATCATTGAGACATACAGGGAATCTACTGTTTCAGTAGGTACAGGCAAAAGAACAGTGTGTCCATATGCAGCATGGTTTGTTTTCTTAATTGGAATTCTTCTCTACAAGAGGTAAACTTCCAGGGTAAAATAGACTGAGCAAAAATGGGATTTTGTTGCAAAGGCTATTGACCTGTAAGCTTTCCTCTGATTTAAAATCTCAAAACTCTGTCAAACAACCCAGTCTGAAACTCTTTCAGCTCAACCCCAAAAGTCCCACATTTCTGTGATGGAAATTTCCATCACATTTTCTGCAATGAGCTATCCATAACTCAGTTTAGCTCAGCCTTCTATTGTGTTCTTTCTGCTCCATGTATGAAAGTGTCACCCTGAATTCTCTTACAATATTTGTTTATGAAATGAATTTAAATATATCATTTATAAACAATAAATAGTTAATAGACAGAGATAATTGATAGAGATGATAGATAGATAATAGGTAGCAGAAGATAAAAATAGATGATAGGTACGTAATCAATAGATGATAGGTGGATAAAGAGACACATATACATCATACATAAATGGTAGATAATGTCTTTCTTCTACTCTTTACAATTATCCACTTTAAGGAAAATAAATGTATGGCACACCTGAAGTAATGGAGGGCAACATTATATGACAGCCATATTGATGACATGTTTTTCTTCATTTCCAGCTACCTGCAATGCTCACAGCTCTTAGAGACAAATGCTAGTACCAATCTGAAAACCTTCTAGCATGTGCAGAACAAAAATATCAGGCGAGAACAAATAAGCAATTCTGGTCTGGGAGTACAGTCTGGGATCTGCCCTTTCAAAGGGCAGACGTCTAACAGCTTGTTAGTTAGCCTTTTTAAAGGCCAGCAACCAAGAAAAGAGACCACTGGGTGTGGGTCACTCCACAGAAAACAAGCCACATTCCTGTGACTATTTGCAATGCAATAAGAGCCCCCTGTCTGGGAATAAACCTCGTCACTCTTGGTCGGGGGCACCAGAATAGAATTTCAAAACATTGTTGTAACTCTAGAAATGCTTGACCTGGGAGCAATTTTTGTAGGATTATATTCCAAGGAAATAAGCCAACTAACCAAGGGAAAAAAGTTTACATACAAAAAATGTTCATTTCAAGGTTATTTAGAAATCTAAAATGCAAACTAAAATCTCTGGCATGGCAAAGTGAACATACTTCTATATACTACCTACTATAAAAATTCAGTTATAATACTTGGGGAAATGTATACTCTGTGACTTAAGTAACCTATCCTACGTATCCCTAGAATAGCTCCTTTAGGTAGGCACTATTTTCCCATCCTTAGTTTATTCTTTAGAAAAATGCAGGCTTAAAGGGATTAAAGTGAATGACCCAAAGCTCCACAGCTCAAAAGATGTAGGAAGATACACAGAAAAGACGTGTGGGTTTCAGAGACAAATACTATCTGCTCTGCAAGGTTTCCTTTATAAAATTCATATTTAAAATATGAGCATGAATGTTTTTCATCCTCTATATCCTTTCATTCAAGATGAGCTGCATCTGTTCTAGCACACACCATGCCTACATTTGAGAAAAATGTATTTGGGTCCTGGCGACAATCATTTCTTTCATTAACATATTATTTGGGCATCAGTAATGACCAACAGCTATATATGCTAATATTACATTTTTATGTGAATTAATCTAAAAATAACTGCCCACATGATTAATTTCTATATCTAATCTTTATTCATCTGTCCTACACACAGAATGTGCCTCTAGGTTTTTTTTCACTTTCCATTTATTTTCTGCTTAGAGGATATATTATCTTTAAATAAAGAGCCAAATATTATTTGAGCAAAGGCTAGAGACACATTCTGTGCCCTTAACACAAGTAATTTTTAGTGATTTGACAGATAGAGTGCCATTACATCATTTCAGATACTAATGGGCATAATAATTCATCAACTTCTTCATGAAAGAGAGCCCTAAAATGAGACAACTGAGTGAAAAGAAAATGTCAAGTTATTTATGGCTCCCACCATTGCCTTATGACTCATAGATGGAGGGAAGGTGGTCTCTTTGTGGAGCCCTGTGTCTGGCTTGACCTTGGCTGCAAGGGAAATCTGTTGCTTTTTGACTTTGTCAAAAAGTATCTTCATCCACTTTTTTAGAAGCAAATTTGGTGAAATAAGCATCCATTGACCATTATACAAGTGATTTAGAAGGCTGGCTCACCCCCAGCCTCAGCAGAAGGCTTGCAACATAAGCCTCCGGAGTCAGAGCTTTCTTCTTGGCACCAATAATTGAGGATGGGACTAGGAGACAACAGATTCAATTCTAGGACCTTTCCTTAAATGTTTGGGACAGAGCTTGACAGATACCAAGAAAGGCACGTGTAGGGCTATGGTGCTGCTTGCTGCAAAATTGTCCTCTCCAGCCTGAATCTAACAAGAGAACTCATGACCACAACAGAAGTGACCACTTCTAAAGCCCAATTCAGTAACCAGGAAGATTAAAACTAGGGTTTGCTTGAAGGGTATTGTCTACCCTTTAACAAATACATTATTATCAGCTTTATTAATATGTGTTGAGCATAACTAAACCAAATATCTACCAAAATGTCCCCAATTTGAAAATGGGGGTACCAACCCAATGGAAGCAGAAAAAATCGCAATGCTAACCTTCACTTCAACTACAAAATTATTTGGAATGCTGCTTAACATTACCTTCTGTCTCCTAAGAAAACATGAGTAGTCCATGTTCATACTTGTACCCATCTCCAAGGTTCTCATTACATACCTACAAATATTCAAAAAACAGATGAAAGCAGAAATCCAAAACCTGCCTCATCTCAACTATTCAGGTATAAGGAATATTTAATTGATAATCAATCTAAGCATGGCTTTCTCTTTTTTTTTTTTTTTTTTTTGTTCTTTCGGTTTCCTATCCTGTTCAGATTCTGTGAGCTCCTGTGAGCCCTACAGTTGATTCTGTGTGTGGTGTTCTCCTGGTGTCATTGACCTCTCTTGCTCTTACAGTCCTTCCCCTCTTCAGCAAGGTTCTTGAAGGAGGTAGGAGTTCACAGGCACAGAATGACAATCACGGAGCCTGCATGGCTCTATGCTAGGTCCTACACACACACACACACACACACACACACACACACACACACACACACACACACACACACAGTTTTAGCTTGGGGTTTTTGTGGGACTCCTAACAGTGGAAGTTGGAGTGTCTCGGACTCTCTTACCTACTCTCTGGTTGGGACCCCTTTCCTCCTATTGGGTTGCCTCTTTCAGCCTTGATATGAGCATCTGTGCCTAGTCTTATTGCATCTTCTTATGCTGTGTTCATTTGATGTTCCTGGGAGGCCTGCTCTATTCTGGAGGGAAACAGAGGAGCAGTGGATCTGGGGAAGAGGAGAGGTAAGGGCAGGGCAGGACTGGGAGGAGGGGAGGCTGCAATTAGGATATACTATATGAGAGAAGAATAAATGAAAAAGAAAACAGTGCCACTTTCATACTGAACAACACTGTGTTCATGTTTAACTTCCTAAAGAGTCACGTCTATGAGTCATAGCACACTCCTTCCATTCATGGGGCACTCCCTCTTCTCCTCAGACAACTGTTTGGTTTTGAACCTCAGCTTAAGTTTTGCCTGTCTCTCTGTTCCCTACCACATGTAACTTACTCATTTGTTGTCTCCTAAGTAGCAGCTACTTATGGGTTGGAATTTCTCTCCTTTAGAATGGAAAAACTTTCTTGATTTAGGACTTTCCCTTTTCTATTGGTGACCCAAACTAGAGTGTGGCTCACATTAAGCGCTATACATATGTTAGTACTGTTGGCTGCTGGATTCATGACTAGAGTGGTTAAAGATGTGACTACTGTTCTAAATAATATAAATAAAATCTTTGTATTTTATTTTTATTATTAGCATGCACATTTTATAAACAATATCTGGTTAAGAGGTTGCAGAGCTGGTGAGACATAGGGAGAATTAAGACTTTTAACCCAAACAATCTGATTCTTTGGACCACTGAGTTCTTCCATTTTTTTTATTTTTCAGTTTAAATTTAGATAAGAAACAAGGCTGCTTCACAAGACAGTTCCACGTCCCTCTCCCTTTCCCTCCCCTTGTCCTGTGCCTTCCCCCCAACCCCCCCCATTATCCCCTCATTTCCCCAGGGAGGGGGAGGCCCTCCATGGGGGTGTCCATAGTCTGTCATTTCATATAGGCCAGGGCCTAGACCCTGCCCCAAGAGTTCAGGGTGACAGTACACTTCACATTGTTGGATGCGAGTCCAAAGTCCGTGTGTATACTCGGGATGGGTACTGATCTGCTGCCCAAGGCTCAATAGATTACCTAGGCCTCCTCACTGACACCCACATTCAGGGGGTCTTGATCAGTCCCATGCTGGATTCCCAGGCTGATGCCTAGGAGTCAAAAGTTAACCTTTGTCAGGTCAGCTGTTTCTGGGGGTTAAACCAGCCCAGTCTTAATCCCTTTGGTCATCAGTCCTCCCACTCTGTTACTGGCTTTCTTGAGTTCAGCACAGTACTTAAGCCAGGGAGTCTGCCTCTTCTTCGATCAGCCACTGAATGAAGTTTCTGTTTCCCAGACTCTCTGGCCATGGGATTGTAGGCTGGCACTCCCCAGATCTATGTCTAAAATCCATATATGAGAGAGTACATGCCATGTTTCTCTTTTTGTGACTAGGTTACCTCACTCAGGATGGTTTCTTCTAGTGTCATCCATTTGCCTGCGAATCTCAGGATTCCATTGTTTTTTTCTGCTGAATAGTACTCCATTGTGTAGATGTACCACATTTTCTCTATCCACTCTTCAGTTGAGGGACATCTAGGTTGCTTCCAAGTTCTGGCTATTACAAATAATGCTGCTATGAACATAGTGGAACAGATATCTTTGTTGTATGAATGGGCATCTTTTGGATATATGCCTAAGAGTGGGGTTGCTGGGTCTTGTGGTAGGTTTATTCCCATTTTTCTGAGGAATCTCCATACTGATTCCAAAGTGGCTGAACCAGTTGGCAGTCCCACCAGCAATGGAGAAGTGTCCCCCTTTCACCACATCCTCTCCAGCATAAATTGTCATTGGTGTTTTTGATTTTAGCCATTCTGACAGGAGTGAGATGATATCTCAGAGTTGTTTTGATTTGCATTTCCCAGATGGCTAAGGATGTTGAGCACTTTCTCAAGTGCCTCTCAGCCATTTTAGACTCCTCTATTGAAAATTCTCTGTTTAGTTCTGCAGCCCACTTTTTAATTGGGTCCTTTGATGTTTTGGAGACTTGCTTCTTGAGTTCTTTGTAAATTTTGGAGATCAACCCTCTGTCAGATGTGGGATTAGTGAATATTTTTTCCCATTCTGTGGGCTGTCTTTTTGTCTTGCTGACTGTGTCCTTTGCCTTACAGAAGCTTCTCAGTTTCAGGAGGTCCCATTTATTAATTGTTGATCTCACTGTCTGTGCTAGTAGTGTTATGTTCAGGAAGCTGTCTCCTGTACCAATTCATTCAAAGGTGCCACCCACTTTCTCTTCTAAGAGGTTCAGTGTGGCTGGATTTATGTTGAGGTCTTTGATCCATTTGGACTTAAGTTTTCTGCATGGCGATAAACATGGATCGATCCACATTCTTCTACATGCTAGCCTCCAGTTATGCCAGCACCATTTGTTGAAGATACTTTCTTTATTCCGTTGTATATTTTTAGCTTCTTTGTCAAAGATCAGATGTTCATACGTGTGTGAGTTAATATCCGGGTTTTCAATTCGATTCCATTGGTCTACCTGTCTATTTTTGTGCCAATACCAAGCTGTTTTCAGGACTATAGCTCTATAATAGAGCTTGAGGTCAGGGATGGTGATGCCTCCGGACATTACCTTGTTGAACAGGGTTGTTTTGGCTATCCTGGGTCTTTTTTTTTCCATACAAAATTTATTACTGTTCTTTCAAGGTCTGTGAAGAATTGTGCAGGGATTTTAATGGGGATTGCACTGAATCTGTAGATTGCTTTTGGCAGGATTGGCATGTTTACTACATTGATCCTACCTATCCAAGAGCATGGGAGATCTTTCCGTTTTCTCAGGGATTCTTTAATTTCTCTCTTTAAAGATTCAAAGTTCTTATGATGCCGGTCTTTCACTTGTTTGGTTAGCTTTACCCCAAGGTATTTTATGTTGTTTGTGGCAATTGTAAAGGGTGATGTTTCTCTGATTTCTTTGTCAGCCCTTTCATCATCTGTATATAGTAGGGCTACTGATTTTCTTGAGTTGATCTTGTAGCCTACCACGTTGCTGAAGGTGTTAATCAGCTGTAAGAGTTCCCTGGTAGTGTTCTTTGGGTCATTGATGTAAACTATCATATCATCTGCAAACAGTGAAAGTTTGACCTCTTCCTTCCCAATTTGTATCCCCTTGATCCCCCTTTGTTGTCATATGGCTCTGGCTAGAACTTCAAGTACCATGTTGAAAAGGTATGGAGAGAGGGGACAGCCTTGTTTTATTCCTGATTTTAGAGGAATTGCATTGAGTTTCTGTCAATTTAGTTTTATGTTGGCTTGGATCCAATTTGCCAGTATTTTATTGAGTATTTTTGCATCAATGTTCATGAGGGATATTGGTCTGAAGTTCTCTTTCTTAGTTGTGTCTTTGTGTGGTTTGGGGATCAAGGATATTGAAGTCTCATAGAAAGTGTTTGGCAAGGCCCTTCTGCTTCTAATGTGTGGAATACTTTGAGAAGAATTGGTATAAGCTGTTCTTTGAATTTCTGCACTGACGCCATCTGGACCTGGCCTTTTTTAGGTTGGGAGACTTTTGATGACTGCTTCTATTTCCATAGGGGGTTATAGGTCTATTTAAATTGTTTATCTGTTCTTGATTTAGTTCTGGCAAATGATAGGTATCCAGGAAGTCGTCCATTTCCTTTAAATTTTCGAATTTTGTGGAGTACAGGTTTTCAAAGTATGAGCTGATGATTCTCTAGATTTCCTCAGAGTAGGTTGTTATGTAACCCTTTTTATTTCTGATTTTGTTAATTTGCATGTTCACTCTCTGCTGTTTGGTAAATTTGGACAAAGGTTTGTCTATCTTGTTGATTTTCTCAAAGAACCAACTCTTCGTTGCATTGATTCTTTGTATTGTTTTCCTAGTTTCTACTTTATTGATTTCAGCCCTCAATTTGATTATTTCCTGGTGTCTACTGCTCCTGAGGGAGTTTGCTTCTCTGTGTTCTAGAGCTTTCAACTGTGCTGTTAATTCTCTAGTATAACTGTTCTCCAATTTCTTCATGTGGGCACTTAGTGCTATGAACTTCCCTCGCAGCACTGCTTTCAAAGTGTCCCATAGGTTTGGGTATGTTGTGTCTTCATTTTCATTGAATTCTAGGGAGTGTTTAATTTCTTTTTTATTTCTTCTTTGACCCAGGGATGGTGCAGTTGAGCATTATTCAATTTCCATGAGTTTGTAGGTTTTCTACAATTTGTGTTGTTGTTGAATTCTAATTTTAAAGCATGGTGGTCTGATAAGATGCATGGAGTTATTCCAATTTTTTGTAGCTGCTGAGGTTTGATATGTTGCCAAGTATGTGGTCGATTTTTGAGAAGGTTCCATGTGGTGGTGAGAAGAAAGTATATTCTTTATGTGGATGAAATGGTCTATAGATGTCTGTTAATCCCAGTTGGGCCATTATTTCTATTAGACCCTTTGCTTCTTTGTTGAGTTTTTGTCTAGTATTCTTGTCTGGTGGTGAGAGTGGTGTGTTGAAATCTCCCACTATAACTGTGTGGGGCTTTAGATGTGATTTAAGTTCTAATAATGTTTCTTTTACGAATGTGGATGCCTTTGTATTTGGGGCATAGATATTCAGGATAGACACTTCATCTTGGTGGGTTTCACCTGTGATGAGTATGTAATGACCTCCTTCATCTCTTTTGATTGATTTTATTTTAAAGTCTAGTTTGTTAGATAATTAGGATTGCTACCCCTGCTTGTTTCTTGGGTCCATTTGATTGAAAAATTTTTTCCCAACTTTTAACTCTCAGATAGTATCTGTCTTTGAGGGTGAGGTGTGTTTCTTGTATGCAGCAGAAGGAAGAGTTCTGTCTTCGAATCCATTCTGCTAGCCTGTGACTTTTTATGGGTGAGTTAAGGCCATTAATGTTGAGGGATATTAATGCCCATTGATTGCTCATCCTTCTTCGATTTGCAATGGTTGGTGTTGCTGGAATTATGTTGTGGAATTTCACCCCTTTGTTCTTTGGCTGTTGGTAGAGAGGGATTCTCTAATGCCTATGTTTTTCTGGTTGTAGTTAGCTTCCTTGGGTTGGAGTTTTCCTTCCAAAATTTTCTGTAGGGCTGGGTTAGTGAATACGTATTGCTTGAATCTAGTTTTGTCATGGAATATCTTGTTTTCTCCGTCTATAGTGATTGAGAGCTTTGCCAGGTATAGTAGTCTGGGCTGGCATCCATGGTCTCTTAGTGTTGGTAGAATATCTATCCAGGACCTTCTGGCTTTCAGAGTTTCCATGGAGAAGTCAGGTGTAATTCTGATAGGTCTGCCTTTATATGTTACTTGAACTTTTCCTTAGCTGCTCTTAATATTCTTTCTTTATTCTGTATATTTGGGGTTTTGATTATTATGTGGCAAGGGGATTTTTTTGTGGTCCACTCTATTTGGTGTTCTGTAAGCTTCTTGTACCTTCATTGGCATGTCTTTCTTAAGGTTGGGAAAGTTTTCTTCTATGATTTTGTTGACTATGTCTTTTGCCCTTTTGAGGTGGTTTTCTTCTCCTTCTTCTATTCCTATTATTCTTGGTTTGGACTTTTCATGGTGTCCCATATATCCTGGATATTTTGTGTTAAGGATTTGTTGGACTTAAGGTTTTCTTTGGTTGATGAATCCATTTCTCCTAGTGTATCTTCAACACTTGAGATTCTCTCTTCCATCTCTTCTATTCCGTTGGTAATGCTTGTATCGGTAGTACCTGACTGTTTGCCCAGTTTTTCTATTTCCTGCCTTTCTTCAGATTGTGTTTTTTTATTGTCTCTATTTCAGTTTTCAACCCTTGCAGTGTTTGCATTGCTTTTGCAATTTTTGGTTTATGTTTTCATCCGTTTGTTGCCTTTTATGAATTTTTTGGTTTGTTCTTTCTTCCATTTCTTGCATTTTTTGGTTTGCTTTTTGTTCCATTTCTTGCATTTTTTGCTTTGTTTCTTCTTTCATTTCCTGCCTTTTTGGTTTGTTTCTTCTTCCATTTCTTTCATTTTTTGCTTTGTTTTTCTACCATTTCTTGCATTTTTTGCTTTGTTTCTTCTTCCATTTCCTGCCTTTTTTGGTTATCTTTTCTTCCAATTCTTGCATTTTTTTGTTTGTTTTTTATTCCATTTCTTTGAGGGATTTTCCTATATCCTCTTTTAGGGCCTCTATCATTTTCATGAAAGTGGTTTTATGATCATTTTCTTCTGCTTCATTCGCATTGGAATGTTGGAGTCTTGCTGGTATGAAGTCTCTAGAATCTGGTGGTGTCATATTTGTTTTTATGTTGCTGAGTGTGTTTTTGTATTGTCTCTTTCCCATCTCTTATTCTAGTGGGTGCAGAAAGAGCCCCTTACTGGTCTGGTGGTTAGGGGACCAGAGTTCCCTTTTGGTGGGTGCTAGCAAGTCCAATAATCTGGTGGTTCTTCTATTCCTTGTCCTTATTCTGGTCCCATGGGTGGAGAAGAACAGGAATCTGGTGTGCTTAGCCTCCTACCTGGTCCATTGGACCCTATGCTGGGTCCTGTTGTACCTGATCCTGTGGCCAGAAGAGCTACTCCCCTGGTCTCCCTGACTCCTCTGGTTTCCTGGTCTCCTTGGTGGGAGAGAAGTCCTGGAGTCTAGGGTGTTTGGCTCCCGCCGGGATTGGAAGCTCTGTGCAGTTCCCAGGCGATCTGCAGGCACTGGCACACAGGCCCAGAAGCAGGCCTGTTTATCTGATGCTATGGCCAGAACAGCTGCTTCCCTGGACTCCCTAGCTCCTCTGGTTTCCTGGTCTCTTGGGGGGAGAGAAGACCTGGAGTCTGGGATGCTTGGCACCCGCTGGGATTAGAAGCTCTGTGCAGTTCCCAGGGGATCCCCAGGCACTGGAACACATGCCCAGAAGCCAGCCTGTTTACCTGATGCTGCTGCAGGAACAGCTGCTTCCCTGGCTGAGTTCTTCCTTATAATGGCTTAATGCACAATGTTCAATTTTTACTCTATTTATTTAATGTGTGTACATGTCCATATTGGGCATGAGCTGTGGAACACTTGTCATATTCAGAGGAAAATGAGGGTTGGTTCTCTCCACCATGTTGGGCATGCGAACCAAACTCAGGTTGAAATCAAATCATAAACCTTAATGGCAAATCCCTCTTCCTGCTGACCCGTCTCACCCACCCAGAATCAATGAATATCTTTTGAGTGTTTCATACTGGATCTAGTTTAAAATTTGTAAAATTCAGTCTGCATTACATTATAAAAGATAACTCTTGTGGTCCTCTGATAGGTTTTGTTATATTAGCACATGCTGAGACCCCTAGTGGTCAGTCATTGTTTGTGAATCACAGTAATGATTCACAGGTAATGTGTTAGGATATCAAAACTTCAAAATCCTTTGTTTGCAATACCTTCACATTATTGTACAGGAAAATGGGATCACAAGATGCTAGGACAGGGTTTCAAAATATATGGGTCCTGAGACTAGTTGTTTGCATTACATAGCTTAGAAAGTTCCTTATTTGTGGGTACTTCCAGTTTCACCTTTTCCTTAGGAAAAAAATCATGCTGAAATGTTGCATTTAAAAGCATCAACACATCATTGAGAGTGAGTTATTTATGTCTTTTATATGTCAGCCAGCAAGCCTTTTCTAGATGTGATTTTCTGATTAAAATGAAACTGACTTAAAATGCATTAAAAGTAAGCATGTGCAGATTGTTCCTATTATGATCTTGACTTAGAAGCAGAAATAGAACTGACCTTTGCTGGTCAATGCAATGCTGGTCACACTGGTAGGATTTGATAGCTTCTGTGCGGAAGTCAGGGCTTCCTGGTTCACTGAGTTGCAGCTACAAGGACCACCAATGGTTATTTAAAGCAGGTGACATTTCTGTATCCCAGATGTGACTTTTGTGTTATGCCAAAACACTTGACAGCCACCACTCTGAAACATTCCAGGTAGAAGTGATTTTTCAGGAATTTAAAAGAGTAACAAATCCTTAACACAAAACATCCAGGAAATATGGGACACCATGAAAAGACCAAACCTAAGAATAATAGGTATAGAAGAAGGAGAAGAAATCCACCTCAAAGGGGCAGAAGGCATATTCAACAAAATCATAGAAGAAAACTTCCCCAACCTTACGAAAGACATGCCAATGAAGGTACAAGAAGCAACGAAGAGTTGGTTCTTTGAGAAAATCAACATACGAAAATCCATCAACGTAATCCACCATATAAACAAGCTGAAAAACAAAAATCACATGATCATCTCACTAGATGCTGAAAAAGCCTTTGACAAAATCCAACACCCCTTCATGATAAAGGTCTTGGAGAGATCTGGGATAACAGGGACATACTTAAACATAATAAAAGCTATATACAGTAAACCAACAGCCAACATCAAACTAAATGGACAGAAACTCAACGCAATTCCTCTAAAATCAGGAACAAAACAAGGCTGTCCACTCTCTCCATACCTTTTCAACATGGTACTTGAAGTTCTAGCTATTGCCATACGAAAACAAAGGGGGATCAAGGGGATACAAATTGGGAAGGAAGAGGTCAAACTTTCACTGTTTGCAGACGATATGATAGTTTACATCAATAGCCCAAAGAACTCAACCAGGGAACTCTTACAGCTGATTAACACCTTCAGCAAAGTGGCAGGCTACAAGATCAACTCAAGAAAATCAGTAGCCCTACTATATACAGATGATGAAAGGGCTGAAAGAGAAATCAGAGAAACATCACCCTTTACAATTGCCACAAACAACATAAAATACCTTGGGGTAACGCTAACCAAACAAGTGAAAGACCTGTATCGTAAGAACTTTGAATCTTTAAAGAAAGAAATTAAAGAAGCCCTCAGAAAATGGAAAGATCTCCCATGCTCTTGGATAGGTAGGATCAATGTAGTAAAAATGGCAATCCTGCCAAAAGCAATCTACAGATTCAATGCAATCCCCATTAAAATCCCAGCACAGTTCTTCACAGACCTTGAAAGAACAATAATCAATTTTGTATGGACAAACAAAAGACCCAGGATAGCCAAAACAACCCTGTTCAACAAGGCAACGTCCGGAGGCATCACCATCCCTGACCTCAAGCTCTATTATAGAGCTATAGTCCTGAAAACAGCTTGGTAATGGCACAAAAATAGACTGGTAGACCAATGGAATCGAATTGAAAACCCGGGTATTAACCCACACACGTACGAACATCTGATCTTTGACAAAGAATCTAAAAATATACAATGGAATAAAGAAAGTATCTTCAACAAATGGTGCTGGCATAACTGGAGACTGGCATGTAGAAGAATGTAGATCGATCCATGTCTATCGCCATGCACAAAACTTAAGTCCAAATGGATCAAAGACCTCAACATAAATCCAGCCACACTGAACCTCTTAGAAGAGAAAGTGGGTGGTACCCTTGAACGAATTGGTACAGGAGACAGCTTCCTGAACATAACACCAGTAGCACAGGCAGTAAGATCAACAATTAATAAATGGGACCTACTGAAACTGAGAAGCTTCTGTAAGGCAAAGGACACAGTCAGCAAGACAAAAAGGCAGCCCACAGAATGGGAAAAAATATTCACTAATCCCACATCTGACAGAGGGTTGATCTCCAAAATTTACAAAGAACTCAAGAAGCAAGTCTCCAAAACACCAAAGGACCCTATTAAAAAGTGGGCTGCAGAACTAAATAGAGAGTTTTCAATAGAGGAGTCTAAAATGGCTGAGAGGCACTTGAGAAAGTGCTCAACATCCTTAGCCATCCGGGAAATGCAAATCAAAACAACTCTCAGATACCATCTCACCCCTGTCAGAATGGCTAAAATCAAAAACACCAATGACAATTTATGCTGGAGAGGATGTGGTGAAAGGGGGACACTCCTCCATTGCTGGTGGGAGTGCCAACTGGTTCAGCCACTTTGGAAATCAGTGTGGAGATTCCTCAGAAAAATGGGAATAAACCTACCACAAGACCCAGCAACTCCACTCTTAGGCATATATCCAAAAGATGCCCATTCATACAACAAAGAGGTCTGTTCCACTATGTTCATAGCAGCTTTATTTGTAATTGCCAGAATGTGGAAGCAACCTAGATGTCCCTCAACTGAAGAGTGGATAGAGAAAATGTGGTACATCTACACAATGGAGTACTATTCAGCAGAAAAAAACAATGGAATCCTGAGATTCGCAGGCAAATGGATGACACTAGAAGAAACCATCCTGAGTGAGGTAACCCAGTCACAAAAAGAGAAACATGGCATGTACTCTCTCATATATGGATTTTAGACATAGATCTGGGGAGTGCCAGCCTACAATCCTATGGCCAGAGAGTCGGGGAAACAGAAACTTTATTTAGTGGCTGATCGAAGAAGAGGCAGACTCCCTTGGTTAAGTACTGAGCTGAACTCAAGAAAGCCAGTAACAGAGAGGGAGGACTGATGACCAAAGGGATTAAGACTGGGCTGGTTTAACCCCCAGAAACAGCTGACCAGACAAAGGTTAACTCTTGAATCCCAGGCATCAGCCTGGGAAGCCAGCATGGGACTGATCAAGACCCCCTGAATCTGGGTGTCAGTGAAGAGGCCTAGGGAATCTATTGAGCCTTGGGCAGCAGATCAGTACCCATCCCAAGTATACACACGGACTTTGGACTCCAATAGAACAATGTGAGGTGCACTCTCACCCTGAACTCTTGGGAAAGGGTCTAGGCCCTGCCCTATATGAAATGACACACTATGGACACCCCCCTGGAGGGCCTCACCCTCCCTGGAGAAATGAGGGGATAACGGGGGGGGGAGGGCACGGGAGGAAGGGAGGGAATGGGAGAGGGACCTGGAACTGACTTGTGAAGCAACCTTGATTCTTATCTAAATTTAAACTGGAAAATAAAATTAAAAAAACAAAAACAAAAACAAAAAAAAACAAACAAAGAAAAAGAGTAACACAAAAGTACTATTCATGTTTGGAATCCAAGCAAGGTTTTTAAAACCTTCCCAAATAATAAGCTCTGTGTACAGTCTCACCCTTGTATACACAGACACACTCAGCAGGCCCTAAAACTTGAAAACTTACTTCAATGGATCTGCAACCTCTAAGTTTCTGACAATATCACAAAACCGTTTACACTCAGAAAAAATACTTTGCAAATCAGAAGTAGTTTCTCTGTGACTGAGAGTGGGGTTGGAACCTTACCATTTAGAAGACTGTTGCATTTCTCTACAGTATAACTTTGTGCCAGACCCACTAGAAAGAATTATCACAGTTATCACAGTATGGTTTTGGAAGTGTGCGACTGTATCAAATTGTAGCAAATCAGCTGGAATCCGGATGCCTCTGGTCCTTTTCCCCAGAGGCATCTGTTTTATTCTCCCAGGGAATCCTCTTCCACTCATTCACAGACATGGGCGGAGCACCACATTTCCTTGTTGAGGTGAATGTTATTGTTTGCTGATGTTTCATCTCATTATGCGTCTTACTTTTGTGATTTTTCATCGACAGTGGATGCCATTGGCAAGTCACCACAGACACTTGAAATCATAAGACTTACTGGCAATGAAGTTCACAGAACCTGTGCTTTCTATTTGCTTTCACAAAAAGCTGTGCAATACCACTTCAGATAATAGTGTGTTCTTCAGAGCTGAAAGTTCTCTGCCAGCATCCACTGCCTCCCCTCCTCACTGAGTCTTAGATAATAGCCAGGTTTTAATGATAATCAGCACTAAGAGGTACTAGACAAACATTCTTCCCCCAGAGCAATCAAAGTGAAGAATGATCTACCTCTCCACTGACCACTGGCGACATGGTGGCCTCAAGTTGCAGTGGTTCCTGTGTCCTAATTACTGCCAAGAAGAGGTCAATATCCACTCTGCTGAGACTAATATCACAGTTCTTGGCAGGTATTTTTCTCAGTCGGAGCAGTCATTCTCAATTGCCTCAAACAGCCAATGAGCAGATGTAGCCATAGGAAAGCCTCACAGTCTACCGCACTGCCTGGAGGAAACCGTGGGCGTTCACACACTAGTGACACAAACCAGACTCACACAGCAGCTGTGATTGCAAATACTCTACAACCTGCTCTCCAAAAGAGACTGAGGGTTTGTAGAGAAACAGCATCCTGTGGTATTTTCCCATTTCCAAGCTGCAAAGACTTCCAACTCAGTCTACTTCAGGCTGCCGTATTGGTATCAATGGTTTCACAAAACAGTGAGCAATTGGGACTTGGTGTGAACTGACTCCAGCATATCATTGAATATCTACCACATAATTCCATAAATCAAAAACAAGTGACCAGAGTGGTAAATGCTGCAAAGAAATGAATGTAAGTTCAAAGAACTGTGTAACAGGGATATTGAATGTCAATAGAGGCCCAATGTGGTAGTGCATGCCCTTAATCCCAGCACTCAGGAGGCAGGCAGATCTCTGTGAGTCCGAAGCCAGCCTGGTCTACAGAGCTAGTTCCAGAACAGTCAGGGCTACGCAGAAAAACACTGTCTCAAGAAAACAAAGGAAAAAATGTCAATAGAGGAACATCAAATGATGACACATGAACAACATACATACACAATATCCCATGGACATTCTTCATGTCATTATATGCTAATAACATCCAGCTATACACACCTGAGACTTCCCTTCTGAAGGCATTCTTTCAGGCCACACATGGTCCCAAATATAAACGCCAGCGAAGTAGTGCCCCTGAGAGCTGTTTCCAGACAATGACAGATGGGAACAGGAAGACAAACATTTGAGATTCATCATCCCCAAGTGTGACAGAATGAAAATGTGTTCCATATCACTCTCAGAAAACTTCAGTAGGCTTGAACCTCTGCTTCTCACAGAGGCAAAGAGCTCATCAATGTTTTGTGTATACCTGCTACCTCCTTCTACACAAATCACTTCCCAGTTATTACATATACATTTTCAAGTCACTGTTTTAATTAACAGTGAGACAAATACGGATATAATTTTTATATTGAACCAAGATAAATATGAAGAAAAAGGGGTTAGGTAAAAAAAATAAAGAGAAAAGTACTTTCCAACTAAAGGTAGGAACATAACCCATTTACACATATGCATATGCTGTTACAACAAGGCATATTTATTTCTAAACTAATAATATATAAATCACAATTAAAATTATGTGGCTGATATCGTTATGAAAAAATGGTCAACACATTCACAAGTGGCATACAAAATCTACAGGAACCTGAAAAAATGGTCCTGCATTTTATATGTGTTAGATGGCTAAGAATGCATAACTTGCTGGCACAATAAACCACAAGGAAGACTGTTGCTTAAACCCTTATCTTTCATGTGTGTGCTGAGAATGGTTAGCAGTGTATTCTCTCCAGTGTCAAGAATGTAGAAAGTCACAGTTACAGTGAGCATGTTGTGTAATACTCCTCTTGAACTTTTATTCCTGTGTAACAGAAAATCCTTGAAACAACATTTTCCCACCCAGCACCAGCCTTTAGTAACCATAATGAATACATACTTCTTTTCATAAAAATTACACTTATTTGTATTTCATGTACATTGGTGTTTTTTGACATGGGTGTTTCATCCCCAGGAATTGGAGTTACAGACAGTTGTGAGCTGTAATGTGGGTACTGAAAAATGGACCCAGGGCCTCTGCAAAAGCAGTCAGTGCTCTTAACCACTGAGATATCTCTCAAGCCCCCATATTTCTAAATAATACATTGTACATACTCTGTCAATAAAAATAAATAGGGCAGATTTTTTAAGGAAAAGAAAAAAGATTTTAGTTTGTGGCTTATTGGGAAAACAATGAAGTAGGTAATTAAATTTTGGGATCTTTTGCAGATGTAAATCCTGAGTCCTTTGAGAGATCTTTTAATGATAGAAACCAACTTCAACATAATTAAAATTCTCTCTGTTGAATACCTATTTCAGTTAACTTCCTGTGTCAATTGCACTAGAGTTGGTTCTTTCCATGGCTTTCTTGTCTTCATGCCAGGTTTCACCCAACAGCTAAAGGCTTTGGAAGTTGTGATTATTCTGAAATCCATACACTGGACACTGCTAGCACTAAAGGGAATCACTTCTGCAGAACTGGACAATTTCACAGTTCCTCACATGTAGATAGGAATTGCATTCTATGGCAAGAAAAGTTCTGCCTGCTTTTCCCATTCTGTCTTTCTCTGAATTCATGTGTTTAACAGTCCTTCTGTCTCTTGTATTCCCTTAGACCATGTTCTTATTGTCTTCACAGAATTCCATCTGATAGACCTTCCTTTTCTTTCTGTGTCATTATTTCTGATAATCCATAGTGTCATTCCATTTACTCCAGAAATATCACACATTCTCTCATTTATGTTCTTATGTAAAACTTCTTTAATACATTGCCTGCGATTTTGACCCAGAGTACGGAAAAATGTTTGGAGTGCTAATGAGTGGGGTTTGTGTTTTTTTTTGTTCGCCTCTTCATTTTGCTTTATAAAGTTCACAACCACAAAGCAAGAGCAAATCCCAGAATAAACTCACAAGCACAGCAAACTCAAATCTCTGGTAGATTAAGTGTATGTGCATGACTGTGAGCACATACAAGTTTCCCATGTATTTTGCTCACCTGCAGTGCTCATGTCAGCTAGGCACAGATATTGGAACTCACCTAAAGTATTTTGAGGGGGGAAAGGCATATAAATAAGTATAAAATGTAGGCCATGCTCACACTGTTCTCTAATAGATCAACTGTGTTGAAACAAGCATGCATTTTCAAAACATATATGGTAGCAGAAGAGATGTGTGTGTGTTTGCAATATATAATGAAATGCTAATTACATACTAAAGTACTGGGGCTGGAGAGATGCCTTAGAGCCCTTATTGCTATTACAGAGGACTGGGTTCAGGCCTCTATACCTACATGGTAGCACACAACCATCTGTAACTCCAGTTCCAGGGAATATGACACCTTGGCTAACCTCTAGCAAGCACCAGGTACACAAGTAGTGCACATACATACATGCAGGCAAAACCCACATACACATAAAATAAAATAAATAATTTAAAATTAATTATGTAAAGTACCAATTACAATCCTGATCAAAAAGTAAACAGTATGCTTTCAGTTTTCTCTAAAATATTATGACCTCTTTTAATATATTTGTTTTAAGTGCATGCAGAAAAATGGATAGCCCTTGTATCCTCAGTACTCTGCAATTACAAAGACAAATTAGAGATGTATACTAGAGGAAATCAGAATATTAATATGCGTGGTAAAGCTGAATGCTGTTCAATTTGTGGTGACATGGAGACAATGTTTGAATAATGTCTTGGGACAAGCTCCCTAAAAGCAGAACATGAGATAGATTCTCATGCTCTATTCATGAGAGGAGATTCACTACTCATTAATAAACTAGTGATTTATGAAGGAGCTGCTCTCAAGGGCAGATGTAAGAAAAGGAAAGATACAGGAGGGATAGACACTAAACCACATGCTTTCAGGCACAATTCTACTTCAATATGACCACCCTGGGGGCTCTATAAAGCAAATTGCACTTCAGAGTTTGCCCCACCTTGTTGAAAGGGACTTGAGTTGTGAATCTCTGCATTGGCCTCCTCTCATGTGACAGAGAGAAAACATAATTACAACACGTGTCTGAGAAAGAGTCTGGTATTATCAGCCAGTTTTCTGTGGTTGTGATAAAATACTGAGGCCAAGGCAACTGGGAGAAAAAAGAATTTATTTGGGCTTATGGTTTCAGAGGGAAAGAAGTCTGTCAAGGCCGGTTGTAAACATGGTTACCAAAGGAGGAAGCCAAGAGCTTTCATCTCAAACCACAAACAAGAAGTAGAGGGCACGAATTTGAACAGGAATGAGACTTTGAACTCTCAAAGCTCATCTCAATGACATTCTTTCTCCCACAAAGTCACATGTACTAAACCTCTTCTAACAGTACCACCAACTGGGGGCCACATATTCAAATGCTGGAGACTATGGAGAGTATCTCATTCAATTCACCATGGGTTCTCACTCAAACAGTGATAGCCTTTAAAGAAATGGTTGGGGACGAACGCGTAGTGACATCCATGGCAACTGGTACTTAATATCTGTTCATCAGGAACATCTGTCTAGAATATCAGCTATGTCTGCTACATAAGTCAAACAGTGTTTTCTGAGTGTTAGTGTCAGGATCCAACATATGATCACACTCCAATTCCCCACGCACCTTGTGTGAGAGGCACTATTATTAACATTTGCAAATTCAAGGCTCTTAGTGCTCAAGCAATTCATTTGTGTCACACATTAAATAGTTTGAGAGTTCATTATACGATCCTCTTACCCCATAGCTCATTGTCTTTCTCCACACTAATGTCATGCTGCATGTCTATTTTGTTTTCAGTTTTTATTTGCTACACTAGTTTGGTTTTATTGATAGACATCATTCTATCCATGAAACTTATAGAATAAAATCTACTCTATAAACAATGAAACAGATACAGCTCTTCTCTGAGTTTCTGTCCCATCCTGGTCATGGTTGTACAACTGCAGTAACAAGATCTCACTGCTTTTCACACCCACATTCTTCTGTGGAATAATTCCCCTTGTCTCCTATGTCTTTCTCATGTCAGGCAATTCACAGAGAACTGTCTTGTCAAAGACACTTGTATTGCAAACAGCCTGAGGTGATAAGGATAATGTCTCCCTATGATACTGCAAGTGGACTTGTTTGTGAGCAGAAGGCATGGGAGCAAAGTTTGGAAAGGTTTGGTAATATATCACAACTCAAAGGATTGACTCTTTCCCCTAAACTCAGCTCCTAGGCTGAGGCACAAACCCTCTGTGTAGAACATCTGCTTAAATCTACCTACATTGTTCTGTGGCCTTTGAGGACAACAGAAAACTATGTGAATATGAATACTACAGTCCTTTGACTCTGACCCAGGAGTCTCTGTCTTCTGCCAACGTCAATGAAAATAACTCATTGACTTTTGTAGAGGGTAAAAATCTCAGATTCTTCACCATTTCTGGAATGACTACATACTGTTCATAGATATCATATTGAAATGTATGTCAGTAATCCACATTTCCAAACGATATGCTTTCTGGATCTCACTGCACAATTCAGTGAGAAAATGGTATTCATTTTCCCCAAAGATACTCCAAACCAGGCTGGCAGCACAGACAAATCCAGAGAAAATCTCAGGCCTTCAACAGTCAGAATCATACTCAGGCATGCCAACAACTCATTGATGTGCTATGGATGTTTCCAAATGAAACAATTTGGAAGAAAGCTAACAGACAGAGGGGCCCTCTCCAAAGCTGTGAGGGACATTTGGTCATTTAGGCTACTTGCTAGAAGCAGTATGAGTTTGAGCCTGACTTGATTGCCTAATGTATCTTCTCTGTGTGAGTCCTCTTTAGACAATCTCTGTACAGTGTGATTTTGAGAATTAGAAAAACATGGACAATATTAGGTCCGCTACAAATGTCAAGATGAAAATCTTCAGTGGAACTGCATTTCTCACTAAAGCTAGGGAGAGGATGTGGCAGTTTGAGTAAGAATGGGTCATAGACTCATAGTTTTTTTTGCATATTAAAATTAATCTTATATTAGCAGTAATAATGACCTTTTGCATACCAAGAGAACCCTAAGAACTCCAAGAGTTCTTCCCTGGAATTATTTTTTTTATTATTTTTTTAGCTTGTTTTACATGTCAATCCCAGTTCCCTCTCCCTCCCCTCTTCCCACACTCCCCTTCCCCCCCTCCCTCCCACGCTATTGCCAAATCCTTCCACATAGGGGATATCTAGAGTCTGTCATTTTCCTCTTGGTAGGCTCAAGGCACTCCCCTAAGAGTCCAGGCTGAGATAGCATCTCTCTTTGTGCTATAGGCACATGAAGACAGTTTGTATACCAGGGATAGACACTGATCCACAGCTCAGGGCCCCATAGGTTGCCCAGGCCTTCTCACTGACACTCACATTTGGGGGGGTCCAGATCAGTCCCATGCTGGCCTCCCCACTGTCGGTCTGGGGTCCAAGAGCACTCCCCTGTTCAGATCAGCTGTCTCTGCTGGTTTTGCCAGCCCATTCTTTGCCAATTTGCTCATCACTCCTCTCTCTCTGTCACTGGGTTCCTTGGGTTCAGTTCAGTGATTAGTTGTGTGTTTGCCTCTGCTTCCATCAGTCACAGGATGAAGGCTCCCGGATGGTTATAGACATTAAGTTCATTATCAGGAATGGTCATTCGAGGTGGTCCCTCCACTATTGCTTAGCTTGCCAATTGATGTTATACCTTTGGATCACTCGAGGTCACTCTGGTGCCTGATCTGTCTTCGATCCTATGATTCCCTCTTCCCCCTATTCTACCCCCACCCCCTCAACTTCCTGTTCCCCCATGGACTCATAGTTTTTAATTCTTTGTCACAAGTGAGTGGAACTATTAGGAAGTTTGACCTTGGATGAAGTGTGTCACTGGGAGGGTACGCTTTGAGGTTTCAGATGTTCAAGCCAGGCAAGGGGTTTCTCTTTCATCCTACTACCTACTGATCCAGATGTAGAACTGTCAGTTCCTTCTCCAACACCATGGTGTCTGCCTTCATGCTGCCGTGCTTCCCACCATGACAATAATGGACTAAACCCCTGAACTGTAAGCCAATTAAATGTTTTCCTTTATATGAGTTGTATGATAATTGTGTCTCTTCACAGCAACAGGAACTCTAATAAGACATCACACATGGAACATACCGTGCATTCATTGTATTTCAAACCTGAAAAAATGATACACCAATGGGATTCAGTAAGTAATCCATATACATTATTGCTTCATAGAGTTTGCAAATAAAGGAATTTTATCTGAGTAGTGGCTATTATACAATCCAGTTAGAGTCACAGAGATGGATAAGCTGGAGTTCAAATTCTGCAGGATATAGTTCCAGAACTCAACGATTTTAGCACTTCTACACAGGTAAATAGCTCAGTGGCACATGCTCTCAAAGCTGTGACTGAGAGAATCACAAAGGTTATTTTTTCCAGTGCGTGTGGGTATATAACCGGGAGGAACCTTCAGCAGGTGAGTCTTCTCATGGGTTTATCCCCTGGGAAGCTCATGACTGGCTCTAACCCATAGCAAGCTATCTGTCTCCTCTTTACTCTAGTTTTCCTCTAGATTGGAGTTCATGAGTCCTCAGTTCATCAGTATTTACCCACTACCCTCACATGCTCTTCAGCAGGTTCACCACAGGCAGGTCTTAGCTTCCCTACGGACTGTCAGTAGGCATATCCTTCTCCTAAGGGCTGGTCCTAGCTCCCATTTCATGATGCACTGGTCTCAGCTCCATATCCTTCATCTTTCTCTAACCCCAAATGATGAAGATAAAATATTCTTTTAACATGCTTCCATAAGAGCTTTCCTTTGCAATACTTTGAAAAAAGAGAACCTTTTTGAGCTGCTTTGTCAGATGGTGTGGAGTATTTCTGAACGGATGGGACATTGTCTTCAAGGAAAAGGTTGGCTTTGTTTATTTGGAGCCCACTCTGACCCAGACCACAAGGGGTTCCCTGCTAAGTACACTATGGATGTTATTTCTAACACATGGATAGTCAGCATGGTGACCCAGAAACACAAGGGAACCCCAGGGGAGTGGCTGTGAACAACTTTCTCTTTTGTGATTTTCGTTTTTCATTATATTTGACATTTTTGAAGCTGAGATTTTAAAGAAATATCAGTTTTACAAGAACATACTGGGGATATATTTCAATGAAATGTAGAGGAACCACAAAAGAAAACAAGCATGGCAGAAAATTTTCTCATTTGTGATGGGAAACAGTGCACATACAGGGTTTTTTATTTTCTACATTAGCCAAATGAAGTATCATCACATTGTTCTCAGAACTTTCAGGATAAGCAAATAACCAAATTATGTTTGCCTTTTGTTTGTTTTCAGACATCTGTGATGTTAACTGTCAGTCTGGAGTTTGATGTTTTCAATAGCAGAATACATCTGTGCAGACTACAGAAATTTCAAAGTATTACTCATTGTAGGTATAAAATGGAATCTATGCTATAGACAGAATTAAAGCTGAAATGCAATATTAGCTTTGCAATTTAGTTTTTTATTGTTTCCATTTTCCTGGACATTCTAAGATCCTAAAAATATGAAAACCAAGCCCATTTAGTTCTGTACTCCACTTTTTAATTGGATTATTTGGTGTTTTGGAGATTAGCTTTTTTAGTTCTTTGAAAATTTTGGAGATCAGCCATCTCTCAGATGTGGAGTGGGTGAATAACTTTTCCCATTCTGTAGGCTGCTGTTTTGTCTTGTGGATTGTGTCCTTTACCGTACAGAAGCTTCTCAGTTTCAGGATGTCCCATTTATTAATTCTTAGTCTCAGTGTCTGTGCTACTGGTGTTATGCTCAGGAAGCAGTCTCCTGTACCAATTCATTCAAGAATACTTCCCACTTTCTCTTTTAAGAGGTTTAGTGTGGCTGGATTTATGTTGAGGTCTTTGATCCATTTGTACTTAAGTTTTGTGCATGGTGATACTCATGGATCTATCTACAGTCTTTTAAATGCCAGAATTCAGTTATGCCAGCACGATTCATTGAAGATATTTTCTTTTTTCCATTGTATAGTTTTAGCTTCTTTATCAGAAACAAGGTGATCATAGGTGTCTTGGTTAATATCAGGGTCTTCAACTCTATTCCATAGGTCTACCTGTAAGTTTTTATGCCAATACCAAGCTGTTTGCATTACTATAGCTCTACTGTAGAGCTTGAAGAATCTAAAATAACTGATAGACAATTAAGAAAGTGCTCCAACATCCTTAGACATTAGGGAAATGCAAATAAAAACAACTTTGAGATACCATCTCACTCCTCTCAGAATGGCTAAAATCAAAAACACCAAAGACAATTTATGCTGGAGGAGATATGAGAAAGACGAACACCCCTCCTCTGTTGGTGGGAGTACCAACTTGCACAGCCAATTTGGAGATCAGTATGGAGATTCCTCAGGAAAATAAAACTCAGTCTACCACAAGATCCAGCAATTGCACTCTTAGGAATACACCCAAAAGATGTACATTCATATGACATCTGTTCAACTGTGTTCATAGCAGCGTTATTTGTAATAGCCAGAACTTGGAAACAACATAGATGCCCCTCAACTGAAGAGTGGATAGAGAAAATGTGGTACATTTACATAATGGAGTTCTACTCAGCGAAAAAAAAAACAATGGAATCTTGAAATTTTCAGGCAAATGGAAGGCACTAAAAGAAACCATCCTGAGTGAGGTAACCCAGTCACAAAAAGACAAACATGGTATGTACTCACTCATATATGGATTTTAGACATGGAGCAAGGGATTGCCAACCTATAATGCCACTGCCAGAGAGTCTGGGAAACAGGGAGGCCCCTAAGAGAGATATGCATGGTACCCTGGAGAAGGGAAATGAGACAGAATTTCCTGAGGGGTTTGGAAACATGGGGAAGGGGAGGAGCAAGGAAGCTGGGAAAAATTGGGGGAGAAAAGGAGAGGAGACAAGGACATGGGGGAGCAGGAAGGTTGAGTTGGGGTAAGAATAGAGGAGAGCAGGATGAGAGATACCTTAATAGAGGGAATCATAAGTTTGAGGAGAGATCTGGCACTAGGGAGATTTTCAGAGGTCTACAAGGATGACATCAACTGACAATCTAAGCAATATTGGACAGGCTACCTTAAATGCCCCCCCCAATAATGAGATTGATGACTACCTTATATGCCTTCCTAGAGCCTTCATCCAGTGGCTGATGGAAGCAGAGGCACACACCCACAGCCAAACACTCAGCTGAACTCCTGGAACCCAGTTGCCTAGAGGGAGGAGTGATGAGCAAAGGAGTCAAGAGCTGACTGGTGAAACCCACAGAGGCAGCTGATCTGAACAAGGGAGAGCTCATGGACCACAGATTCGTGACTGAGAAGCCAGCATGGAACTGATCTAGACTCTCTGTATGTGGGTGTCAGTGAGGAGACCTCAGCAATCTATTGGACCTTGGATAGTAGATCAATATTTATCCCTGGTGTACAAATGGACTTTGGGAGCCCATTCCATATGGAGGGATGCTCTCTCAGCCTGAACACACGGGGAAGGACCTAGTCCCTGCCCTGATGATATGACAGACTTTGAAGATTCCCTATGGAGGGCCTCACCCTTCCTGGGGAGTGGAGGGGTAATGGGGTTGAGGGGAGAAGGAGAGAGTTGGGATTGACATGTCAAGCAAGCTTGTTTCTAATTTTAAAAAGTAGAAACAAACAAAAAAGAAAAGAAACCAAGCCTACTGGTACAGCCCTATAGGCTTGGCTATTTTCATTTAGTTAGGCATGGTGAAGTATACCTTTAATCTTGTCCATTTCTTACAAGTTTCAGGCCAAACAGGTCTACACAGAGACAGAGGGTGTTGTTTGTCTGATTTCTTTCTCTGCACATTTATAATCTACATATAGGAGGGCTACTGAATTTTTTGAGTTAAGCATGTATATCACCACTTTGCTAAAGGTGTCTACAGCTGTAGGAGTTCCCTGGTTTAATATTTCAGGTCACTAATTTAGACTATCATATCATCTGCAAATAGTGAAAGTTTGACTTCTTCCTTTCTGATTTGTATCCTCTGTATCTCCTTTTTTTCTTACTTCTCTAGTTAGAATTTCAAGTACAATATTGAAGACATATAGAGAGAGTGGAAAGCCTTGTCTTGTTCCTGATTGTAGAGGAATCACATTGAGATGCTCTCCATTTAGTTTGATGTTGGCAGTTGGTTTGTTGTATATTCCCTTGATTATGTTTAAGTATGTACCTTTTATCCATGATCTCTCCAAGACCTTTATCATGAAGGGGTGTTTGATTTTGTCAAAAGGTTTTTCAGCATCTAGTGAAAAGATCATGCAGTTTTTCTTTTGCAGTTTGTTTACATGGTGGATTATGCTGTCATTTTATAGTAGAAGGTATGAATAATTATTGTAAACATACAAATTTCAATAGAGATTGTTTTTAAAAATATGAGGTGCAGAGATAAACATTACTTGTCATGATTAAAGACATGTTGGTCATAAACATATTGACACACATGTGTCCCTGGAGTGCATCCCAATTCTTGTAAGAAAATTCAATCATTAAGATGGTAATCAGCCTATGTTTTGTCAACCATTGATACTTGCAGAGTTTCATATTAACACTAAATATATTAATATTTTTTGAGCCAGCCCAATTAATTACATTGTAGTTGGCTCCAGTCTCCTTTGATTAGAGTAAAGGCTGGCATACACTATATATACTACTCTGTATACTTTATACATTGTTATATTTTTGTATGTTCAGCTCTCCCTGCATATCTGGGATGAAGCCTACTTGATCATGGTGGATGGTTTTCCTGATGTGTTCTTGGATTTGATTTGCCAGTATTTTATTAAGTATTTTTGCATCAATGTTCATCCACAGGATTGGAAGAACTGAATAAAACAGTAAAAAGTTCGACATATTCTGGGCATGGAAAACATAGAGGTGATGGCATCTGTTCTTTGAATCTTTTCAATGACTGCTTATTGAAACCTGTCAGGCTTCTAGAACTGTGAGGGAGCTGGTTTGAGTAAGAAGACAGAGGTGCTTTACTCTGTACTTAGGGCCCCATATCCCAGCATTGTGCTTACAGATGTGCACAGTGCATTGATTGTATTACCAGCTTCAGAGACAGCAGGGACTAGAGACTGATCATCTTCCTCAATACACAGGATTTTTATGTTACCTTATCTGAGAGCTTTATGATTTCATTCACTGCCCAACATGGCATGCCACACATGGCCAAAGAATTTCTATATCCTTTACATTTCAATCTATTAGCAATCAAGTGGTGAGGATATTTGATTCAATGAACCCAGAGAACATGATAGGTGGTGCAAGTTGTGAACTATGGAGATTGATGGGATGAAAAGGACATGTAGAGACTCTCATGTATTCAGACTTCAGCAAACATGCTAACTTCTATATTTATCTAGTGGCCATCCATTTCAAGACTGTGTGTAGTATCTGAATTTTTTTCAGGACACATGATAACTTCCAGATGACTAGTAAAGACAGGGTCATGCTTCCCAAATTGATGTCTCATCACTGATTTTCAATAACTGGCATAAGTTTGATTTTATCCTGAACACATTTCTGCTATGATCACTTGTTCTAACCTCTTGGAAAAATGAGAGAAACAGACCAATTCCTAGAACTAGTGTCAACTTCTATACATTTTTGATCAACTTTAATATATTTCAATGCATTATCACTTATGAAAACAAAGTAACCTCCAAGAGAGAAAACAAAGGGAGTCAAAGAGTCACTGTGGGGGGGCAGATGTCCTTTAAAATAATATCAACAGCAATTTAAATTCTGGGAAGATAAAATAAAGATATATTTTAACCCTCTCTTTCCTGTCACAGAGTATAACTGCTTAAGACTGAATACTTGGGTTCTTCTCCAACCCTCCCTCCCAAAAAACTCAAGTTGAAACACTGAGATGCTAATAAGAAGTGGGAATTTGAGGGAGAATTAGAGGTAAATGAGGTCATAAGGTTGGAGCCTTCATGGTGAGATTGATGTCCTAATGACGAGGGACAGCAGAGCACTCCACTCTCACTGCTGTCTGTCACGTGGCAAGGCAGTAAGAAGACTGCCATCTGCAGAAAGGAAGACAAAAATCATTCTGTTACAACAACAAATGAGTGACTGGAATAGACATTCAAGAGTGCACAAGCCAACTCCACTTCAATGAAAAGCAGGAAGACATGCAAGTGCTAGTTAGAAGATATTGGAGATGCTAAGGAGACCGTGTCTTCCAGACACAACAGAATTGATTCACATGAATGCAGGATCTTGCTAAGCTGCCTAAGCTTCTCAAATGGTAGGATTACAAGCATGCTCAACCATGCCAAACTAGATGCTTGAACTTTTTAATTTTAATGTGAAATCTCATTATTTCTAAACTTAATTGGTGGTAATTTTCATCATAATATGTTCATACATAATACAGTGGAAAGAAAAACAATTCTGACTTCAAATTCTATCCTTAAACCATCCATCTTCAGTCTCTGTGAAAAGGAGCAAGTTATTATCTTACCAAAATTTAGGTCCAACATCATTTATCCATAATTCCACAATACAAACAGCTCTAAATGATGAAGATTTTTCTCACAAAATCTAGAAAAACTATATTAGCCATAAGAAAAAGAACCTCTGGACCAATATTTTACTACTTGCATCTTTATTTAATGTGTCTCTGTGTTTCTTTTTACTACAGAGATGCAGATATGTTTGATTAAGAAACACAGGCTCACTCTTTTTGCTTCTAACCCATAGTAAGCACCATGTTCTTCTTGCCAGCGTATCAACTGGTCCAATCCTTAGATTCTGAAACCCAAAATACAACTGTTTCATAAAAAGTTTGGAGGAAAGTTTCTTATCCTGCATTAGAAAAATGACTGGTTCACTGTGGGTGTTAGATAGCTTTCCTCAGTTCCTGTCCATTCTCTTCAAATGTCAAGCCCATCCACTTGTTTACTCAACAGATAATTGTTTTATGTATGTATGTATGTATGTATGTATGCATATATATGTGTGTGTGTTTTATGAATATGTATGTGTATATGAGTATATGTATATATGTTTATGTATATAATACCTATCAGATATTTTACAGGATACATAGATACGTAGTCATGAATATTAATTTCCACTTAAACATTGATAGGATGAGTGAAAATGGACAGACACAAAGATAAAATTAGCTAATATAAAACGATAACACAAAGTATGTTCAGTTGTCCTGGTGTCTATGTGTAAAGACTGTTTCTTAAGAAATAAAGACATGTGCATGCCTTTAATATCAGGACTCAAAAGGCAGAGGCAAGCAGGCCTCTGTGAGTTCAAGGCCAGGATGGTTTACAAAGCTACACAGAGAAGCCCAGTCTCGTAAAATAAAAACAAAAAAGAAAAGAAATAAAGACTATATATGAGTAAATTTGGCTAAAGAACTTAGCTGAGGCATGAGCAGATGCCTAGAAAGATGCCAATGGAAACTATGACAGCAGAGTACCCATCCAGGCAGTGAATGAGGAAACTGAGGACTTAAGATTTGGTAGAGTTATGGCATGAAGAGAAGAAAAAGTTAGGCGTGAGGGTACAAGGTACACACAAGAATGAAGATTGCTACTTAGCTTATCAGGTGACTTCTCCATTAGAATTTCCTACTATGTTCAAACACGTTAATTCTGACTAGAAAAGGCTTAGACCAGTTAGCATCTTCTTGAATTGTTTTTCAATAAGGTATTAATTGTGGGAGAATTTAGTCATTAAGTCTTCAGAGTCATGTAGTTGGCCTTTTTTACTCTTTACTCTTTGGTCATTGCTCTTTGGAGGCCTGCCACCCTGCTCCTAAATAAATCACACCAAGTCTTACTCATTCTTATTTATGTCTGGCCTTAGCTTGCCTTATTTCTAGACAGCTTTCATTAAATCAAATTATTCTGTTATCTTTTGCCTCTGGGCTTTTGTCTTTCTCTTTTCTGTATAACTTTCTTTACCTCTTACTCCATGGCTTGCTGTGTAGCTGGATATCTGGCCCCTGATGTCTTCCCCCTTTTGTTTCTCCTCCATCTTTTTTCCCCAAATTTCTCCTCCTATTTAGTCTCTATGACTTCCAGCTCCACCCAACCTTTCTCCTGCCAGGCAATTAGCAATTCAGCTCTTTGTTAGGCCAATCAGGTGTTTTAGACAGGCAAAGTAATACACCTTCACATAGTTATGCAAATACAACATAAAAGAATACAATACAGAACACACCTTTAATCCCAGCCCTCAAGAGGCAGAGGCAAGTGGATCTCTGTGAGTTCAAGGCCAGCCTGGTCTGCAACGCAAGTTCCAGGACAGGCTCTAAAGCTACACAGAGAAACCCTATCTCAAAATAAAAAAATATCCTTGCATCATTAAACCAATATTCAAAATTGTAAACAAATGTAACACATCTTAAAATAATATTCCTCAACAGACTCTGTCAAAGAATTCAGTTATTCTCACCTAAAACATGAGATTTAGAGTATGGTGTATGAGGTACTAAATAAATATCTGCTATGTGTAAGATCTACACATCTCACACTGCCTTTTCCATCTTGTCACATTGAGTCAAGGAACTGTTGATCTAGTCTGAGTTGTAATGGTCAGTCTAAAACAACATAAAGCCTCCAGCATCAGTACTTCACTCTGTATAAAAGGTAGGTCTGTTACTTCCTGTAAGGGAAGCTCTCTTCCTACAAAAATAGCCATGGCCATGACACAACGTAGACGGCTTGTGGTACTAGATAGATGACAACAGCCCTGAAACTTCAGAATGTATTAAAGAGTGGCTGAGGTTGTTCTAAGCATCCAAGGCAAAATACATGGGCTCAAAAATACATTGTTTTCAACTACACTGTAAATTGTCTCTGTTTTGGGGGGCCCCCATCAGAAAAGGAGCTCATCTGGATGTTCTAAGAAGATTTTAGCACCAAGATGCTGGGTCCTCCAGCAGGTAGAGCAGGGGAAGGGCTTGCCCAGCCAGTCTGTTCCCAGGGCTAAGGAGGATGGTGAGTGTTGATGACTCAGACCATTAGTTATGGGGGGGGATTACACACTGAGTCGGGAGTCTGTTGAAGCAGGATCTCAATTTATTCCAACACGTATGAACTTATATAGGGCTGAGGCAGGGGATGGGAATCATGGGATAGGGTAAGGTGACTTGAGGAGTAAGGACCAATAATAATCCATCAAGCTGGCAGGTAGCTAGGCAGGGGGCAGTCTTACATCAGGTCTGGCTGAGTCAGCCCCATGTGGAGGTCAGGGACAGGCTGTCAAACTCTAGCCTGGCACAGGAGGATACACTGGTTCTCACATCTGAGCCTTTTTTAGGCCTTAAACCAAGATATATTTAAAGATGCAGAAAATAAGGAGTTTTATCTAGGTTTATCAGCTTAACAAGTATTATAAATGGAATTTGACATCAGCTTATGTAACTGTTCATCCTTATGAAACTGACCTGTCTTATAGAAGAGATATCCATAGCATTTGCTGTTTGTGACACTAACCTTTGTTCTTAAATCCACCATCCATGCTTGTACTGTTCCATGGGGACATCCATTAAAAGTATAATTATTAAAAAGGATAAGATCCTCAGGTTGCATACCAGTCTAGAGCTGGAATCTTTTTTATGTCACACATGTTGCTATATGCATGGAGTGGATCCTGTTAGGCTCTCCAATGAAAACAATGAGCTCAGAATTTATTTCCTGATTTTCTAAGCCTTCTTGACATTCTTCTGGGCACATTCAAATGAGTGTATCCCAGTGTACATTAAAGTTTCAGGTGCGATGAGATCCTCCATCCACCTGACTTTGAATCATGGTCTCAAAACAGAAACAGGCACACGATATTCACTCAACATAGTGTTCTAAATAATCAAATTATTCTTCCGCCCACCCAAGCTCAGGGAAAGAATTTGCTAATACTCAACTCTCACAAAAACACTATGCTCACTAGAATATAGAAACAGTTTTCTAAAATCCAGTTTTCTACAATCAGTTACAATGAGAATATCAAAAATAATTATGGTTCCTTATTTTGAGCTTATACTATCATATATAAAATATTCTGGCAATTCTTGGTTCACTTAAACAAACTTATCAGATCTTTATTTTTTCTCTGTCCATGAAGTAATTCTAATACCAGAACTATAAAATAGACCATGCACTTATTTATTTTTAGTTAGAACCCTCAGGGAGTCAACATGCTTCCAGTGTGTTTTATCTGATATCAATGATATCCAAACGCCCTTTCAAACATGACATTCCAAGAATTTCTATCATCAGCAGCATTTTCTCTTGTGAAATGATGGAGTATGGGAATTCCAAGCACACTGAATTCTGAAAACCAGCTCTCTCTAGTTAAGAGTAGACCAGTGGCAGACAGTAAAACTAAATAGCTGTTCTCAAAGCACCACAAAAGGCAATTATAAAGCAATGTCTTGTTTGATCTTCATAACTATTATTGGGCCTACTTATTTAAGTTATCAGAGACCTTAACACTCTGTGTCAACCTGTTCTCCTAAAAACTGTTCTCTCTTTACACTGTTGACTGAGGCTTTGTTTTCAAGCTCCATCTCAGGCAACACCTTAGTGTGCTTACTAATGACCTTTGTACTTCTATTGTTCTGTGTCAATATTTTGCATTCTCATTCTTTCAATCACTGATATGTTTGTTTCATGAAGTACTATTCTAGTTACTTGGGACTCAAAACCATGAAGCCACTGTTCTCTTAGAACTTATATTTTAAAGCATGAACATATGTTATTTAAAAGAGACATGTTATTCACAAAAGTAAGGCAAAGTAAGAATTCCTATGTAACACTACAAGATAGAAGTTTGTATTTAAATAGGAATGTGTAAAGGGGTGCTGAGAATTTACATTCCCATTTATGCACTAACTTGTACTACAAAAAATTATCTCAGCATTTAACAGGGCAAATCAACTAGAGCTATCAAGGCATCAACTAGAAGATTCAAGTCCCAGAAGAAAAGAAAAACTATAGCAATCTAGTCCCAAATTCCACAATTGTTCTCGTCCTGAGTTTTTCGCAGATACATTTGGGTACTGATCAATGAAAACTTACCCAAAAAATCAGATGCTAAATCTCCACAGTGTGCATGAGAAGAAATAATGCTGTAAAAGATCCTAACAAAGGGTACACTCATAAACAGACCACACTTTCAGTTATTCAGTTAGGAGACCAAATATCTTAATATCCTCCATTCTAGAAACAGGAGTATTGTAAAATAAATAAACAACCTATCTTGAAACAGCTCAGCATTTACTGGACTATGCTAATCTACCTCTGGTTAGCAAAAAGATAAAAAAAACCCTGAGGAGCCTCTTTAATTGTCATCATTCAGTAGAAGAAATATCAAGAGCTGAATGAAGAGGAGGAATAAGATGAGGAGGAGCAGTAAGAAGCAACTAACATAGTCAGAAACTCACAAGCAACCCAGTTTAAGAAAAGTTACTAAAATCAACTAATTTGTGTTTTCAAGAAAAGGTAAAAAGACACATGCTCTCATCAGAAAACTTCAATCTATAAAAAAAATATGGAAATAGTATATGTGAGAATACAACTATTATATATTATAGCTCAAGAAAATGACTTCACTAGACTAAGCAGAGATGTGAAATGAAAGATAAAATGGAAAAATATTTCAACCCTATTCAAAAAAAGGAAAACATATATGATCCTTAGCCCCCAACCACCCTGTGCCCTCTGACTGAGGTGAGTGTGGGCTCTCTTGGAACTTGCTACATGTGTAGTGGACTGGCCCTGGAAAGACTGACCACACAGAGTCTGGCCACACCTCAGTCTTGCCTCCCCCACTCCCTCTGCCCTCCAACCTCCACTTGAGTCTTGGCCCCTCTATGCCCTCCACTTGAGTGAGGAGAACACCAGGACAGGACAGGCCATTCAGAATTGCTGAAACTGAAGTCTTGGCACATCTATGGTACCTGAAGACTAGACAAGAGGGAGAAGCCACATCTGCACCCACTCAAAGAAGGGGTGAGAACATGACAGAATAATAACACACTCAACAACAGAAAGACCAATATGACACCAGAAGAATCTAGGGAGTCTACACCAGACATACCAGAACATCCCAATGCACATGAAGCAAAAAATAAGACCTTAAAAACAATTTTATGAAGATGCTAGAGACCCTTAAAGAGGAATGGAGAAAATTCCTTAAAGAAAGGGAAAAATAAATAAACAAAAATACAGGAAATGCAAGAAAAGACAAACAAAAAATTCAAGAAATAAACAAATGCAAAGAAAGCCAAGAAAAGACAACCAAACGAGTGAAAGAAACAATTCAAACAGTTCAAGGATTGAAAGCTAAAACAGAAACAATAAAGAAATCACAGGATGAGGGGATGCTGAAAATAGAAAAGCTGGGTAAATGATCAGGAACTACACATATAAGTATAACCAATAGAATACAAGAGATGGAAGAGAGAATCTCAGGTGTTGGAGACTCACTAGAGGAAATACAGTCAACACCAAAGAAAATCTCAAGTCCAACAAATCCCTAAAATAAAATATACAGGCAATATGGAACACAGTGAAAAGGCCAAACCTAAGAATAATAGGTATAGAAGAAGATGATGACATATAGCTCAAGGGTACAGAAAACATATTCAACAAAATCATAGAAGAAAACTTCTCCAACCTAAAGAAGGAAATGCCTATGAAAGTACAATAAGCTTACAGAACACCAAATAGACTGGACCACAAAAAGAAGTTCCCTTGCTACATAAAACACCAAACTTACAGAATAAAGAAAAATATTAAGGGCAGGAAAGGAAAAAAGGCCAAGCAATATATAAAGGCAGACTGATCTAAATGACATACGACTTTTCAATGGAAACACTGAAAGCCAGAAATTCCTGGATAGATGTTCTACCAACACTTAGCAATCACAGATGCCAGCCCAGACTACTATACCCAGCAAGCTTTCAATCACTATAGATGGAGAAAATAATATATTCCAAGACAAAACCAGATTTAAACAATACATATCCATAAATACAGCCCTGCCATAAGTACTGGAAGGAAAACTCCAACCCAAGGAAGATAACTACACTCACAAAAATATAGGCAGTAGATAATCACACTTTACCAAATTCCAAAAGGAATAAGGGGGGATCCATACACAATAACAGCACAACCAACAAATCCCAAACTAGCAAGATTTAGCAATCAATAGTCATTAATATACCTCAGTGCCAATGGTCTTAACTTGCCTATAAACAAACACAGGTTAACAGAATGGATACAAAGATGGAATCCATCCTCCTGCTGAATACAAGAAACACATCTCAACATCAAAGACAGACTTTACATCAGAGTAAAGGGATGGGAAAAGATTTTCCAATCAAATAGTACCAAGAAACAAGCTGGTGTAGCAATCCTAATGTCTAGCAAATTACACTTCAAACTAAAATCATTGAAAAGAGATGAAGAAGGTCATTTCATATTCACCACAGGAAGAGTCCATCAGGATGAAATCTCAATTCTGAATATCTATGCCACAAATATGAAGGCACCCACATTCATAAAAGAAACATTACTAAAGCTTAAATCACACATAAAACCTCACACACTTACAGTTAGAGACTTCAACACCCACCCTCACCACAAGCCAGGACCACCAGACAGAAATTTAACAAAGAATCAAAGGAAATATAAACCAGAGTTTCAGTGATGGAAATTAAATCTGGTTGGTCCCATTTCAGTCCATCTTAAGTATCTTGACAATTGTCTGTCTATTCCCTATGGCCCCAGGTCTCATTCTTCTGTCCAAGTATTGCACAGCAAATGTTTTTTGAGAAGGAAGTTCAGGTTGGGCATCCTGTTGTTCCCTTGTATCTAACACCTAACTAGATTCTCTACATAAGCAGGTGATGAAATGTATATATAATAAATAATAAAGGATGTATCTTTGAAAAAAAGAATCAAAGGAAATAAACAAAAATTAGGATGAAGAGACATTTATAGAATATTCCATCCAAACATAAAAGAATATTCCTTTCTGGCAGACTATGGACACCCCCATGGAGGGCCTCACCCTCCCTGGGGAAATGAGGGGATATTGAAGGGGTTGGTGAGAGGGCATTGGAGGAGAAAGCGAAAGGGACATGGAATTGACATGTGAAGCAACCTTGTTTCTAATTTTAAAAAAAGATGTGCTGGAAGGAAGGTTTAAAAAAAAAGAATATTCCTTCTTCTCTGTGCCACATGGAACCTTCTCTAAAATCAACTACATACTCGTCAACATAGCAAACCACTTCAGATGCAAAAAAAAATTGTACTAACCCCCTGTATCCTATCAGATCACCATGGTTTAAAGTTAGAATTCAACAGCAACACAAATTGCAGAAACCCTACAAACTCATGGAAATTGAATAATGTGCAACAGTACCATTCCTGGCTCAAAGAAGAAATAAAGAAAGAAATTAAAGACTTCCTGAACACAACTAGAATGAAGACACAACATACCCAAATTTATGGGACACTTTGAAAGCAGTGCTAAGAGGAATGTTCATAGCACTAAGTGCCCACAAGAAGAAACTAGAGAATAGTCACATTAGAGAATTAACATAACAAATGAAAGCTCTAGAACCAAAACAAGCAAACTTACCCTGGAGGAGCTGATGCCAGGAAATACTCAAATTGAGAGCTGAAATCAATAAAGTAGAAACAAAGAAACCAATACAAAGACTCAATGAAAAAAAAAGAGTTGGTTCTTTGAGAAAATCAACAAGATAGACAAACCTTTATCCAAACTAACCAAAAGGCAGAGAGAGCATGCTAATTAAGAAAATCAGAAATGAAAAGGGGCACATAATAATAGACAATGAAGAAATCCAGAGAATCATCTCACCATACTTTGAAAACCTGTACTCCATAAAATTTGAAAATTTAAAGGAAACGGACAATTTCCTGGATAGACATTACTTACCAAAATTAAATCAAGAACAGATAAGCAATTTAAATACACCTATAATCCCTAATGAAATAGAAACAGTCATCGAAAGTCTCCTAACCAAAAACAGGCCAACACAAGATGGTTTCAGTACAGAATTCTACAAGAAATTCAAAGAAGAGCTAATAACACTACTACTCAAACTGTTTCATGCAATAGAAGAAGAAAGGTCATTGCCAAACTCTTTTTCTGAGGCTACAATTACCTTGTTATCCAAACCACAAAAAGACACAACTAAGAAAAAGAACTACAAGCCAATATCCCTCATGAACATTGATACAAAATATTCAACAAAATACTGTCGAATCAAATCCAGGAACACATCAGAAAAACAATTCACCATGATCAAGTAGGGTTCATGCCAGGGAAGTAGGCATGGTTCAACACACAAAAATCAATCAATGTATTCCACCACATAAGCAATCTGAAAAAGAAAAACTGCATGATCAACTCACTAGATGCTGAAAATGCCTTTGAAAAAAATCCAACACACCTTCATGATAAAGATCCTGGAGACAACAGGAATAACAAGAATGTATCTAAACATAAAAAGGCAATATACAGCAAATCAACAGCCAACATCAAATTAAATGAACAGAAACTGAATTTGATTCCTTTAAAATCATGAACAAGAAAAGCCTGTCCACTGTCCATGTCTCTTCAATATTGTATTTGAAGCTCTAGCTAGAGCAATAAGACAACCAAAGGAGATCAAGGGGATACAAATTAGAAAGGAAGTAGTCAAACTTTCACTATTTGCAAATGATACAATAGTTGACATAAGTCCCCTGAAAAACTCTACCAGGGAACTCCTACAGCTGATGAATACCTTCAGTAAATTGACAAGATACAAGATTAACTAAAAAAAATTAGTAGCCCTACTATATATAGACAATAAAGGGGCTGAGCAAGAAATTAGAGAAGCATCGCCCTTTACAATTGCCACAAACAACATAAAATATCTTGGGGGAAATGCTAACCAAATAAGTGAAAGACCTGTATGACAACAACTTTAATACTTTAAAGAAAGAAATTGAAGAAGACACCAGAAAATGGAGCAATCTCCCATGCTCTTGTATAGGTAGGATCAACATAGTAAAAATGGCAATCTTAGCAAAAACAATCTACAGATTCGATGAAATCACCATCAAAATCACAACAAAATTCTTCATAGACCTAGAAAGAATAATGCTAAAGTTTTTATGGAAAAACAAAAAACCCAGAATGACCAAAACAACCCTGTACAATTAAGAAATTTCTGGAATCATTCAAGCTCTATTATATAGCCATAGTCCTGAAAACAACTTGGTATTAGCACAAGAATAGACAGGTAGACCAACAGAACCAAATTTGAAACCCTGATTTGAACCCGCAAGACTATGAACACCTGAGTTGTGACAAAAAAAAACTAAAGTTATACAATGAAAAAAAAGAAAGCATCTTCAACAAATGGTGCTGGCATAACTGGATATTGCCATGTAGAAGACTGTACATAGATTCATATCTACCACCCTAAACAAAACCTAAGTCCAAATGGATCAAAGACCTCAACATAAATCCAACCACCTGAACCTCTTAGAAGAGAAACTGGGTTATGCCCTTAAACAGATTGATACAGGAGACTGCTTCCTGAACAAAACACTAGTAGCACAGACAGTGAGATCAACAATTAATAAATGGGACCTCCTGAAACTGAGAAGATTCTGTAAGGCAAAGGACACAGTCAATAAAACAAAACAGCATCCCACAGAATGGGCTGATTTCCAAAATATACAAAGAACTCAGGAAGCTAGCCATCAAAATGCCAAACAATCCAATTAAAAAGTGGGGTACAGAACTAAATAGATTTCTCAATGGAGGAATGTAAAATGACTGAAAGACACTTGAGAAAGTGCTCAACATCTTTTGCCAACAGGGAAATGTAACTCAAGACAACTCTGAGATACTATCTTACACGAGCCAGAATGTCTAAAATCAAAACCGCCAATGACAGTCTGTGTTGAAGAGGATGTGGAGAAAGAGGAAAACTCCTCCATTGCTGGTAGGAGTGCAAACTTGTAAGACCACTTTAGCAATCAGTGTGGCGGTTTCTCAGGAAAATGGAAATCAGTCTAACTCAAGATCCAGCAATTCCACCCAGGGGCATATATCCAAAGATTGCACATTCATACACTAAGAAGATATGTTGCAATTATGTTCATAGCAGCATTGTTTGTAATAGCCAGAACCTGGAAGCAACCTAGATGCCCCTTAACAGAACTGGTGAAGAAAATGTAGATTTACACAATTGGGTATTACTCATCAAAACAAACAAACAAAAACAATGAAATGTTGAAATTCCCAGGCAAATTGATGGAACTGGAAGAAAACATCCTGAGTGAGGTAACCCAATCACAGAAAGACAAGCAGGGTATGTGCTCACTCATATATGGATATTAGACATAGAACAAAGGACTACCAGCTTACAATCCACACCACCAGAGAAACTAGGAAACAAGAACAACACATGGTCCTCTGTGAGGAGCCGCCCTCACTATCACTATCGCCATTAGAAGATGGCGCTGACATCTGCTGTCAGTTGGAGTTTACCGTTTAAGCTGTGCCTCACCCGTCATCTGGGGTGATGAGCAAACCACCAATCCCGGCTCTACACGTCTCACTCGGAGCTCCTAGGCTTATATAAGGGGCTGGGTTTCTTAGCTTGGGGTCTCCCTCTCAGAAGCTGATCATCTATCTCTCAAGATGTATTAAAGCTTTACTGCAGAAGGATCCGAGTGTCCTGCGTCGTTCTTGCTGGCGAGACGGTAGCGCGGGACATCTGGTGCCGAAACCCGGGAACTCTTCAACATCGCCGGCGCCGCGGGAGACCCCTCGGAAGACGGGGCGGATTCAGAACTGCAGGGATGTAAGTTCAGAGAGGTATGCTTGATCCTGAACACCCCTTTTCTCGACTTTGGCCTTAGTTTGTCATCACCGTGGGATGGGTCAATGGAGGCTTTGGTGCTAGTCCTGTTTGTCCTTCTTCATCGTGGCTGGTACTGACAGAACGGTGCTGTCAGTCTGGTAAAGGAGTTGAGTGCCATTTTTTAGATAAGCCGCTAGCGCGATGGGGTTGTCACAGTCAGTGGTTACTGCCCTACAGACTGTGCTAAAACAAAGAGATCTCAAAATTGCACCACGAACACTTCAAAATTTTGTGAAGGAGGTAGATAGAGTGGCACCATGGTATGCTTGTTCCGGGTCCCTCACTGTGGCCTCATGGAACAAGCTAGGTAAAGAACTAGACAGGAAGCATGCAGAAGGAGATCTCCACTTAGGTACCAAAGCCATTTGGAAGCTAGTTAAAAACTGCTTGGAGGATGAGGCCTGTCACCCTGCTATAATAGAAAGTCAGGGAACCTTAGAGGAAGTTCAGGATAGCATGTCAGAAACTGAACAGAGTGAGAGAATGGGAGCTCGCAAAAGGAAAGACATGTCTAAGAAAAAAGGCCCTCCCCAAGAAGTTAAGAAAGGGCGGAGAGAAAGAAGGGAGTGATCATTCACCCCCTAACAAATCTAAGAAAAAGAAAAAGCCAGAATCTAGGCTATACCCTACGGTAGAGCTAGAAGCCTTGGAGCTAGATAATTCCGATTCTGACACTCTGGATTCTAGCGAAGAAGGTGGTCTAGAGGAGGAGGTGGCACGGTATGAGGAAGAAAGATATCACCCTGATAGACACCGGCCGCTGAAAACAAAAATGAATGTGAGGCCACCACCTATAAATCCGGCGGGCTCACGCCCCTCAGCGCCTCCGCAGTATGAGCTTCGGCTGAATACTGGTACTGACTCCTTTTTACCTTTAGAGGAACGGAGAAAAATACAAATGGCTTTTCCAGTATTCGAGAATGTGGAAGGCGGAAGAGTACATACTCCCGTAGATTACAATCAAATCAAAGAATTGGCCGAATCCGTTCGTAATTATGGGGTCAATGCTAACTTTACCACAATACAGGTAGAAAGGCTTGCTAATTTTGCCATGACTCCCACTGACTGGCAGACGACAGTGAAAGCAGTGCTTCCCAACATGGGACAATACATGGAATGGAAGGCTCTCTGGTATGATGCAGCCCAGGCGCAAGCTAGAGTTAATGCCACAGCTGAAGATGAGAATCAGAGGCAGTGGACATTTGAAATGCTGACAGGTCAGGGTCAACATGCCCTTAATCAAACCAACTACATCTGGGGCGTCTATGGTCAGGTGTCGGCCGCCGCTATTAAAGCATGGAAGGCCCTCACAAAAGGGAGAATCCAGTGGACACCTTACAAAGATTGTCCAAGGACCCCAAGAGCCATTTTCAGACTTTGTGGCCAGAATGACCGAGGCCGCCGGTCGCATCTTTGGTGATTCAGAACAAGCTATGCCCCTGATTGAGCAACTTGTCTATGAACAAGCAACCCAGGAATGTCGAGCGGCTATCGCCCCTCGCAAAAGCAAAGGTTTACAAGATTGGCTCAGAGTGTGCAGGGAGCTGGGGGGACCCCTAACCAATGCAGGACTAGCTGCCGCCATTTTACAAACGCACAGGCGTAGAGATTTATCTAGTCGAAAAGCTTGTTTTAATTGTGGGAAAATGGGGCACCTTAAGAAAGATTGTCAATCCCCTGAAAGAACAAGAGAACTGAAGCTTTGCCATCGTTGTGGTAAAGGTTATCATAGGGCTAGTGAATGCAGGTCAGTCCGGGATATGAAAGGGAGGCTTCTGCCCCCTATTGAAGAACCCAAGGTACCCCAATCAAAAAACGGGTCACGGGGCCCATGGTCCCAGGGCCCTCAGAAATATGGGAACCGATTTCAGAAAAGCAATCAAGAGGAAGTAGAGGCTTCCGAGGAACCCCCGGAATGGACTTGCGTGCCGCTTCCGACTTCTTACTCATGCCCCAAATGAATGTTCAACCGGTCCCAGTCCATTCCCCTGGACCTTTGCCCCCTGCCACCATTGGGCTTATTCTGGGCCGTGGCTCCTTAACTTTACAGGGACTCATTATATATCCTGGGATTGTTGACCCGTATCATAAAGAGGAGATTCAAGTTCTCTGTTCTAGCCCTCGGGGTGTATTTTCTATAAAGCAGGGAGATAGAATTGCACAACTGGTGTTGCTGCCCTCCCTCGGGGATGGAGAAACCTACACTTTACAAAAAAGGGCTATGGGATCTTCTGGAAGTGATTCAGCCTATCTGGCTATACCCCTAAATGAGAGACCTACAATAAAATTGTTAATTAATGGAAAAGAATTTGAAGGGATAATGGATACGGGAGCAGACAAAAGCATTATTTCACTCCATTGGTGGCCGAAGTCTTGGCCCACTGTTGTTTCATCTCATTCTCTACAAGGTCTTGGATACCAGTCCTCTCCTGCCATCAGTGCCTCAGCCTTAACCTGGCGGAACGCTGAGGGCAAACAGGGATGTTTTACCCCCTATGTGTTGCCACTCCCTGTAAATTTATGGGGACGGGATGTGTTACAAGCCATGGGCATGACCCTAACTAATGAATACTCCCCCCAGGCATCAGCCATTATGGCAAAGATGGGGTATACAAAGGGTAGAGGCTTGGGTAGGCAAGAACAAGGCAGAATAAAACCCATTACACAACATGGAAATCGGGGTAGAAAAGGACTGGGTTTTATTTAGGGGCCGTTGAGGCTTCACGACCCATACCGTGGAAAACAGAGGAGCCGTTATGGGTCTCTCAATGGCCTCTATCCTCTGAAAAATTAGAGGCTGTCACAAGATTAGTGCAAGAACAGGAACGGCTGGGGCATCTAGAGCCTTCTACCTCCCCATGGAATACACCAATTTTTGTTATTAAGAAGAAATCTGGGAAGTGGAGATTACTCCATGACCTGCGGGCCATTAACAATCAGATGCATCTTTTTGGCCCTGTTCAAAGAGGACTTCCTTTGCTTTCTGCACTCCCTCAAGATTGGAAGCTTATTATTATAGATATTAAGGATTGTTTCTTCTCTATTCCACTTTACCCACGGGATAGACCAAGGTTTGCCTTCACTATCCCTTCTCTTAATCATATGGGACCAGACAAGAGATTTCAGTGGAAGGTACTGCCGCAAGGCATGGCCAATAGCCCAACAATATGTCAGCTGTATGTGCAGGAGGCTTTGGAGCCAATTAGGAAGCAATTTACATCTTTAATCATGATCCATTATATGGACGATATTCTTATTTGTCACAAAGAGTTAGATGTTTTACAAAAGGCTTTTCCCATGCTGGTGGCTGAATTAAAACAGTGGGGATTAGAGATTGCCTCAGAAAAGGTTCAAATTGCAGATACAGGGCTCTTTTTGGGCTCAATGATTACTCCCAAAAATATAGTTCCTCAGAAAATAGAAATTCGCAAAGACCACTTACAAACATTAAATGATTTTCAGAAACTTCTGGGAGATATAAATTGGTTGAGGCCCTTTTTAAAAATTCCATCTGCTGATCTAAAACCCCTCTTCGATCTCCTGGAGGGTGAGCCTCATATCTCCTCACCCAGAAAATTTACCCCTGCTGCCCACCGAGCCTTACAGATGGTGGAAGAGGCCTTACAGGAAGCACAATTACAACGTATTGAGGAGTCACTACCTTTTAATCTGTGTGTTTTTAAGACAGCTCAATTGCCAACTGCAGTCCTGTGGCAACATGGACCATTACTTTGGATTCATCCAAATGCTTCCCCTGCTAAGATTATTGACTGGTACCCTGATGCTGTTGCACAGCTCGCGCTTCGCGGAATAAAAGCAGCTGTTACGCATTTTGGCAGGGATCCTGATTCCTTGATTGTGCCTTATACTGCTGCACAAGTTCAGACCTTGGCAGCCACATCTAGTGATTGGGCAGTTTTAGTTACTTCCTTTTCAGGACAAATTGATAATCATTTTCCAAAGCATCCAATTTTACAGTTTGCCCTAAACCAGGCTATAGTGTTTCCACAAGTGACAGCTAAAGACCCACTCCCAGATGGGACTGTGGTGTACACTGATGGATCGAAAACTGGTATGGGAGCTTATGTGGTCAAGGATAGGGTTATATCTAAACAATATAATGAAACTTCACCTCAAGTTGTAGAATGTCTGATAGTACTGGAGGTTCTTGAGGCTTTTCCAGGACCCCTCAATATTGTATCAGATTCCTCTTATGTGGTTAATGCAGTTAATCTCCTTGAGATAGCTGGAATAATAAGATCCTCCAGCAGAGTTGCTAACATCTTTCAGAAGATACAAGCTGCCTTGTTAAATAGGAGATTTCCTGTTTTCATTACCCATGTCCGAGCACATTCTGGACTCCCAGGTCCCATGTCCTTAGGGAATGACTTAGCGGACAAGGCTACAAAGCTGGTGGCCGCTGCCTTGTCTACCCACACACAAGCAGCAAAAGAATTCCATCAGCGCTTTCATGTGACGGCTGAGACCTTGCGCCGTCGTTTTGCTCTATCCAGGAAAGAGGCTAGGGAAATTGTTACTCAATGCCAGAATTGCTGCGAATTCTTACCTGCTCCCCACGTGGGAATAAACCCACGTGGCATTAGACTCATTGCAGATGTGGCAGATGGATGTTACTCATATTCCCTCTTTTGGAAGGCTTCAATATGTTCATGTTTCTGTTGACACCTGTTCTGGCGTAATGTTTGCCACACCCCTAACAGGGGAAAAGGCCTCATATGTGATTCAACATTGCCTTGAGGCCTGGAGTGCTTGGGGAAAACCCAGAATTTTAAAAACAGACAATGGACCAGCATATACCTCTCAAAAATTCCGACAGTTTTGTCGGCAAATGGATGTTACCCATCTAACTGGCCTACCTTATAACCCTCAAGGACAGGGCATTGTGGAACGTGCCCATCGTACACTCAAATCATATCTGATTAAACAAAAGGGGAGTATTGAGGATGTTCTACCCTCGGTACCAAGAGTTGCTGTGTCCATGGCACTTTTTACCCTTAATTTCTTGAACTCTGATGCCCAAGGCCACACTGCGGCCGATCGCCACAGTTTAGAGCCTGATAGGCCAAAAGAATTTGTAAAATGGAAAGATGTGCTAACTAATGAATGGAAAGGCCCGGATCCTATTCTAATAAGATCCAGGGGAGCTGTGTGTGTTTTTCCACAGGAGGAAGAAAACCCCCTGTGGATCCCTGAAAGACTCACTCGAAGAGCTCCTTCACAACTCCAGAATAAGAAGGATGGAGGCCAAGTGGGTGATGAAGACTCTCCTACTCGGGATGATGGTTCCTAGTATGATGGGAGAGTTACGGTGGGCCATCATGTCTACCTTCCCCCTACCGATGCCAGTGATGCATAATGCCCAGGAGTTCCCTAGATTTTTCACAACTAATAGAGAGTTGGGGCTTGCCTTTTTGCCTTTAGATCCTCAGATACAGAGTTTTCAGGATGAGAGAACCTTGTCATTGGTAGGAAGCTTGTGCTTTACTGTGATTTCTTCATTAAAGGATAATTTTATTCATATGGATCCAGAAAGATCTAATGCTAATCCTTTTGAATTAATGGAAGCTGTACTGATCTTTCTCCTATGGCAATGATTGCTGGAGGATATAGTGAGAAGGGACAGATTACTTTTGATTGGAAAGGGGCATTAGGCAACAGTCTGAGTGAGGGACAGAGCTCTGGATCATCTGATTGGTCCTCCTCCAATGTTAAGTATACCCCTTTTAAGAGAACTAATTATTCAGCTGCTCCAATTTGTGTTTGGCTGCCCTTTATTTGGGTTGTGAGTAATGATACCTTAGGTAAGAATCAGAAAGAAATAAATTGCTCTGCTTAGAATTGTTTTTATGCATTATGCTGGGATGCTATTAAGCACCCTTTTGCTTTGGTAATGCGCATGCCTCGATTTGTTCCAGTTCCTGTTGAGGTGCCAAGTAGTTTGAGTTTGTTTAGGGAAAAGCGAGATTTTTGGGATCTCTGCTATTATTGTGGGCCTGATAGCTGCCGCCGCGGTTACTGCTTCGGTTACCGCCTCGGCCCTTGCACTTTCCGCCACTGTGCAGACAACTCAAACCATTAATGAACTATCAGCCACTGTGACCATGGCCCTAGATAAACAGGCCACTGCCAATTCTCAGATACAAGGAGGCCTGATGTTGGTAAACCAACAGATTAATTTGGTTCAGGAACAATTGGATATATTGTGGCAGATGGCCCAATTGGGATGTGAACAAAAGTTGCCTGGCCTTTGTGTCACTTCAGTACAATATGAGAATTTTACAAGAGCAGCTAACCTGTCAAAAGCTCTGTCTCAACATTTATTACAGAATTGGACTTTTGAGTTTGAGCAGACACTCCGTGAGTTGAGAGTGGCGATCCTGCAAGTGAATTCCACGCGTCTGGATCTTTCTCTGATGGAAGGCCTCTCCTCCTGGATTTCATCTGCATTTTCTTATTTTAAGGAATGGGTGGGGGTGGGATCATTTAGCCTAGTTCTCTGCTGTGGAATAGTGTTGATGCTTTGGATGGTGTGTAAGCTCAGAGCCCAAACAAAAGAGACAAAGTGATGGTGGCACAAGCACTTGCTGCCTTAGAACACGGAGCCTCCCCTGACATTTGGTTAACCATGTTAAAGCAATAGGTCGCTGGCCTCCCGGCTCTTGCACCCCACGAGGCTAGTCTCATTGCACGGGATAGAGTGGGTAGGCTTCAGCAGCCCAAGGAGTTGCAAGGCTAAGCACTGCACAGGAGAGGTCTGCGGTATAACGACTTTCTCCTGGGAGATAAGTCATCTTGCATGAAGGTTCTATGTCATGATCTCCTTCCCCCAGAAAAACGACATCGGGACTGGTCAGGGCTCCCTCTGGGGATAAGACCCTGGAGAGGAGCTTTGTACATGTTCCAAATTTGCACATGGGGATTTGACCTCTATCTCCACTCCAAAGTTGTGGGTGTCCTATGGCTTCAAAAAAAATGAATAGGGGGAGATGTGAGGAGCCGCCCTCACTATCGCTATCGCCATTAGAAGATGGCGCTGACATCTGCTGTCAGTTGGAGTTTACCGTTTAAGCTGTTCCTCACCCGTCATCTGGGGTGATGAGCAAACCACCAATCCCGGCTCTACACGTCTCACTCGGAGCTCCTAGGCTTATATAAGGGGCTGGGTTTCTTAGCTTGGGGTCTCCCTCTCAGAAGCTGATCATCTATCTCTCAAGATGTATTAAAGCTTTACTGCAGAAGGATCCGAGTGTCCTGCGTCGTTCTTGCTGGCGAGACGGTAGCGTGGGACAGTCCTCTGAAGAAGGGGAGTGGGACAAGAAGCCCTGAGCAAATTGGGAGCATGGGGGAGAGAGCTGAATAAATAGGAAGGGTATGATGGGGAGAAAGGGGGAGAGAACAGGAGTGATAAAGAGGACTGAGACAGGAGAAGAATAGAAGAGGTCAAAAAAGAAGATGCCTTGATAGAGAGAACCAGTATAGATTTGGAGAGAGGTCTGGCACTAGAGAAATGTTCCGGGATCCACAGAGATGACCCTAACTAAGAATCCAGGCAGTGATGGAGAGGCTGCCTTTGATGCTCTTCCAATATAATGAGATTGATGACTATTTTGGTTGCCATTCCTAGAGCATACATCCAGTAGCTGATCTAAGCAGAAGCAGGCACTTCTAAACACAGCTAAACACTGAGTCATACTCCTGGAATCCAGTTGTGGAGAGGGAAGAGGGATGGGCAAAGGAGCCAAGAACATGTTGGGGAAACCTACAGAAACAACTGTCCTCACCTAATGAGAGCACAGAGACCGTAGTCTAAAGCTGGGGAACCCTCTGAATGTGAGTGCCAGCTGGGAGGCCTGGGCAGTCTATGGGACCTCTAACAGTGGAGTCAGTGTTTATCCTTATTGCACAAATGAACTTTGGAAGCCCATTCCCTAAGGAGGGATACTATTACAGCATAGACACATTAACAAGGGCCTAGGCCCTCCCCCAAATGATGGGATAGACTTTGATGATCCCCTGTGGAGGGCCTCACTATCCTTGGGGAGTGGAGAGGGTAGGTTGGGAAGGTCAGTGAGGGTCGTGGGAGGATGAGAGGGAGAGGGAATGGGGGAATTGATAGGTAAAATAAGATTGCTTCTAAAATTAAAAAATATGAAAAATTCATATAAAACAATACAGAAATAATCTAAAGGAAAATGAAAAGGAATGACACGCACACAAACATATATATGGGCAGAGAAATGAATGTGAAATGCATATAAGCAATTTTAAATAGGTGATAACAAAAACTTTTATACAACCAATGATGAAAAAAAGCTTTTAAATAAATAAAAATTAAAAATAAGTAAAAATGAAAATGACCAAGTAACAAATAGCAAGTATTACGAACATTAATAAGTGGAAATAAAACATAATTGATACATCTCAGAAAAGTAATGGGTAAAAAGGTAAAAATAATCTTTTTCCAACAAGAAATACCAATAGCTCATTATACTTCTTTCATAAATGCTATTCTAAAGTATAATCAAGAAAAAAATCCCTTTGTGGGTAAAGTTCAGCATTGCTTTAGTTCTCCTAGTATAGTCAAGGATCTGGGTTCAATTTGAAAGAGTGCAAAAGTAAACAAATAAATAATTAAATGTCCATTTCACCATAGGCAACTGGTATTTTAATTTTTGATGTGATAATATAATTACATAGTTTCTCCATAAGCCCTCACTCTCTCTCAAATTCACTGCCTCTTTCTTCTTTAGTTGTTGTTATTGTTGTTGGTGGTGGTGGTGGTGGTGTGCGTGTGTGTGTGTGTGTGTGTGTGTGTGTGTGTGTGTGTGTTGTATGGGTATACTCTCAAATACATAAATGCAACCTTCTCAGTCTACATAATGTTACATGTATGCATATGAATTCAGCGCTTATCATTTGTTATTGCTATCCAATCATTGTGCTCTTCCTTAGGGAGAGTCTCCTGCTCTCCATATTCATTATTTGCCTGTAGTTCTCTGTGTGTGACTGAGGTTTCTCACAGATAAATGTAATCCTCATCCAGGAAAATTCTCTTTGAAACAAAAGACCACTACAGAAAACAGCTATCAATCAAATACTGAGTTGTGAACCTCAGTTCCAATACATACACCTGTAATACACCTCTTCACTTAAAACTTAGGGATCATTGAGAAGAGGGGGCAGCAATGTTTTAAGAACCAGGGGTGCAAGAGCACTCCCCTCTGCTGGTTTTGCCAGCCCATTCTTTGCCAATTTGCTCATCACTCCTCTCTCTCTCTCTGTCACTGGGTTCCTTGGGTTCAGTTCAGTGATTAGTTGTGTGTTTGCCTCTGCTTCCATCAGTCACAGGATGAAGGCTCCCACATGGTTATAGACATCAAGTTCATTATCAGGAATGGGCATTCGAGGTGGTCCCTCCACTATTGCTTAGCTTGCCAATTGATGTTATACCTTTGGATCACTCGAGGTCACTCTGGTGCCTGATTGGACCCCAGACCATGGGACTGATCTGGACCCCCCAAATGTGAGTGTCAGTGAGAAGGCCTGGGCAACCTATGGGGCCCTGAGCTGTGGATCAGTGTCTATCCCTGGTATACAAACTGTCTTCATGTGCCTATAGCACAAAGAGAGATGCTCTCTCAGCCTGGACTCTTAGGGGAGTGCCTTGACCCTACCAAGAGTAAAATGACAGACTCTAGATATCCCCTATGTGGAAGGATTTGGCAATAGCGTGGGAGGGAGGGGGGAAGGGGAGTGCGGGAAGAGGGGAGGGAGAGGGAACTGGGATTGACATGTAAAACAAGCTATTTAAAATTAAAATAAAAAATGATAAAAAAGAACCAGGGGTGCAGGACATTTGGGGTGAGACAGTGCCTCCTAGTGGAAGCTCCACTAACAAAATCTCACCAACATGACAGCCTCAAGACGACAAGAACAAGGGTGGCACCAATAGACATGCTAACATGGAGGGAAGAAAGCTATAGTGGTGTTTTTGTCAAGGGCTGAGATAGAACAGAATGATCTGTGATAAGCAAATTTACCAATTAACTATCAATAAAAATTACTAAGTAATGTTATTTTCTTACATTCATCAGAAATAAATTATAATAGATTATCGAGCACATCAACATGGCAAATATCATAAATCATTAAGACAAAAAAATCAGACAAAATGAGAATACATGTTTCAAAGCAGATAAGATTAATCTCAGATTGAAGGAATAATAACAGAAGTTGCAGCTGGAAATCAAGGATCATTTTTTGGGAAGAATTACCAAGAGTATTTCTTGTATTCTCCTTTTTTTATTCTGAGTGGCCTTAAAATGTTTTAGGAAGCAAAATTCCACTTTGTACTTGTGCATTTTTATTACATTTCAGTTACTTAACTCTCATAGATAACAGAGTAGGAATTCTTTTCATAGTGACTTCTATTAACCTAGCTTCTATATCATCAGTCTGCAGCTTCATATACAATTTGAGCAAAGCAGCATTTAAACTCATTCCCCTATAGTACATCTCACTGTCAAAGGTACCTTCCCAAGGAATTTGTAAAGCATGCAGACTACTTGGTTTCTGTTAACTTTACACAAACCTAGACATATCTGGGAAGAGGGAATCCTTTTATTTTTTATTTTAGAAACAATCTTATTTTACATATCAATCCTCCCATTCCCTCTCCCTCCCATGCTTCCCACAGACCCCCCACCCCACCCCACCTACTCCCCAAGGATAGTGAGGCCCTCCACAGGGGATCATCAAAGTCTATCACATAATTTGCGGGAGGGCCTAGGCCTTCTTGAGTGTATCTGGCCTCCTTAGGGAATAGGCTCCCAAAGTTCATTTGTGCAATAAGGATAAACACTGGCTCCACTGTTAGAGGTCCAATAGACTGCCCGGGCCTCCCAGCTGGCACCCATATTCATAGGGCTTTATTCACCCAATGCTGGTTCTTCCGTTTAGACTAGGGTCTCTGTGCTTTCACTAGGTCAGGTCAGCTGTTTCTGTAGGTTTCCCCAGCATAGTCTTGGCTCCTTTGCTCATCCCTCTTCCCGCTCCACAACTAGATTCCAGGAGTATGACTCAGTGTTTAGCTGTGTTTAGAAGTGCCTGCTTCTGCTTAGATCAGCTACTGGATGTATGCTCTAGGAATGGCAACCAAAGTAGTCATCAATCTCATTATAGGGGAAGGGCAACAAAGGCAGCCTCTCCACCACTGCCTGCATTCTTAGTTGGGGTCATCCCTGTGGATCCCAGAACATTTCTCCAGTGCCAGACCTCTCTCTCTCTCTAAACCTATACTGGCTCCCTCTATCAAGGCATATCCTTTCTTGTCCTCTTCTATTCTTCTCCTGTCTCAGTCTTCCTGATCCCTGCTGTTTTCCACCCCCTCCAATTCTCCTCCTCTCTCTTTCCTGCCTCCTTCCTCTCTTCCCCCGTGCTCCCAATTTGCTCAGGGGTTCTTGTCCCCCTCCCTTTCTTCAGGGGACCATATGTTCTTCTCTTGGAGTCCTCCTTGTTCCCTAGTTTCTCTGGTGGTGTGGACTGTCGATTGGTAGACCTTTGCTCTATGTCTAATATCCATATATGAGTGAATATATACTATCCTTGTCTTTCCGTAATTGGGTTACCTCACTCAGAATGCTGTCTTCCAATTCCATATATTTGCCTGTGAATTTCAAGATTTCATTGTTGTTGTTGTTGTTTTTCCAATGAGTAATACCCATTGTGTAAATGTAACACATTTTCTCCATCCATTCTTCAGTTGAAGAGCATCTAGGTTGCTTCCAGGTTCTGGCTATCACAAACAATTCTGCTACGAATAAGGTTGAACATATGTCCTTGTTATACGAATTTGAATTCTTCGGGTACATACCCAAGAGTGGAATTGCTGAATTTTGAGGTAGACTAGGAAGAGGGAATCTTAATAGAATAAATGCCTCCAGAAGATTGGCCTTCAGGAAAGTCTGTGGGGGTATTTTATTGATGAATGATTAATTTGAGAAGTCTCAGGCACCTGGGGGTATTGCCATCCTGGGGCAGAGGATCCTGGATTATACAAGAAAGAAAACTAAGTAAGACAGTAAGAAGCATTCCTCCATGGCTCTGCCACAGTTCCTGTCTTAACTTCCCTCAATAGACTGTGACCTAAGACATATAAACCAAATAAAGCTTTTTTCCCCTCAGTTTCTTTGGTTACAATATTTTTATCACAGCAATAGAAACCCTAACTAAGACTGCCACCAATGAATTTTACATTCTAACATAAACTGCAAAATTATCTTTAAGAAAATTTAAATGTCTATGGCTAGTAATTCCAATTTTGTACATTTATTCCCTTATTCTTTCATCTATTATTGTCTTCTCTGACAATTGTGAAATAGAATGGAGAATTATAAATTAAATTCTAGGGTACTGAAGAAAATATTATACAAATTTATCTCTGAGGAAATATATTCCTCAAATGCAAAGGCAAGGTTTCTCTTTGTTAAGTTACAATGGATTGAATACAAGGGAATTTATATGATATCTATATTATTTTAGAGACTATTATAAAAACTGGAACTTTATTCTGCAGTCAGAAAGTGTGTGTCTCAATTAAATATAAAGTTTCTCATTATGACACTTTGAGTTTAGCTCTTGGTTAAGAAACATGTGATGATTTCTCATATAAACACAATATATGTTGAAATCTAAAATCAGAATAATGATAACTGCCAGGCTGCATTACTCTGAATATGGTTTTAAAGTATACAAATATAATTTGAGTATGGTTGTCTGTGCCTGTAATGGTTAAGTTAAGGTCAGCATGGATGGCATAATGGTGTAACGAATAATGAGACCACATCTCAAACAAACAGAGAAGGGGAGATCTTTGGAAACTCATAATTGAGTCTTTTAAGTAGGCATGCTCAAGTTCACTTCTGCAATCACAAATCACAGCACTGGAGATGAAGGACATGAAACACAAAATTAATCTCAGATAGACAGTGAATTCAAGGGTATTCTGGCCTATGGAAGACCCTGCCTTAAAAAATAGTAATAGCAGCAAGTAGAACAGGAGGTTTCTCAATAAGAATAACCACAAATGAAACCAGAAGAGACATATCAATACATGTATAGATGTCAACACAGAAACAGAAAAGGCATAGAAAAACAAGGCAATACGGCACTCCCAGACTCTATAACTACTAACCTCAAAGTAAACACACACACACACACACACACACACACACTACAAACAAGAAAGAAAATAATTATCCCTATTTTTAGGTGAGAATAATCCTATATTTTAAAAAACCTGAAACAAAGTCAGCATATAATAACCTTCTATACAGCAATAACAGAACTTACTGAGACAAACCAGGGAAAATAATTCTGTTAACAATCACTTCAAAACAAAATACCCAGAAATAAACTTATTCAGGGAAGTAAGTAACCTCTTCAATGAAAACTTTCAGACTTTAAAGAAAGAAGTGAAGAAGATGTGAAGAGAACTATAATGTTCATGTATTGTAAAGTTTAACAAAGATGACAGCATTCCTGAAAGTTATCTACAGATTCAATGCAATTTCCATTGGAATTCCAATAACATTCTTCATACAACTGGAAAACTTTGGTCCTAAAACACATATGGAAGATAACAATGTCCCAAATAGTCAAACAATCCTAAGCCAAACAAATCCAGTGCTAGGGGTATAGAGGGAGTCATTATAGATTGGGGAGAGACCTGGAACTAGTGAGATTTCCAGAGATCTACAAGGATGACACCAACTGGCAAACTAAGCAATAGTGGAGAGACTACCTTAAATGTCCATCCCTGATAATGAGTTTGATGACTTCATTATGTGCCATCCTGGAACCTTCATCCAGTGACTGATAGAAGCAGAGGCAGACACCCACAGCTAAACATTGAACTGAACTCCTGGAACCCAGTGACAGAGAGTGAGGAAAGATGAGCAAAGAGGTCAAGACCCAGCTGGTGAAACCCATAGAAACAGCTGACCTGAACAATGGGGACCTCTCGGACCACTGCATGATGGCTGGGAGACCAGCATGGGACTGATCCAGACCCCCCTGAATGTGGGTGTCAGCAAAAAGGAGGCCTGGACAATTTGTGGGGACTTGGGAGGTGGATTGGTGTTTGTCCCAGGCATACAGATTGGCTTTGGGTGCCCCTCCCACAGTGAAGGATGCTCTCTCAACCTGATTGCTTGGGGAAGGACCTAGGTCCTGCCCTGGACAAAATGGCAAATTCTGGAGATCCCCCAGAGATGATCTCACCCTCTATGGGGAATGAAGTGGGGATTGGTTGAGGGCCTGGGGAAACTGATGGGGGGCCAGGGGAGGAGGGGAGAGAGAGGGAGCTGGGATTGACATGTGAAGCAAGCTTGAAATACAAAAAATATATCTGATTCAAGCTACAATAAAGTCATAGCACCAAAACTCTGTGGCAGGTATAAAAACAGACATTTAGAGCAACAGAATAGAATAGAGGACATAGAAATAAACTTACACATTTCAAGACATTAAATTTTGGCAATGTCATGAATACTCATCAGGAAAAAAGTCAGACTCAATTGAGGAAACTGGATATCTATATTTAGAATAATCTAAATATTCATATTTAGAAGATCTGGCTATTTTGCTTTGATCAGCTGACATTGATCAAAAGCCTTAGAGTAAGCCCTTAAATTTTGAAACTGCTAGAGGGAAACAGGTAAAATACATATGTCAAAACCTAGGCAAGGTTTTTCTGAATAAGATAGCACAAGAAATATTGCCAAAATTTACCAAATGGGATTAAATGAAATTAAAAAGTTCCTTTACAGCAAAGGAAACCATCAGTAAAATGAAGAGACAACTTATAGAATGGGAAAAAAATCTCTTCCAACTGCACATAAGTCATGGAATTCATGTCTGGAACATAAAGAGGACTCTGAAAATTAACAATCTAAAACCAAATAATATGCAATCAATACATGGACTAATGAACTGATTAGACAGTTCTCAAGAGAAATAATACAAAGGGTCAAAATTTGAATAAATGTACAGGATCCTTAACTATCAGGGAAATGCAAATTGAAACTATTTTGAACATCCATCCTATCCCAATAAGAATGGCTACCATGAAAAAGAACCACATGGTATAAAAATTGCTGAGGAGTCAGGTGGTGGTGGCACATGCCTTTAATCCCAGCTCAGGAGGCAGAGGCAGGTGGATCTCTGTAAATTCAAGGCCAGCCTGGTCTACAAAGCAACACAGAGAAACCCTGTCTCAAAAAGTCAAAACAAATAAACAAACAAAAACCCACAAAAGCAAAGCAAAAAATGCTGTGAGGAAGGAGAGAATGAGGAACCTTTAATTCCTGATGTGATTTTCCTTGCTGTGATAACCATAAGAAAACTGACAGGCAAAGTGATAGTTTTAGCTTACAGGTGACAAGCCATCATCACTGAGGGAAATCAAGGCAGTAACTCAAGACAGGAACTTATAGAAGGAAGGATAGAGGAACACTGATCCCTGGTTATCTTCCTCTTTCTCTGAGCTACTGAAGCAGCCCAAGTCCATCAGCCCACACCGCTACCACCTACACTGGACCTTCCTCTATCACTAAAAATTAAGAAAATCCTCCAACATACCAATATGATGGAGGCAATTTCTCACCAAGGATTCCTCTTCCCAGGCATCTCAAGTTTATATCAAAGTGACAAAAACTAACAAATACACCTTATATACTGCTGATGGGAGTATAAACTGGTGTGACTACTGAGGAAGACAGTGTAGATCATAAAAAGAAAACCAAAGTTGGAACTACCTTATTACCCAACTATACCATCCATAGATATATGCCCAAAGGAGTTAACACTCCACAAAGATAACAGATAATTTGACATTTCTGTTTATTATTATTGCACTATACATAGAGCCAAGAACTGGAACCATCCTTAATGTTGAACAAATGATCAGAAAAAGAAAATCTAGCATATATAGACACTGGATTTTTTTCAGCTATAAAAAGCAATGAAATTAAGGCATATGCAGAAAAAATGGTTGTAACTGAAGATAATTGTATTAAGAAAAAATAAGCAAGACACATAACACACATTTCCTCTCATGAAATCAAGGTCTCTCTCTTTCTCTCTCTCTCTCTCTCTCTCTCTCTCTCTCTCTCTCTCTGTGTGTGTGTGTGTGTGTGTGTGTGTGTGTGTGTGTGTGTGTGTGTGTGTGTGTGTAAAAGAAAGGAAAGCGTGAGAGGAGAGTAAGTGACAACTGGAGGAGAGCAGTAGAATCCACAAACCATAAAATCAGAAAAGAGTAGAACTTTGAGTAAGAAAGGGGAAGGGAAATAACAAGGGAGGGGTAGTGCAAAAGACAGAGGGAATAATGAGAAAGTTTTATGACACAATAATATCGTAATTAAACATATTATATTACTTTGGGTGTTAACTTAAACTTTAATTAAAAAATAAAAGGTAAGGATACTTGTAAGATAGCTCAGTGGTTAAGAGTACTTGCTGCTCTTTCAGAAGGCCAGAGTATAGAAGCATGCAGCACAGCTCACACCAGTCTCTAGGGGATACAATGCCCTTCCTGGTCAGGCACCAACATGTGCATATACACGTGCACACACACACACATGTACATACACACACACACATACATGCACACACATAATAAAAATCAATAAATATTTTAAATAGATAAAGATATAGATGTCTTTATTATGAATCCATGAGACAATCTTGAAAATAAAATAGCAAATAAACATAGAAAGACCTCCTTGAATCACATTATCACTGTGATACTAGAACACAGACAGGGCACAAAGGTCTTGAACCACTAAATAGAAGCCCTCTAAACAAGGTTGTAGCCCTGCTTACCACCCTAAATATCTCTCCATAGCCAAAAATAAGCCACGGGGACTTATTTTGCCCAAAATGTTCTATGCCTTGACTGAGATGGAATTTGGTCTCCCAGCTCCTCTCACTTGTGTTTGAATTCTAGCCCAACACTAACCTCAGCAGCTGTACTTCTTCCTTTCAAGGAATTGAAGGGCCAAGTATTTGACATGATCTACTCTGCCAATGGAGAAGTGAGCTGATGATACATAGCGGGATCATCAAAAGAAAATCAGTAGTCATCTAGCCTATGACACTCGAGCAGCTAAAGTCTCATTATTTGGGGGCATTGTGGCAGTAGCATATCTGTGGACCATCTCAACCACTGACTACCAAGCAGCTGGGCAGATAAGGAATGACCTGGGAGGGCACAGCAGCCAGTCTGGAACACCCTGATTACAGTTAACTTACATCATCCCTTTTCCAACAGTGCCCTTCGGTTAAATGCAATAAATCTCCTTCTCTTTAAGTGACAGAGAGTCAGAATTGCTACATTTGCTTTCAGCAATGAAAAACGGGGAGAAATCAGCACACCTACCATATGGAAGCAATTGGAAAAGAAAGAAAGCTATCACACACACACCTTAAACAGTAAATTTTTGCTACATGCTAAGCTAGGGAAGTACTTTAGTTGTCCATACATTGCCATAGATAAATTCCTTAGAGGATGTGTCTCACTTCCTATAACTAACTGTTTTATAATCATAAAAGAAAAAGGGAAAACTTTTGGTCACTACCCTTTAAAAATACTTTGAGTGATTTGTATCCCTGAAATACTGCCTGTGTTCTCTCTGAGACATGTTCTTCTATTCCGTCAGATTTGGGCAGGAGGGAAATTTAATAGAACAATATGTCACATTTGACACCTGTAGATCAAAACTGAGTCTGGTTTCTCTAGATAAAACCTTCAACAGCCAGAAGATTTCTTCAGTCTTAATGAATGGGAGAGGGGTTCAGCCCTGCCCCAACCTTTTGTGCCAGACTTTGTTGACTCCACCTCAAGGGAGCCCTTACCTGTGAGGAGGAGTGGACTAGGGATGGGTTGGGGGAGTGAGGGGGCAGGAAGAGGGGTGGGAGGGAGAACTATTGTTGGAATGTAAAATTAAATTTAAAAGAATAAAATAAATTTTAAAAAGAGAATCACATGGAAACTGGGAAACGAATTTATGCTTCATTTCCCACCACTAAATGTATTATTTGTTCAGTGTGGATGGATATTGAATAGTGATAACTACCTTTTTTGATAGTTCCATATTTCAGTAAAAATGTATTTTTTAAAAGTTTCTTTCAAAAAGCAACAAAGTACTGTGTGTGTGTGTGTGTGTGTGTGTGTGTGTGTGTGTGTAAGGGATATGGAGGGAAAGAGGAGAAAGGAGAGGATGAGAGAGATAGGTGGAGGGAGAAGAAGAGAGGGAGAGGGAGACAGGGAGAGGGATAGAGGGAGAGGGACAGAGAGAAGGAGAGAGGGAGAGGGAGAGAGAGAGGGAGCACAAGCGAGCAGAGGTCAACCTGAGATGTCATTCCTCAGGAAACACCTATGTTTTTTTGACACAAGGTCTATCACTCTTGAGAGTATGTAAGATCTTTCTAATCTTAAAATGCTATTTTTGATCTTATCATAACAACAACAATGTATATATTTCTTGTCTATTTTGTCTGCCTATAAAAATAAAGGTCGTGTCTATTTTACTTAGCTCAAAACCTTAAAGGGTCCCTTGTATACACTAGAATGTGTTGTGTACATGACTAAGAGTCTATTTAATGGTGTAAGGGCACCCACTGCTATGCAGTCAGCTGACCTAGCACATGATTGAGTTTTTCTATTTATCTACTAGTAACCCATGAATGAGTTCCTATGTGACTATTTATACCCTTTCTCTGTTTCAGAAAAGTAGCCTTAGGAATATTTATCTCCTAAGTTTCCATTATAAAATCTAGGTTGGCTCAATATCTCAGGGCATGGGGTATTCACTTGCCACCATTCCCTCCAACATTATATTTATGTTTGTTTTTAGTAGTAGAAAGAGTTTTTAAATGTAGTACCTCACTGAAACACAATTGGAAAATTACCAAAATGCCTTTATTAGGCACATTTTAGTTCATAACATTATATTGCAAGTCAATCCATGACAACAACATGCTCATTTTGATGAGCAAAACCATCTGAGATGACGAAGCAGGCTGAGAATTGGCCGTGTATGAGCCTCGGCTCATTTATTCCCACAATTTACTTTGATTGCACAATACTCAGCAGACCTTGAACACATAAATAAGTAGTTGCAAGAAGTAATATTTATTAGGCACTCATCTGCTATCCCAGAATACTTACGAACTACAAAGGCATGCCAGGCACACAGCAGAAAATGGGGTGAAAACTAAGAATCTTTCTACAAGGATTTGCATTACTGCATTCCTAGTGGTAAATAGCATATGAAGTCTACGTAACTTAAAATAAGAAACTAATCATGAAAGCCCCTGTGCCATGGGAAGATCGATGAACTGAAAAGTGATGTGTAGCAGAAAAAGTTATAAACCAGGGATGGAGGCTAGGAAAGCTTGAGACAGAGTCTTATAGGAGAGGAGAGGCTGGAGGGAAAGCTCAGCAGTTAAGAGCTTGTACCCCAACAGCAACTTAGGCCTGGATGTCCATCCTGGCTCTCGGTAGAAGCTACTGCGGAGGGCCATGTCTGGGTCCGTGGTCCAGAGGCAGCTGGGGTCTGTGTTGATGTCTGTGGCCTGTGTCATTTCAGGAAGCCTTAGGAATCTTGTGAGATGATATTAGAGGGCCATGTTGAGCAGCCATGCTGAGCTGGCCACACGCATTGCTGGCCCTGGGAAAGCTGGCATTGTCTCTTGCTGAACACTATAGTAAGAGAGCTGGCCCCTGCACTCGGAGGAGAGGTCCCTATCCCTCACCTCAAATCAGGGTGAACTGACCTTGAAGGCTTGCATGTAAGAGAGCTTACCAGTCCCCTCACCCAAGGTAGATGGCTCCAGTGGCCCAGGACTGACAAGCTTGGCTATCACCCAGACCTACAGCCGGGCTTTGGGTTGACCCACCTAGCTTCTACCCCACGTAGGACCTGCTGGAGCGTGTGAAGAGACTAGGTCCTATGGAATGACACCCGCAAGATCTCTAAGACTCAAGGCAACCACGGAACATCCCACGGGAGTTCTGATGAGGATCCGGTGAGGATGATGTACCAGAAACCAGAGGCCCTCAACCAGACCAATGTTTTATTGCAACGAACATTTGCCAGAAAAACTGATAGGACAAAGATGTGTAATATATGCACAGCACACTGAAGCCTCCAGGGTCACCAGGACTGAAGAGGTATTGGAGAGGCAGGACAGATGGAGAAGCAAAAAGATTTTTCTGTTGTGGTGTTTTTTTAGTGTATGCAAGGGGGGGGGCTTAATTTTGCTTTTGTTTGCTTGCTTGCTTACTCTTTTTTCTTCTGTGGCGGGGATGGAGGAGGATATGGGGGGGACCCGGAAGACGAGCAGAATTGGGGTATATGATGTCAAACTCCCAAAGAGTAAATAAAGAAGCTATTTTTTTAAAGAGCTTGCACCACTCATCCGGTGTTCTGTTCCCAGCATCCAGTTTGGGTAGCTCACAAGCTTTTCTCACTCTAGATCCAGGAGATCCAATGTCCTCTTCTGGTCCAAAGTGGTATTTGAACCATCTTGTACTCCTCTACAGATAAATATGTACCTTTGTGTTATATCACAAAGGAGAAATTGTTCAGTATTCGTGCCAGCTGGTGCAAGAGTGCTCCCTTGATGTTCAATTTCATACCTTGTTTTCACTTTGCTTAATGTGCGTATTGAACATAATCCTGAGCACCACATTATGCCTGGGACAAGAGTCTGCAGTTACCTATCTGCTTCGTGTCTCTAACAGAATGAGTTAGGATTTAGTGTTATAAGTAACTACGAATTTCACACATTATGCTTATGGAATAATGGAATATATACTTCCGGCATCATTTTACATACTGATTCATGAGTGGAGAACATATAACTTTATCAGTTGACTACAGTAGCTGGTAAGTACATTTCATTTTCCCTCATCCTCTAGGTAATAAAAAATAATGAACACATCACTATGCTTTAGTGTCTTATGTAAATGTTACATGCAGTTAAAGAGTCATAAAGTCAAAATGAAATGTTAATGGCTGAGAAAGAAATGGCCTGTTGTGAATAAAAGATAGACCATAGCTCTGTTTTTCTCTCTGCTGCTCCATTAATGAATCTAGGTATTGGCCAAACCTGGCCCACGGCATGTTTTCATAGGTAAAGTTTTATTGACACTCAGCCACACTAACTCATATACTTCCTGTGATTGCTTCTTTACAGTGCTGAACATTGAACCCACGGGTCTTACACATGATTGGCAAGGGCTCTACCACTGAGCTACATGCCAAGCTCAGCATTTGACTGAAAATCATAGCATAGGCCATAAGGCCCAAAGACTGAAATACTTTCCTATTGCCTTTCACAGAAAAAGTTTGCTGGTTCCTAAAACAATCTGTCTTGATTCTTAGAATGGATGTAAGTTTCCTTAAATAGCTGGAATGGTCTTTCATATGGTGCCATTATCATGTGTGATAGGTACAGTTAGCATGTGCTCATATCCAGTGTAGGGGTTCTTCAAAGACGCAGGAAAGTACACTTTCAAACCAGTACCAGACTGCCAGTCTTTAGAACCCTTATGCTCTGTGTGTTTTACTGCTTAATAACCAGGGCGTAAGTTTTCTGAAGCATATTACATGTTAACACTGATTCTTACAAATATATTCCTTATCAGCCTCTACTAACATCATATTCTTACAATTTTCCAGATATTTAACTTGGAAAACTTCATGGGTATTGTCTTTTCAATCCTCATAATAATCCCTGGACAGAGCTCTTGTTCTCATCCTCGTCTATAAAAGAAAATTGTAGTCTAGAAAGTTATAACTAGGATGAAGCCATGGATTTGTATCAAGGTCGTCTGCCTCTGAGGTCCTCCTTCCTTTATGAAGGTTAGTTAATCCTGATAGTCTTTCCTCTACCTCTCCAGTCTACTGGAAGTTTTACTCACTGATGATGCTACTAAGGTTACTAAAGAGCTGTGCCAAGGCTTCTGTTGATGGTGGCCAAAGATGCTAATTTCTGGGTCATCAGTTAGGAACGTGGAAGATGACTGCACTGATATATCTGTTGGTATCACCAGGATGATTGTCATTGTTTATCCCATACTAACCACCATGATTAGAATGCATTGTGTACCTCTTCCCCACCTTTTGCAATCAACATGTTTTGGAATTACCTGATAGGAAATCTAGACAGACAGCTGTTTTAATTTTCATTCATTTTTAACACCTGCTTATAAAGGACTCATAAAGTCAAGGAGAATGGCATGATGCAAAACTGAAAAGCCAATCTTCCTTCTGTTGAATCGTGCTTTCCTGCCAAATCAAATCCCACCTCATTCTTTCTCCTCAATAGGTATCCTCTTTCACAGAGGACCCAGGACAGTCAAACTAATGAATGTCAATAGATCTCACAACGTTTGACCCAATAGGCCCCCAGCTTTACTCAGGCTCAGCTGAGTCCTAAAGCATGGACACAGTAAGCTTGGTACCTGGGTTTATATCATGAAACTGAAATATCGTGCAGGGATATCTAGCGATGGTTTTCTGCTTGATGCTTCTGGGGATCTTCTAGAAAGATTGACATTAATTGTATGCCAATTGTCCAAAGAAAAAGTTTTGTCTTCTTCTGTAGAAGAGCAGGTAAATACACTATCTTTGCAGCAGGACTCTGTCTTTAGAAGTTCATGGACCTGGACCTGTGGAATGAGATGTAGTGACTCCCACTTTGTATGAAAAGCCTGAATTCACATGAGAGCACAGGAATAAACTTAAGGACACACTTAAAGTGAATTGTTACTTACATATTTGTTTAAACAACTTATAATAATTTTCTAAACAGATACATCAAATAACCGGATCAATTCAAATAAGGGTTTGCTTTGAGACATATGGGAAAATACAATTTATTTACAGGAGAAATAAAATAAATCTTTTATTCAGAGAGGATCCCCAGACATTGAGAACGTCTGATTCTCTTCAATTTGCTACAGTGTTTCAATAAACTATATAGTGAAATGCTTTTGGGATAATACTCGCCTGTATAGGCATGATGTGACAGAATTATGACTTAGAATTATTTTTCTTATTGTTGAGAATTTCACATGCACATATCCAACAAAAAATACAACAAAAGCTTCTTCCTGTAACCCTGTCAACAAGTTCTCTTATCAACCTAATGTCTGTTTTTATAACCCATTAAATTCATGAGTTCATGTATGTATGGTCATCCACTGGACATGGGAATCCTACCAATGGCCACATCCTCAAAAAAAAAAAAAAGAACAATAGGCCCTTCTCCAGTAACTATGAACTCCCAATAGCACCTCAGTAAGAATAATGGCCTGGAGATCATCTATGCTGTCTACTCTGGAATTTTGTCTGACTTGATCTTCTATAAGTCTTGTTCAAGTTAACCCCAGTCAGCTACTGTGAGTCCATGACAATCCCATGATGTCCAGAAGATTACATTTCACATAACTGCTCACCATCTTTCCACTCTTATATTCCTTTATCCTCATTCTTTGAAATGTTCCATGATCCTTGGGGACATGGCCAAGTTTCTATAAATGCTCCATTTTTATTTTATTTTTAAGATAATAATATAATTACATTCCTTCATTCCCCTTCCTTCCTCCAAACACTCCCATAAGCCTCTCCACACTCTCTTTCAAATTCATGACTTCTTTTTTCATTAATTGTTATTTTGTGCATATATGCATTGTAAATGGAGTTCTTAATTGGTCTAATTAATAAAAACCCAGAGTCAGATATAGAGGAAAATGCTGAGATATTAGAGATAAGGAGCAAGCTACCACCACACCTTATCTCCTTAGTGTCTCAGCAGACAAGGGAGTTCCTGTTTCTCCCTGCTTATATACTATTTCTGCCCAGCTACATCACTTCCTGCCTGTCTGTACAGACCTACAGACCTCTATGTTTATCTAGTAACAGACACCATTCTCTGACCTTCAGACAGGCTTTATTTGTACAACCAATTGATCTGCTCTTTCTTGGGGAATACTAACTCTGCAAGCTTTCCTTAGTTGCCTATAGCTTTTTGTGCGGTGTCCATGCCCATTTTGGAAAGTCCATTGATAGTAACCTTGTTCAGCTCACATTTGGACAGTCATGTTGATGAGACTTCAAGGGTATAGCCTCTGACATTACTAAGAGAGACAATCTCACAACAAATTTCCTTATTCTCTGCTTGTTATACTCTTTCTATTTCCTCTTTTGAAATACTACCTGAGCCTAAAGTGCAGGAATGCTTTCTAGATGTATCCACCTGGACTGGGCTCCACAACTCTGCGTTTTGATAGGTTGTGATTTTCTATAGTGATATTCTGTCACAAAGAGAAATTTCCTTGATAAGGGTTGAAGACTACACCTATCTGTGGGTATAAAGGACAAATATTTACAGAATGTTTTTATGTATTATTCAAGTAATGTAACTTTAGTAGCACTAGCAGTTAGCTAGGTTTCCAGTTCTAGACATGATTTCCCTTTTGTTGAGCACATCTTAAGTCTAATTAGATAGATACTGATTACTGCAGTCCATGAACCTATAAACCCAGGTGGCCAGATAATCTGTCAATCGCCTCACTTTTTCTGACTTGTTACACTTTCAATTTCATTGTTTTAGGATTAAGTTTCCCCAAGAACTAACCAGAATATCCACCACAGAAGATCTGAATGGAACAATCAAGAATACAGAATGAATGGTATGCCACAGAGACAACAGAGTGAACACTTGAAAATGGAAATACTATCCTCTATTCCCCTACAAAGACTAAAGATTCAAAATGCAAGTATGTAAGATAATAATCAAAGAAAATTGAGTTATCACTTTGAGAGTGGGGGTAGCATAGGAGGAGTTGGGGTAGAATACTTGGGAGGGGCTGGAGGGAAGAAAGGGAAGAGGGAAATTGATGTAATTCTATTTTAATTAAAATGAATTTTAGAAGAAAATTCCAAACAAAAGTCTCCACACAGATATTTGGAGGATAACCCACAAAACTGAACAATCACCCTGATAGATAAAAGCTGTGCCCACTGGATAACCAAATAATTGATCTCCTCTTCCACATTTTTTATCTCACTTAACTTTTTGTTTTGCCTCACTGTTGTTTCCAGAAAATTGCTCTCCCCTATAATATATTAACACACAGCTGTGCCTAAGGCTCTGCTGTCTATAGAACCAGGTCTAAGACAATCCCCAGCAGGGTTTCATTTAGAAAGGAAAAGCCTGCACCATCCAGACATGTATCACAGAAGTCTTTGAGGTTTCAATGGTGTATAAATCAAAACAGAGGGACAAAGTAACATGTCAAGGGAAATAAAAGGTGAGACAAACAGGATTACTCCTGTCCCTTCTAACATGGCAGCTTGAGGCTAAATACTGAGCCTTCTTCCAGAGTGGATCATTTACCCTAAAAAGAGGAAAACAAGGAGTCTCTTGGCATTAAGAATGAAATGAAATGGTGGACAGGAAATCAGGTTCATTACTCTATAACTAATAGACACACACAGAGAATGAGATGTTGTTCAAATCATGGTGAAATCCCAAATCATCTTTCACAGGCTATATTAACTTTGGCCTGTCAATATTTAACCTGGGCATGGCACTCAGTTCACAGAATTACAAATAAGGAAACTGAAGCACAGAGCTTAGCACAATGCCTGGAGCAGGTGCTGTTAAACATTACCCACTATTATCTTCCAAATTGTAATGCTTAAGGTTTTAAACAAACATTAACTAGGACTAGTACATTATAATTAGAATTATTTTTCATAATATGTAATTTTATCACTTACCCTAAAGAGAAGATACAACTCCTCCAAATGAAATTATTCCTGCAATCAGCACAAGAAATCAGATCATAGGATTGTTTTGCTTAGTTCTTGCACTTTTCTCAAAAGAAAAACTGCTTTGTTAAATTTATAAAACTGAGGTAAATACAATATATTGTGAAGACCAAAAGTTCATGAAACGTCTTTATGTGTCAGAGACTAGTAATAAAGAGAAATCATTCTGCAAGGAACTTACAGCTGAGATAGAAGACACTGCTGCAGATTAACTTGCCTATGATTGTTTAAGCACAAAGTACAATATGACCAGAAAGAGGAACATGGGAGGTTTCAATAGACATGACCAAGGAAGATTCAGACAGAAGACTCATTCATTCAGGGCCTCAGGATGTAGCCCTGAAGGCTTGAAATTGCCCATGTAGACCAGACTGGCCTTGAATCCATAGGGAATCACTTGCCTTCACCTCACAAGTGTTTCATGCAAAAGACTCTTTAACAATAAGAGGCACAAATAGACACTTTGTTTAGTAACTTAAGCAAAAGCAGTATTTTTATTTTAAAAGGGCATAAATGGTTCAACAAACTAAGTCAAGATAGTGTTTCATTAACGCTATGAAGGGTCATCAAAATATCAAAATTAATGGCCTGCAAGGAAGAAAATGTGAAATAAATTGAAATTTTGGAGGGGGAAGGTGTTGGAAATAGTCATTCCATGGTGATGATCATCCCTTTCAGCTCCATAAATACTACAATCTTCTTTAGCAGCAGAACAACAGGATATATATCTGAACTTTTATAAGTGCCTTATTCTGAGGTTGAAATTTCCATGGTTAGGATGGGCTGAGTAGATGGGCTCAGCTTTAGAATATCTACAAGAATTTCTGTGGAATGATTGGAAAAATAGAAAGGAAATGGCAACTCTTGTCTCTAAAATGTAAGGACAAGAGGCTGTGCAACAAACAGTATCATTTACCGTTGGCTGTGATCAAACTAGTCTCTTACACTTTGTGGAAGCACTAGTAAAGTCTATAAGGTTATTGGATTCAACCTACTTCCTCTATGTGTGTGTCCTTTCCTCTGGCTGTGGGATGAACCAAACAGCTCTGAGCCTTGGAAAATTTCTGTGAGGTAAAAAAAAAAAAGGTATAAACCTAGAGGAGCTGTACCTAGGAACTGTCTCAAGTGGTGTATGGTGAGAGCTATGTAAATGAGATGTATAGCGGTGACTGAGAGGAGATTTGTACTGGTGTGGAAGCAAGTTACAATTATGTAAAGGAGATGCAGAAGAGAAATGTATATAAACGAAAGATGTGTAGTTATTTGAAAATAGATGTAACTGTATGTAGAGATGTATGGCCGTGAAGGAAAGAGACATATGTATATAAAGAGAAGGATGTAGCTGTATGTAAAGAATGTAGCTGTTTAGACCCACAGATTCTCAGAGAACATATTTAAGATGAAGTAAAAGAGAAAATCGTCATTAAATAAAAGAGTATAAAACAAGAGATATCGATTTTAGCACAATAAAGATGGTGGAGGGCATATGAACTGTTTAGATGTAGAAGGGAAGCTTTTTATCCTAAATTCATTTGAAAAATAAATTAAGAATATCCTTTAAAGGACAGCTCATTTTAAAACACAGAAGTATTATCATTTTTTGGAGCTTTCTTTTTTATTTAAATTAGAAACAAGCTTGTTTTACATGTCAATCCCAGTTTCTCTCTCTTCCCTCCTCCCCTGCCCCCCACTAATCTACTACCAGAGGCCCCATAGATTGCCAAGACCTCCAAACTGATATCCACGTTCATGTGGTCTGGATCAGTCCCATGCTAGTTTCCCAGCAATCAATCTGGGGTCCACAAGCTTCTTCTTTTTCAGGTCAGGTGTTTCTGTGGGTTAAACTAGCCTTATCTTAACCCTTTTGCTCATCATTCCTCCCACTCTGCAACTGGATTCCAGGAATTCAGTTCAGTATTTAGCTGTGGGTGTCTGCTTCTGCTTCCATCAGCTACTGAATGAAGGCTCTAGGATGGCATATAAGGTAATCATCAATTTCATTATCGAAGAAGGGCATTTAAGGTAGCCTCTCCATTATTGCTTAGATTGTTAGTTGGCATCATCCTTGTAGATCTCTGGAAACATGGTGTGTACTCACTCATATATGGATTTTAGCCATAGAGCAAAGGATAGCCAACCTACAATCCACACCACCAGAGAATCTAGGGAAACAAGGACCCTAAGAGAGACATACATGGTCCCCTGGAGAAGGGGAAAATAACAAGATCTCCTGAGATAATTGGGAGCATGGAGGGAGGGAAGAGGAGAAGGAGTTAGAAGAAAGAGAAAGGGAGAAAAGGAGGACATGAGGGAGCAGGAAAATTGATTCAGGGCAAGAATAGAGGAGAGCTATAAAAGAAATACCATAATAGAGGGAGCCATTATAGGTTTAAGGAGATATCTGGCACTAGGAAAGTATTATCAGCTTTATTCCTATTAGTGGATACAACTTCTTTCATTGAGAGCTGACAGTTGTGTTTTATATAGCTTGGTTTGATTTTCCTTTGAACAGAACATGAACCTATGTCCCTGGAAGAGAGAGTTGTTTGGGGGAGGTGACCCTTAGAAACAATAGTGAGAGATGGAGACATTTCTTATCCAATATATTCATTTTTACTAAGCTAGAAATACAAAGAAACAGTTTTCAGGTCTAGGCCCTGCCCTGGATGAAATGACAGACTATGGGCACCCCCAAGGAGGGCCTTACCCTCCCTGGGGAAATGTGGGAGTATTGGGGGGGGTTGGTGGGAGGAGGGGAGGGAAAGGGAGAGAGACCGGGGATTGACATGTGAAGCAACCTTGTTTCTAATTTAAATTTAAAAATAAAAATTTTTAAAAAGATGCAGAAATGTGGGGGCAGAAATGTATCCTTCAACATAGGGGAGCCAGCCGTGTTTTATTTAGGGAAAGCCATTTTGTTTTATTACAACACATACATGCCCAAGATAATTCGCTTGCCTCCCTCCCTTCCGGCAGCTGCTTTGAAGCCAACCAGAGGCTCCAGAGGGAGCCAAGCTGCTTCCAACAGCTGTTTCTCAAACACCTAACTTCATTTTCAGATCAGAGCTGGGGTTTGAAGCTCTTAAAACCTGTGCTGCTTCAATCAAAGTAAAGCAGAAGCAGCCAAAACAATCAGTGTCTCCCTGACAGCCTATTTGAATGCTTCTATAGGGCAGTGCCTCGGGCACAGTGTGGTATGAGCTCTTCCCTAAATCCATCTTCTCTTTCCCTCCCCACTTCCCTAGGATAGGGCTACTGGGGGAGGAGGAAGCACTTCTGGATTCCCCTTCCTCTCTCCCTTCCCTTGAAAATGGTTGAAATTTCAAAGAGAATGAGAAAAGCGATGTTTCCTTCCCAGAAATTAAAAATCCGCACTCTGTCAGATTTGATTAGGACTTCTTCATGAGAAATCAAATGTTACAGACCTGGTGGAAAATCATCACCCCTGCCCAAATTCATGTCCAGCCTTTGCACCCAGAGGCAACACCATCAGGGAGGTAATATAAAACCTTTTCATCCAGGATCACACACTTTTATTAATATGTATGTGTTCATGGCTGGTGGGAAACAGTGTCCTATGAATTATATGTCTGTTCTCCATTGATAATTTTATACTACATGTCTGCCGTTGGATTAATTTTCATTGAACGTTTGTGTGTGCTGGTGCATATGTGTGAGACGCACTTACAGAGGCCAAAGGTCAACCTTGAATGCTGTTCCTAGGAGTCATTCACCTCCTTTTTTAAGTAAGGTTTTCTTATTGGCTTGACACCTGCCAGTTAAGCAAGATTGACTGTCCAATGAGAACCAAATAAACTTGGTACCTACCTCCCCAATGCTGGGACTATGCATGTATTGGCTTTACAGAGTGCTGAGAATCTAACTCAATGCTTCATGTTTACTTGGCTTACTGACTGATCTGTCACCTCAGCCCCCATTGAACATTCTTCATGTGAATAACATATGTACACAAGACAATGTATCACATTGATTTTAATTGGTTTACATTATTCTGTTCCAAGAATAGATTTATTCTATAATGTTAAGTTGCTATTTTTATACTTTACATCCTACATCTCTAGAATAAACTTACAATGTGGATTTCATCTCACGATCTGCACTGCACAAATAAAGAAATCCAGGCTGAGGCACATCAGGTAGCAAGTCAAGTCAATACTATTGACAAGGGAACCTCAGGAATCAAGAAGAAGGTCAGAGGAGACCCAGGCCTGTTCTGCATACACTTGATTTCATGAGAAAGAAGTAATTACTTGACCAGGTGCTTGTAATACCCCCTTGACCTGATTTTCAACTTAGAAGGGTTTCTTCTTGACAAGAGGCTGTTGATCTCCCTTTTCATAGAGCATCTACTCTCGGAAATGGGTGTCTGTGCCTCCTTCACATACTGGAAATGTAAATTTTCCACTCACTTGTTCCTATTATAAGGAAGTCTTTCTTATGGTTCTAGAAGCTAGGCTTCTGAAGTACAATCCTTCTGAAATGCAATTATGGAAACAGATAGGGTTCCTGCCTCCCATGTGTCTGGGAAGGCTTGTACCTGGCTTCAGTTAGCACAGTTAATAAGCACAAATGCTTAGCCATGCTGACTGTCCTTACCATACAGCTCTTACTACTTCTCCATTAGCTAACCCAGCACACCTTATCTTTGTCTCAGGGAAGTTAATTCCAGCCTCTCCCCACTGTTTTGCCAGTCTTCATTCCTCTTGCAGAAGTCTTGATTTGTTATTGCTATTGTTTTATTATCATTTTTTAATAATTGTCAATGCAGCTTTTCTTTTAGAGAATCTCCCTCGTGCTACATGGCTGTGAGGTCCATGCTGCAATGCCAAGAAATGAGGATGAAGGTGATAGCAAACCAAGAGATTGAAGAGATCTGACAAGAAAAAGCAGATGATGCAGACTTTGTTCACCAGCACGCAGGTTGCTGTGCACAAAACACTGACACCCAGAAGTGTACCAGCAGACATACACCTGCCACACAGAAGCAGAAACAGGCACACCCAGAGATGGGCACACAGGCAGCAAGGAGGCAGGCACAAAGGCCTACTGACAAGCATACACAACAAGGGCTGGCAAAAACGATCTGAACTCAAGGCCATATTTACAAAGGGTCCACAGAATGGCAGATTCTCCCAGAGTTAGTTATATATTACCACTGTTTACTTTTGGGGTCTGTGCTCAGCCATATGAGTTGACTCTCAGACCCCCAAATGTTTAGTGTCAGCTGTATTTTAGTTTAATTATGCTAGATATCCATATCAGCATCATGTTGTCATAACTGGCCCTTACAACCTTCTGTTCCCAGCACTTGCAACCACAAACCCTCTCCCAGAGAAAGCTATCCAAATCAGGTTACTCATTCCCTCTTTTTCAGTATTTGCTAATAAGTAAAACATGTATTTTCTGAAATTGTTGGTATCAGTGATATTTTTTCAAAGCCTCCAGAACACCAAATTTAAGGACAGGAGCATCTTTGTTTCCCATTCTATGTAGTCTACCATTGTCACTCAAAACAAGGAGACAAGGAGTTTCCTCCAGAGTGCATAGCATCATAAGGATGCCTGGACCCCCAGGTCTAAAACCCACCCTACCACCACTCACAGCACTCATAAATCTGAAATCCTAAGCCCTGATTCTGCTCATAAACTCATTCTCTGTCTTGTAGGAGAAAATGAAGCCCATGCTAAAGTTATACAGAACCACCAGAATCCCTCCCTAGTCCTATTTAAGGGATGCAATAGCAAGATAAAGTTCTTCCCATTGCAGCCTGATGATCTACCTCATACCTCATATTTATTCCCCTTGTGAGAATAGACAGGTCATTGTCTACAAGGAAAATGAATAGAGCCAGAAGCAAGCACCATTTCTAGAACTTTGAGTTGCATAGCAAGTGTGTTCTGTTGAATGTAAGTGAAAGATTCAAGGATAGCACAGACTGCACATCCCTCTTTCCACATGGCCCTCCAGAAACCTCTCCTGTCCAAGGCCAAAATGAAATACCCTATTATTCTGACAGTTGCATTTAACACACCTCCTTTAATTAGCACGCAAACTAGAGACAGACCTGAGAGCAGTCTAAACTGTACCTGACTGCATAGGAGGGACATGCGGCTTTCTAACTGAAACAGAGGAGCAATGTGGAAGTAAAAAATCATCATAGCTAGATCACCACAAGGACAGGGACACAGGAAAGAAGAAAACTGAGCTGATGCCTCTCCACCAGAATGGGCAGCAGAGGTGGGGGTTTCTCCTCTCTGTAACATGGAGTGCTGTGTTGTTTCCCAGCATCACTTTCCAGGGTATAATGGAGATTGGCATAGCACAGGTGTTTTAAAAAACATTCCAAATCATTGAGCTGAAAGGACTTAGGAGGCCACGACTTCTGGATGTGGTGATGAAAGCAGCAACTAGATTCCTTACATAGGTAACTGACCAAGATGGTTTTTATCCTGAAAAGCTTCCAGAATCCACAAGAGGACAGATAGAAAATGCCCTGGGGAGACCTTGAATCCCAGACTGATGGCTGAGAGGCCAACAGGAGACTGATCCAGACTCCATGAATGTAGTGCCAGTGAGGAGGCCACAGAAATCACTTGGGCCTTGGGTAGTAGATCAGTGTTTACTATGGTGTATGGAAGATCTTTGGAAGCCCATTCCAAATAGAAGGATGCTCTCTCAGCCTGGACACATGGGGAAAGGCCTAGGTCCTGCCCTGGATGAAATGACAGACTTTGGAGATTCCCCCAAGGAGGACCTTACCTCCCTGGAGAATTATGTGGGGATTGGGTGGGGGGCTGAGAGGACTGGTGGAGGGACAAGGGAGGAGGAGTGGGAGAAGGAGCAGGGATTGACATGTGAAGCATTCATGTTTCTAATTTAAATAAAAACATATATTGAGGAAAAAAGAATAAATGCTTTCATTGTTCACTGAACAACGAAATAAAAAAGAATGGATGCACAGAGAAGCCAGCTGACCTGTCAATAACTTTTAAGCATCACAAGTTCAGTCCACCATGCAAAACAGTACAATGTCCCCTGGGAAGAAGTATGCTACCCATGTAGAGACATGATGACCAGCCACAGGCTACACAAACGAACTCCAAACCTCCACAGCATTGCTATCCCATCAACACATAGCTTCCCCAGTCACACTCCCTTTCAATTTCCAACTAGTAACTCACCTGAATATGACATCTGTGCTTCCTGTACCAACTCTTGCTCGTTAGTTATCCATGTGTCTTAGTCAGGGTTACTATTGCTGCTGTGAAGAAATACCAAGACCAAAAGCAAGTAGGGGAAGAAAGACTATTTGGCTTACACTTTCAGATCATACTCCATCATTGGAGGAAGTTCAGACAAGAACTTAAGGTCTGGAACCTGGAGGCAGGAGCTGATGCAGAGGCCATGAAAGGTGCTGCTTACTGGTTTGTTTCCCCTGGCTTGCTTAGCCTGGTTTCTTATGGAAACCCAAGACCACCAGCCCAGGGATTACAACACACAATGTGGACTTGGCTCTTCCCATTGATCACCAACTGAAAAAGTGCCTAACTGTGTCTCATGGAAGCATTCCCTCATCCAATGCTCCTTCCTCTGATGACTCTAGCTTGTGCCAAGTAGACACACAAAACTAGCCAGTACACCGTGTAATAAAGCATCTCATATCTATAATTACTCAGTAACATTTCATTACAGTGCTGATATCAATTCACATTGAACAGTGAACCCAATGTGGCATATTATCATATACAAAGATTTGGACCTAACACACAGGTCAGATATCGAATTACAGGGCCAGAGATATTGAGAGTAATGAACAATTGGGTGGGGAATGCATGGTGAATTCATTAGCCACACAGTAAGGCAGTTTTTGATCCAGGTCCAAGCCTTGAGTTCCTGCCCTGGCTGCCCTGGATGATGCACTGTAACCTGTAAGCCAAATAAAACCTTCTCTCCTCAAGTTGGTTTACTACTGCAACAAAAATGTAAATTAGGACAACCTTGAGCTTAACACATTCTAAAATATATCTGGCATCTTTCTTTTGGAATGTTAACCTTAAATCAAATGAACATACTCAAGGATATACTATTTTAAATCTAGCATGTTCAAGAGTGTATCACCCTTACATGCTGGCCCGTGTGAGTTTACATAGGCTTCCTAAAAAAACGATCCCCACTCCTTTTGTTCAGAGAAGGTATGTTCTAGAAATAATTCCCACACTTTCCTGACCTGCTATGGATAACAAATCTTTCTCCACTCCTGTTTCTTGCTATTGTTTGTTAAGAACTGAACATACCACACCTCGTTACAATTTGCTCTGATCCCAAGCACACAAACCTGATTCTGGTAGCAGAGGTTGTACTTGTCATTTGCAAACACGTGAAGGAAGAAGGGATGAGGCAAGTCTAGAGAATGTCCCTGAGTCACTGATTAGTGTCACACATTAGGGGACAGCATTTGTCAGGTCTTCTACTAAGAAAGCCTTATTGTTATCAGTCATCCTGCTTTTTCTGTTTGTTTTGTTTGTTTGCTTGTTTTTGCAGAATTTGACTAACAGCTAACTTGGTGTAGGCATTATACTAGTCTATAAGTCACGGGCTTAACTCAATGCCATTCACAAACACCTGCTCTGTACACAAATGTCCAGATGTATGATTAAATGAGATATAACACATAAAGCACTAGGCATAATGCCTTACACATAAAAAAGCATTACAGTCAGATTGGCTTCACCAAGACTATAAATAATGAAGGGCTATAATTTTATGTTTGAAGACAAGAAAAGCAATTTATTTTCTTAATAAATAATACCAACAAGTGGCAGTAAGGCTTATTCAGACAGGGCCAATAATACTGAGTCATGACTTCTATTGTTGGTTATTTTTCTGAATACTTTGGATGCTTATAATGGAATAAACTTGAGCAAACTCTTTCAACCCAGAGCTTTTCTATGCTTCTTGAGAAGCTTAATAGAGAGTAACAAGGAAATTCTTACTTTTCTCAAACACTGCTCCAGGCAAGCACATTTTACTATTTTTTAAAACTTAATATCTCCACCCAGGGAAAACAAATTGAATAACTCTATAGCACATGTGGAGCGCTCAGCTCCTCCACACATCAGGGATTCTGAGAACACCACAGTAAATGGCTCAGATAGGATCCTGCTGGCTGGCCACGGAGAAACTCCAGAGGAAGGTTTGAGCAGTTCATTGTTATTAGGATTCATAGAAATCCTTTTTCCCATTGAAGGAAATTGTTCTCATAGAATATGTTTTCGAAGCATATTTTGATTTTAATAAAGCAAGTATTTAAACCACTGAAAACAAAAACAGGTCAATCTTGGAATTGTGTGCACCTGGCCTCAGGATTAATATGGCACTCCTAGAAAATCACTGACATGTCTCAACCACGTAAAAACTAAGTAGGGTGATGTTTAACCACAGGGACTTGATAGGGATGAGAAACAGCTCATATACCTCTAATTTGAGGATTTAACAATAAAGAACACCCTGATGGTTTTCATTTTTATTCCCAGTGCAGAAGGACTCATTGTTATACCTGCAAAACAAGGAGAAGAATGAAGAGGAGGGGGAGGAGGAGGAGGAGGAGGAGAAGGAGAAGAAGAAGAAGAAGGAGGAGGAGGAGGAGGAGGAGGAGGAGGAGGAGGAGGAGGAGAAGAAGAAGAAGAAGAAGAAGAAGAAGAAGAAGAAGAAGAAGAAGAAGAAGAAGAAGAAGAAGAAGAAGAAGAAGAAGAAGAAGAAGAAGAAATTAACTCTCCCCACCAAAATACAAAATATCCCGGCAAATGTATTGAATAGGTTTAATTCTAGTAATGCTGGTTTAATTTATCTGGTGGTTTAGAAATAAAGTCTTACAAAAACCAGCAAGATACAGCTAATTACAACAGTGCTGACAGTCTACACTATCATCTAGCTCACAGTAACTCTAAATCCATGTCTAGTTTAGCAGTTCTCAAAGCTGGCTGTTCACTGGAATTAACTAGAAGGTTGTGATGGACAGCTATGACCTCAGAAGCTGGACAGCACACAGTACTTTCCAACCCTGTAACTTGCTTATGATCCACTGCTTAATTAGAAAAAATGAATCTATACTTATTTAATTCTGTAATTAAAAGTACAGCTGGTGTCTGGAATTCAAATGAAATGAATGAATGAATGAATGGATGGATGGATAAATGAATGATCATTAGCTACCAAAATAATATAATACAGTAAGCTTTATTTTTTAACTATCTGCTCAGAAACTTGCTCCAAATTATTGATGAGCCATTGAACATTTTCTAGTCATCAAAATTTCTGAGAAAAGTCCAAAGTTACACACAAAAGATATTACTTCACAGTGACCTTCATAGATTTAGTAAGCTATTTATATTCGGTCCATACACAGGTGTTTAACAAAAATGCAGGACATTTGTTTTATTTTATTTTTAATTATTCTTTGAAAATTCCATACATGCTTACAGAGAAATGTGATAACACACAGTGGCCTATTTCTTCCCTCCTAACTCTGCCAGGCTTCCCCCAATATATTTCCATCATATCCTACTGTTTTTCTTTCAAGAAATTCACCAAATCTGATTAATATTACACATATTTGTGAAGCTGTGGGTGGGGCCATCCACTAGACCATGGGAAGGAAACCTTCCAACAGCTACACCTCTGAACATGAATGGTTCGTCTTTTCCTAGTAGCTATCAACACTACGAACTCCTAAGCTTAGAGTGGGGCCTTGGGAGTCAGACATATTCATGCTAGAATTCTGGTTGGCTTGAATGTGTACAAGTCTTGTACAGGTAACTACAGCGGCCATGAGCTCATAAGTGCAATAGCCATATCATGTCTGGAAGATAATATTCCACAGGACTCTTACCCATCCTCCAGGTCTCACATTCTTTCCACTTAAGCTTCCTCGATATTCCCTAAGCATTGGTGGGTGAAGATAAAGCTACTCCATTCAGTCCTAAACTCTCATAGTCATTTGTTCTCTACATTTCAGCCAGTCACAAGTCTCTGCATTGATTGCTGCCCATTGCAAAAAGACATTTCTCTGACCAAAGTTAAGAACATCCCAGGTCTCCATTTAGCTTTAAGGATCTATAGATATAGGTGCAATCAATGCACCTATTTTACAGGTGAAAAAATAAATGTTTACAGAGACTAAAACCTAACCAAGGATGCATGAACAATAAGAGAGCTAAGACCACATCAGAGCAACATGGCTTCATCTTCTGCCCTTTAATTAATGATACAATGAAGTTCTTTAGACGATGCCATTTCTAGAGCTTTAAAACTCAAAGCTCAACTGTTTTTGAGGTCCTTAGGCATGGACTGTTTTAGATTCTAGGGGAAGCAGATAATATAGGAGAATAAAAGATGATTGGAGCTCTTTAGGAACTTAAGCAAAAATGGAGAAAAATAAATTCTCAAGCAGGTTTTATCTTCCAGATTAGTGGCTGTCACTAATGGTCACACACAGCACCCAATTCTTCTCTTAAAACTCCCGCATACTTCACCAATATATTTCCATCCCAACCTCATACACTACATGGGTTTTTTTTGAGAAATTCACTAAATCTGATTACTGTTCTACATACGTGTGTAGGTATAGGCCATCAATGAAACCATAGGAAACCTTCCAACAGCGACATCCCCAAACATGCATGATTCTCACAAGAGTGTAACCCCTGAACTAACATTACCTTAGTAGAAATGCATATATAGTAGAAAAGCCCCATTTAGAACTGCTGGATCAAAATCAATGTGAGTGGAGGTTGGACTCAGCATTCAGTGAGCCTTCCAGTTTAAAACATCTAAAAGGGTGTTAGAACCCTGGTTCATGGGTTATCTTGTGGAGTCTTCACAGCAGACTCAATACCAGTTCATAATCCCAGATGAGGAAACTGAGGCATGAAGAATGAAATGAGTGTTCCCTAAAAGGCACAGATAATCAATGCCGAGGCTATAGATCCAGGCTGGATCTGCAGGAGCTTCAGCTGAGACCCACACCCAAGCACAGCTTTTTGTTCTGCTACTAACTTTAACATGACCGTCTTTGTGTATGTGGCTTAACAGCTCACTACAACAGCCTGCCAAAAAATACAATTGAACGTGAAACCAAAATATATATGAGCACTTATACAATAATAAGACCTACTTATGAAAGGACATGATAGTGTAATTAGATTGCAGGAGGCCAGAGAGAAAAGGGAGGTGTATCTTATTTTAACTGCTTCTCAATAATGGAGTGTTGTGGTGTTATTCACACAACAGATGCTGTGAAGATATGTGCTGAGTCTATGGGTTGCTACATCCCCACTGCAGCACAGCCTCTAGCTCTCAAGCACATAGACATAAGTTCTCCCTAAGCAATGTCTGAAGCTTGCAATTGTGGTATAAATCAAAGCTAATGGGAGAAAATGCAACTCCTTCATCCAGACTTTCTGAAAATATTTGCCTGCAATGTTTTGTGCAAACTAAAAAAAAGGGGGGGTATATTTATTCTAAATAGGCTTCATTTGGAGAGCCAGATTAGAGAAAGTAATCAAATGCATTGCACTTTTACCTAGTAAATAAGTTAAATGGTCCCTGGGTTATTCATTAAAACTTTTATGGTATGTTCATCAATTACCAAACAGCTTGAACAAAGCAGAGGTAAATTAACTTTCTGAAATCCACATGGCTTGCCAAAAGGAGTGTACTCACTCAAAGCAATTTCATTGGTTTAAAGTTCATCCAAAACACTATTAGCTTGGAGTCCAATTTTGAACTGTCAGGGGGAATATATACAATGGTAATTTCAGATCATTATCATGGCATTCCCATGCAAATGGCCACAATTTAATTCATTATCACTAACATTACATCTTTATTTTGCTACCAACTGGTGACTGACATTTCCAGGGCTACAAGAAGCAAATGCTAATTAGACCACGGTGTACTCTTACCCTTTATTCTTTCGTTGTATTTTTCTATCTTTAGGGAGACATGCATGAGACTACTTCTGACCAGCTGCTGGCCCTTGACATCCTCCTCTCCAGAGGAGTATCCCATGGGTTTCAGTTCTGTGCATATTGACTCTGAAATGGAGCTTAGGAAATGAAATGACCTCTTCTTTAAGCCATCCACCCAACCTAATTTAGGAAATCTAAAGCCATCTTCAGGTTGACAGAGCACAGGCATTAACAGGCAAACAAACTGCCATGGAAGTTCAAATTTCCATTTAGACTGGACAAAGGCAAAAGAGATGACTTTCTATGCTGTTCCTGGCATCTTTGTCACAGTTTCACAAACCCCATACTAATCTCTGAAATGATGCCAGACAGGAGCTTCCTGGGCTCCTCTCATTCATGCTCAGGTGGACTCATTTCTCAAAAACGTGCCTTTTCATTTGCAAAGTGACATGAGAAAGGGTTGGTAAAGCTCCAGCAGCTCCAGCAAAATGCTTCCTGTGTTCAAATAAAACCAATTAGTAAGAACAAACTGCTGAAGCACCACAAATCTTTGGGGTACAGACTCAGAGAGAAGATGTGTAATATGAGGGTTTTCTTTTTTAGTTTTTGATACAAAACCATAGTCTAACTTTGAGGTCATGTTTAAGTTGAAACCCCATGAAAATGGTACTTATTCATCAATAAATAGTGTAGTTGCAGTAATAAAAGCTAGTAGTTTGGAGGCTGAAGAGATGGCTTAGTGGTTAAGAACAATTGTTATTCTTGCAAAGGATCCAGGTTTGGTACCCAACACCTGTATGGCAGCTCACAGCAATCTATAACTTCATTTCTAGAGTATCCCATGTCGTCTTCTGGCCTCCAGCAGCACCAGAATATGCATGGTGTGCATACATATATGGCAGAAAAACATACAAGCACATAGAATAAAATAAATAAAATTTAAAATAATAAATAATGTTAGTTCAGATCAATAAATGTTTGTTATAGAATATTAGCTGAAGTTGTGTTACATTTGTTTATGATGTGGAACATTTGTTTAATGGTGCAAAGATGTGTTGCCCTCTTTTATGCTTCATTTGTTTAACTCTGTAAAGCTGCGTTGCTACGCATGTCTAAAAAAAAGCATGACTGGTCTAATAAAGTGCTGAATGTCCAATAGCCAGGCAGGAGAAACAGGTGGAGATGGCAGTCAGAGAGAATAAATAGTAGGAGAAATCTGAGAACAGGAGAGTGAGAAGCAAGGAAAAAAGGAGAAAAGGACTCTGGGGGCCAGCCACCCAGCTACACAGCAAACCACAGTGTAAGAAGTAAAGAAACATATATAGAAATAGATATAGGAACAAGCCTAGAGGCAAAAGGTATATGGGATAAATTAAGAAAAGCTGGCAAGAAATAAGCCAAGGTAGGGATGAGCATTCATAAGAAAAAAATAAGACTCCGTGTGATTTCTTTCGGAGCTTGGTGGCAGCCCCTCCAAAGAGTCAAAGAGTTTTAAAATAACTATATATTATTCTTTGATATCCCCCTAAAAACACTACATATAATTCTTTGATATCCCTCCACAATATAAATTCAGTGAACAGCAAAGAAAGTGAGCCCTAGAGAATTAGGTGTCTTGTGTGAACAATAAAAGCATCTCCAGTTACCAAGAGTGACGGAGTCAGAGTACACCTACTCGGTTAACTGTCGTCCCTTCCTGCATTGCCACCTTCCTGCATTCCCTTCTTCTAGTTCTTTGCCAGCACCTTTCACTTAATCCCCTGTCTTGGGACCTAGTTCTAAGAATCTTAACTGAAATAATAGAAGATGGTATGGTGAAGGAGTCAAGATTTTGCCTGTTCTATGGCGGGCTTTCTACATCAGGTGGTGGACGTGAAATAACTATAGGAACTGCTCCTGTATTAACAGGGAGTAGGCAGGCAAAAGAATAATCAATGACAAGATTTTTTTTAATGGAAAGATTCAAAATGTTTCTTTACACTGAAATTCTTTATACTAGAAAGCGTTTATCCTTTAACATGATTGATACACATACATATTGAAATTTAAGGTTTAGATCACAGGTACAATTAGGTAGGTGTGCCTTCCTTGAAAATATGCCTTCAAAAATTGATGCGTGAAAGCCGTTGCTGCAGTTACAATAGCTAACACTCCATACAGCCCTTACAGCATGAACTCAGACCCCGAAGGAAACATTTCTCAATAACAGCTTTCCCAAACTAGCTTTCCTCATCCATCATCTAATCATTAATAAATTTCACTTTAATAACTCTGTTCATTTCAGACTGAGAGCAAAGGGAAGCCCCATGTGTTACATGTGCTATTGCTCCACGCATCTAAAAAATGTGTCCTGCTGAAAAAGCATGTGCCCTGGGGCCTGAGACTAATAGGAATTTCAAGGCCTGCTTTATGTTTGCAACTTAATCTTTCTTTGTCCCCCATCTCAGCCAGCAAATACAGTTTCATAATAACACAACTCATCTCTGTGTTTTTGAACTTGGCTTTGGATTGGAGATCATTGTGTCTTTGCCTTCAGATGTCTCACTTTGATGTATTCTATTTCAAAGGGAGAGATAAAACCTAAAGTTCACTCTCACAATGGGACATCCTTTAAAGCCAAAGAGGAATGTTGGTCCTCTTTGTGGCACACAGCAACCTAGATTCACTTTGAGATCCTCTCTTGAAAGTCTCTAGGCAAGTGTAAAACGGCTTTCGGTGATTTATTTTGTGTCACTGTCGGAAGAGAATTGCTGAAGCTAACTCCATTGCACAAGTGGGCAGCCAGGAGTCATGAGAGTGAAGCAGGTGAGAACCTCATTGCCTCTTCCTAATTGCTGACCATGGAGCTAAGCTTGTCCCGCTAACATCTTTGGAAGTCTAAACTTAGGCAAGAGCAAGGGATCTACTCAAACTCACATGTGCTGTCTCTCTTCATCTTCCCCCTCCCCGTGTTTTTTACTCATATATGGGGCTTTCATAGTTAATTTTCCATAACTGTGACTACAATGACAGGGAAAATAACTTACAATAAGGGGCCATTTATTTTCAGCTCATGATTTCAGAGATTTGGGGCCACAGCCCTTGGCTCTGTTGATTTTGGAGCTGTGGTGTTGGGAATATGTGGCAGAGGTTACTCCTATTGTGGGGGGGCAGGAAGCCTAGAGAAGCCAGGGGAAAATATGCAATCCCCAAGTTATCTAGTGACTTGCATCTTCCAGCTTTTTACGTTTTCAGAACCTTACAAAATAGCGCCACCCACTGGGAGACTACACCTTCACTACACGAGAGTTTGGAGCAGGGGACATTTCCATCCAAACTGTAAAAAGAATTGCATGTCTCTTTCTATCTGAGATACACATTTCACTTTCTGAAACTATTCTCCATTGTCCTTTAATTTGTCATTCTATCTGGATCTTAAACTTTCTATAGTCTTGAGGACATCTCTTCCTAGATATACTTCCTCATCTTCAACTTATAGTTGATATTGATTTCTTTAGTGGCATATATATTCCCACTTATTCTGTATATCCCCAGGACAAAATATACATGTGTGTGTACTTGTGTACATATGCATGTATACAGAAAGAGCAAAAATATATGTGTGTATTCTTTTCTTGTTTTTATTTATTTATTTTTAAATGTTTTATTGAAATACACCTATATCATTTCTAACCTTCCCTTTCCTCTCTCCAGACCCTCCCAACCATTCTTCCTCAACCCCTTCCCATGTTCCTCCACTCTAAAGTTAATAACGTCTTTTCTTTGATTAATTTGCTACGTATGCATGTATGTATGTATGTTTGTATGTATGTATGAATATATATGAGCACAATATGCTTAGGCCACTTTGTTTGTGTATATGGTTTCAGACTGACCACTTCACATTGAACAACCAATTAAGGCTCAGCCCAGGGAGAGGCTAATTCTCCTTTTCCCACCAGTCAATAGTAGCACATGGTTCTTTGTCTAGGGATAGAACTTTGTGAAATTTACCCCCTTCCAGGTTATCATGTCCATTGATATTGCTATTGTTATGATCTTATTTATGCATCCATTTAAAGGAAAGACTGTTTCACAGAAGACTTCCTGGTAGTCAGGTTCTTGCAATCTTTCTGTTTCCTTTTTAATGATATTCCTTGAACCATAGATGCAGGAAATATGATGTAGAGTGTCCATTTGTGCTGGGTGTCCCCTATCCACTGATCTCTGCATTGTGTCAAGTTGTGATTTTCTGTGATGGCCTCCATTTACTGCAAATACATGTAAGCTTCTTTGTAGAAGCTTATCTGTGTGTCTAAGGTTAAGATTAGACTGTAGCAAGGAATTACATTGGTCTAGAAAAGTGGCTGTCATAGATACTTTGCTAAGGTCCGTGACCTCACTAACTCTGGGAAGTTGGCTAGCAGACATGATTTCTCCCCCTCTTGATTGGGCTTTAAGTCCTCTGACATAATTCATGAATTTAAAAACACAAAATGGCATACCTGCCTCCTCCCCAGCTGTCTTTTCCCTAATGGGAACCAATTTATAATCAGAGATAAAACAAGCTTTAGAAAACAAAGAATGTGATTCCAGAAGAGGCCAAAGCAAAGGGCTGCCAACCTGTAGTCCACATTCACTCCTACCTTTTTTGGAGGATATATCATTAGAACATGCAGGTTTCCACTGTCTTGGTTCCACTGGTAAAATGTCAACTGAAGTGTTTAGCAAAAGTTGCCTTTCTTGTGAGCTTTCATGTTGTACAAGCGTTGAAAGAGTTCAACTGTCTTCATGTTAGGAATATGTTTGTACACTGAAGGAAAAGTGAAAAAGAGAACTCAGTGGACTTTGAAGCACTCCAGCCAACCCTAGTTCAAAGAGTCATACTGACATCCAGAAAATAGTCTACTGACTCTGGACAGCTCTGTGCCTTAGCAGCGATAAGAGAGATTGGCATTTGACTGAATCAGAGTATTTTATTGGAAATCTATTCTATATCCCAGTCTTCCAAAATCTAGGAACTCTGGAATACAATATATTTAGGAATATGAAACTATAAACTTCTATTAAGGTTTCTTCAAGGACAGTTATTAGGGGAAATATAAAGTTAAAAAGAGAAACCTGAATGTTTCTTCTATAAACCCTACACTGGCTTTGAATCAGGGTTTCTTTGGTTGTGTGCCTGACGATGGGAAAGAATTTGGCAAAGGTAAGCTATGCTTCTGGATGTGCTTGTATTTTTGTTTACTGAGCCCAGGGGTTGATTTCTCAAATGAATTCCCTTTTTCATTGTGATAGTAGTGATCATGAAAAACCTCCTGGTAATAAGTGCTGCGAAGGCTCCTTGGCTGAAAAGGCTGTAAATATTGGCCACACAACACATTTCAATATTTTGGGTTGAACTGCTATAGCCAAAGAGCTCAGGGAACCTCTCTAGGCAATACTCATTGTTCTGACCTTCAGGGGAATCTAAAAAACAGGCTCAATAGGTCACTGTCATACAGACATCATCCAGGGCACTTAATGTCTATTGCTTGATGCCCAGCCCAACATGAGCAGAAAGATGGGTAAACTCACTTCCTTAGTGACTGGGCCATTTAAACAACATTAACATCTAATGGCATTTGGATCTAAGAAATCTGACCGAGAAACCATGAAGGCCTAATGGAATGTCAGGAAATGTAGACTCATGGCTTCTAGACAGGAATTGCTCCCTCACTTATTGTGTCACCTTGGGTTAGCTCCTGCTGTCAATCTGTCTCCTGACCTAAAATATGAAGGAATTATATTACCTAAGTCACCCACTTCCTTCCAAATCACAACTGTAGAAATATTACTGCCAATGGATCTCTAAATTTTTCTTTCGCCATAGAATTCTGTCTAAAAGACAGAAACTTTTCATCCATGTGGTACTTGTTCAGTATGGCACAGAATTGAAGTCACAGGATCCCCACAAGTGGTCCGGTTGAGTACCAAGATATCCCACATCTCCTCTACAGAGTGAACATGTTACAGTGGCTATTGGAACTCTCTAACAATAAGGACATTAAAAGTTCCAGAAGGCCAGCATATTCTCTCTTTAAGTTTGACCAGACAGTGGAGCAGCTTATGCTAAATCATACACCCTGCGCAATCCATGCCAGAGAATCTCATCTTACCCAACTTAATCTTTGCTGATCTTTCTAGATGCCTTCAATATTATCCCATCATATCATTTTCTCTTCTCATCATTATGACAAATTGCCTTAAGAAAAAATTTTAAGGGAGATTTTGGTCCACAGTCCCTCATTCTGTTGGTTCTGGCCTATGATATACTAAAACACTATAGCCCTGAAAATATGGCAAAGGCTACTCAACTCATGGTAGATGAGAGGGCCAGAAATAAGATACTTTCAATGACCTGCCATCGTTCCAGAAAGGAGAACTTTATCTAGCTACTAAAATAAGGGTATCCCTGAATGATGGCTTGAAGGGAAGTTGGAGGTGCAGGTATCACAAGATTTATATTTCTAAAGTTCATTCAAGGAACCAGACTAGTGATACATGATAGATTCAAAAGACTAATATGGTGAAGCACAGATAAAGTGACCCATTATTCTTTTTTATATTTCTGTTTTAATAAAAGCATTGCCATCTTTACAACTGCTAAGTATGCAGATAATGATAGTAAATACATTCCCATTTTTTTCCAAGCAGCACCATTCATCCACAGAACTATTTTCAGTTTATGTGTGATAAGTTTTTATTCACAAACATCTTCCAAGTTTTTTGTCATGTCACATTCATGGAGGAAATAACTACATATTCTGGTTTAGAGTTGAATGAAGGTAACAGAATACACATGAAAACAAGAGGTACTAATAGATGGAGGCAGCATTCCAGGAGAAGCTGGGTTAGGAGCGAAGGGGGAAGAGGATCAACTAAAACAGTGTATGTATGAAAATCCTCTAATGAAATCCATTACTTGGCATGCTAATCTTAAAAATCTATGAAAGGAATTTTGAAAGTTTGCTCAGAGATTAAGAGCACTTGTTCTTCTTGATGCAGACCTGAATTCAGTTCCCAGCACCAACATGACAGCTCACAACTCCCTCAGAAACTCCAGTTCAAAGGGATCCTAGACCTTCTTCTTACCTCTGTAGGTATTAAGCACACACATGATGCACATACATACATGCAGACTAAACACACACACATTAGAAGCAATATAAACTTTTTAAAATCTAATAAAAATTAGAAATAAGTAAATTTGAATGAGGGTAATAGGTGCAGAATAAAACTACAATGTAATCAGCATAACCACCCTACTCTTGGCTGTTCATGTTATTTCCCATCTGAGAACAAATATATAACAGGATTTATCTCTAATTATCAGAAAGAGAAGAAAACAAACATAAACAAAGGGTTTCATCCCAGTCAATTATTTCTCTTAACTAGGCATGGGAATTTCACTAACAAACTAGAAGGGAAATATGATGAAGAGATGAGCAAATACTATTTCTACAGGTGCTGCTGTGAAAACATTCTCCATATGTTGAGTAATGTGGAGACATATTTCCCTGCACATATCTGCAAGCACACCCACATGACAATCCACACAATTTCTGAAACCATCACCGAATATTCAGAGAGCAGACTCCAAAAGGAACCCAAACAAAGGGGCGGGGTCTTGTGTACAGGAGAGATATGACTGATTAATGAGTATGCTATCAGTGAAATGTAGGTCCTGGATTTTTTAAAATTATCTAAACATAGTAAGACTGAGTATACCATCTTCCTGCTTCATCATTGAATCTGTATGTAGAAACATTGATTCCGATTTCAAGTACAGACATTGTTAAATGTCATTTTTTGGTAGCTAGAAAATGTAACATAGATTTCCATGACCCTAGAAGCCATATGCTTAAGTGTTGCTTAACACAGTCAGTAGTGATTTGAATGAAAAATGACTCCTATAGGCTGCCATATTTGAACACTTGGTCTTCAGCTGGTGGTACTGTTCAGGAAGGGTTGTGGGATCTTTAGGAGGTGGTGAGCTACTGGAGGTGAACCTTGAGTCTTTATTACTTGACGCTACTCCCTGTTCGCTCTCTTTCCTGAGTGAGGTTGCAATGTGACAAGCCAGCACACTTCTCCTGCCACCATGTCTTTTTTTTTTAATTATGAAGCTGTTGGCCTTGCTTGTTTCTTACTAGGTAGCTCTGACTTAAGTAATTACCCCATAATTGTTAATCTAAGTATTTCTCTTACTAGAGAGGTTTCCGGGCTTCCTACCCCATGGCGTTACATCTTGACTCTCTGTGTTTCTCCTTCCCAGAGTCCTTCTGGACTCCTAGTCTCACCTATCTTAGTTCGCTATTCTGCCACCATGTCTTGCTGCCTACTATCGTATGTTTCACCTCATGATGGGTTTGTACCCTTCTGAAACTATAAACCATCCTTTAAGTTATTCCTGTTGGGTAGTCTACCACAGCAACAAGAGAGTGACCTGGAAACCATTCTATCAGAATGATCCTTTACAGTCTAGGTCCACTGAGCTTTCCACATTTCCTTTGCAAGGAGCTCATACTATACTTTGCTAAATAAATTTAAACTATTGTTCCCAGGAAACGCAGCATATAGAAACCACATATACCAAAATTAAATCAAGAACAGATAAACAATTTAAATAGGCCTATAAGCCCTAATGAAATCGAAGCAGTCATCAAGCCCCTCGACCCGAAGAGTGGATAGAGAATATGTGGTACATTTACACAATGGAGTACTAGTCATCAGAAAAAAAAAAACAATGGAATCCTGAGATTTGCGGGCAAATGGGTGACACTAGAAGAAACCATCCTGAGTGAGGTAACACAGTCACAAAAAGAGAAACATGGCATGTACTCTCTCATATATGGATTTTAGACATAGATCTGGCGAGTGCCAGCCTACAATCCCATGGCCAGAGAGTCTGGGAAACAGAACCTTCATTCAGTGGTTGATGGAAGAAGAGGCAGACCCCCACGGCTAAGCACTGAGCTGAACTCAAGAAAGCCAGCAACAGAGAGGGAGGACTGATGACCAAAGGGATTAAGGCTGGGCTGGTTTAACCCCCAGAAACAGCTGACCTGACAAGGGTTAGCTCTTGAATTCCAGGCTGATGCCTGGGAATCCAGCATGGGACTGATCAAGACCCCCTGAATGTGGGTGTCAGTGAGGAGGCCTAGGTAATCTATTGAGCCTTGGGCAATAGATCAGTATTCATCATGAGTATACACATGGACTTTGGACTCCCATCCAACAATGTGAGATGCACTCTCACCCTGAACTCTTGGGGGAGGGTCTGAGGCCTGCCCTGGATGAAATGACAGACTGTGGACACCCACATGGAGGGCCTCACCCTCCCTGGGGAAATGTGGGGATATTGGGGGGTTGGGGGAAGGGCACGGAAGGAGGGGAGGGAAACAGAGAGGGACCTGAAACTGACTTGTGAAGCAACCTTGTTTCTAATCTAAATTTAAACTTAAAAATAAATAATAATAAAAATAAATAAATAAATAAAGCAGTCATCAAAAGTCTCCCAACCAAAAAAAAAAAAGCCAGGGCCAGATTTTTTCAGAGCAAAATCCTACCAGAAATTCAAAAAACAGCTACCAAAACTCCTCAAACTGTTTTTACAAAGCTACAATTACCTTGGTACCCAAGCCACACAAAACTAAGAAAGAGAACCACACACCAATCTCCTTCATGAATATTGATGCAAAAATACTCAGTAAAATACTGTCAAACCAAATCCAAGAATACATCAGAAGAAATTATCCCAGAGACGGAGAGATGGTTCAACATATGAAGATCATGTGTAAAATACCAAAAATTTGGCTAGCATCTTAGTTACCACTAAGTAAAAAATAGCACTGGATTTTCCTGAAATAATATTCTCAATTCATTACTTAATGCTCTTTTTCTTTTATCAGTTAGTGACCTTCATAGTATTAAAAGCATCATACTCTATACACCTTCCTTCTAAACCCTATTTTGGGGTCTATTTAGGTAATATCTATGACTTATCTGGTTTATTAATAAGATTGATATTGGTTAATGTTATCTGTTCTACTCTCTGGAGTCCAATCCTGGCTATTTACAAAAGCCTGCTGCTTTTCTTTGGATTCTAGGTGTTTGGCAGGTCAATGAATGGACAAAAAGATGAACCACTTCTGCTTAAGAAAGCTATTGTCTTTATTCTTTGTCCAAACAGTGTCAAAGAGAATACACCGTAATCCTGAAAGAGAGACTAACCAATAAGCTGAGAGTTAGCCACATTTACAGTCAGTGACTCAACTACCTTCCTTTTATTTGTCTATCATGCTATTTATTTCAGTAACGTTAAGAATGTGAGACTGTATATGCTAAGGGTAGATGCTGGAAATTTGCAGTTTTGAAAAAGAAGATATATCCTCCTTCCAGCTCCACTCTAGAGAAGAGGATGAGAGTGTTACTCTTTTTTAAATTAGTTTTCATTTAAATTAATGACAATCTCATTTTACATACCAATCCCAGTTTCCTCTCCCTCCCATCCTCCCATACCCTCACCAACCCCCATCTTGTCCCCCAGTCGATCCCATATCCAATTTAGAAACGTTGGTGTACTGAAAAAACTGTCATTTAAACAAGCAAATAGAAAACTGCAACAATTAAAACAGTAGAAAGTATTTCCTTTGAGTTACCACCTACCATCACTCCCAAGACAGAATACTTAAAATAATTTTTATATCAGTATGCCAAAAACATGTGTACATACATACACAGACATGTACTAAATGTGCATATGTACCATTTTAGACTCAAGAATATGTTGTAAGTTTCTATTTGTTATTTATTTTTATAATTTAACTGTACAACAACATTTTGGGCTAGATTTTATTTCTAATCTTCATCTCCCTAACTTTCCTTCCCATTCAACTTGACACTTGTATCTATATTTTTCTTCCAGTTTTCTTCTCTTTTACATATTAGCTGTCTATTTCCCCTTTGGCCAGAGAATGCAGTAATCACTGCCATAAAAATAACTTGGTCAAGGGCTGGAGAGACGGCTCAGCCATTAAATGCTAGGCTCACAACCAAATATATAAATAACTTGATCAGACATAATATCCAATAGTCATATTTGTTATGCCCTCAGATACTTATTTTTTAAAAACCTGTATGTAAAATCTATTTCTGTTCCCAGAATTTTTGCCTCAGTTGTACTCTTGGGGCAAGAAATCATAATGTCATCTCTCATGGGAGCCTCATGATGACTTACAGAGCAGCAGGATTTTGCCAAAAGAGCAAATTTTGATCCGTCTCTAACTTCATGTCTGCCCTGGCCATATCTCTACATTCTTTGTTCTCAGGAAGTATCACAGACAATCCCAATCCCACACTGGCCAGTTTAGGCTTCATGTAGCATGTCTGCTGTTCCCATGTCAGGGCTCTGATCCTTGGCAGTGAGGCCCTTCCTCTACAGGAACACCACAAAGAGGGCATGGTCTTAACCTCAGCTGTGGCTCCCCCTAACCAACAAAGAAAAACAAAATGAGAAATAAGCAATAGAAAAAGCACCCTATGCTTCCTTTTCTAAGGCATTGGAGCTTTGCAGAGGCATTTAAAAACATATGAAAGAATGCTGCTTTTAACTCTGAAAATATTCACCTTTTAACACAAGGACTCTGCCCTTGAACTTCAAAACTCTGTCCTGCCCGAAAGACCAAAGGGTTTCTAGGGTAGATTTGGCCTCATGGTTTCTGAGGACTTTTCCTGTCGATTGACTATTTTCATCGTGCATTTAACTCCTTTACTTTTTTTCCCTGTGTGATCTAAAGAAAGGATTGAACTGAAATGTAAGGAGCCTCTATTCCAGATATTCAGAGGCATTTAGAGGGGTACCCTCTGACACAGATCTGACATCTCCTCCATTTATATGACTGAGAAAAACAAGGTGTGGAAAGGGAGGAAGGTGATTTCAAGCTTGCTTTCCAGCCTACTCACCAGTGGGATAAAACACAGGCCAGCATTTCTAATTAGTTTCAGGGATAGAGGCATCAGTTTTCCTGGTTATCAGTGTTCAAATCTGTTGAAGTTTGTGAGAGACAGAATCTGACCATGCAGCACACAGTTTTGTTAATAATCCATATCTTTGATATTAGATAAAAGATCATTTCTAAAATTGTTGAAGGAAAAAAAGCTTGTGATAGGTATTAGCCCAAAACAAAAAGAAAAAAATAGCTTAAAGTAGCATTATAACAGATGTTAGTAGCACTAGAAATACATTAGTTAATGTAACTGAAACTTGAAAACCACACAAATTCACAACTGCTAGGGCTATGATAGAATGAATATTGAAGATTAGTCACTAGTTTGTATCAAAGCCTTCTAACCCTAGACAAATAACAGAAATAGTGGACAATATTATCACCAAAACTTAGCCACTGTTACCATTTCATTTCTACTATGCTGTTATGTATCCAGTGTTGAATAATCTAATATTTATATAGTCAATACTGAATATTCAATATTGAGTATTAGATAGAATTAAAACAACCTGAGAAATTAGCTGCTAGTATTGTTCTGATGCATACACAGCACAGTTTAGTGAATAATACAGTTCCATAAATATATGCCCGGGTTCAAACAAGACAGTTTCCAGCACTGGGAAGGTGAAGGGGACACAAAAACCTACGCCTAACCAAGAAGCTATTTGAAATTGATACCTGCTGGGAAATGGGATATCAGTTTTCTCCAGTGGAATGTCACTGGGTATATCAACCACACTACAGGTCAGGCCCCATGTACAGGTGTAGTGTGTCCAACACAAAACAGAATCTATGTTTTATTTGTGTGATTTTTGTTTTGTTTAGATTTTTTGTCTTTTTTATTGGTTTTAATTTTGGGGATTTGGGGGTTTTGGTTTTGGTTGTATTTTTTTAACCATGAAGTTGGGTGAGTAGGGAGATGGAGAGAATCTGGAAGGAGTTGAGAGAGGGGAAAGAATATGTCCAAACTATATTTTATAAAAAAATTAAAGACAGGTGTTGGTGGCTCACACCTTTAATCCCAGCACTAGGGAGGCAGAGGCAGGTGGATCTTTGTGAGTTCAAGACCAGCCTGGCCTACAAGAGCTAGTTCTAGGATAGACTTCAAAGCCTCAGAGAAACCCTGTCTCATAAAACAAACAAAAAATAAAAATAAAATAAAAATTAATAAAGATAAGTAAATAATGAGAAGCATTTGTAGTGATGGACTCTGCCCTTTGTTGACAAGACCTCCAATACTTACTGCTTGTGGTCTTCAACACCATACTTAGCAATAATGTCCCTTAATTTACACTCTATATGCTGGGGTGTTGGTTCTCTGATTCAGATAAGAAGTTCTGTGTGAAACTATCCTCTGGAAAGGAAGACATGATGGTTGCTCTTCATTGTCTCCTCCATTCATGTAGGTATCAGTGAGAAGAGACCTAAAGTTTTCCCAACTGACCTGCCTCAACAAGTCCAGTGACACCTTGAACACCAATGAAGACAATTTTAATCTCTTCAAGATTGAGTCATGAGGGAGACCAATAAGAAGAAAGGAGCCCTCTTTCTGTAGATCGCCATTAGTATATTCTCTATAGCGGCAAAATGTCCAATACTGCGCTCATCTGGATATGTGTCTTAGTAGAAGTTTAATCTAAATGGCCTGGATGGTAAAGCCCCATTGTTTATCAATTAGTCCTGGGATCTTGACCAAGCAATTCTGCCCAAGTTTCATGAGTAATATTATCCACCTTTCATAGTATCTAGGACAAAGTAAGTGTCTACTCATGACAACAATGCCAAATTTACTAACATTTTTTAATTTGCCACTGTGGAAAGTGATAATGTGTGTCAGTAAAGGGTAGGTAGAAATACTATAAAATGCAACAGGAATAAAGCTGGAGGGATAACACCAGTTAAGAACACTTGTTGTTCTTCCAGGGACTTGACTTTGGTCCCCTGTATCCATATACAGAGACTCATAAGTAACTATAATTCCAGCTCCAGGGACACCTGTACACATGGGGTGCACACACACACAAACACTTAATGGAAAAATAAATTAAGTCATTTCATCATGTTCCCAGAAGTAGCTAGACTGAACTTCAGCTCCAATAATTCCAATATGTGAATTTTTATCCCCTGTAATATACCGCCTTGGGTTACTTAATGAAAGAGAAAAATAAGCTTTCTAAGCAAACAATTTTTCCACGAAAACATTTTTAATTATGAACAGAGTCAGGTTATTATAATCACATACATACTGGTCCAAAAAGATGAGTGAATTTGGTGAATAAGATATTAAATAAAAGATCATTCCTACATTCCCCCAAAGCAATGTTGGATCTACCTAAGTCTTTACAAGCTCAGGAAAAGGTAAGTCTCACCAGATTTCTATATGCTGAGATTTATGAATAAAAAGTAGAAAAATATGATTTGTTCCCCATTCCTTCAAACTCCTCCCTCTTTTTTCTACAGGGAAATAACTTTTGCTAAAGCAATGAAACAAAAACTATCTGAATGTAATGCAGGGACGGGAATCTTGTGTTTAATTCAGGCTCCTTATACATTATTATATATACCTCATTGCTGGGTTTGAATAAATTCAATTAAAACTAATTGAATTTTTATACCACGCCACAGAAGGAGGTATATAAAACTTCCTCACACACAGCAACACTCCAAGCAGTATTTTCATAGAAAACATGTGAACTGGATGCTTACAGGTATTTGTCTCATAATTTTAGGAATAAGAATTGCAGGTATTCATTTTTAAAAATATTTTATCTTATCCTAACATTCTTTCGACTATGTGGCCCTGTTTCATCCAACTAGATTGGCTTTGACTGAAAGCAGTAGAGGGAATCAGGGGGGTATTATGAGGGATGAAAAAGTTTTTTTTTTAAAAAGCAAAAAAAATCTTTTATTGCAAGGCATCCTGAGCTTGTGAACACTGACTACAAGACCAAGGGGTCACTTCTATTTGATGTCAGGTGGAGGTCTTTAAATTCTCCATTTGGAGACTGATTGAAAACCAGATCATATCATACTGTCTGCCAAATCTCAACTTTCAGCTATTATTCCACTCTTAACTTTTTTTTATCTCTCTCCTTCAACAAAAGAAGAGGTCTGTTCTCTTATTCTTCAATTTTCTACAGCTCTTTTAAGGATCATAAGCAATTGACAAAAGAAACAGACTCTGTGTGTGTGTGTGTGTGTGTGTGTGTGTGTGAGCACATGCACATGTATGGTTCTTTGCCCTTAATGTGTGCTCTATTGAGCAGTTTAGGACAGATCATAAAGCTACTATCTTTCAAATTTTTACCAAAAGCATCTAAGGAATCGGTTTTAATATTTCCTGTCCTGAGATATTCGAAGCATATTACACAATTTCAGAAAACATTAATAAAAACTGGAAATAGATAGTAGAAATACAGTAAGGAAATTTACTGTCTAGCTTTATGTATCTCTGGAGTAAGGACTCTGGACTAAAGAAAACTCATTTTTCACCTTTTATTTATTTATATAGTTGTGAGATTGGGGACTTACTTTGTAATCCTGGCTGGTCTGGAACTCATTATGTAAACTAGACTAGCCTGGATCTCCTAAGGCTCCACCGGCCTCTGCCTCTGGGATTAAAGGCATCCACTACCATGCCCAGCCTCATTTTTCACTTTTGAATGGTCTGTTGCACTTGTCATTTGCCATGTACACAACAAATCTGTGTTATATTTCTATAGGTGATATGTATAGCTTTTATTTGGCGTACCTCCAAATTTAATCTTTTTACTATTTTAACAATATGTGAGTATTGATCAGAAGGAGGCTTCTTCTCCAGGGCATGAGGTTTGTTTCTTGTGTCCTTCTAGCTTCTTACCTCTTTTTTGAACTGGGTCCTTCCATTACAGATAGGGAGAACAGACTTGCTAGTTTGAAACAATGAGCTACATGTGGGTAACTTATCCTTTTATTTTTCACATTTCCCCTTCTATGTTCAAATTGCCTGTGGGAATCATATATTAAACTCTACTCCTGTGGGACTTGAGTTTATAGCAGACAATGTTATATGAAATGAGTTGATGTTTATTTAATTTTAACTTTCATTATTGAAGATAGTCTTCTTAGAGGTATTATTTAGATTCTCTAGTACCTGAGTGTATTCATAAGAAACATGAAACTTTTGTCTTTCCCCTATTCCTTTAACTTGTAATTTAACTTTACTTAACTGTGATGAAGAAGAGAAGTTCCATATATTAATTACTCATAAATCCTGAGAAGAAAAAAAGAGAACAAATATTCCTGAGAACACAAATTTTTTTCTTTTATATAAGAACCACAATTTTAGAAATTATTGGTCAGTGACAAGTTCAAAAAAGAATACTTATCCCATGTTTTGGAACATCTGCATCTATTACCACAAGAAGGGTCTTATCTGTATCAATGAGGAAAGGTGTGGAGACTAGAAGAACAAATTTTTCATAAAATAGGGGAAACAATGAAGGTACAAATAGATCCCATGAGGAAAGGAAAACAGTACAGATAGTTGTGACTGGAAGGTGGCTGGAATGTGAAGATCAAGACAAGAGGAGAGAAGAGGGGAACTAGGGAAGGGACAGATAAATTAAGGGGCCTTTGGGGTTAATATGGTAACCTAATACAATAGAAGCTTTCTAAATTATATACATATATGAAACATTCTAAATGAAATTGACAAATAATGCCAGAGTCCCACTGGCTATCTCTTGTCACCAAATGAAGCTTCCCTGCAGGAATTGGGTTATATCTAATTTTGGGTCCCATGGAAATTCTCAAACAATTCAACCTGTTTCCAAGACTAGGTTTTCTCCACAGACTTACAACAAGACCGCATTGCTGAAAACAACTCCTACACAACTCATTGAACATGGAGAAATGGAGTTGGTGCCTACATAGAACCTTCACCTCCTATATTCTAGTATCTTTGGTACATGAAGGTACTTACGTGCATGATAACAAAAGAGAAACATAAACAACAAGACAGCTGCAAACCCCTTAATCTGCAAAGGATTTCTTCCTGCAAGATATACTAAGGCAATGGTATCACAAAACTTACAATAATAACCAAACAATGTCTGATTTGATTTAAAGCCCTCTCCAGGTGATGGTGCCCATACCTGACACTGTTTGGGTGAGCAAGAACATAGATAAGATAGCCCATGGACCTATGGTAAAACCAAATACAAACATACATACATACATACATACATACATACATACATACATACATATGATGACTCTTAACAACATTTTGTTATACTCATAAATCAGCACCTTACTCAGCCATCATCAGAGAAGCTTCCTCCTGCAGCAGATGGGAACAAATACAGAGACCCTCAGCCAGAGATTATGCAGAGTGAGAGACCTTAGAACGAGCATCCCTCAATGGGATGTCTCTATCAAATCCCTCCCATCAGGCCTCAGGGAACCTAATAGAAGAGAAGGCAGAAAGAGTTTAAGAGCCAAAGGGGATGATGTCCCCAGGAGAACAAGTACCTGTAAATCAGCTGAGCAAAGCTCACATGAATTCACAGAGACTGAACAAAACAAACCAACAGAAAAGAGTCCAAAAGAAGGCACAAGAATCAGAGACCCAAGTTCACACACTCAAAAACCCCATGGAAGTACCAAATTGGAAGCCATAAGGCTTATGCAAAGGACCTATGTATTTTGCTCAACTCTAATGTGTTAAGTTTTTTTTATCCTATTGTACTTTATCATTACCCCTTTAAAAAAGAAAACATCCAGGCATTGGTCATGCATGCCTTTAATCCCAGCACTAGGGAGGCAGAGGCAGGTGGATCTCTGTGAGTTCGATAACAGCCTGGTCTACAAGAGCTAGTTCCAGGACAGCCTCCTAAGCCACAGAGAAACCCTGTCTCGGAAAACTAAAAAAAGAAAACAATGACTGAAATCCAAGAATGGAAGAGAGTCTACATGCTTGTCATATTTGTGGTCAAACTTCTCAATATATTACAATGAATATGATTAGTTGATCTGAATCTGTAAGAACTCTATTAAAATCCTAGCTCTACCTTTAGCTGTTTGACCTTGGGCTTTCACTTCACCTTTCTGAGTTTTAATTTCCTTTATTGAGTAAAATACAGTATGGACAATACACAGTCACCTAGAAAATTTACTGACATGATAAAAATTAAACATTGTGCATGAACACACTTAATAAATGCTAGATAAAAATAACAACATATATGACAGAGTAGGTTTGTTAGTGATACATATATCTGAAAAACGTATATGAAAAATGGTTGATATTGTGTTTAGTCTGTCTTATTATTTCAGATATGATAAATCCACAACTAGAGTCAGCAGTGAACACAACATACACTGTCACAATCATATTTTCTCTTTTTATTTAAATTAGGAACAAGCTTGTTTTACATGTCAATCCCAGTTCCCTCTCCCTCCCTTCCTCCCCTGCCCCCCACGAACCCCCTAACCCATCCCCTTTCTGCTCCCCAAGGAGGGTGAGGTCTTCAATGGGGGATCTTCAAAGTCTATCATATCATTTTGAGCAGGGCCTAGTGGCTCCCCCATGTGTCTAGGCTGAGAGAGTATCCCTCTATATGGATTGGGCTCCCAACGTTCATTCATATACTAGGGATAATATTTTTGGTGAGGTCACTATTCTGAGAATGCATGCTAGAAGATGTGATATTTTACATTCTTATGGGTTTTCTTGCCTTTTCTACTTTTTCTATTATGCCTAATTTTTATGACCTTTTATTGAGCTATCTTTCTAAAGCCTGAAATGATATCATTAGCTTTGAATTAGAGATTGTTTCTCAAAAACTACAGGACAGTAATAGAGAATGATACTAATTAAAGAAGGAAAAGTATTATATGTATCATTTTAAAATTATTTTTTAAATTTCTCATTACATTTGTTCTAAACCAACAACAATTTGTGAAAATTAAAATCGTTTGTCTATAAATGATAGGTTCTTAGTGACTACATCTGTAAGAGCCTTCAAAGTTAACCTTAATTAGAAGACCAACTATTGTGAAGCATGAATGTTATAATTACTTAGACAAAAGAAAAACACACTTTAGAAATGACCAAGCCATGAAACAAATAAAACAAAAGCTTTCTTGACTGCTAGAGTACCATATACATTTGCTTTTCAATGGTTATATTGTTATTTGGGGTTGTTACTAATTCTCAGAGCCTTCATCCAGTACCTGATGGAAGCAGAAGCAGAGGTTCACAGCTAAGCACTGAGTGAACTCCTGGAATTCAGTTGTAGAGAGGAAGGAGTGATGAGGAAAGGGGTCAAAACCATGATGGATAAACACACAGAAACAACTGACCTGAGCTACCTATATATCAGAAAGTGGGTTAGTATCTCTAATATACAATGAACTCAGAAAAAACTAAATACCAAGAAAAATTTAAAGTAGGATCATAGAATTAAACAGAGAATTCATAAAAGAAGTACAATAGAAGCAATCATCAAAAGTCTCTCAACCAAAAAATTCCCAGGGACAGATGGTTTCAGTGCAGAATTCTACCAGAACTTCAAAAAAAGAGCTAATACCAATACTCCTCAAATTGTTCCAAACAATAGAAGCAGAAAATTCATTGCCAAGCTCTTTTCATGAGGATACAATTACCTTTGTACCCAAACAACACAAAGACACAACTAAGACAGAGAACTACAGACTATCCCCCCTCATGAACACTGACAGGAAAAATACTCAATAAAATACTGGCAAATTGAATCCAAAAGCTCATCAGAAAAATCATGCACAATAACCAAGTAGGCTTCATCCCAGGTATGAAGGCATGGTTCAGCATATGAAAATCCATCAATGTAATCTACCATATAAACAATCTGAAAAAGAAAACCACATGATCATCTTACAAGATTCTGAAAAATCCTTCAACAAAATTCAACACTTCTTCATGATAAAGGTCTTGAAGAGATCAGGGATAACAGGAACATACTTAAACATAATAAAGGCAATATACAGCAAACTGACAGCCAACATCAGACTAAATGGAGAGAAACTTAATGCAATTCCTCTAAAATCAGGAACAAGACAAGGTTTTCCACTCTCTCCATATCTATTAAGTGTTGTACTTGAACTTCTAGCTATAAAAATAGGACAACAAAAGGAGATCAAGGGGATACAAATTGGAAAGGAAGAAGTCAAACTTTCACTATTTGCAGATGATATGATAGTTTTCAAGAGTGACGTGAAGAATTCTACAAGGGAACTCCTATAGCTAATGAGCACCTTCAGCAAAGTGGCAGGATACAAGATTAACTCAAAAATATCAGCAACTCTACTTCATATAGACAACAAAGGGGCTGAGTAAGAAATCAGAAAAACATCACCCTTTTCAATAGCCACAAACAACATAAATATCTTGGGGTAACTCTAACCAAACAGGTGAAATACCTGTATGACAAAGGCTTTGAGTCATTAAAGAAAGAAATTAAAGAAGATACCAGATCTCCCATGCTCTTGGATAGGTAGGATCAACATAGTAAAATGGCAATCTTACCAAAAGCCATCAACAAATTCAAAGCAATCCTGATCAAAATCCCAGATAATTATCCACAGACCTTGAAAGGACAATACTCAAATTTATATGGAAAAACAAAAGACCCAGGATACCCAAAACAACCCTGTAAAATAAAGGGAATTCAGGAGGCATCACCATCCCTGACTTCAAGCTCTACTACAAAGCTATTGTAACTAAAATAGCTGTGTATTGGCACAAAAATAGACTGTTGACCAATGGAATTGAATTGAAGACCCTGATATTAACCCACACACCTATGAACATCTGATCTTTGACAAAGAAGCGCAAACTACACAATGGACAAAAGAAAGCATCTTCAACATGGTGATGGCATAACTAAATGCGGACATGTAGAAGACTGCAGATAGATTCATATCTATTGCCATACATAAAACTTAAGTCCAAATGTATCAAAGACTTCAACATAAATCCAGCCACACTAAACCTGTTACAAGAGAAAGTGGGAGGTACCCTTGAATGAATTGGCTCAGGAGACCACTTCCTGAATATAATTCCAGTAGCACAGACACTGAGATTGACAGTTAATAAATGGGACCTCCTGAAACTGAAAAGCTTCTGTAAGACAAAAGACACAGTCAACAAGACTAAACGGCAGTCCACAGAATGGGAAAATATCTTCACCAAGCCCACATCAGACAGAGGGCTGATCTCTAAAATATACAAAGAACTCAAGTGGGAACTGATGGACCCCAGTCTGACAGTTGGATAACCAAAATAGGACCAAACCAGACCCCCTCATAGTGGGTGTTCACTAGGAGCACTGAGCAGTTTATGGGGCCTCTGGCAGTGGAACCAGGATGTATCCCTAATGCATGAATGACTTCAGGAGCCCATTTCCCATGAAGGGATACTCCCTTAACCTAGATACACAGGGGAGGACCTAGGCCCTTCCCCAAATGACTTAACAAATTTTGATGATCCCTCATGAAAGATGTCTTCCCCCCTGGGGAGTGAATGAGGCATAGGATGACAGGGTAGGTGGGAGACATGGGAGGATGGGAGGGAAAAGTAACTGAAATTGATATGTAAAATAAGATTGTTTCTAATTTAAATAAAATCAAAAAACTTATTTTTAAATACTTTCATTATTCTTAGCCATCATGGAAATGCAAATTAAAATGATTTTGAGATTTGAACTTACTCCACTCAGAATAGTTAATATCAATAAATGACAACAAACATTGGCAAGGATGTGGGCAAAGAGGAACAGTATTTCACTATTATTGAGAAGGCAAACTGCTGCTGACACTGTTAAAATCAATGCAGGGGTTCCTCATTATTATAAAAATAGATCAACCAGATTATCTAGCAATATTAGGAATATTAGCAATATTAGGAATATTAGCAATATTAGGAATATTCCCCAAGATATTTATAAACTTCTCTAGATATGCCTATTCATCCATGATCATTTCTGCTTTATTCACAAGAGCCAGGAAATGGGAACAACATAGATATCCATCAACAGATGAATGAAATGTGGTTCATGTACATAAGTGAATATCGTTCAGCTGAAAGAAAAAAAATGAAACTTTTAAATTTGCAATTAACTTGATGGAGCTAGAAATAATTATTCTGAATAAGATAGTCCAGGCCCAGGAAGACAAATGTCTCATGTTCTCTCCTAGGTGGATGCCAGCTTTGAATCTTTAGATGTGTGTTATTAAATTGAAGTCCTCATAGAAGGCAGGAAACTAGCAAGTAGAAATGGAGTGAAGTTCAAGGAAAGGGTGGTATAATGTAGGTACTAAGAAGGAGGGAAGGGGAACAAAGGAACATGAAGGGTTAAATGAGTCAGGGATAAGAAGGTCAGATAAAAGAGAGAGTATGAAAAAGGACACCAACACGAAAGACCTCTGAAAATGCCATATGGAAACCTACTGGTGTAGAATCTTTCAAAAGTGTGTGTGTGTGTGTGTGTGTGTGTATGTGATATATATATATATATATACATAGACATGTATATATGTATATATATATGTTTTAAATAGGGGACAATGACTACCTCAGACACCACAAGCTATCAAAAACCCCAGTACTAAGTATGGGTTACCTCTTTTTGAGTTGTTGATAAGCAGGAGCCCACAGACACACACTTCAAACAGTACAGACTATTATCATTACTCTTTATTACCCTCCAGAACACAAGAGTAGGACCCTATTGCCAAAGGCACCATGTGTACAGGTCATAGGACATGGAGAAACCTAGCAGGTTCCTATACAGAAGCTTAATTCCTATTCCTATTGGTTACCTTCCACAGTGCTGGAAGATTCTATGTGCAATACTGGGGAAGAAAAATCAATGTCAGTTTTGCCTGGATGTGAACCCTATGAGATACAGTAATGATTAGCCTACAAGATATGTCTTCTGGTGCAATAGCAGCACAAATGTTTTGGAAGTAACTAAGCACATTCTGATTGGATTTAAAGCCTACTTCTCAAATAATAAATTGTCCAAGTTCTTATTATATTACATTGTATTATATTAGTGTATCTCTCAGACCTCATCATAAAAGCTTCTTTTTGTAGTGGATGGCAATTGATGCATAGACTCACAACTGCTGCAAAGAATAAAATATTTATAGAGTGCTCAACTTTAACTGGGACATTTGTATCACTCCTTGTGCCCCCAAGGCTATGTGATCATTGTAGAAAAGGAGATGGAATGATCTCAAGAGCCAGAGAAGTGGATGTCTGCAGCAGAACTGTAGATGCTGGACATAACAGTGCAGTTACACACATAAATTAAAAGTGGCTGGGACTGCATGAACAAGATAAAACCAGCTAAATTATGAGTATGGATGAGGGAAAGGTTCTTGAAGTCCCACCCTACCTGAGGAATTATTGTCAATTGATGGTGGCTAGAAGAGAGAAAGTCAGTTTCCTTTGGGATGCAGAGCTGAGAGGATGATCTCACACCCATGCACATAGAGGAATCACTAAGTGGAATTAAAGGAGTTTTAAAGATAAATAGAGAATATAAAGTTGGTAGAGATAGGGGAGGAATTTGAGAAGAAGGCATGGGAGTGGATTTGAGTCAAACACAAGATATACATGTAGGAAATATTTTAAAACACAATGTTCAAGGAAGCCAGTCATACTGAGTAAAGAAACTGGAGTAAATGTGTTCTTATTACACAAAAGAATATATAGTTAATGAATTTTGTTCCTTCTTGTATTTTGTAAAACTTTAATCCTCACAGAACTTTATTATACAGAGGGTTGGCAATGGCCCTTAGGAGTTCTGGTAATTGTTTGTATAGTATTTACTATTTTGTTTATATTTACATGCTTGACTTCCTGATTTTTTTCTTCTAGAAAGATTTTGCCAGCTAGCAAATTTGACACATAAGGCAAAGCTAAACAAAAACTAAAGTAAACCACTTAAGTAAGACTGATTTGTGAGCCCACTGGGCCTGCTGCTACTGAATCCACAAGAGATGAATGTTAAGATTTTACAAAATACTAAGAAACACAAATTATTTCATGGCATTCTGGAATCCACTTAGAAGTCACTGGTAAAAGCCAGGCAGTGGTGGCACACACCTTTATTCCCAGCACTTGGGAGACAGAGGCAGGCGGATTTCTAGGAGTTCAAGAACCACCTGGAGTTCCAGGACAGCCTCCAAAGCCACAGAGAAACCCTGTCTCAAAAAAAAAAGAAGCCACTGGTAGGGGATTCATAATGAATGGCATGTACTAACTGTATTGACTTTCTTGTGTGAACATGTCCTTGTCAAGTACATGTCAAGTCCCTGTTCTAGTTGCAGAGTGAGTTGGGTATCTAACACCACAATTCTGAAACAGTCTTCTTTCATTTCACCAGGCAATGGGCTATGATCAGAGGATTGAATAATAACTTTCATAGATGCTTTTAATCAGGAATAATTATTTAAATGTTAATTATGAAAACTACAAATCCAGGATTGCAGACTTGACATGCATGCAGACTTGACATGCAGCAGGCATTCTCCCATAGGCTTAAGGATTTTACTAGAGAAGAAAGGAGACTAAAACTATCCAACATTCTGAGACTAGGAAAAATGGCTTTTCTCTCTCCCAGGGAAGCAATATCTGGCATAGACATTAATGTTCTATGCTTCACTAAGAATGGAATTAAAAAGAAAGTGAGCTTCAAATCCCAGGATCGTAGTTGCAGCAGCAATAACCATTTTCAGACTCTACTTTCCTCCCATAAATAACAATTCTTGAAAAATATTAGCTCTATTGGCACATGGACATAACCAATAAGCAATAAATACTGGTTTTTCTCATTATTCCAGCATTCTATTCTACTAAAGAGCATTATTTCATTTTATAAATGGAAAAACTGAGATTTAGAACATTTAAGTAATTTTAAAAGCAGGACAAAGTTGCAAAAGTTACAGTATAAAGGAACTTTGGGTGTAATGAAAATAGATTTGAAGTTTGAACACAGGTTGGAGATAGCTATTGGATATACAGGTTGTAAATGCTCTATAGAAAATTGGGTCTTCTATTTTGGAAGTCTTGGAAATACTTGCATGTAGGTTATAGTGAAAATAAAGGAATCTAGTTTTTTTCTTTTTTAATTTAAAAAAGTTAAATTTCTTATAAAGTTAAAGAAATGTATTTTAAAAGTAATTTTTAGAAATTGTATCCTTTTCTCAAACAAAGACAACCCCACTGTAGCCTTTCCTTATTCCCCTCCTCCCAGTCCCCTACCACATGCCTTCTCCCCCAGAGCCACCACTGCTCCCACGGTTCCCTTCAGAAAAGAACAGGCCTGCCAATAATATCAACCAAGCATGACATAACAAGATGCAATAAGACTAGACATAAGCCCTCATATCAAGACTGAATGAGGCAACCCAGGAGGAAGAAAAAGGTCCCAGAAACAGGCAAAAGAGTCAGAGTCATCCCACTTCCATTGCTAGGAATATCCCAAAAATCCCAAGCTAAACAACCACAATAGGTATGTAGAGTACCTAGCGCAGACCCATCCAGGCTCAGTGATTGAGGTTCAGTCTGCGAGCTCCTGTGATCCCTCCTTACTTGATTCCATGAGCTGTGCTCTCCTGATGGCCTCAACCCCTCAGGCTGTGACAATCCTTCTTCCCCCTCTTCCGTGAGTTCCCCTGAGCTCTACCTAATGTGGGAATTTAAAATTTATAAAGAAAAACCTAGAGAAAAAGTGAAGACGAGAAGCAGAGCTTTAGCAAATAATACGTAAAATGGTGACAAGAAGAGCATCTCATACATTGCTGAAATAAGAAAAAAAATCAAACAAGAGAGGAACAGGTGAAGCAAACATAAGGTGTACAAAGGCAGTAAGAAGCGATGGTTTTCAAGATGGCACCACAACAGCATCGAACGCTACAGAGAAGTGAACAGAGTCCCATGATGGGAGTACATGATAGATGGTTTCTTGGAGCCCTTTCTAGAAGAGTGGTGGAATGACTAAGAAAATACATCACAACAAATTTCAAAGGAAAGCATGTAGTGCAGCTGAGAATACTGCTCACGAGGGAACTTCATCATCACAGAGAGACTGCAAAACGAAAGAAAGCGGGAAACCTCTGACCTCATCCCCACACACAGGACTTTGCAGTTCTGTAAGCCTCAGTGGAGAAGAAATGGAAGGACCTGAGAGTGCAGGAGAAGAGTCGCAAAGCAAGGAAGTTCACATATAAATTTCAAGAAATGAGCCCAAGTGCAAAAGAAAGCACATTAAATCTCTCTCCAGAAAGAGGGCAGGACTTTCTCTCAATAAAGAAACAGAAGCCCCATGACCTGGCAGCATGTGGCAATGTGTGCTATAACCTCCAACCCTGAGCCAGAAGCAGCCAGGATATTGGCCAACAGTCCTAGAAGAATATTAAGTTTGGAGCCACCGAAGTTCAGAGCAAGTGTTTTAAACATATGTGAGGTAGCTGATCAGAGATAAAGAAAAGATTGATTAGCCCTTAGAGGACTAAATCTGCAAAAATGTGTAATTCCCAAGGTATAAGAATTGAAAAAAGAAATATTAGATTATTTAATCACTCAAATCTATTTAAAAGGAAAGCATTATTTGCTATTTCAGAGGTTTCCTGTCTGAAACAGAGTTATCCTGTAGGACCAAGAAAAAAAATAAAGTCACATGATTCGCCGGGCATTGGTGGCGCACACCTTTAATCCCAGCACTCGGGAGGCAGAGGCAGGTGGATGTCTGTGAGTTCGAGGCCAGCCTGGTCTACAAAGTGAGTTCCAGGACAGCCTCCAAAGCTACAGCGAAACCCTGTCTCAAAAAACAAACAAACAAACAAAAAGTCACTTGATTCTAGTTTACCTAACCCATGCCTAGATGTCAAGCCTCCCTTTTGTTGTGGTCAGCTATTAATGTACAAATAGCAATGGAAAAGATGGCTTTCTGAAACCTGGTCTTTATTTTTCTGCTCTGATACATTCTTTCATTATGTGGTCACTCATCACATTAACTTGTGCAACTTATTTACAATATGAGTACTCGGCTTATAGAGAGGTTCCTCAAATAACTAGACATGGATCTACCACATGATAATATATGATATGATATATATATACATATCACATTTTATCAAAGCATTTTTCACAATAGTTAAGTTATGAAACAAGGGCTTTTAAAAATATTACTGTCCCACTAGGAGTTATTCAGACAGTGGAAATGGCCTGTACTTTAGAAGCAATGTGTATGAGAGAGCAAGCTGGGATGGGGAGAGAGAGGAACGAGGGAGAGGCTATGCATACACACATGCTAATTCTTTTGTGCAAAATGTGTCTGAACTAACAACTAGCTTTGTCTTCACTGGGGCCTCTTTTGTTCATGTTCAGGGTATTAGTCATTTCTTTACTGACAAAGATTAAAGAAAGAAATATACTTCTGTTTGAATATCATTTTATGGTTAAAGCCTAACCTAATAAATTATGAAAACTTTTGCTTCTCAAACACCCTCCTACTTGACTCATTGTAAGGGGATCTTAAAAATGGATTTTTAATTAGCAAAATAGGATATATTGTAAAATAATTTTTGAAAGGGAGTTTAGAAAAAGATCTAATGGCTTCTTCAAAAATTCTTTAATTATTTTATTCATTTACACACCAACCACAATTCCCCCCTCCTCCCCTTCTGTGGCCCCCCTTACCCCCTCCCCCCTTCTACCCCCAACCACTCTCATAAAGGGTAAGGCTTCCCACGGGGAGTCAGCAAAGCCTGGCATATGAAGTTGAGGCAGGACCAAGTCCCTCTCAGTTTTCTTTAAATGTGAAAGTCTGTTGGAGCAAAGAGGCCTCTGACATGCATAGAATTGGTTTGCATATGGGAAGTTAGCTGTGACATCAAAAGTCCTCAAATTTCAGTGTATCAGGTTCATCTCTTCATATGACAGGCCACAGTCCCTTAGATGCCTCTTCTTCATATGGCGTCTTGGAGATCCAGGCTCTTCCTGAGAACCGTACACCACAGGTAATCTCCAGGGATGCTATGGAATGAAGAGACACAACACAGAGAACTGAATAGGTGAGTTTACAGCCAACTTTGCAAGAGGGAACCTGTTTCTTCTCCCATTGCATTCATCAGAGCCTGCATTCATGTGACCATAACCTAGCCATAAAGAAGATGTGGAAATATGGTCATCCTGGCTATCCAGGAGAAACAAAGAAAATTGGCATCCATCTAATTCATATAACTCACACTTAGACTACAACTTCCGTATTATGTGTTAGCATGAGAAAAATGCAAGATCCACAAATGCCTAAAACTTCTGGATTATTCTGTGCATTAAATGAAATAATTGAATTTTGGGGACTTGGTCCTCATCATCTCCCTTCCAAATTACCACCTTCCATTTTGTAGTGGAACATGAGCAGATGGAACAGTGAGACACACAAGTTACAAGAGCATCAGCATTTGGGGATGCAGCTGTGGTTAAGAGTACTGGCTCCTCTTCCAGAAGGCCCTGTTTTGATTCCCAGCATCTACATGGTGGCTGTCAACCTTCTGTAGCTCCCATTTCAGGACACTAACACTTTCTTCTGGCTTCCATGGGCACCATGCATACACGTGGCACACAGATATACTGGCAACCAAATACACATAAAATTAAAATTAAATTTCTTAAAGAACATTAACAATTACTGAGAACAGACTACAGAAAAAATACTTTCCCAAAACTAACAAAATAGTTAAGGCTGTTAAGAAATAAATATTACATTCTTCCACTGTCTTTCAGTAGTACTTATTGTGGAATTGCAAGCATTAGGATGGTTTTCCTCATGGTTAAGTAGCACCACATTTTAAGGTTTATTTTTAACTTTCCTATGGCCTCCAAGGATTCTGTCTTCCATGTTGAGAATGTGCTTTGCTTAGCTACATTTCATTTAAATCTCAATTAAAATACTACTAGAACACATTTCTTTTTTGTCTAGTTAAATGCTTTTTTTTCACTTAACTTTTATATCATCCGGATCTTTTCAGCTATTTTCTATTCACATCTAATTTTAAGGTAAGAAGGTAGCAAAAGTAAAAATCATGTCCTCTGTTATTGACTGAAGTTTGGAATGGGATGGGTATTTGCTCCTCTGTACTCAGGTCTTCTGTGGTGACTAACATTTCAGAGATGAATGGACAAATTAAAGAATACACATGTTGGCAAGCTCAAAAGTGCCTTAAACCCTGTCATGAAAGAATGGATCTTGAAGACCTACTCCCCATTGTTGAATTAAAGGACATTGATTGATTTTGAGGTAAGGGGTGTCATTGTCTTCAGTTATATACCCACAAATGAGTGAAGCTGGTGTCAGTGGATATTTCTAAACACAGGGTCATTCAGAATATCTTGGATAAACTTAACAAAAAACAAAAGAAAACAAAAATGAATAAGTAAGGGAAAGGAACTCAGAAAGAAGGGAGTTGAGAGGAATGGAGGGAAGGTAAGAAAGGTTGAACGGTGGGAGTAATCATAAGGCCTGTGTACATGTCTGAAATTGTCAACAAAAAACACATTTAATTAACAAAAATAATGTACAGTCAGTACTAGCTAGTTAGGAAATCAAGAATTGGAAAAACTTATTTCTCACAAGTATATCCTCAATAAGTGGATTTCAGTCTCCAAATTCAAAAATGTTTGCTAGACAAATGAGCTAAAATATTCTGATTTTCATGATAGACTTGCAAGGGTATGTGAATGATGAGTGTTCAATGAGTAATACATTTATTAGCAGTAAGTATCCTCAAAAGAGAAGGTGTGTGTCTTCTACTTTAGTTTTAGAATAATACTAAAGCTATGAATTTGATCTGTCTTCAAGTCCCCTTTAATTCTATGTGATCATTTTGGGGAATAAAATTTACCCAGTGCTTCACTTGAATATTTCATAAATCCTTAGAATAACACTTCTTAATAATTTTAGAGATAAAGAAACAAAGAGCCAGAGAATGTAACTTTGATATATTTGAAAATATGCGAAAATGGAGGGAAGACATAGGGGACAATAGTAATCAAAGCACGTTATATGGAAATATGGGTGGGTAGTGTTGTATTCCTTTATTTTGTACAATTAATATATATGACAATTTAAAAGAAAACAGGGCCTAAAGAGATTACTTGGTCAGTAAAACATTCACCACACAAGTACAAATACCTGAGTTTGCCCATATAAAGCATGGCAAGGAGGCATAGATCTGTAACCTTAATGTCAGAGAGTGGTGGTGACAAGCAGAACAACAGAGCTTTCTGACCTGTCAATCAAACTCATCAGTGAGCTCCAGGCTCATTGGAAGAGCCTGACTCGAGAGACAAGGCAGAAAGGTAACTGAACAAAACATTGACAGACAGCCTCTGACCTCCACACAAACCCACATGGGCAAGCACATCCACACACATATGGGACAAATTCATACAACATATACACATACACATGTACACAAGAAAACATACAAAATGACATAGCTAGGACTCAGGCTCATGTCTTTATATGGAAGCCATATTTTTATGTTCTATTTAAGAAGCTAGTCTTTAGAGTCACGCAGCTGTCTCTGCTGTACTCAATACTGAATAGTTTTGATGGTCTTTGGTTAAGTCTGAAATAGCAGAGACTGTCTTAGATACTCTCTAAGCCCAGACGTTGATGGGTATGAAGGTTTACTACCCATTTCCCCTGTGGTTATTTCTTCTCAGAAGACAACTCTTTTTACATACATAAGAATGAGTAGATGTGTGTGTATGTGTGCGCGCACGCGTGTGTGTACATGCCCAAATGAGTGTATATGTTGCTCATATTTCCTTAAAGTGTAAAAATGAATGAAATGGGATGGATAGACTCTCGTTTCCAGGCTGCTGTGGTTTGAAAAGGAAAAAACCCCATAGACTCATGTGCTTGGCCCATAAGGAATGGCACTATTAGGAGGTGTGTGGCCTTGTTGGAGGAAATGTATCATTGTGGAGGTCTTCTATGCTCAAACGAGGCCTATTGACACATTCTCCTTTTGCTTCCACAGGATCAAGATGTAGAATTCTCAGCTCATTCTCCAGCACCATCTTGGCCTGCATGTTGTCATGCTTCTCACCATGACTATAATGGACTAAACATCTGAAATTGTATGCCAGCCTCCATTAAATGTTTTCCTTTATAAGAAAAATATATGATGGGCAGTGGTGGCGCACGCCTTTAATCCCAGCACTCGGGAGGCAGTGGCAGGCGTATCTTTGTGCGTTCAAGGCCAGGCTGGACCGATAGCCTCAGAAACAATATAGAGAAACCCTGTCTGGAAAAAAAAAAAAAGAAAAATATATGTTATGGTCATAGTGTCTCTTCACAACAATAAACCACTAAGACATAGGTGGTAAGAAAGACAAATGGTTGAAATAGTTTGAGAAACCATGGTTATAAAATTGGTTTTGGAATTTTCTACCAGCATTGGCATTAACATTAACAACAGATTGAAATGGACTCTAATGACTATAGCTATGATACCATAAGCATTCACCTTTCTGATGCATTGTATTTACAGAACACTTGTATTATATTCTTTGGTAAAATGAGCAAAAGTTCTCTTCTCAGTTATTTGACTAGGTTTTTAGTGTGACTAACTGGATTATTTTGCTAATTTTCTTGTTTGCATGTTTGTTTATTTGTTAGACAAGTTTTGTTATGTAGTCAAAGCTGGTCTGAAATTCACACTCCTCTTTCTTCGGACTCCTAAGTGCTCAAATTAGAGATGTGCACCTCCCCAGGCTTAAATTCATGTCTTCAATTCTTGCTTATTAGCACCTAATTCTACCAATGCTAAGGGCAAGGGGACACTAAGAGTAAGATATAATGTAGTCTTTAGAACTATCTTGTCTGACTGAGAAATGTGAACATATTATATATTATGCCATTTCTTTAAAAAATAACAACTACTCTGAGCTAAGTTTTTATTTAGCTATATACACAGCATAATTTAGTATTAAGTGTGAATTTAAAATTTAGTCTGAGTTAAGCCTACTGTCTCTCTGCATAGTAGAGTGCAATAGGCAACTGCTGTTAGGCTTGGTCATTTGGGACGTTAGGACACAGAACAAGAGCAGAGGCTTTAACTGAGCGGTTTGAGTGCCTCAACCTCTTGCACTTTTGCCATCTGTCCTGAGAAAAACATACATAAGGTCACAACAGGTCTGAGGTAAACAAACAATCAGGTGGACTAGACCTACAACCCAGAGGCCAGCCATCATCAGGAGACTCATAAACAATAAGATATATGTCTGTGCTTTGAGTCACTGCTGTCTTGTCATTGTTGTATGACAGAATACAATGAATCTATAATATATCAGCATTAGCACAGTTTTTCAAATGAAAATGGGGATTTGACTTTTATTTGTTTTCATGTGTTTCCTAACCCCTACATGTTTAGACAGTGACATTTTTATAGCCTTTAGTTAGTGATAATATGAGATTTTATTTATACTGTCTCAGCAGTCTTTATGACATTCAATATGCACAAAGTAGATAGTTCTCTAGCCCACAAATTTTGTCAAAATAAATTTAAGAGGAATTATTTGAAAGCAATTTTGAAAACAAATCTAGACCTGGATAAATAAAAAAATCTCATAAAAAATTATACTCTAATTTGAGAATATGTGTAACATTTAGAAACAAAGATCTGTTGTGAACATGGGTGCACATTCAGTGATTTGTTTTTAGGCAGCTTTTCCTGATTATTTGAAAAATGTTTTAATAAAATAAAGCAGAAGCAGACTTGAAACCTATAACAGAAGTATATCTGTCCAGACTCAGTGAATTGTTTACGTTTTTCCCACTTTAATATACCCAAGAGGTCCGTGCACTGATGTACACCAAATAAACTCCAGGAAAATTGTATCACTCATCCCGCAGCTTTATGCTCTTCCTCCCCATGCTGCCCATGTGCATAATGAAACATCAGGTGAATTTTTAAAGAGTAAAGAGAGAAAGAGATGAAACATCCTGAAAGGTCAAAAATCAATGATCCTTTTGCAGTTAGGACTCCTGGGAAACCCACATACTTTGCTGTTAGCCAGGGTCTGCGACATCTTCTTAAATACTTGGGTTTTGATGACATAAATCAATGATTTCTTTAAGGGAGGTCCTTTAGGGACCAAAGCTATGCTGCCTTTGAAATACTGAATAGTTTCCCCCAGTGCAGGGTAGGCCACTGACTGTAGTCCTTGGTTGTATGCTGCCTTTTAAAAAGCAAGACTTGAATTTCAAGAATAATGAGTTTCCAGTCTGGAAGTTCCTCAGAACTTAAACACATATAAGTACAGTTATATTAACTCAGCAACCCCAGCACTGGATGTATATCCAACAGAATGAAAACAGTGTGTCAAAAATATACATTCACATGTTTATCACAGCATTCACAATAGACAAAGCAGAGAGTCAACATGTTCTACTTCAATTCTATTGTCTCGTCCCTTTTAATAACACAGTAGTGCTGCACATAATGATGTTTAGCCAATGACTGACAGCATATAAAAAGACAGTTCCAAAAGATTATAATGGAAATGAAAAATTCCCATCACCTACTATAACTGCCAACATATCACCCACTTGTGTGTGTGCTGATGGTGTAAAACGCCACTGCACTGCCTGCCAATCATAAAAGTTTACAATATATAATTGTTCACAGAAAATATTTCGCAATGATGTTAAGAGTTTGTACTTTTATATTACACTTTTTATTGTTAGAGTGTACTCCTTGTTATAAAATGGTACACTTTGAAATATCTGCATTATTCTCAGACGTCTCACATTCACCCCACCTCTTGATTGTATCAAGAGGCCTTGTGGAATGATCAACCTAACCATAACGTTCATGTACCTTGACTCTGATTCTAAACAATAAAACCATCTAACTACACATTTTCCAGAATGCACTGCACTAGCTCACCTATGGCCATATTTATATTACTTTAGAATAGTTCTATCTTGGGAGCATGCTTCTTTTCTTCAGACGTCCTCATATCTGCTGACATAAGAGCTTTACTCTCTTGAGCAATAATAAATGCAACTATGGCTGTGCCTGTTGACACTTAGAATGAATTGAGAGCAAGTCACGGTGAGGAGTGGACCTTAGATTCTAAGCTTGTTTGTATTTCTTCCCAAGTCTTTCTCCAAGAGTAGAATTTACTAAACAAGATTTTAGCATGCAGCTGTTTGTACCCTCAAAGTAAAAATATGTGCATTACTTGAGATGTGTTGATTCACTCTTTCCTTAGCCTCCTCCCTTGCCCTCTGATTAAATAAATTTGTCACAATAAAGTGCCCACTTCCAGCGGTGACTCCTCGTTTACCGATTCCCAGTACAACTCCTTTGGTAAAGCTGATTAAAAACAAAAATGTGTCACATTAACCAGCTCCCTCCCTCTGTCTACACACACTAAATCTCTTTATACAGGTTTCCCCCTACAAAAAAAATTACAGGGGGTACTTGCAGCTTTAAGTTCCTTAAGCTGATTTCAACTGACCATCTCAGCCTGTGTTCACAAGCTTATTTCAGAGAACCTCCCCCCACCCGACACACAGAACGATGTGTTTACTAGAAGGTAGTCCCCTAGGGATGAGCCAGGCACATCTGTAATTTTAAGGAGAGTGTAATGAGGAAAAACTGGTGCTGCTCTGAATGGCTCACAGCTGTTCTGGAAGCTGATAAATAAGATGCTCGACGGGAGATCCCTAATTGGAGCCAGTTTTTCTTAAGTGGCTACACAATGTGGGGCAAGACTGGGTGCTGGAATGCTGAAAGCGCTCTTCACATGGAGCTTAGTTTGCCTGGTAAACAGTTCTGATTTCAGACGGTGGAGCCTTCGGCTTCTGTGCAAAGGGGGGAAATGTTCACTTCATCTGTTTTAGCCACACTAATCAAAGGCAAACCAGCATTGCTTTTCCCGTACTTTTCTCTGGGAAGTCCCCTGTCATTGGTACCAGTATCTCCTTCCTCACCTATTTTTTCTTTCCTTTCCTCCCTTCCTGCTCTATTGTTTTACTTTTCTTCCTCCCCCCTTGTTTCTCTTTTCTCACTTTATCCTGTCCTTCCTTCCTGTCTTCAGAGGCAACTTGTTGGATGCCCAAGTCAAAAACACTGAATTAATTCTTCTTTTTCAAACAGTGACTGTGAAGTCCTAATATGAGGATTTACTTGCTGAGTGAGAATCCCTGTAGCATTTTTATTTCATCTAAGAAATGACCAAATACACTTGTAACAAGCAAAAAAGACATTTAGCTTCCTGTTGCAAAAGCAACTGACTGACAGGGCTTTACTCTTCTGAGCACAATACCTCCTTTGCAATCGGGAAGAAAAGGCCTTTGCTCCTGGGAGAGACCCTATCTACCTCATTTACTGCCTCTATATCTTGACATTAGAATAAGCCTTTAACAGATAGCTGTTAAGCCTCATCTTACTTTTTAAAAAGTACTAAGATAACCAAAATACTGTATAAAAACTCTCTAGGCTCCTTTACTATATAAAAACTCTCTGGGTTCCTGTGTCCTAATGTTTAAGGACTATGGGAGAACATTTAAGAATATTTATAGCATGATTCATCCTCCCATTCTCAAATGGAGCCTTTTGTAAGCTCACATTTAAATATGGTAAGAATCCCTCCTACCAAGGGATGCTTTTGCTCTATAAGCATCAATTGTTCCTGTAACTGTTTCCAGTTTTCCCAAGGGGACAGAATCTATATTACAGTCAGAAAATTTGAGTCCCTTACTTCTATGTATGAGGTATAATTCAGTGTTGAAACCTATATGACAATCAAATTTTACTTCAGTAATTGTACAATGTTGTTTCTCCACAAATTTACAATATTGTTGTATATACTAAATATACAGTATTCCCAACAAAAATACAAATATACAAAACAGTGGCACCTGCACACCTCCTACCCATTCATATTGGAGGAGAGGTGGGGCACTGTTTCTGTACACATTGAGATATGTTCACAACCTGGGGACAGAATGAGACTCTCTGATTTGGCTTGGGAGTGATGAGTGGCAAGGAGACCACCCTTTAGCCATCAGTTTATGTTTCCAAGTTCCCATGTGAAATATTGCAAAGGGGTACAGTATAAACCTAACTTCAAAGCAGAAACAGAGTCCAACGGATTCATCCATTCTTCAGTTCTTCAAGTATCATTCATATTCACAACACTACAAAATGCAAATGGCACAAAGATGATATGGAAATTACACCAAGCCTTGAGAGATTCTGTCTTATGAAGTACACCCTGGTAGCAAGTACTCAATGAGAAAGAAAATATAAATGGTGCACTTAGGCTGTCTTCAAGGTTACTGTCAGAGTAGCTGCTTCTGGTTTCAGAAACAATTCTTCTGTTGATAGCTCTCAATTTTAAGCACCTCCCCCAATCATCTCTACATCTCTCTGGGAAATCATATTAGGCACTGTTAATAACATTATATACTTACGAAAACCGGTGGTTAGTTCTCTACTGTGCCACTCAACACAGTGGGAAATGTTTGCAACACTATACTGTCTTGCAACAAAAAGAAGGAGCATCCCAGATCCTGAAGAGATGCTGAGTTTGTGGACTTGCAGCAAAGAACAAAGAGGGACCACACACAGAATCCTTAGCATGATGTTAAAGAGATCCAGTCTCTCACCTGCTGAGACATAGATGTCCAGACAGGATTAAAGAAACATGTTCTTGATGAAAAACCACAACTGTAGTCGTACCAGTCAAATGAAGAAAGAAAATCCAAAGGAGGAATTGTAATATTCCACTCTTAGATTAATCAATAGCTTCAAGTATAATACTCATTTCTTCTCTGAAGGCTACACAGTATTGCAAGAGATTTTCTTTGACATATTCTTCTCAGCTAAAAATGTTACAGAGGAATTTCAGAGAGCTAAGTGTTCTCTGACAGATTATTTCAATTCTGCAGGCAGAAAATATTGCTTCATCTCTAAAATGTAAAAAATTTTAGAAGAGACTGCCTAATGTAACACAATGGATGGGGATAAACTAAAATATTGTCAACTGTGTGCATATGTGTCAGTGTTGAACAATTTCATTTAATGACATCTAAAAAAATCTATAGGGGTTGGAGAGATGCCTCAGTAGGGAAAGTGCTTGCTGGGCAAGCACGGGAAATTGATTTCTAATACCAAATACTAACATTAAGTTGGGCATAGTGGCATGTATCTGAAACAGCAGTGCTGGTATGAATGATAAGGCAGACAGTTTGCATTTGGGGCCTCCATATCCAACCAGTCTAGACAAAAGCTCAAGGTTCACTGAAAGGTTTTGGACCAAAAAATAAAGTGGAGAGTGGTAGATGAGGGCATTAACAACCTCTGGCATCCATGGACAAGAATATCCACACACAAGTACACACACACACACCACAGAATCTATTATATATATTCTCATATCCATTTGTAAATGAAGATGCTGAATCTAGTAAAGGATAAATAACATGCATGAAAGGAATAGCTAATAATCAACAATACAGTTATTCGAATGCCTTGCTTTATGAAGTTACACGAAGGCCACAGTCTTCCTTTAATAAAACAGCAAAGCAAAAGTCAGCTCCACTTTAACATCCTCTGATGAGTTAAAATTAAAATAAGAACACAAGGATATTCATTATTAATTGCACATTCATTCATTTTTCATTTGGGCAGACATAATCAAAAGCCAAGTGGTGACTTCCTTGTGTACTCATTTTTTTAATATTGTGCTCATGACTCTTTTAATAATGCAAATATTTATTATGGGCATCCCTGGAGAATCAAAGGTGCTCAACGAAGGGATTTCTAAATATCACGATCCACTGCCGAGTGAAAACACCAGGACGCTTCTACTGTTTAAAGGGTCAGAGCCACGGGGTCTGTCAAAAGGGTCACTCCACACAAAACAAGGCAGAAGGTTATCCAGTTCCTAGAATAAAGTGGCAGCAGGTATAATCCTCACCAACAGAGCAAGAGGAGGCATGAGGAGAATTTCTCCAGGGTAACAAAAATTACGTCACTGGCCTGAAGTGGCACCAAAGATAGCTAGTACACAATGGACTTGAACACTGTCGAGATTTGCTTCCCCAAATTCATTATTCTATACAATTTAATTCATTGTAAATATCTGAATATTTACTACTTCAAAAAAGACATCATTAAGTACTGGGAATTTTTTTAATTTTTATTGTTAAATTTAATTAGAAACAAGGTTACTTCAAATGTCAATCCCTTTCCCTCCCCTCCTCCCACGCCCCCCCACCAACCCCTCTAATATTCCCTTATTTCCCCAGGGAGGGTGAGGCCCTCCATGGGGGTGTCCATAGTCTGTCATTTCATCCAGGGCAGGGCCTAGCCCCTCCTACAAGAGTGCATCTCTCATTGTTGGATAGGCATCCAAAGTCCATTTGTATGCCCGGGATGAATACTGATCTACTACCCAAGGCCTCATAGATTTCTAGGACTCCTCACTGACACCCACATTAAGGGAGTCTTGATCAGTCCCATGCTGAATTCCCAGCTGTTTCTGGGGGTTAAACCAGCCCAGTCTTAACCGCTTTGCTCATCAGTCCACCCTCTCTGTCACTGTGTTCCTTGAGGTGATCTCAGTGTTTAGCAGTGGGAGTCTGGCTCTGCTTCCATCAGTCACTGAACCAAGAGGGACCACACACAGAATACTTAGCATGATGTTAAAGAGATCCAGTCTCTCACCTGCTGAGACATAGATGTCCAGACAGGATTAAAGAAACATGTTCTTATTGAAAAAACACAACTGTAGTCATACCAGTCAAATAAAGAAAGAAAATCCAAAGGAGAAATTGTTATATTCCACTCTTAGATTAATCAATATCTTCAAGTGTAATACTCATTCCTTCTCTGAAGGCTACACAGTATTGCAAGAGATTTTCTTTGACATATTCTTTTTTTTATATCATTTTTATTTTAATTTTAAATAGCTTGTTTTACATGTCAATCCCAGTTCCCTCTCCCTCCCCTCTTCCCGCACTCCCCTTCCCCCCTCCCTCCCACCCTATTTCCAAATCCTTCCACATAGGGGATATCTAGAGTCTGTCATTTTACTCTAGGGTCAAGGCACTCCCCTAAGAGTCCAGGCTGAGATAGCATCTCTCTTTGTGCTATAGGCACATGAAGACAGTTTGTATACCAGGGATAGACATTGATCCACAGCTCAGGGCCCCATAGGTTGCCCAGGCCTTCTCGCTGACACTCACATTTGGGAGTCCAGATCAGTCCCATGCTGGCCTCCCCACTGTCGGTCTGGGGTCCAAGAACACTCCCCTGTTCAGATCAGCTGTCTCTGCTGGTTTTGCCAGCCCATTCTTTGCCAATTTGCTCATCACTCCTCTCTCTCTGTCACTGGGTTCCTTGGGTTCAGTTCAGTGATTAGTTGTGTGTTTGCCTCTGCTTCCATCAGTCACAGGATGAAGGCTTCCGGATGGTTATAGACATCAAGTTCATTATCAGGAATGGGCATTCGGGGTGGTCCCTCCACTATTGCTTAGCTTGCCAATTGATGTTATACCTTTAGATCACTTGAGGTCACTCTGGTGCCTGATCTGTATTCGATCCTATGATTCCCTCTTCCCCCTATTCTACCCCCACCCCCTCAACTTCCTGTTCCCCCATGACCAACTCCCTTCCTCTTTACCCCCTCTATTCTTCCCAGGTCCCACTCCCCCCCACCCCTCACCATTTAGCTGAGGCTAAAAATGTTACAGAGGAATTTCAGAGAACTAAGTATTCCCTGACAGATTATTTCAATTTTTTCTGAGGAATCTCCATATTGATTTCCAAAGTGGCTGAACAAGTTTGCATTCCCACCAGCAATGGAAGGGTATTCCCCTTTTACCACATCATCTCCAGCATAAATTGTTGTTGGTGTTTTGATTTTAGACATTCTGACAGGAGTAAGACATTATCTCAGGGTTGTTTTGATTTTCATTTCCCTAATGGCTAAAGATGTTGAGCACTTTCTCAAGTGTCTCTCAGCCATTTTAGTCTCCTCTATTGAGAAACCTCTATTTGTTCAGTTCCCCATTTTTTAATTGCTTCATTGGTTGATTTAGAGAATAGCTTCTTGAGTTCTTTGTAAATTTTGGAGATCAGCCCTCTGTCAGATATGGGGTTAGTGAATATATTTTCCCAATCTTTGGGTTGCCTTTTTGTCTTGATGACTGTATTCTTTGCCTTACAGAAGCTACTCAGTTAAAGGAGGTCCCATTTATTAGTTGTCGATCTCAGTGTTTGTGCTACTGGTGTTATGTTCAGGAAGTGGTCTCCTGTACCGCTTTGTTCAGGGGTACCTCCCACTTTCTCTTCTAACAGGTTCACTGTGGCTGGATTTATGTTGAGGTATTTGATCCTTTTGGACATAAGTTTCCCACATGGCGATAGACGTGGAACTATCTGCAGTCTTATACATGCTAATATCCAGTTATGCTAACACCATTTGTTGAAGATGCTATCTTTTTTCCAGTGTATAATTTTAGCTTCTTTGTTGAAAATTAGGTGTTCATAGGTTTGTGGATAAATATCAGAGTGTACAATTCGATTCCACTGCTCTACCTGTCTATTGTTGTGCCAACACCAAGCTGTTTTCAGGACTACAGCTCTATAATAGAGCTTGAAGTCAGGAATGGTGATGCCTCCAGATGTTGCTTTGTTGAGCAGGGTTGTCTCAGCTATCCTGGTCATTTGTTTTGCCATATAAAGTTGAAAATTGCTCTTTCAAGGTCTGTGAAGAATATTGCTGGGATTTTGATGGGGATTGCATTGAGTCTGTAGATTGCTTTTGACATGATTGCCATGTTTACTACATTGATCCTTCCTATCCAAGAGCATGGGGGATCTTTCCATTTTCTAGTGTCTTCTTTAATTTCTTTCTTTAAAGACTCACAGTTCTTGCGATACAGGTCTTTCACTTGTTTGGTTAGCGTTACCCCAAAGTTTTATCTTGTGTGTGGCAATTGTAAAGGGTGATGTTTCTCTGATTTCTTTCTCAGCCCTTCTATCCTCTGTATACAGTAGGGCTACTGATTTTCTTGAGTTGATCTTGTATCCTGCCACTTTGCTGATGGTGTTAATCAGCTGTAAGAGTTCCCTGGTAGAATTCTTTGGGTCACTTATGTAAACTATCATATCATCTGCAAATAGTGAAAGCTTGACCTCTTCCTTTCCAATTTGTATCCCCTTGATCTCCTTCTGCTGTCGTATTGCTCTAGCTAGAACTTCAAGTACAATATTGAAGAGGTATGGGGAGAGGGGACAACCTTGTCTTGCTCCTGATTTTAGTGGAATCGCCTTGAGTTTCTGTCCATTTAGTTTGATGTTGGCTGTTGGTTTGCTGTATATAGCTTTTATCATATTTAGGTATGTTTCTGTTATCGATTTTTGAGGAGGTTCCATGTGGAGCTGAGAAGAAGGTATATTCCTTTGTGTTTGGATGTAGTGTTTTATAGATATCTGTCAAACCCAATTGGGTCCTAACCTCTATTAGTTCCTTTGAATCTTCGTTAAGTTTCTGTCTTGTAGTTCTGTCTAGTGGTGACAGTGGGGTGTTGAAGTCTCCCACTATTAGTGTGTGAGGTTTTATGTGTGGTTTGAGTTTTAGTAATGTTTCTTTTACGAATGTGGATGCCATTGTATTTGGGGCATAGATGCTAGGAATCAAGACTTCATCTTGATGGATTTTTCTTGTGATGTATATGAAATGACTTCCTTCATCTCTTTTGATTGATTTCAGTTTAAAATCTAGTTTGTTAGACATTAGATTGATACTCCTGTTTGTTTCTTGGGGCCATTTGATTGGAAAATCTTTTCCCAACCCTTAACTTTGAGGTAATGTCTGTCTTTGAGGCTGAGTTGTATTTCTGGTATGCAGCAGAAGGATGGGTTCTGTCTTCAAATCCATTCTGTCAGCCTGTGAGTTTTTAGGGGCAATTTAAGATCATTAACATTGAGGGATATTAATGACCTTTGATTGCTCATTCTCGTTTATTTTGAAATGGTTGTTCTTGATGTAATTGTATGTGGATTTCTACCCATTTTCTCTTTTGGGTATTGGTAAAATGGGATTATCTATTTCCTATGTTTTTCTGGTTGTAGTTAACTTCTTTGGACTGGAGTTTTCCTTCCAGAACTTTCTGTAGGGCTGGGTTAGTGGATATGTTTTGCTTGAATCTAGTTTTATCATGGTATATCTTGTTTTCTCCATCTATAGTGACTGAAAGCTTTGCTGGGTATAGTAGTCCATGGTTTTTTAGTGTTCATAAAATATCTGTCCTTCTGGCTCTCAGAGTTTCCATGGAGAAGTCAGGTGTAATTCTTATGTGTTTGCCTTTATATGTTACTTGACCTTTTTCCTTAGCTGCTCTTAATATTCTTTCTTTATTCTGTATATTTGGGGTCTTGATTATTGTGTAGTGAGGGGACTTTTTGTGATCCACTCTATTTGGTGTTCTGTAAGCCTCTTGTACCTTCATTGGCATGTCTTTCTTTAGGTTGGGAAAGTTTTCTTCTATGATTTTGTTGAATATGTTTTCTGCCCTTTTGAGGTGGTTTTCTTCACCTTCTTCTATACCTATTATTCCTAGGTTTAGTTTTTTCATGGTGTCCCATATTTCCTGGATGTCTTATGTTAGGGATTTGCTGGACTTAAGATTTTCTTTGGTCGATGAATCAATTTCTCCTAGTATCTTCAACACCTGAGGTTCTCTCTTCCATCTCTTCTATTCTGTTGGTTATGCTTGCCTTTGTAGTACCTGACCATTTGCCCAGCTTTTCTATTTCCAGCCTGCCTTCAGATTGTGGTTTTTTATTGTCTCTATTTCAGTTTTCAACCCTTGCACTCCTTGAATTATTTCTTGCAATTTTTGCTTTGGTTTTTTTTTTCTTTTTTGTCCATTTGTTGAATTTTTATTTGTTTTTCTTCCATTTTTTGAATTTTTTATTTGTTTTTTCCTTCCATTTCTTGCATTTTTGGGGGTTGCTTTTTTTTTCATTTCTTTTACTTTTTGGTTTGTTTTTTCTTCCATTTCTTACATATTTTGGTTTGTTTTTTCTTCCATTTCTTGCATTTTTTGGTTTGTTTTTTCTTCCATTTCTTGTATTTTTTGGTTTATTTTTTCCTCCATTTCTTTGAGGGATTTTCTTATATCCTCTTTTAGGGCCTCTATCATTTTCATGAAGTTGTTTTTAAGGTCATTGTCTTCTGCTTCATTTGCATTGGAATGTTGGAGTCTTTCTGGTGTGGAGTCTCTAGAATCTGGTGGTATCATATTTGTTTTTCTGTTGCTGAGTGTGTTTTTGTATTGTCTCTTTCCCATCTCTTCTTCTAGTGGGTGCAGACAGAGCCTTATTGGTCTGGTGGTTCCCTTTTGGTGGGTGAAAACAAATCCAATACTCTGGTAGTTCTCCTCTTCCTGGTTCTAGTCCTGGTCTCGTGGGTGGAGAAGAAGACTGGGAACCTGGGGTGTGCGGGCTCCCACCTGGAGGGGAGACTCAGTGGCAGTCTCCAGGCACTTGATCATGGGCCCAGAAACAGACCCAGAATTGCCTGGTTCTGTTCCCATTGGTGGAAAAGAAAACCAGGCAGCCCCAGGCACTGGAAGGCCACTACTGGGAAATTTTTAATGAATAAATTGGACCAGCCCATAAGAAATTTAATTGAGTAATAGAGGCAAAAATCCAGATCACTGGAGGACTTTTGAACTCTACTAAGAATTCTGGGCTTCATTCTGGGGGAAATGCTAGTTAAGCTACTAAAAGCCTATAAAGTCACATATATCTATGAACTTGCAAACATACACACACATACATACACACACACACACACACACACACACACACACAGTATGAGGTGTATAGTCAGCTTATGGACTTTGATTCTCATATGTAAAGGAAAGCCATGCATTTATTGATAGTACAATTGAAAATCAAATCGAATGTACCAGACCAGACATATGGAATATCTGTAGAAGACTACTCCTGAAGTCTGAACAAAAACCTAACAAGGAATATGCTATGACAATAGGCAAAATTAATTTTAGATACCTTTGAGATTAAAAACTACCACAAATAAACTATAATAAGAGATATAATGTAGAAATAAATATTTATGATGGTTTAATTGTCCAAGAAGATACTATAGAGATAAGGAAAAAGAAAGGGAATAAAGAAAAATTATAGTGTGCTAGCTACTGAAACAGATATTGAATTTTATGTTGCTAAGTCTGATGTGTGTGGAGCACAATGTAAACTGGATATTTGGTATGAGATCTCCAACTTTTTTATTATAAAATCCATTCTTAAAGCTGGAGAGGTGGGTCAGCAGTTATGAGCATTTACTGCTCTCAGAGGACTGGAGTTCAGTTTCTAGCCTGCAGCTCCAGCAACACAGTGTCTGACTCCCTCTTCTGATCTCTACAGGCATTTACCTGTACATATATATGCACAGACATACACATGACAAATACTTTTAAACATCCCTTCCTATAATTTTTTTCTAATTAATGGTCCCAACTCTCATGAGCCATCTTAAAATAATGTCCTTGCTAGCTTTTAAGATCCTCTATTTTTTTAATTTTGTAAGGAATAGGGAAGCTTAGCACAAAAGAAGTTGACCATGGTTACAATGTCAAGCAAAAGGTATAGGCAGCACACAGTTTACTGAGATTGATAGTATTGCAGACTCTTCGTGGTTGGAGAGATGAAAAAGATCTTCTTTGGTACAGGTCTGTGAACAAACCTGCAAGGTAAGATAGTTTCCTCTTCTCCTAAGGCTGCTGTATGTTGGCACATCTTCCAAATAAGGCCAATTTTAAAAAGCTTCAGGCCCAATCCCTAAGTTATTGTATTTATTGCTAAGAAGGGCTAGACAGGAAACCGTATGAACTACAAGGGACATAGGTCCAGTGCTGTCTCAAGATATTAGTCCTTTGATAATAGGCTAAACTAGGGTAAGACCTACACAGAATAGGCTCCTGATTATTTACTTGCTTGTTTATTTGTTTGTTTAATTCACCTGGGGGTTTTTTGATTATTAAAGTTGGTATATAAAATAATGGGTTTCATTATTCATATATGTTGTATATGTCACTATATATGTTTTTTTTCTTATTTGCCCCCTTCCTGCAATCCTCCCAAGGCCCTTTGGCTGGTTCCTTGCCTGCCCTCAGATAGTCCCACACTCTGTTTCCATGTGACATGCAGTTCATTGCCTTCTCTTTCCACCATCATCCCTCCTTTCAGTGTCTTCATGCCTCTCATGACCCACTTTCTAATTCCATGAACGTCACACACATACAATTTTAAATCTAGATTCCACATATTGGAGAAAATACATCATATTTGTCTTTCTGATGCCTAATATGATAATTTACAGTCCTATCCATTGTTTTTGAAAATGTCATGATTTCATTTTTCTCTAGTGTATAAGTGTGCCACACTTTTTATTAATTAATCTGTCATTTCATTTGTTATTTCTCCCAATGGATTTGCTGGCTTGCAAACTAAAGATAATTGATTCATCTCCCTCAAAGTGAGAAAAAGAGGGAAACATTGGCCTCCCATTTGGAGTCCTCAACAGAACACTTAACCTGCCACTTTTGAATAGGGATGTAGCTTAGTTAGTAGAGTGATTGTCCCAGGTTCTATTGCCAGCATCACAAAACAGGAACAGCAGAAAGAACAAAAATATTCAACCCTACTACTCCCTTGTAGACCAGTGCCCACCATGTAACACATATATGGGACAACTAGAGAAACAAGAACTGCCAATTAATGAAGAGTTATAATGTGCTGTCCCCATATCCAGTAATCCAGAGGTTTCTGAGAGGCAGTAGAAGTTGCCTACAAGGAACCACATCCTTTATGAAATCTACCTACCACAGGAAACCCTGACTATGCAAGTGAATCTGTGTTGTGGAAATGAGAATGATCATGTCAAAGACCCTAGCTTCAGATCCAAACAGAACTAGCAAAGCTGTATCTTCTGGTTCATGTGTTGATGCTGATCACATGTGCAGAAAATATCCACTAAAGCTTTCTCCCACAGCCTGGATACTTCTCCCTACAGAGACAGCTCCTGCCAAGGTTACCTAAATTTAACTCCTAGACTCAGCTTTGTACCATAAACCCTGCTTCGTTGTTTTTCTATTACATAATAATTCTACCTCCTTATTTAGCTGGATGCTGCAATTTGTCCTCTCTGTTCAACTCTGTATAATAAACAAGCTGTCTAACATCCATATATGAGTGAGTACATACCATGTTTGTCTTTTTGTGACTGGGTTACCTCACTCAGGATGGTTTCTTCCAGTGCTATCCATTTACCTGTGAATTTCAAGATTCCATTGTTTTTTTCTGCTGAGTAATACTCCATTGTGTAAATGTACCACATTTTCTCTATCCACTCTTCAGTTGAGGGGCATCTAGGTTGCTTCCAGGTTCTGGCTATTACAAATAATGCTGCTATGAACATAGTGGAGCAGATGCCCTTGTTGTATGAATTTACCTCATTTGGATATATGCCTAAGAGTGGAATTGCTGGGTCTAGTGGTAGATTAATCGGAGCTGTGGATCAGTGTCTATCCCTGGAATACACACAGCCATCGTGTGCCTATAGCACAAAGAGGGATGCTCTCTCAGCCTGGACAGGGGAGTGCCTGAACCCTACCCAGAGTGAAATGACAGACTCTAGATATCCCCTATGTGGAAGGATTTGGCAATAGGGTGGGAGGGTGGGGGGGAAGGGGAGTGCAGGAGGAGGGGAGGGAGAGGGAACTGGGATTGACATGTAAAACAAGCTATTTAAAATTAAAATAAAAAATGATAAAAAAACTAGTTAGGAACCAGCCTAAGCCAAGGCTGGGCTTTTACAATTAAAAAAAAATGATTATAAGTCATGTAGACTAAAGGACTATTAGTTAAGCTATGCTATTTATAACACTTAGTAGTATGCTAAAACTGAAAGTCATAAAATGGTTACAAATACATGCATACAGCAAATGCTAGTAATCAATAAAAGGAAAAAATCTTGATTCATATTAGAACATAGGCAGATCTCAAAGACATCCTGCTATGTTAGAGAAATTAAGTATAAAGGTTATATATCCTAGAATCCATCTGTTATGGTCTCAATAGATGTCTCACTTTAAAACCTGTAAGTTGAGAATTAATCCCCATTGTGGTGAGGTCCCGAAGTGGGGTACTAGAAGGTGAACAGATCATTTGGTCAAAGCATTCATCAGAAATCAACACTTTAACAATACAATCCTGAGAGAGAAATTTCAGCCCCTCAAAGTGAGACGACACCATAGGAAGGTGCCATATTTTATTCCTAAAACAGGTCCTCATCAGATATTATGCATTGGTTATTTTTCTTTATTGTACATTTTCGATTTAAATTATTAAAGGGAACTTCATACATGAATAGTACATTTATACATCATTTCTACCCTTTCCTCACCCATGCAACTTCTTCCATATACCATCCAACTCATTCTCAAATTTATGACTTCTCCTTTAATTGTAATGTGAATGAACTAGTTGTGTATGGAATTCTCAATAATAAATGAATGATGCACACATTCATCTATATAAATACAGTTTTTAAATTTTTTTTTAGTGTTGCTTATATATTTGTTTAGGATTCCACTGAGAGTTAGATACACCTTCAAGGGTCTCATTTCAAGAGAAAATCAATTCTTCCTCCCTCACCAGCAAGCAATTGCCTAGGGGTAGGGTTTTGTTGAGGTTTTCTCTATCTGTGTTGGCCTATTAAATGGTGATGTCATTGTTCAACTCTTTGTTTAGATTATCATATTTTTGAGATTTAATGGGAACAACTTCCCTACCATATATAGAAGACAGTATCTCACAGTAGACATCCTCATCTTCTAGCTTTAAAAATCATTCTAGCCCTTCTGTGGTGTTTCCTGAACCATAGGTGTATGATCTGTTGTAGATGAATCACCTGGAGCTGTACCCGTTGTAACAATAAGTGACCCAACCAACTGAAAAGAAGAAGGTTGATTTGGGACCATAGCGTTAGAAAAATTTCAGTCTGTCATACTGAGAAAAGCACAGTGGTAGAAACAGCTCTATCTTTGGCTGCAGGAATGTTCAGTAGCAGCTGTTCACCTAGTGTCCAACAGGAGGCTGGAACCACAGCCAGGCTTCACCTACTAAAATCCTCCCAGTCTTCAAAATAGCACCACCTACTGGCAATAAGTATTCAAAACATGAGCCTGAGAGGAGCAATCCAGATTCCAACCACAGAACATTGACTCTTCCAGAATATCTGTCATGTTCTTTCCAATCTTCTAGGCAATGTGAGAAGTAAATTTTGGGTTGATTATAAGTCTTGATTGTCTATTTGATGTTATTTGTGATAATGGTCTGAATGAACTAATGCGGTTTATACAAAATACCCAGAATAAAAGTTGAGACAGAATAAAAGAATAAATAAACAAGCAGGGTTTCCAAATACTAAGATTTCTTCATTAGCTGTTGTTTGAATATGTGAAAGACTTTGGGACTTCAGACTACAACTGAGGTTGAACATTGTAAGTCACATCTAGTGAGTCATCCTAGTGGGAGCTTGGAAGATAAAATTACTGAAAGCAACGTGGGTTGCAGAGGCCTAGCTCAGGAGGTTTCAAAGGGGAACGATCTTAGCAGCTGAGCTAGAGGTCATTCTGGTGACGTTTTGGCAAAGAATGTGGCTGGTTTTGCCCTTGTCAGAAACTGAAATTTTTTGAGCAACATTTGTTGGCAGAGGCAGTTTCAAGACAGCCTAATATTTACTGTTATGTGACTATTAGTTCTCACTCTTATGAAAATCGACAATAAAAAAAAGAGCATAAGGTGAAAAGAAACACAAAACATACAGTTTGAGAAGAGCACAGGAAATTTTATCTTGGAGCCTTGGTTTATACAAAATGGAATAAAAGGAATAAATGAAAGAAGTGTGGTAAGATCACATCTAGCTAATGTTGCAGCTTGTGAAAAGGCTAAGGAATTTTCTGCTCCTAAAGAACAACAACAAAAAATCAAAGCTCATATGAATCTAATTCAAGGGAAAGGTCAGACTCTATCCCAAGTAGTCAGTAGACTGGGCAGTTTCAACTTTGTGGTTCTGGCTTTAGAGGCAATACAGAGACAGGAGCAAAGGGGTTGTGGAATCCTCCTCCACACTTAAGAAGAGTGGCTATGGGTAGATGTATGGCTGAGAGTCCCTGCATGGAGGATCAGAGAGGCCATTTCATGAAGCTGTGAAAGACTGGATTATGTTGGAGGTCCCAAGATCCTGAGGGTGTCAAAGCCATGGAATGTCTGTCAAGGAGAGCTGTATGAAGGGCATGGAACCAGCTCCACAGAAAGAAGTGTGTTACAGTCAGCAAGGCTGAAAAGACAGCCATCCAAGCCCTTTGTTATCAGACACAAAACTACAGGATTTGGAATTTGCCCCTGCTGGGCTTTGATCATGCTCTGATCCAGTATTTCCTCACTGTACCCCTTTTTCTCCCTTTTGGAATGATGTTATGTATTCTGTGTCATTGTAGGTTGAAAGTATGCATTTTTTTCTTTTACAGGGTTTTATTATTAAGAAATTGCCTTGAGTCTCAGGAGAGACTCTGAAACAGTGTTGAGACTGTGAAAGAATATGGGGATTTTTTAAGTTGGTCTAAATGTATTTTGCATTATGATATGGCCACAGGTCTATGGGAAACAGAGAGGATAATGGGCTGGTTTAAATGAGAATGCCCACCCCTATAAGGTCATATATTTGAATGCTTGGTCTCCAATTGGTGGAACTATTTGGGAAGAAGTAGGATATGTGGTCTTGTCAGAGGAGGTGTGTCACAGGAGATAGGCTTTCAGTTTTCAAAAGCCCAAGCCATTCCCAGTTAACTCTTTTTCTCTCTGTGTCTCATGCATGTGGACCAGATGTTAGCTCTCAGCTACTACTCTAGTGTATGACTGCCTGTCTGATGCCATGCTCTCTGCCATAGTGGTCATAGACTATGAATCTGTGGAACCATGATACCCAGATTAAATGTTTTCTTTATAAGTTTCCTTGGTCATGGTGTCTTATCACAGGAATAAAAAAGTACCTAACACCCCCCCCCAACCAGGTTCAAGTCCCTGGAACTGTGAGCAGACTTGATAACCTACTTCTTTACAACAAAGTCTTTTCTGCCTTATCTTCCTAGAAATGGAGCATAGTATACAGTACAGATTGACATTCTGCACAGAAAGGGGGAAGAGATCTTTTTAAACACAAAATGTGTCTTGGGTGCACCTTTCCTAGTCAAAGCTTTAGCTCCTCAAAATAGAGATAAATATGGAAAAATAAAATTTCTACAAGGGAGAACCATACAGTACATATTAACATTTGACAATTTTATATAAGAACTGCATAAATGCTCTAACTAATTTAGTTCCTTTACTCAGTACTATAAGTTTATACATGGCTTGGCTGTGAGACTGTTTTGCAGGTGTGCAGCATCAGATCACAGACCTTCTAGTCAAGAAACAACATCTATGTGGATGCTAATCTATCTTCGACAAAACAACAAATTTCTTTTTAAAACTATTTAGCTAAATACTCCAGAGGATCAAACATAATTTCCTTTCCATTGCTCTCACACTGTCACAATTCTAATTATGACCCTGTTGGGAATACTCGCTTTCTTAAAAATGTAAAATGCAACATAAAAATTTATGAAGCAAATTACTGCAGGTGTAACTGCTCAAGGGTGCAGTGGTCTCTGTGTAACTTGGTTTCTGCAACCAATGCCCTTTTACACTTCATTTTATAGTCAATGTGATGCCTCATTGAGAAACGAATATTAAAAATAATTTATTAAGATTAAATCGCTTCTTTATAAGGCACAATTTTATCTTTCTTACTTTAAAAGAATTCCATTTAATTAGGTTCCTATGTGATTCCTAACTTGAATTTAGAGACTTAATGGGGTAAGAACTGAAGGCTAATATCAATAAAATGATTAACTTCATAACTTAAGGATTGGTTTGTTTGGTTTAGGAGAAATTTTCAGTGATCAGTTATCCTCCCTGGACAAACATTAGTCTTCATTCATCACTTGCAACGGTGAAGTGGGAAGGCATCTTCAACATTACTCAATATATGAAAGGCCAATAATAAATAAAAATACAGGTATCCATTCTAAGAAAGAACAGATGCTTCTCCTGATCAAACGAATAGATTTAAGTATATGTGCCTTGAAACACAGTCCTCTGTACATGCATAACTTTGATGGATCCATTCTCACTAAACTCTTCTCGCTAATTGCCCTGAATGTTGGCATTTTCCCCCAAACTTGACACAAACTAGAATAATCTGAGGAGCCTTAAATGATAAAATTTCTTTGCAAGACTGACCTGTAGACAAGCCTGTGGGACATATTCTTAATTAATGATTGATGTAGGTTGGCCCATACCCTGATGGACTGCCACCCTTAGACTGGTGGTCCTTAGTTGTACAAGAAAGCAAGCTGAGCAAACCATGGGAGGCAAACCAGTAAGCAGCACCCTTCCATGACCTCTGTGTCACTTCCTCACTCCAGGTTTCTTATAGGATATCCATGGATTATGGACTACAAGCTGAAAGGTGAAATGAACCCTTTCCTCCCCAAGTTCCTTTTCATCATGATGTTTTATTAGAGGAATATGAAACACTACTAAAAGCAGAAATTGGTACCAGGACACAGGGTATTGCTGTGGCAGACATTATCATGTGATCTGGGGAGGCTTGTAGAGGAATTGTAGAACTGAGGGCTAGAAACAACATTGAGTGTTCAGAGCTTAATAAAGTGCCAAAGGAACTTAGAAGATAATGCAGAGAGCAGTGCAAAAATGAGGTGATGTCAAGTAGGTGAGGCTTGCCACTATCTGCTGGTAGAGGCTCAGCTGCAGCAGAAGCCCCAAGACTGAAAGTGTCATGTAAAAAATTTGGGGGCTTGACACCATGTGGCAGGGTCAGATTCCAAAAGACCAAGAGTGGGCCACACACTCACATATCAATCGTTAACCAAGAAAATGACTTACAGATGCACCTGCAGACTGATCTGATGGAGGAATTATCTGGTCAAAGTTCCCTCTTCCCAGATGACACAAAAACCTGTGGGTGAAAAACCAAAATTGAAAATAAATGTTTTAGTTCCATCTGGATATCAGTCTAGTCAATAAGGCTAAGTCTTGACAAACTTCTTTGAGGTGGATTCTGGACTCAGTTTGATTCTTCAGTTTAATAAATATGACAACTTGCAGAAATTAAAATGCCTTCCTGAGACACATTTTCCTCCTCTACACAAAAGGAAACCCCCAACAGAGAATGTCTGCTAAGATTTTTGTTCCACTGGGCAGAGGTAGAATCATTTAAAGTGGCACACAAGCCTCATCTGTGCTCCATCATTTTTGCACTGCTCTCTGCATTATCTTCCAAGTTCTTTTGATAGTTTATTAATCTTGTAACACTCAATGTCTTTTCTAGCCCCAAGTTCTACAATTCTTCCACAATCCTTTCAAAATCACATAATAAGGAGTTCAATAAAGGTTAGCTGCCCTCCTTTCCATGCATTTATTTGGGCTGGCAAATGGAATTACTAAGGCTGATAATAGTGAACAAAACAACACCAAATTTCTTGCCATTATTTTATATCTATATAAAGTAATTTTCAATTTTAGATTAAATTTAATTTGTTGAATCTGCTTGCTTCCCCATAAATGAATGGTTGCTTTTTACTCTGTTACACAGACACAGAAACGCGCACGCACGCAGAGATAGAGAGAGAGAGAGAGAGAGAGAGAGAGAGAGAGAGAGAGAGAGAGAGAAAGTCAAATAAATTGTCTATTTATATACAGGGGCAACTTGGTTTCATGGGCCATAATAAAGAGTCAATATTTTGCAGTTCATTGACTTAGCCACTGGGTAAGCCAAATCACCCATTAAAATACCATCATCTGGTTATTTAAATTATACAGATATAGAGCAGCTAAAAATGAAATAGAATTGCATCCCAGATTACATGATTGGATTTGGCATTATTTTGTTTTGTTATACGTTTGAGCTTGGTATTGCTGACCAATGAGCATATTTGTTTTTCAATTTAAAATAACAAAAAATGAAGATACATTGCTTTGTGTGAATTAACCTGTGCATAATACATTTAGACAGCAATTAAAAGTCTTTAAAAGTAGATACACCTCAGGTTAAGGATCACTACTTCTCATTGAACTACTTCTCATTGACACAGGACCTGGAGTTAAGGAAGCCATTTCCACAAAAGGTACTAGATGAGTATTTCTCTTACATCTTTCTTTAAAGAGCAACCAGCAATTATGATATCCTGCAGAAGACAAATTAAAATATGATGAAAGTAACAATCATTTCAAATATTATGTAACTGATACCATTGTAGATTTGTGGCAGGTAATACACAAGTGGTTAAGCTTATGGTCTCCAAAACCAAACTTCTTTTGACAAATGGAGAAACTGAGACGAGACGTGCATAAATTAAGCTCCCTATAAAAGTTCATGCATTTACTAAGCACAAAAGGCAGAACTGGAATCCCATCAATACTAACTGCGACTTTTGTTAAAGAATGGTTGCAATATTTAATAAGTCATGGAAAGTCCTTAGCAGAGTGTCTAGTTATTGATATTTACCAAAACTTTTCTCAGATAAGATATTGTCCATGGTAGTAGTTAAAGGAATAAAATAATAAAGATGAAGATAAATAACAAGTGATGAAAATCTATTCCCTAGATTAATCATCCTCCTAAATTTAGAAAACAAGATCTTCAATGTAAGGATATGATTGCTGTATTTCCCTGCATGGTTACAAATATAGGAAATAATTTTTACTTAACTGGAAAGGTAGGTTCTACAATGAAATATCCTAAAACCTATCAGATCATTGACAATAGCTGTGTAACCTTGACATATCACACAGTCCCTCTGGGTTCAATAAGAACATGTGGATAAAAGGTTAAAATGAGTTAACATGTCTGGGTGTACCAAAGAGTCTGGAAAAAGTAAGTTTTCAATTAATGTCTCATATTGCTGTTATTATTTTAAAGAACTTCTTAGTACTGAATAAAAATACTTAAAATCCAAAGATGAAGTAGAACCATCACCAATGCTATAATATGTACTCATACAAGTATACAGAAAACATAGAAAAGTTGCTTCTGCCGGATATTGGTGGCACATGCCTTTAATCCCAGCACTCAGGAGGCAGAGGCAGGCAGATCTCTGTGAATTCGAGGCCAATCTGGTCTACAGAGCAAGCTCCAGGGGGAAGCCTCCAAAGTAATACAGAGAAGCTCTGTCTCGAAACCCCTCCCCCCAAAAAAAGAAAAACAAAAAAGAAATTACTTCAACACTGTGAAAAACACATGTTTCTAAAGTCACTTTGTTTTTACCCTTTCCAAACTATAGGTAGAAGAAAATACAGTAACTCCAGGCTGGTGTGACAATTTAGTAAGAAAGATACCATACACACACACGCACACACACAAGGACTTGAGTTCAGATCTCCAACACTCATGTTAAAATTTAATTAATTAATTAATTAATAAGCCAGATGTTTTGCATCTGTAATCCCAGCACAGGAAATGGGGAGACAGATCAACCAGCCTCTGTAGAATTGCTGTGCTACAGGTTAAATGAGAGATATGTCTCAGAAGAATAAGAAGAATAAGGTGGAGAGTGGGGAATTGAAGAAGACACTTGATATCAGCCTCTGGACTCCACATAAATACATAAATACACACACACACACACCACAAGAAAGTGAAGGAGAGAGAGAAAGATGGGGAGAGAGAAAGGGCAATGATCCTTACACGCTTGCAGAGACTATGGCCATAGAGGGAAAACACCCTAAAAGATGCAGACAACATTGGGAGAGGATGAACTGCAAAAACAGTGTAAGATGAACAGTGAGTGGTGCATTGAGCACCACTCCCAGGAAGACTTTCTTCCAAGTTCTTTGGGCATATGCTGCTATTCTCATCCTACAAATCATGTTAGACATGATCTTTCCAGAGAGAATATGCTTGACCCCTCTGTTTGGAAAAACACTCTCTTTTTAATTTGCAACCATCCTGATTATCATCCTCATGCAAATAACAATATGTAATTATTTCATTTGTTTGTCTTTTTTCTTCTTCTACCAGAACAAAAACTCAATTAAGAGAAAGATTTCCCTACATTGTGTCAACCGTTCATTTACTAGCCTAATTCAGTATTTGGAACATACTGGACATAATAAATATTTGTTTACTAGATTAATAAAGAATGGAAAGACTTTATATTCCATTCTCAATTGCCTTATTAAGGAAAAGATTCAATGAGTTAGCCTGAATTGATTAAAAAAATACAAGTCTTGTACATTTCTCTTTAGCTGGTATGAGCTGTTTGGAGAGAATTGCCACATCCCAAGAACCTGGTTGAGTAGGGGCATAGAAGAGGATGAAGAGTGAGAAGCTCCTATGAGAGATAACAGGGAACCCCCAGGGATAGTGTGAACATTCAGGGAAAACAGAAATCCACCGGCCTTGGGTAGCCAAAGCTATATAATGCTGAAATCAGCTAAGTACCCTACGATCCTACTTCCTCTACATTGCTGACAGGTGTATAAACTAGAAATCTCACTAAGGTCCTCTTTGATCTCTGAAGCTGCTCTGAACATTCTAATAAATGCCCGGGTCACACAGGTCACAGCAGAACCATGGGGGTGAACTTCCTCTGTGAGGCTCATTCATAGCTTCATTCATGACTAGAGCAGAATACCAGATGAGCTGAGTGACAGACTTGTAATTCAAAGAACTTGGCACCTTCCCCTCCTCCATGGTTCTGGATGTCATTGTATGTGTTTTTCTGTCTGTGAAACACATCTTTATCTTTCACATTCATCCCAGCTCTTCCGGTGCAGAATGGAATTCTGTATAAACACATCTGTCCTAATGCAAGGCTTATAGATATATTCACTCTCCTTTCTTCATTCTTGTCTTCTATATATTGATTTAGATATCTATATGTAAATATATTGCATATATCACTTTATATGTATATATATTAATTGTATATATAGTAGAATTAGCTATTTACAGAGAATAAGCACAACTCCTCCAAAATAGCACCATTAATAACTCATGCCCAGGAACAGCAATATTATCCTGAGTCACAACATGATCTTTGCCATTGACTGCCTACCTGTGGTGCCTGCCCTGGATTGTCAACCAGATGGAATTCAGAATGACTGTGGAACAAACACTGGCTTTGATTGCACAGGAGAATCTAGATGAGTTGATGTGTGAGAATCCACCTTAAATATGGTTAACACCTTCACATGTGATGGGGTCTTAGACTGGAGGAAATGGAGAAAGCAAGGTGGGATGAGCATTTGTCTTACTCTGCTCTTTGACTGCTTGAGCAGTGTGACCAGATGCCTCATGCTCCTGCAGCCTTCTAAAAAAAGAAACCGTATAAAGCATTATCTTGTGGACATGAAAGAAGTGTTTGGGTGTGAATATTGTTGTCCTTAAAGCACTGTACACATGTCTATTACTTTTTAACTTTGTAACCGCAAGTAGCTGCCAGCTGACATAAGTGCTGTGAGAGCTGGGCGTGTATGGTTCGATATTTGGTTAAGCCTGCAAAAAAATGCAGAACTCTATGTCTAGAATAAGGTTATGCAGGGGGTGAGAAAGTGTATTTGGGTAAGCCTAAAGAGGAACAATGGGGGCTTTCATAATAATTAGGATATGTTTCTTAAAAGTAAAAAATGGGAGCCATTAATAAAACTGTTCATGTAATCCAGGTAGAATAAAAACTCTGTTGAGGTATAAAGACAGTGCAAGATATTCAGAGTGACTTAAGTGCAATCTACTTGGTGGTCAGAAATTTTCCTTGCACTAATGCACCTTCACTGTCTCAGGACCTGAACCCAGGCAAAGGCTGTACCTCAGCACATATACATATATTATTGCATACATGTTTTATAATATATATATATGCTTGTATATATGGAGAAAGAGAATCTTCTCAGTCTCTATAATTTTACTTGCATGTATGTTTCCACGGCTGACTATTTGATATTTATAACCAATTTACGTACTCTTCCTTAGGGAAGACTATTTCTCCAGCTTTCAGATTTCCTTAGTATCCTATAGGTCTTTGCCTGTGGTTGGGGTCTCCTGAGCTTTCACCCATCTACATTAGCATGTCTATTTGGAGCTATTCTTATTCTGGTCTGTTGTGTTGAAACATCCTTACATTTTGGCGATAATGTCAATTTTGTCATGGTGAATAATCTTTGTGATGAATACCTGTATTTTATGAGTATTTTTGAATCAATATTCATCAAGCTTATTAGCCTGTAGTTTTCTGCTTTTTATCATTTTTTATTTTAATTTTAAATAGCTTGTTTTACATGTCAATCCCAGTTCCCTCTCCCTCCCCTCCTCCCACACTCCCCTTTCCCCCCTCCCTCCCACCCTATTGCCAAATCCTTCCACATAGGGGATATCTAGAGTCTGTCATTTTACTCTTGGTAGGGTCAAGGCACTCCCCTAAGAGTCCAGGCTGAGAGAGCATCTCTCTCTGTGCTATAGGCACATGTGTCCTACGGATCATCTGGGTAATTTTCATTGGCAGGTATTTCCATAGGAATGACAGAGTTTTGTGAGGAGATACTTCCTTGATCATATTTTTATATTTTTATGATGTGATCTGGGAGAGTGATCTTACATGGACAGAGCAGGTTGGGGCAGAAAAGAGGCTGTGTGAGTCAAGTTCAACCTAGAGGGTGAGTATGGCTTAGGTGTGATGATGTTAGGTGAACATGGGGGACTGAGCAGGTATGCAGGAAAACTTGAAGAAAATGAGTGCATGTGTGGATGTGTGTTGGACCCTTCCCCCATAGGGATCTGATGACCAGCTTGTGACTAGGAGCTTATCTATCAAATACTTCTTGTCCCCTCCTTCCAATATTGCCTGAATGCAAGTTCCTGTTATCTGCCCATTCTTATTGCCAGAGGGCCCTGGGAATGTGAACTTTTGACCTTGGTAGTTTTCCACCATGCCTACTAACTGGTATATAATGCTGCCCTATTGTTGCGATAAATGGCATTCTCCTTGCAAAAATGACCCTCTGTCTTTTGTGTTTATTTCAATCCTCAGGCCCTCACCTGAATCCTTGGGTGTTGTATTTCCAAATAATAACTGAAATATGTCAATGTGAAAATTGGACAAAGATACACACTCAGACTGAATATGATCTTTATATTTGATGGCACATGTTCTATGACACTATCACAAACAAATGCTCAACTATTACTCCTATGGAAAGCTAGGTTCCTATGAGCTTTTCTTCAGATTGTTTTTAACAACTGGTCACCCCACAACCTGGTTTTATTCATATTCCTGTTTAAAATGCCCAGGTTGTGCATCACCGACTCATTCATACTGAGTACACGACCCACAGCAGGGCAGTAGGACTGAAGACTGCCCTGTGAGGCACATGACCGCTTTCTCGTGAAACCTCAGCATTATGATTCATTACTTCACTACTACAACATTTAGACTGAGGGTCATTTGAAACAGTAAAGTCACCTGACACCCTCACAAATCTGTAAAATGTGTGGCACTAGATAGATCACAGAAAAAGGCCTTTGTTTACAGCATAAGATCTGAAATAGGTATCAGCCTCCACCAGGAATGCACACATTTTATGATACAAATTTTTCTGCTGATTTGTATCTATGCAATTCCATGAATATATATGTATGTGAATACATTCATATCCAATGGCTAAAAAAAAACACCTCTGCCATTGGACTGGGGATTACAAATACATTTTAGTGTGTAGATGAATTCACAAATACAAATTCATGAATAATGAAGATTGAATGTGCGTGTTTCTATAATATATGAATTGTATGCAGCGTTAAAAATCATCCACAGAAATGAAATCTGCCGGGTCTATGCTTACTTTGTATCCTATTTGTCTATCACATAAAAGAAGCTTGGAAGTGTGATTGAAGTGATTAAAATAAAGAAAAGAATAGAAATCTACATGTTTTTATCTTTAATCATGGTCTTTGAAATCTTGGCTGGAGGCTTTTTCAGTGAAATCTGGTTTCTACTGCTTCATGTTCTACTAAAATTTAAAAGACTGTCACAGTGTCTGATGTCCTTGGCAAAAATATAGAAAACTAAAGAAATATGATATCAGGCTCACCAGCCATTCTAAGAGATAAAAATCATTAATATTTGGATACCCCTCTTCCCCGCTCTTCTTAATGCAATTTATATACAGGTGTGTAAACCTCTTTAAAACTAAAGCTGAAATTATAGCCTTTCCTTTCTGCTTTCATTATTTCTATGAGCGTGATTTCAGCATCTCTCTCATTGTGTTTCAAGTTGTGCTTCCCACTGCTCTGCTTACCCTCCTGAAAATGCACTGAAGGCCAAGTCCGTAGCTGCCTTAGCTGAATAAATAAATGCATATGAGGGCCTCTACTGGGCAGACTAAGATTACTGCTTGATTTTTTTTCTCTCTGTAAGAGATTCTCACTTAGCTAAAGAATCACTTCCAAAAACACAAGGAAGCTCACACTAACACAGATTACAACCTATATTATAATTGACCTTTGAGTAAGTGTGTACATTTCATAGCAATTGAGCTCAATCAAATGTCCCAGGAAATATGCATACAACTTCAACAGCAGAATTAAAGTTTTAAGATGTACATTTTTGTAACTCTTCAGAAGCCTGAAATTTGAAACTCCAAGTTCAATCTGTCCTGACATCATTGTTTCTCAGTACAATGAGAGCTAATGTGGACATTTCTGTCTTTGTGAATGACAAAAGGCAATTCTGGATGGAAGAAAGAAGCAATTTCCACCCTTTTGTTCTCTTAGGTGTTGCATGATTATCTCACAACAAGCAAATACTAAGCAAACTTAATCACCTAAATATGTACATGTAATTCTATCATGATAGAATTCTCAGAAAGACTCAACTATACCAAAAATGTCCAATTTTTCTGTTCCATTATTTTGTTCTTTGCCCTAAGAAAAACTACATAGTCCACAAGCCAAATACAGTTACAAACAATTATGTAGAAAAAATTAAGTGAATTACATCCATTTCTTAAAATATCATAAAATACATTGAATTTGTTATGCAAAAAGAATTAGTTAACCAACTCATAAAGAAGTACCATGAAAAGAAAATCTAAGTGTTAGACATGTACTAGAGTTCTTAAATTACCATATAGTCATTAGTTAATTGTTAAAATAAACCTAAATTTAGATTTTTAAACCCAAAATGTAGCCCAAAGTTCATCACTAAAATGAATTGAAGTTAACACAAATGTTTTTAGCTTTGAATTAAAGCAAACATTATTTTCACTCACTGAACAAAAAATCCTATCGCTTTTCCACTTGACAGGACTTCCTCTTACTGTGAATAAGCCCCAGAACTGGATCAACAGAATGAGCTTCCAATCAACCTGATAACCCATGGGTTGGCAAACCAGGAAGGAAGGCGTTGAGCTCCTTTCTGCAGCCGTCTCCTTCCTCTGGAGCCGCGTTCACATCATGGGCTCCTCGCAGCTGTTGAAACCACATATCTGCTCCTTGCCGTGGGCTATCACCACACAGAAGGGATGGTTGTGAAGCCACCGCTTCTCAGATAATCAACACAGCAAGGGGTGGGGGGAGTGGGAGCTGGGAAGAAGAGAGGGGGAAAAGAGGAAGAGAGAGTAGGTCATGGGGGAACAGGAAGGTAGAGTGGGGGGGCTAGAATAGGGGGAAGAAGGAATCATAGGTTAGAAGACTGATTAGGCACCAGAGTGACCTCTAGTGATCTAAAAGGATGACACCAATTGGCAAGCTAAGCAATAGTGGAGAAACCACCTCGAATGACCATTCCTGATAATGAAATTGAAGTCTATAACCATCCGGCAGCCTTCATCCAGTGACTGATGGAAGCAGAGGCAAACACCCACAATTAAGCACTGAACTGAACCCAAGGAACCCAGTGACAGAGAGAGAGGAATGATGAGCAAATTGGCAAAGAATGGGCTGGCAAAACCAGCAGAGGCAGCTGATCTGAACAGGGGAGAGTGCCTGGACCCCAGACCGACAGCTGGGAGGCCAGCATGGGACTGATCTGGACCTCCCCCTGGAATGTGAGTGTCAGTGAGAAGGCCTGGGCAACCTATGTGGCCCTGGGCAGTGGATCAGTTTTTATCCCTGGCATACAAACAGACATCGTGTGTCCATAACAAAAAGAGGGATGCTCTCTCAGCCTGGACTCTTAGGGGAGTGCCTGGACCCTACCCTGAGTGAAATGACAGACTCTAGATATCCCCTATGTGGAAGGAATTGGCAATAAGGTGGGAGGCTGAAGGAGATGGGGAGTGGGGGAGGAGGGGAGGGAGAGGGAACTGGGATTGACATGTAAAACAAGCTATTTAAAATTAAAATAAAAAATTAAAATAAATAAATAAAATCTATAGCAGAGATTTCCCCACTTTTCTATAGCCTGACTACCTTCAATCCCCACCAATGTATGTGGTAAATGCCTTATTTATCATTTCCTTTTGTTCTGTAACTATCAAAAGTTCACAAAACCAAGGAGAGGAGGCTGGGAGTCCAGGGAAGCAGCTGTTCCTCGGGCAGCATCAGGTAAACAGGCCGGCTTCCCGGCCTGTGCTCCAGTGCCTGCAGATCGCCTGGGACCTGCACAGAGCTCCCAATCCCGGCGGGAGCCAAGCACCCCAGACTCCAGATCTTCGCTCCCACCAACGAGACCAGGAAAGGAGAGGAGGCTGGGAGTCCAGGGAAGCAGATGCTCCTCGGGTAGCATCAGGTAAACAGGCCGGCTTCCCGGCCTGTGCTCCAGTGCCTGCAGATCACCTGGGACCTGCACAGAGCTCCCAATCCCGGCGGGAGCCAAGCACCCAGACCCCAAGTCTTCTCTCCCACCAACGAGACCAGGAAACCAGAGGACCCAGGGAGACCAGGGGAGTAGCTGTTCTGGATCAAGTACAACAGGACCCAGCATAGGGTCCAGGGGACCAGGTAAGAGGATAAGCGCCCCAGATTCCTGCTCTTCTTCTCCACCCACGGGACCAGCATTCGGACAAGGAATAAAAGAACCACCAGATTATTGGATTTGCTAGCACCCACCAAAAGGGAACTCTGGTCCCCAGACCAGTAAGGGGCTCTTTCTGCACCCACTAGAAGAAGAGATGGGAAAGAGACAATACAAAAACACAGTCAGCAACCGAAAAACAAACATGACACCGCCAGATTCTAGAGACTCCACACCAGCAAGACCCCAACATTCCAATGCGGACAAAGCAGATGAGAACGACCTTAAAAGCACTTTCATGAAAATGATAGAGGCCCTAAAAGAGGATATTGGAAAATCCCTCAAAGAAATGGAAGAAAAAACAAAACAAAAAAGGCAGGAAATGGAAGAAGAAACAAAGCAAAAAATGCAAGAAATGGTAGAAAAAACAAAGCAAAAAATGAAAAAAATGGAAGAAGAAACAAACCAAAAAAGGCAGGAAATGGAAGAAGAAACAAAGCACAAAATGCAAGAAATGGAAAAAAAGCAAACCAAAAAATGCAAGAAATGGAAGAAAGAACAAACCAAAAAATTCATAAAAGGCAACAAATGGACGAACAGATAAACAGAAAATTGCAAGAAGCAATGCAAACACTGCAAGGGTTGAAAACTGAAATAGAGTCATTAAAAAACACACAATCTGAAGAAAGGCAGAAAATAGAAAAGCTGGACAAACAGTCAGGCACTACCAACACAAGCATTACCAACAAAATAGAAGAGATGGAAGAGAGAATCTCAAGTGTTGAAGATACGCTAGGAGAAATGGATTTATCAACCAAAGAAAACCTTAAATCCAACAAATCCTTAACACAAAATATCCAGGAAATATGGGACACCATGAAAAGACCAAACCTAAGAATAATAGGTATAGAAGAAGGAGAAGAAATCCACCTCAAAGGGGCAGAAGGCATATTCAACAAAATCATAGAAGAAAACTTCCCCAACCTTAAGAAAGACATGCCAATGAAGGTACAAGAAGCCTACAGAACACCAAATAGAGTGGACCACAAAAAAATCCCCTCGCCACATAATAATCAAGACCCCAAACATACAGAATAAAGAAAGAATATTAAGAGCAGCTAAGGAAAAAGGTCAAGTAACATATAAAGGCAGACCTATCAGAATTACACCTGATTTCTCCATGGAAACGCTGAAAGCCAGAAGGTCCTGGATAGATATTCTACCTACACTAAGAGACCACGGATGCCAGCCCAGACTACTATACCCGGCAAAGCTCTCAATCACTATAGACGGAGAAAACAAGATATTCCATGACAAAACTAGATTCAAGCAATATGTGTCCACTAACCCAGCCCTACAGAAAATTTTGGAAGGAAAACTCCAACCCAAGGAAGCTAACTACAACCAGAAAAACATAAGCATTAGAGAATCCCTCTCTACCAACAGCCAAAAGAACAAAGGGGTGAAATCCCACACATAATTCCACCAACAACAACCATCGCAAATCGAAGAAGGATGAGCAATCATTGGTCATTAATATCCCTCAATGTTAATGGCCTTAACTCACTCATAAAAAGACACAGACTGGCAGATTGGATTCGAAGACAGAACCCTTCCTTCTGCTGCATACAAGAAACACACCTCACCCTTAAAGACAGACATTACCTGAGAGTTAAAGGTTGGGAAAAAATTTTTCAATCGAATGGACCCAAGAAACAAGCCGGGGTAGCAATCCTAATATCTAACAAACTAGACTTTAAAATAAAATCAATCAAAAGAGATGAAGGAGGTCATTACATACTCATCACAGGTGAAACCCACCAAGATGAAGTGTCTATCCTGAACATCTATGCCCCAAATACAAAGGCATCCACATTCGTTAAAGAAACATTATTAGAACTTAAATCTCATCTAAAGCCCCACACAGTTATAGTGGGAGATTTCAACACACCACTCTCACCACTAGACAGGAATACCAAACAGAAACTCAACAAAGAAGCAAAAGGGCTAATAGAAGTAATGACCCAACTGGGATTAACAGATATCTATAGAACATTTCATCCACATAAAAAAGAATATACCTTCTTCTCACCACCACATGGAACCTTCTCAAAAATCGACCACATACTTGGCAACATATCAAACCTCAGCAGCTACAAAAAAATTGGAATAACTCCATGCATCTTATCAGACCACCATGCTTTAAAATTAGAATTCAACAACAACACAAATTGCAGAAAACCTACAAACTCATGGAAATTGAATAATGCTCAACTGCACCATCCCTGGGTCAAAGAGGAAATAAAAAAAGAAATTAAAGACTTCCTCGAATTCAATGAGAATGAAGACACAACATACCCAAACCTATGGGACACTTTGAAAGCAGTGCTACGGGGGAAGTTCATAGCGCTAAGTGCTCACATGAAGAAACAGGAGAACAGTTATACCAGAGAATTAACATCACAGCTGAAAGCTCTAGAACACAAAGAAGCACACTCCCCCAGGAGGAGTAGACGCCAGGAAATAATCAAATTGAGGGCTGAAATCAATAAAGTAGAAACCAGGAAAACAATACAAAGAATCAATGCAACGAAGAGTTGGTTCTTTGAGAAAATCAACAAGATAGACAAACCTTTGTCCAAACTTACCAAACAGCAGAGAGTGAACACGCAAATTAACAAAATTAGAAATGAAAAGGGGGACATAACAACAGGAAACTGGATTCTCTGAGGAAATCCAGAGAATCATTAGGTCATACGTTGAAAACCTGTACTCCACAAAATTCGAAAATTTAAAAGAAATGGATGACTTCCTGGACAGCTATCAATTGCCAAAACTAAATCAAGAACAGATAAGCAATTTAAATAGACCTATAACCCCTATGGAAATAGAAGCTGTCATCAAAAGTCTCCCAACCAAAAGAAGCCCAGGTCCAGATGGCCTCACTGCAGAATTCTACCAGAAATTCAAAGAACAGCTTATACCAATTCTTCTCAAAGTGTTCCACACAATAGAAGCAGAAGGGTCTTTGCCAAACTCTTTCTATGAGGCTTCAATAACCTTGATCCCAAAGCCACACAAAGATACAACTAAGAAAGAGAACTTCAGACCAATATCCCTCATGAACATTGATGCAAAAATACTCAATAAAATACTGGCAAATCGGATCCAAGAACACATCAAAACAATCATTCACCACGATCAAGTAGGTTTCATCCCAGGGATGCAGGGATGGTTCAACATACGAAAATCCATCAACGTAATCCACCATATAAACAAGCTGAAAAACAAAAATCACATGATCATCTCACTAGATGCTGAAAAAGCCTTTGACAAAATCCAACACCCCTTCATGATAAAGGTCTTGGAGAGATCTGGGATAACAGGGACATACTTAAACATAATAAAAGCTATATACAGTAAACCAACAGACAACATCAAACTAAATGGACAGAAACTCAACGCAATTCCTCTAAAATCAGGAACAAAACAAGGCTGTCCACTCTCTCCATACCTTTTCAACATGGTACTTGAAGTTCTAGCTATTGCCATATGACAACAAAGGGGGATCAAGGGGATATAAATTGGGAAGGAAGAGGTCAAACTTTCACTGTTTGGAGACGATATGATAGTTTACATCAATGACCCAAAGAACTCTACCAGGGAACTCTTACAGCTGATTAACACCTTCAGCAAAGTGGCAGGCTACAAGATCAACTCAAGAAAATCAGTAGCCCTACTATATACAGATGATAAAAGGGCTGAAAGAGAAATCAGAGAAACATCACCCTTTACAATTGCCACGAACAACATAAAATACCTTGGGGTAACGCTAACCAAACAAGTGAAAGACCTGTATCGTAAGAACTTTGAATCTTTAAAGAAAGAAATTAAAGAAGTCCTCAGAAAATGGAAAGATCTCCCATGCTCTTGGATAGGTAGGATCAATGTAGTAAAAATGGCAATCCTGCCAAAAGCAATCTACAGATTCAATGCAATCCCCATTAAAATCCCAGCACAATTCTTCACAGACCTTGAAACAACAATAATCAATTTTGTATGGAAAAACAAAAGACCCAGGATAGCCAAAACAACCCTGTTCGACAAGGCAACGTCCGGAGGCATCACCATCCCTGACCTCAAGCTCTATTATAGAGCTATAGTCCTGAAAACAGCTTGGTATTGGCACAAAAATAGACTGGTAGACCAATGGAATCGAATTGAAAATCCGGGTATTAACCCACACACGTACGAACATCTGATCTTTGACAAAGGAGCTAAAAATATACAATGGAATAAAGAAAGCATCTTCAACAAATGGTGCTGGCATAATTGGAGACTGACATGTAGAAGAATGCAGATCGATCCATGTTTATCGCCATGCACAAAACTTAAGTCCAAATGGATCAAAGACCTCAACATAAATCCAGCCACACTGAACCTCTTAGAAGAGAAAGTGGGTGGTACCCTTGAACGAATTGGTACAGGAGACAGCTTCCTGAACATAACACCAGTAGCACAGACAGTGAGATCAACAATTAATAAATGGGACCTACTGAAACTGAGAAGCTTCTGTAAAGCAAAGGACACAGTCAGCAAGACAAAAAGGCAGCCCACAGAATGGGAAAATATATTCACTAATCCCACATCTGACAGACGGTTGATCTCCAAAATTTACAAAGAACTCAAGAAGCAAGTCTCCAAAACACCAAAGGACCCTATTAAAAAGTGGGCTGCAGAACTAAATAGAGAGTTTTCAATAGAGGAGTCTAAAATGGCTGAGAAGCACTTGAGAAAGTGCTCAACATCCTTAGCCATCCGGGAAATGCAAATCAAAACAACTCTCAGATACCATCTCACTCCTGTCAGAATGGCTAAAATCAAAAACACCAATGACAATTTATGCTGGAGAGGATGTGGTGAAAGGGGGACACTCCTCCATTGCTGGTGGGAGTGCCAACTGGTTCAGCCACTTTGGAAATCAGTATGGAGATTCCTCAGAAAAATGGGAATAAACCTACCACAAGACCCAGCAACTCCACTCTTAGGCATATATCCAAAAGATGCCCATTCATACAACAAAGATGTCTGTCCCACTATGTTCATAGCAGCTTTATTTGTAATTGCCAGAACTTGGAAGCAACCTAGATGTCCCTCACCTGAAGAGTGGATAGAGAAAATGTGGTACATCTACACAATGGAGTACTATTCAGCAGAAAAAAATAATGGAATCATGAGATTCGCAGGCAAATGGATGACACTAGAAGAAACCATCCTGAGTGAGGTAACCCAGTCACAAAAAGAGAAACATGGCATGTACTCTCTCATATATGGATTTTAGACATAGATCTGGGGAGTGCCAGCCTACAATCCTATGGCCAGAGAGTCTGGGAAACAGAAACTTTATTTAGTGGCTGATCGAAGAAGAGGCAGACTCCCTTAGTTAAGTACTGAGCTGAACTCAAGAAAGCCAGTAACAGAGAGGGAGGACTGATGATCAAAGAGATTAGGACTGGGCTGGTTTAACCCCCAGAAACAGCTGACCAGACAAAGGTTAACTCTTGAATCCCAGGCATCAGCCTGGGAATCCAGCATGGGACTGATCAAGCCCCCCTGAATCTGGGTGTCAGTGAGGAGGCCTAGGGAATCTATTGAGCCTTGGGCAGCAGATCAGTACCCATCCCAAGCATACACACGGACTTTGGACTCCCATAGAACAATGTGAGGTGCACTCTCACCCCGAACTCTTGGGGAAGGGTCTAGGCCCTGCCCTATATGAAATGACAGACTATGCACACCCCCATGGAGGGCCTCACCCTCCCTGGGGAAATGAGGGGATAACGGGGGGGGGGGAGGGTTCGGGAGGAAGGGAGGGAATGGGAGAGGGACCTGGAACTGACTTGTGAAGAAATCTTGTTTCTTATCTAAATTTAAACTGGAAAATAAAATTTAAAAAAATCAAAAAAAAAAGTTCACAAAACCAATGTGTTACAATTGAAGTAACTTGGATCCGTGTTCACAGGCCATAGTCACTCATATAAGTGACTTAAAAAATTCCTTTCTATTCCCTTTGAGATGAAAGGTGTGTTTTGCATCAACATAAGCCAATTAGGTAGTCCTGAGGCCAATATAATCCAAATATTGTTCTATGCCTCCTATTCTCAGCCTCAAAGTCAAACTTACCTTTCTTCATACACATTCACCAAAAGGACATTGAGTATAATAAACTACCAGATCTATATCTGAAACAGAGGAATTACTTTCTTGATTGGGATGTTGATGGAGCTGAAAGTGAAGAGGTGGGAATATCAAAACATGGCTCATGTAGAACATTCCTGAAGTGTCACAAATTTTTTTTCCTATGACTATAGCTATTAAATTGAATTGTCATACAGTGGGCCAGAAACCCAGCTCCACACTGCCATCTACAGCAGCCTGGGTTCTTTCAAGTGACTTCATGAAGGTGAACCTGGAATTCTTGATTTCACTACAAGACATTCAAAGGAGTCATATGGGAACCTAATATAATAGAAGCTTCCAAAAATATATGCGTGTATGAACGCATTGTAATCAAATCACGAGGGAGACAAGAGTTTCAACTGGACATCTCCCATCACCAAATGAAGCTTCCAACACTGGAAATGGGTTACATATAATCAAATTGTTGGCCACAGGTGTTACACAGGAGCCCCCCACACACAAAGACCTCAGGTCCAAGGATACTGGTTGTTCTACACAAACTGACAATTAAAACCCTGTTTCTGAAGACAATGCCTACACAACTCATTGAACTGGAATAAGGCAAGCTGGTGCCTATGTAAAGGCTTCCACTATTGATAAGTGTTCATGGTACTGAAAGTAACTCTATAGACTAAGAAAAAGAGAAAGGTAAACACCAGCCTATCTTCCAACCCTTAAATCTTCAATGGTGGCCTGCCCACAAGATACACTGTTGCAATAGTGGCCCAAAGTTTGTAGGAGTACCCAGTCAAGATCTGATTTGTTCTGCTAAAAGAACATTCCTATAAAATGACTCCTAAAGACACTCTGCCTTATTCATAGATAAGTGCCTTGCTCAACCATCATCAGAGAGGCTTCTTCCTGCAGTAGAAGGAGGCAAATACAGAGACCCACAGCCAGACAGTATGCAGAGACTGAGAGACTTTGGAACACTCAGGGCCCTAATGGGATTTAGCCCTGAATAGACATTCAGAAACCTAAATAGAATGTCTCTATCACAGCCTTCATCTTAAAGATCAGGGAACTCTCTACTGAAGAGGAAGCAGAAAGAGTGTAAAATCCAGAGAGAATGGAGAACGCCAAAGAAACAAGACCCTCTCAACACAACAGGACTGAGGCATATATGAACTTAGAGACTATGAGAGCATGCATAGAGCCTGCACAGATATGCACTAGACAGGTTCCCAGGTTCCTAAAGCTGAGAGAAGTAGACATGTGCTTTCTTCCCTAGCCCAAAGCAACCTCCAGTTGACAACCACTTGCAATAAAAAATTAGTTTTCTTCAAGGGAGTCTCACTGGGGAAGCAAACTGCTCTAAAGGGTAGGCCCCATGTGCAGCAGTAGATGGCCAACACAAAATGAACTCAATGGCATGTTTGAAGGCTCTTTGTATAGCAGGGCCCTTTCTTTTAAACTTTCAGGTTCTTTGTGTATATATTTTGGCTTCCAATTTGGGTTTTTATGGGATTTCTGTGTGTGCAGATGTGTGTGTGTGTGTCTATGCGATTCTGGTGCTTTTTCTTTGGCTCTTTTTCTTCATTTAGTGTGTTTAGTCATATTCCAATTTGTTCGTTTTTTGCTTTACCTTATTTTATTATTCCTTAGATGCCTATTTGTTTTTCCAAGAAGAGAGGCAAAAGGATGCGGATCTGGAGGGGACTGGAAGTATTGAGGAACTGGAAGGAGTTGGTAGAGGAAACACTATAATCTGATGTATTCTATTGTTGGGGAAGTCCTGTTATTTGCCTGTTATTTGTCAATAAAGACTGTCTGGCCAATAGGAATCTAGATAGGTGGGACTAGGAGTCCAGGAGGATTCTGGGAAGGAGAAACACAGGAGAGTTCGAGATGTAACCGCATGGGGTAGGAAGTCCGGAACTATTCTCCGGTAAGAAACATACTTAGATTAACAATTATGGGGTAATTACTTAAGTCAGAGCTAGCCAGTAAGAAACAAGCAAGGCCAACAGCTTCATAATGAATATAGCCTCCTGTGTGTTTATTTGGGACTGATGCGGATCTGGAACCAGGCGGGCGAGAAGGCTCCTCTCAAGGAAAGCTTCTCTTAACATTCTATGAAAAAAAATCTATTGTCAACAAAATAAAATGAAACAAACAAAAGGGAACTTCAACAAGTCAGGGTGAGGCAGAGTTGGAGTTACCAAGAAGAGATTGTGACAAGAATCTAAGCACAGGCCTTACCAGTAGAAGGAATGAGGCACTCTGGAGACAGAGACAGTGTGGGCATGGTCTCCTGAAAGGAAAGACAGTAAAATGTATATGTCTTATTAGTAGCTAATTTTGGTGGCTCTCAAGTTATACCTCAAAGGATTGCTCACAAGCTTGTTTTTTCCATGAAGATTATAGGGTAGTTGCTGAGGTGCCCTGGACAGGATTACAATCTGATACCTTAAAGTCATGGGTCACAAGATCTCCACAAGGGAGCTAAGACATGTCTTCTACTGTAAATGGGTTTCCTATGAGAGTTCTAGAAAATTACAGGTTTGTAGTTGGGAAAGGAAAAATATCAAATATGCTTAAGACTTAAGTGTGGTCCATTGTTACTTTAACATTTTTATTTGAAATACTTTCTTATGAAAGGACATTGTCTCTGTAGGCAACTTTAAAGTAAGTGTTATTAATTATGCTGGATTCTTGACTCTCAGCTGGTGAGGGGCTTCAGCCAGACTCTGGAAGAGAAAGCTTCTTTCTCTTCCCATTTTCTGCAATTGCCCCTGTCTTTCTAACCTACTTCATCATATCGACTGGTAAAAACGCAACAAAATATTTGAAATCAGAATCTTTAGCATGTTGGGTTATATGCGAAGCAGGGCTATTGGGTAATTATGAATAATTAATCAAAGTAGTCATAGGTAGCATAGCAGTAGGCTGGTGACAGAAACTATCAATGTGAAAATGGCTGGAGATTACAGTCATTGATTTCTTATTGTTTAGGATTCTCTAGGGTTCTACTACATATTAATTCTCCTTCAGGTGGAAACCAAAGATTTCTCTCTCATTCTGTATGTATACTGTTTATTCAATTAACTATTTCATTTACCTTACAGAAGCTTTTTAACTCCAGAAGGTTCCATTTGTCAACTATTGCCAGTATTTTCTGAGTGAGTGGACCAACATTAGTAAAGGTCTTGCTTATATCTCAACCTTGAAATATATTCTCCAACTTACTTTATTCTCTAACAGTTCAGAGTCACATCTTATAGCAATATCTTCAATTACATGGAGTTAATTTTTGTGCAGGGTGAAAGTCAAATGGGAAAGAAAACTTAACTCACGGCTATGGTAATAGGACAGAAAGACCCAAACTTATCCATCAAATAAAGGGAAGAAGGAGGATTTGTTATGTTAATCCTGAGGCAAAAACAGGCCACATGCATTTGCTAATTGGTTTTGCCTAAAAGGAAAACAGACTTCTGTGTGACATGATAACAAGTTACAACATGGAGCAAGGTGGACTTGAAAGGTAGGCTCCTAAGGAAACTGTCTCCATGGCCTTCCTTTAGGAAAACTGGGGGGGACAAGCCTACAAGAATCTTTTTTAAAAATTCTTTCTATAAGTATCCCTCAAAGAACGAACTTACAAATAGTGCACTCAATTAAATGATCTGGGAAGGAAAGTATGACTTTCATTAATCAAGGTAGGGACATTTAGGCTGCCTTGGCCTGGGTAGTAATCATGAGGGAGGGTTGCTTGCTATGTGTCTGCCATCTTTCTGTTTATTTCCATAGTGGGCAGGTCTAACAAACAAGTGGAGACAGACTCTGAAAGAGGCATTTCAAGTAAGAATGCAAACAATTTGAGACTCTCCAGTTTGTTACTACTGTCAAATGGGATTCATATCCTAAGAGCTTGATCCCCACTGTGAAACCCTGACCAGTGACTGAAGTGCTGGGCAGGGAGATGTTTCATATGGGTAATTGGGGGTTCCAGTTACTTCTTTAATGGACAGAAATTGTTGTAAAAGAACAAGATTGGTGGTTGAGAGATGGCTGAGTGGGTAAGAGCACTGGCTGTTCTTCCAGAGGACCCACGTTTGACTCCCAGCACCCACATGGCAGCTCAAACTGTCTGTAGCTCCAGTTTCCGTAGATCTGATACCTTCACACCAGAGCACATAAAATAAAGTTAAGTAAATTATCTTTAAAAAAAGAACAAGATTGACCCTTCCATGATTTATCTCTGCCACCTTCTCTCCTAAGATGATATTTCCCTTTTCTTCCCCAAGCTCACTAGTGTGGCTTCACACTCTGAGGCTCCAATAGATGTCAGCTACAAATACTCCTTTTCTTTACATATTATCCCCATAAATTTTGTTCTAGCAATGGAAAGTGAATTAATGTATTGGGCTTTTGTGAAGATCCTTAATCACTTAATTATTCAGCACATTGGCATTAAATTTAGATTAAATTCATAATGACATAGAAATATTCTTTCAAAGGCATCAAATGTTAATCATAGATACATAGAGCATGTCTTAAATAAGCCATGGAAATAGTTAACCAACATCTTTAAGCATTCTTTTCTAAACTGACCCATCTATTAAATGTCTCTTACTATGATAGGATGTTGATTTATGACAATATTTAGTGTGACATGTAAGCCCCATCTTATTATATTTCAGTTAAGAAAATCTTCAATTTTCTGAATTGTGTTGACTAGAAGTCTCCTGTGGAGACAGTCTTGTCAGTTGGTTTATTAGTTAATTAAATGTCACTTTATACCTTATTTTCTAAATTCCAGGCTTCCAAAAGAGCTCACTCTAAGATTCTCCTTGCTATCAGGTGTCTGCATAATTAATCTCATCTTAGAATGCTTGTTACCCAGTGCACAATAGAGCGGGACAATTAATTTGGACCACATGCAATTATGTTGAAAGGTCGCTGCTACCCATGATAAAACTCTGTTCAAAGTGTGCAGGGAGGCAGTACTGTGGCCATCCAGGGGACGTTTTAGGGGCAGAAAATCTCCAAGTGCAATTAAACGGGCTATAAAGTAATCACTTGCAATTTTTCATTTTTAAAACAGGAGACTTTTATTGGTGTGCAAAAGGAATACTTCTAAGACAAATCAACTTTGGGAGACTTACTTCCAGAGGTGACAAATTCCCACCCTAACACAGAGAGCATACTATTTGGCCTGAAATTTCCTGTGTGGATTTCAAGTTCCAAGATGCTTTCATGGAGTAATTGTTACCAAGTCCTCGACAGAGTTAATAAGAAAAATGCTGGCTTTATATATCCTGGGTAGTTTGAGTTATATAGCCATAAAAGATAAAGTTAGAAGTGTAGAAGTGTGGATTGTAAAGAATCCCCAGTATCCAAATGTTCATGAATTTCTAATCCTTCAACAATATTATGTTTGCCTGTTAAATGCAAATTTCTGAAGGAGATTTCACTCTGGAGGAAGCTACAAAGATACCTTTGTCACTATTAAAGATATGTGTGTATTTTACAATGCTGGGCGGGTTGATAAAATGCCATTGGTTTCCCTCATTTGGGGAAGATTTTTCAGATAAAAGAAAAAAAAACGGTAGAAGGATCCAAAGGAAGAAAAGCTGAAGAATGAGTAACAAAGCACTTTTATCTGTACTATTACAACACACAATAGGAAGAAATGTCTGTGTCATGAGCACTATGCTGCCTTTATTTATTCTAAGATAACAAAAAGACAATAAACATGGATTATGTATACAGGTATTGAGCAATCAAGCACATAGTAGCAAGTACCTAGCATGTGATTCAGTAGTGACCCTGTGGTTGAGGCAGAATCATTCAGTCCCTTTAGAATGGAAATACTGAGTCTACATGCACACCTGACAAAGGTTTGCACAGTGAATAGTTGGATATTGGTTTTAATCTTCATCCAATATTTGTAATAGCTCTACTACCCTGGGCAAGCTCCTTGAGCTTTGGGGGACCTGATTTGCACAGGATTCTTTGAATGCTAGTAACTAGCAGGTACTCTGAAGCTCCAACTAGCTGCAGAAAAGGGGGTTGCTCATATAAACCAGGAGCAGAAAGGCTGGAGGTAGAATCATCCCGGAGAAGACTGAGAATCTGAGACTCAAGTTCCTCCAGATTTTGGAATTCATAAACACATCTCTTTCATAGCTGTATCAGAAAAAACAAAACATATCTCTTTGTTTCTGAATCCTATATTTTTAAGGTTCCTGTTTTGCCAAATTAAAGAAAAGATTGTCTTTTTCAATCACAATATTTTTTCTAGACAGGGTTTCTCTGTATAGTCCTGGCTATCCTGGAACATGCTCTAGAAATTTGAATATTAAAAGGATTTTGTGCAAGTAAAATGAACATTGGCCTCCACCATATTCTCTGTAAATCCACCTCTTAGTAAGTCATGAACTCTTTGGAGTAGGAAACTTTGCTACTTTTATTCACTTACCACATCTTACATTTACCAGAGAGCACCTAAATAAGAACTTAGAATTGTGTGACACATGTTCATGTGGAGAATCTGGCCACATCAACCCCCACATGGAAATCCTTCAAAGTCTCACAATGTCTAATCTCATGCGCACATTGAGTGCTCTTGGGAGTTTCCCTGACAGTCTGTCTTACTAGTCTTTTCAGTTGCACTGTTTGACTGGCATGTTTACACAGACTGGACATTTCTTCAGCTCATCATATCATATATGTTGTTTCCCTATTTCTGTTTCTGGTGGTTGGTGTGCTTGCTTGCTTGCTTCCCTTCTTTCTTTCTTCCTGTCTTTCTTTCCTTCTTTCTTTGTCTGTCTGTAACGCAGGCTGGCCTAGTACTTACTTTGTAGCCCAGACGGACCTTAAGTTTATCACAGTCTTCCTGCCTCAGCCTCCTAAATGCTAAATGCTGGAACTATAGCCATGAATCATCATGCCCAGCAATCTTCCAATTTCTCCATCTCAAACGTCCTCTGTCCTTTGTAGACTCAGAATCTATTCCAAAAAGGTTTATCCAAGCTACCAATGCAGAAGTTATGTGAACAGAGATATTTAAGACCTAAAATGTCCAATGTCCTAAATAAAATGGCAAATGCTTATTTAATATCTCTTACTTTCTTATTTCTTATCTACTTTTTCCTTTTAAGAACCTGGTTAATGGGTCAGATTTCTCAGTTTCCATGCAGCAGGATCATATGGAGCTGTGGATAGCTTTCAAGCAAGGACTATTGCATCCAGGCTGGGAGCAGCAAGGAAGACTGAAGGATTTGTGGCCCACAGCTGCTCTCCTTCTACAGTGTTCCTATGGGATTCCCTAAAAGAAACATTGGGGCGTCAGCAATGCAGCTACATGATTGTAAAGGATTCTAAACAAGTGTTTCTTTTTTATTCAAATGTCAGGACTAAAGTTGTTTGGAGTATCTCCCCTTGGCTAAACCCCAGCCTACTTAGTTGCCTCTGTGAACTTGCTCAAGTCCTGTTCCCAGCTGCACTCTAGAAGGTCATGCAAACACCATCTCAGGGAGCTGACCTCCTCTTGCAGGCTGGGCTACTCAGAGAAACCATGGACATAGAGTGACTGAAGGGCTCACAGGAGGGCCTGGGAACTGGCATTTCTGTGAAATACGCTTCTCTAAGTATTTCCTGCGACTGCTTTCATATGCCTGGAAGACCATCTCTTCTTCATCCACCTGCTAAATTCTTCCTCAAGTTTCTATCAAATAAAGAGAATAAATTTGGCATCTACTCTTGGAGCCTCCATAAATGTGGCTTATCTTTTTCTTCTCTCAACTACTGTTTATTTCTTAGACTAAGCTCTACCCACTGTTGTGCTTCTCACAAGGTGTTAATTGGAAACAAACTGCATACATCCACACACCTGTTTGCACAACTTACTTCTCTTGTCATTACTAGAATTGATTCTTGTTCTTAGCCTGTATTTATCAGATGAATAAAGATATCTGAATGAATTAATTAAACAATAAGGCTTAGTTAGATACAATGCCATTTCATATTTACGAGCAGTAAATAGTTCCCCGGCTAAGTGCTGACTATATTCTTAGAATATTTTCAATAATTTTTCTCATTTGTCCCCCACATGTTGATTTCTATTAACTAACTTTCCATTTTTCCTCTTTTCTATGTTGTAATTTTTAAAAAAATAATCATTGTTGTATAAATTGCTGTTGAAGTTCCTACTAGCTTGCCCACAAATGTATTAAAAACAGGAATGGTGGCATAAGACTGCAGTCCCAGCAGTCAGGAGTGGTAAGGCAAAGGGATCACTGGGCTGTATAGCAAGACTATGTCACAGAAGAAGGTGGAGGAAGGAGGAGGAAGGAAGGAAGGAGGGGGAGAAGACACAGGAGAGAGAGGAGCGGTGAAGGAAGCAGAAAGAGGAACAGAGAGAGCAAGCTTGACTTTTGATGCCAATTGCCTCATTTAACAACAAACATGGGGAATAATATGACAGCATCTTTTATCTATGTCAGGCTTCCTAAGAATGGAGAAAATTTAGATTATTCCAACTGAAAGACAGTGGAGTGGATATCTCTGACACATGAATCCACCATATCAGAGTTTCTTAGCTACCATAATCCTGTCCCAGCTGTTATAGTTTATTCCCTTATCCATGTAGCATTTTAACAGGAGACAAATCCAAGTTATTATAAACAGATATAAACCATCCAGTCCAAAATGGCTTGCATTCGCAACTTCATCCCACTGACAAGGCTTCTTTCAGGAATTTGTGAGCACTATTCCTGTGCATTTGATTTATTTAACTTTACACAAATCTGAACCCACTTGAAGCTTTAAAACTGCCAGGTCAAAGTGTTGATTTAATTACATTCTAAAATGTAAGATATGGAAATAGCCGTTAAACTGGGTAAGTAATGGGGGAAGGGGTGGATGACTGTTGCTTGATTTCAGTGTTCTGTCAGTACCAGTGGTCTCAATATTAGAGTTAGGAAAGAGCTGTTGATGTTGAAGAATAAATCGAATGGATATTTGGTGAAGGAATTTTAATGGGAGGAGAGTGAGAGCTTCCAAGCGAATTACAAGTTTATATATACATTTCCCAGATGACTCCAAATTCTTTATTTGAACTGACATGGATTGGATAAATACATTACAGTCCTCTTTGCCTGAAATGAACAAGTAACAGAACGGAAAGGTATGAAATTCAGACAATATATGAGAAAACAAACACATGCGGGGGGGAGATCTTGCAATACCCAAGTCCCTAAAGTTGAAGCTTCGATGGATGCCCAACCCAGCTTCACACAACCACTTGAAATTATTCTTGCTGATCTTCTGTCAGTAAGTAAGTGCTCAGCTAATGAGGCTTTCTGGGTGAGTTACAAAGAAGAATAGCAGACCTGTTTTCAAGCCAAAGGCAGAAACATACAAACAACTGGAAAAATACAACATAACAGTTGATGCCAGGCAATGTTAAAAGGTAGTCGCCAGCATAATGACACATGCTTAGAGTAAGAATTTGCACCTGTGTACCATTTGTGCCTTCCAGGCAGAGTTGGCTTACACTGAAGGCAGTTGTTTTTACCCTTCTTGAAGTTTTCTCACTATGCAGAGAGAAAGGAGTTTAAAATGAAACCAGTATCAGATTAACCATCGGGTCTATCAGCTAAAAACAACAGTGACTGGTGTTTTTTGGCTTAGAACCTTTATCATCTTAGATTTTATGCCTAGTAACAGTCTCTGAGTGGCTTACTTCCAGGTTTGCAAGGTGTACTGTTATGTCCCAGAGTTATCAGAGGCACTGCAAGGCAAGTCGTAAGTCCTCTCCAGAAATTACTTATTGTATTATTATTTTATTATACATTTTAAATGGTTTATTTTTGGTGTGTGTGTGTGTGTGTGTGTGGTGTGTGTGTGTGCCTGCATATAGGTATGTTTACTATGTATGTACTATGTATATGATGGTGCCTGTAGAGGCCAGAAGAGGCTGTTTAAACCCCTGGAACTAGAGATGCAGAAGGTTGAAAACCACACAAAATGGGGCTAGCAACTGAGCATAGATCCTCTGCAAAAGGTGCCTTTAACCACTGGTCAACCTCTTGAACCCTAATTAGGCAAGATTTTTAGTATAAGTTGGAGCATAAAATATTAAAAGGGGTGTGGAGTGCACTTACTACTCTCACATGGGACCTGGGTTCAATTCACAATCCCCCTGTAATTCCAGTTCCAGGAGGTTCTGTACCGAGAGTTCTTCATGCCAGCCTGGTCCCAGAGCCACATCGGTCCCAAATGAACATGCAGAACACTATATTAATTATGAAGCTGTTGGCTGTTTTCTATGGTTTCTTTTTGTTTGTTTGTTTGTTTGTTGTTTTTGTTTTGTTTGTTTGTTTGTTTGGTTGGTTTTTTGGTTTTACGAGACAGGGTTTCTCTGTATTGTTTTGGAGGCTGTCAGTCCAGCCCGGCCTCGAACTCACAGAGATCCGCCTGCCTCTGCCTCCCAAGTACTGGGATTAAAGGCATGCACCACCACTGCCCAGCTGCTATGGTTTCTTAATGGCTAGCTCTGACTTAATTATTAACCAATACTTACTAATATATATTTTTATAATGATTTATCTTTCTGAGGACACCAGACTTGTGTCCTTTCCTCCTGGGATCACACAGTGACTCTCCACTCTTGACTACATTTCCCAGAATCCTCCTTGACTCCTAGTCCCACCTATTTTGCTTCCCTATTGACCAACAATGCTTTATTTAATCAAAATATACACAGAAGAATTTCCCCCAACAAGGTTCAATACCACCCATCATCTGCCCTCTCAAGGCATCAGGAATTCACGTGGTATGCAGACATACATGCAAACCAGACATCTATACACATGGAAAAATAAAAACACTAAAATGATGAGGTGAGGAGACCAGCCACTAATCCTGCTCCAAGTTCTTTCTTCCCTAAGGAAGCTGAGCAAGTGTGGTTCTTCTTCCTCCTTGGGATCATTGGTTCATTGACCTATGAGGGAGGAGAAGTGGAGGACACGGTTTAGCCCTCCTGGAGATGAGTTCAGTACATCAGCTCAGCTTTATTCTAAAGAATAGGAAATACATAGGATTAGGGAGACTGCGAACAAGCACTAATTTTGCATTAAGTGGCACATTTCTATTACAAGGCTTCTAATGTGACTGCAGGGTCCTATAGCAGAACTCCTAGTACCAGTCTTAGTTACCATATGTGCAACAGGGGAAGCTTCTAGCAGTAAACTGTGCCAAGGGTCACCCTAGAGATAAATCAGTGTTAAAGACAACTTTCAGATAAGGTCAGTCCTCTGGGCCCAGAGATGCTCTCCACATGAGAGCAAGTAGAGAACAAGAAGTCTCACTGGAGTCCCAATGTTTCCAAGCTTTGGAAAAAGCAGTCCCATGATACACTGTGACCTCTAAACGGCAAGGCCTTTTAACATGCAAGCATCAGGCATACCTGACCTACCTAACCATACCTATGAAGAAGAACCTACTGTACTAAACACCAAAGGATAACATAACTAGAATCTGTTTGTACTGGTGTGATAGACCAGAGTGAAAGTCCTTACTCTGACATGGACTTAGTAATGACCAGAAACCTTTGTAGAATTCTAGGTAAGCTTGAAACATACTGCTTATCATTTTTTAATACTGTATTCTTTTTTTCCCAACAAGTTTAATCATATATTATTAGATATTGACTTGACTAAAAGCCATATAACTAGGAGCTGACAAAAAAAATACTCTATCCTGATGTTGTTATTTTAAATAGGGTACCCATTTCAGTATGTTCACATCTAAGGTTCACATATGTTCACTTAATACTTATCTCAGGAGAAAAGATAATCTTGATTTAGAAGCTGTATTTAAAAAAAGAAGGGAGGAGCGGGGCGGTGGTGGCGCACGCCTTTAATCCAGCACTCGGGAGGCAGAGGCAGGCGGATCTCTGTGAGTTCGAGGCCGGGCTGGACCGACAGCCTCCAAAACAAAAAACAAAACAGAGAAACCCTGTCTCATAAAAAACCAAAAAAAAAAAAAAAAAAAAAGAAGGGAAGAAAAGAGAAGGCATAAAGAAAAGAAGGAAGTGGGGAAATAAGGGAGATATAGAAGATAATAGATGAGAGAGAGGGGGCAGAGAGAGAGAGAGAGAGAGAGAGAGAGAGAGAGAGAGAGAGAGAGAGAGAGAGAGAGAGAGAGATGAAAAAAGGAAAACACCATCCTGTCCTCCATCTTTGGCTGTTTGAGCTATTTATAATGATTCTAGTCCCTGAATACTCTGGCATTTTTGTTCCTGAAATCTCCAAAATAAATGTAACAACAACAACAAAAATGACTTTACCTCTTCAGTATCAAAACACAATGAACAAAAGTTCACTGAGGTGCATAAAGCTTGGGACTGGGCAAACATTTGTATGGCTACCTTAATCTAGCTGTGTGATGATTTGTGAGATCATTACAATAAGATGATTTTTAAAATGGTAACTCTTCTCATGTGAATTATTCTGTAATTTTGTTATTCTTAATACATGTGGGAAAGGAACAAGTCAGATAGCATTTCCGATGCTTTTCAGTTGTGGAGAATTATGTCACAGTGTACATGGACACCACTGAGCTCACCAGAGCTTCCTCTCTGCTTGCTGCACTTCCATTCCAGTGCTTCCATTGCTAGCTGCTGGTGGCTCAGGATCACACTTGTGCTGACAGGAGCCATTGCATCTGGAGGCCTGTGAGATCATGAACTTTATCAACCCTGGACTGGTCTATAAGTAGTGACTGGAGTCAGGGTACAGATTGCTTCCTTTCCTCAAGATGAAACACCTCCACGATTCACTCATCAGGCAAAACATCCAATTTGACAGGGTGGGGATGTTGACAGATTTTGGTTTCCCATGATCTCCCAGAGCAGCTATCAAAGCAGAACAAGACAGTTGAAAGTGATGGCTCTGACGATACTCTAAAATTTGACCAAAAGATCTCATAATATGACACTTATTCAATGTGGATGGGCTATTCTTCTCACCCACTCACTGCTCCCCAACACACATCCCTATATAAACAGACAATCCATCTGTGTTGGAGCACTGGTTTACCCACATACAGAAGGACATGAAAACCATAGCTTTGCCTCTGCTGCTAGAGAGGGTTCACTTGATCTAAAATGTTCTCAGCTTAAAGGGACAACAATCGTAGTGGCAAGCAAACAGAGGGAAATATTACAGATCAGAGTCCTGTATGAAATAAGTGGTGGGCCTATCCAGGGAATTAAATATGAAAGACTACAACCTAACACCTTTGATAAGTTCAAAGCATATACCAGACAGAATGCAGGCTTTGCTCATATACGGCACCGACAGGAGCAAATTCAACCCGTCCATCTCATTTCTGGCTAATGGAACTTGAGTGGCAAGAAATTACACCACAAAATAAAAGTCAGATCAAACTTAAGTGTAGCCTTGTTCTGCGTGGCCTTAATTGTCACCTTGACACATCCTAGAGTCATCTGAGCAAAAAATATTCAATTGAGGAACTTAGAACAGAATGACCTGTGGACACATCTGTGGAGGATCGCAGTGGTTGATATTTGATGTAGAAGAGATCAACCCGCTGTGGGATGCACCATCTCTCAGCAGGTGGTTTTGAGCTATGTAAGAAAGCTAGCTAAACATGGGCCTGTGATCTAGCCAGCAAACAGCCTTCCTCCATTGCCTTTTTTTCAATGTTCTGCCCCAGCTTCCCTCAATAATGGGCTGTGGTTTGGGAGTAAAAAATTAAACAAACACATTCTTCTATTGAGTTGATTTTGGTCAGTGTTTTATCATGGCAACAAAAAGTAAAGCAGTCCTGAAGTTAACTAAAACCTTCAACCAATCCAAATATCCATCATCAGTTGATAGAAATTCTTCTGGTTTGAGTTATTAAACACACGCTCACCAATATGTAACTGATCACTAAACTATTCAAAAATAGGAACAACATTAAAAATCCAAGGCTACAAATATAAACTAGGAAAAAGAACTGAGGGGAAACCTTAGTGGCCACATATGGCAGGGATTATGAGCTTCACTGATTTAGTTCTGGAGAGTCATCAAGACAAGCAGCAACCACTGTCAATAGGAAAACATTCAGAATCCAGAGTTACTGCAGTAAATAAAACATTGGGTATTCAGCAACAGATCATGAGACATGCAAAGAAATGGGAAGGCATGGCCATATTTAGAAGGAAATCAATAGAAACGATGCATGTTCTGAGATGCTGAGGCCAGCAATGACTTCAAAGGAACTGTTAAATATGCTCAAAGAACTAAACGAAGCCATGGTAAGTAAGGAAGCTGTTACAGTAACACAGTGAATGAAAAGTGTTTTTTTAAAAATCTTTTAAAAATATAATCTGCAGCTGAAAATTCAGTAACTGTGCATTTTAAATGGATGCTCAACAGCAGATTTCAGATGAAAGAATAACCAGAAAACTTAAAGAGAGGCCAGTAGAAGGCAGGCAAGTGAAAGGACGGAGTTGGAGAAAGGAACAAAACAATGGGCAGCACTTCAAAGACACATGGGAAATAATCAGGTCGCTAGTACACGTATAATACAAGTTCCAGAAGAAGCAGACAAACAGGGACAGACAAGGATCTGAAAAAAAAACACATTAAAAATCCAACATGAGCTCTAGAGTACTGATATACAAAGCACGGAAGTTCAGTGAACTCCAAATGGATGAACATAAGAAGATCACCAACTAGCTATAGCAGAATCCCACAGAAATTCTCAAAAGTGTCATCAATTGAAAATGACTTTTCACAGGGTAAAATTAATTACTTATAGCAGTGAATCTCAAGCATCCCAATGCTGTGACCCTTTAATACAGTTCCTCATATTGTGGTAACTCCCAGCCATAAAATTATTTCATTCCAACTTCATAACTGTAACTTTGCTACTGTTATGAATTGTAATGTAAACATCTTCTCTGATATGGGAGCACCAAAGAAGTTGAGACCCACAGGTCGACAACCACTGCTTTATACAGACATATAACAAAAGAAGAAATGCAACTAATCCCATGGTAAATAGTAAAAATAAAAGCAACTAAACCCAAAGCAAGCAGGAAATAACTGGAATTCAACAAAATAAAATAAAGGAAAATACTGAAAAATTACTAAAGAAAAAATGTTTTGCAAAAGGATAGTGAGCATAATCTTACCTAACTTTATCAAGAAAATGAAAATGGGCTCATATTAACAATATAAATATAGCAGAAAACATATGTAAGTTAGTAGAAATGTTATATGAGTAAGTTAAGGAAATGTTATGTCAACAGCATAGACTTCTGAAATGGAATGAACAAATCCTTATGAATACAGGATTTCGAAAGCTGTCTCAAGAAGAAAGAGAAAACTTAGGAGAGTAAAACATGCAATTTGTATTATTCATTTAAAATGTTCCCTCGAAGAAAAGCACAAATTCGATCAAATATTTGAAAGAAGTAATACCAACCCTTCTCTAAACCTTTCATAAGATAAAGAAATGGACATTTCCAGATCATGCCAAGAAACGGATACTGTATTTGACTAAGGCAGAGACATCTAAAGAAAATCAAGTCTAGATAGCTTACTTGTTAAAGTGTGCTTACTTTTCATGAGAACTTGAGTTCAGTGCTAAAGGACCTAAATATGTGTAGTCACAGTGAAACACACGAGCACTGGGGAAGTGGAGTCAAGAGGATCTTTGGGCTTACAGTCTTGCCTAACTGGTGAGCTCCAAATGGGAGATCCTGTCCACAAAGAAAGTGGGTGATATTCCTGAGCATGACATCTGATGCTGTCCTCTGACCTACACACACACACACACACACACACACACACACACACACACACACACCACATTCACACACAAAAGAAAACATAAATATTCCTTATGATCATAAACACTCAAGATCCTTAATTACAAGCTAATTTTAACAACACACAAGTACAATCATTGTACAATGTGAGACTTGTCCTGGAAATGCAAGGTGTTTTATTTGATAGTTAAATCTATTACCGTGATATGCCATGTTAGTCACAGAATGAACAGAAATTATCTGATCATGTCAGGAGACACAGGAAAAGCATTTGGACTGTTTTCTGAAGAATGTCACCTATAGTTTTCTGAAATGACACTGGATAGTATGAGGCTAAAAAAGGAGGGTCTCGTTGGGGCAAATCGCTAGATCTTAATGACTGAAAGTGACAAATAATCTTATGTATGGTGACAATGTGGTCTTGGGGCAATCAAGGGAGGTGGGATCTATGCTAGCAATTGAGGCTGGCTGTCAGCCTCAGTGACAGTGTACAGTCCTTGACTTTCAGTCACAAAAGATCCTCCCCCTTCCACAGGCCTTCACACTTTCCTAGAGACAAATCCATCACAGAACAGTCTTACCTGTGACTCAGCCAACTAGCCCTTGAGCTGCCCAGACACTAAAATAATTATCTTTTCTTACTGATGTCCAAGTCTACAACTGCCACCAATGATTTCAGAGTGCAAGCAGACCTTTCTGATTTTCACTAATAAGCCGAAACTATACAAGATCACTGGAAAAAATCCAGTTTTTATCATTCCAACATATTTGAAGTCTTTAAAGCCTGTACATCTGGTACTATGACACCATAATTTATATGTAGGATGTGACGCAATTAGTGGAATTGTAAGTTTCTGTCACCAGTGATTTAACTTACTTCATGCTGTGGGAACTTACAGTCAGGAAGCCTCAGATTCTCGATCTATATAACGATTGCAATAATAGTGCCTGTCTGAATGAACTATGAGAAACTTAACTCAGAAGATACATGGAAAGTGCATAATACATATTTGCTCCTAGTAAGAATTAAATCAGTTTTAGTTGTTTTATTATTAGATGAAGTTATTACATTTCGATATTTTATTATTAGATGTCTTGTCTTTGGATATTAAAAGTTTCACATGAACTTCCTCAGGCTTCATGCTCTGTTTTGAACATTTTTTTTCAAATCCATCTCTTACTTTGTCTCCATTCACTAAGAACCCCACACCGAACGGCACAATTTACCTTACCTGGATGGCACGTGACATAACTGCATAGAAAATACTATGGCATCAATAAAGTTAAACTGTTTCTTACATGGTATTTTATATTCAGCAAATGTAATTAAAGTGATTTAAAGATAGCACAGATTTTTGACAGTTGTCTCCTAGGGTGCTTGATATGTTATTAAAATATGTTTCATTTTATCTATCAGAAATTCAAGAGGAATGCTCTTTGCAATTCAAAAGAGACAAAAATCTCAGAATAAAAAATTCATTTTCGATCCCTGCAGAGTTCATTATGAACAACACAGGACTAGAAATTAAAACATTTAAGCACATTTAATAAGATTCTATAATGAAATGACATTTATGTTCAGCAAGATCCTCTGCTTTCTCTCTCCTCTTTTATGTCTCTAAGTTCCATGGTTAGGGAAAAAGTGAATGGCTGATGTGAATTAATTGGTTAATTATGATTAGATTCACCAGCAAAGTAAAGAATTGAAGCAATTAACTAGATTATTAAAGTTTAGAAGACCCCCCTCCATATCTTGACATTCCTGTTAAAACAGCTTATAATTGTGTTAATTGAGATGTTTATGATCATGAGCTTGTGCATTCTTGGAAAATAAAAGCGGAATATTTCAGCAAGTATCAGCTATAGAGAAGAGGAAATTAAGGCCAATGAGTTAGAAAGTTACTTAAACTTTTAGCTTTCTTATCCTCATACCATATACTGTATTTCAAACAAGTTGTGTAGAGGAGATAGAAATGTGCACATTTATAATGTACCTTTGTCTAGTCATGCATGGAATCAGTTTAAGGTTATTCACCAACTAAATGTGAAGTATTTGTTTCAACTATGCTTAAAATATTTTTAATTTAAAGAATACATTATGTGTTTAATATGGCTATTAGGGTCATATGTGTGTCTTTTGACCACATCTCATTCCCAGCATCTATGTGTAAATAAAATATAACTCCCTTGACCAACTTTGTGAAATGTTTCAAAGTCAAATTCCACTTCTTGCAGCCAGAGAAGTCAAACTGTGAGTCTAAATCAATGAAAAGGCTGGGCACACAATATTGCCTCTGTACTCTATTTAAACAGCATCTGTAGAATACTAGAGTTAAATGCCAGGGGCAAACAAATGTCAATAATCAAATCAGCTATGAGCATCAGACTGTGATATTGATGACAAATTTTTCTTCCTGTACAACTTCCTTAATACTTTCAAATGTCTCAATTAAGATCAAACTTAGTTAAAGATAAATATATATATATTATTTCTATACCTAGTAGTTGTAGTTTGTCCTCCTATAGCCAAATTGTGTCATACCCACACACCTTATAATACTGGAGAGAATTTTTGACTGCTATGAAACCCTCCAGGATAGTTTTCTGGCAAATATTTGAATACTAGTCTCTTATCAGGAATTCAGCCTGCTCATTGACTACCTTGTTTTGTATAATCTCAGACACGGTGTCTTCTTGGGATATTCTCTAGAATATCTGGACTTACCCAGTATCTTTACAGCTCTGTGAGTAAAAACTGCAGCCTATTTTAAAAAGTTGCAAAGGAGTTTTAATACAAGTCTTACCAAACTGATACAGGTCCCAATATCCATTCCCCACACAGTAAACTGTAACTGGAAAGTTACAACATTTGCCTGGCATAGTATGTGCGGCATATTGACAACTCAGGTGTCACTAAACCTGCTGTTCTAGTTAGATGTTACTTGCTTACCCTGCCATATGAAGACCTTAAAAATCAAGGTTTACAACAACAAAGATTTATTTTTTCATTCATGTGAGATATCAGCTGTAACTCTGTTTCTGCCCATGTTCAAGACCTAGGCCAGAAAAAAAAAAGTATTTGAGATACTCCGTCTCTGACGTCGAGAATGAAGCCTTGCTTTAAATGACTCTGAAGTTCCTAATACTGGCCTGTGTCACTTTTACTCATGTCTCTAGGGCAAAGCAAGATGTACACCAAAGCCTAAACATAGATCTAGAAATCCATTGTCCCTACAGAAAGAAGCTAGCATGGCAATGTATAAGGCTGGGTCAAATTTAGGTGAATTCAATCTACCTATTTGTGTTTAAGTTGGCAAAAGTTGATTCTCTGAAATCTCTGGATGAATTACAACATAGCCGTTGATCTCTGGGATCTCTGAATGAATTTCCAGCATAGTCATTGACTCCCATACTTTGATACTCCACCTGGACTTTGAACACAGAGTGTTTCTCTATACTGAAAAGTTAACATCAAGGTCATATACGTACATAATGAGAGTATTGTACCTCCCTTACAAGCTAAGCAGCATGGTATACAGCAACATCAAAGCAAGAGAGAAGATGTGCTCTTGGAGTTCTTTATAATCAAAATGGTAAGTTGAATGAGATTGACTCATTAGAGAGTAAAATGTACAGAAGGTAGAATGAGCAGAGAGTAGACCCACCCAGCTTGATCTAGCAGTGAGGAAAAACTAAAGGAAGTTCTCAGGCAACAAGAAGATAGACACATTTGGGGGTAAACACACACATTCTATTAAGTTTTAAAGGATCTCTTAGTGTTTCTCTCAAATAAACAAAATCATTATTCAAAGTGGCCTTTCACACCTGTAATTTGCAGCATCCAGAGACAGGAGTGTCAAAAGGAAAGGGGGGGGGTCGTTTCCTCCAAGTCATCTACACATTGGATGCAGAAGCTGTTATGCTTCCTATTCCATGTATTTGATCTCTGTGTGATTGCTCTCTCCTATTGCTGTCTAAGATTTAATTGGACTATATACCTGCACATCTATATAGACATATAGATCTGTGTCTAACTGCTTTATATTATATCTATATAGCGAATACTTATCTGACTGCTTCAATAGTGTTCACTGCAATATGCTCTTATTTAAAAATTGCCTGACTACATATTAGGGAGTCTCAAAATATTCTCAATTTCTCTGCAATCCGTAATTCTTGTTTTTTCCTCATTACCACACTGTCTCATTTCCTAGAGCTAAAAAGTTGTTTTTTTCTTTATCAAAAATGGCACCCTCGGATGAATTGAAGCATTGCACCAATTAGTTATTGCATGGTGGGAAACAGCTCTAGTTAAAGAGCTGAACAGCATCAGGCACACCATCCATGTAGTGCCAAACACAACACTTCTGCCCAGTAATAAAGCTTTTAGGAGAGCGGGCATTCTATGTGTGACAGCTCTGCATTTAGAAGTCATAACATGTGACCGCCAGCTCCAGGGTCACCATGGTAATTTGGCTCTCAAAGACCCATGATGAAGAAAGAGAGCATTGTTACCCAGAAAAATGTTTCTTTCTTTTATTTTCTGTTCTTGCAGCTGGTTATTGGACACCAGGAAATAAATAAGGGTGGCCAAAAAGAAATGGGAAATTAAACACAAATAAATAACAGCTGTTCTTTCTCAATGGGATTGATAATTACAGGGCCACACTGTTTGCTCTGCTACCTGCTCTATCTGGATTACATAACCAACTCTTTTTTTAAGGCTTTTAAGAACTATTTTCTCGATTGGTCTGATACTTTCCTGTGTGTCTGAAGTGAGCATTTTATTTGATTTTGACTGCCTAACAAGCTGCAAACAATAATAATTAAAAACACCTCACTAACTTAAATAGTTTCTCCAGAGAGTCTCAAGCTCCAAACCTTGTGGAAGATTCTTTTACCCGAGGATTCTTGGTGGAGAGATTTGGAGACATTAACGACAAGTCAGTTTGAAGTTATCCCCACCATGTCTGTGTTGCTGGTTTGGAGATACATCTACAGTCAACAATGGCTTCCACAGAAATTTGGAGGTATGGAATCAACATCAGGCTTGGGAAATGGAGAGCAAGCACTCTTGGAAAGGTTAGGACTCTATTTTTCAGGGGTCAGTAGCTCACTGGTCTGTGGGAAATCTAAACACTATGAAGTCAAAGACACATTACTAGCTCTTCCCCTTTTACCCTAATCAATACAGCTTTTACCCTAATTAATACAGCTAACTGACTAGTCCTCTCACCCCCATTTCTCTTCTTTAAAGTTGTTTTTCTACCTGAGATATCAGAGCGAGACTGTAAAGAGAAGATGCATATCTTGCAACAGATTTTTCTTTGAAAAGCAACATGCTGATGTCTGAATGGTTTGGCCCTGAAACAACTCACAAAGCTTCTGTATTCTCTTTGTAGCATCATCATTGCCACATCTTGATTTACACCTCGCCCCCAGCACCTAAATAAGACACACAGCTACTGTTTCTACTGAAGCTTGAGGAATGACTGTCTCCAAATTCCCCTCTGCTCCAGCTGCTTTTCTGTCGCAGTGATAAAACACCATTACTAAAAGCAATTTAGGGAGGGAATCATTTATTTGGTTTACAGGTAAAGTCCATACTAAGGGAAACCAGAACACAGACTCAAGGCGAGAGCCTGGAGGCAGGAACTGAAGCAGAGGCCACAGACGAATACTACTTTCTGGCGTATTTCTCCTTGCTCAGCTATCTTTCTTATATAACCCACGCCCACCTGCCCAGGTATGGCATGGCCCATAGCGGACACCTCCAGTATCAGTCAGCAACCAAGAAAATGGCCCTTAGAAATGCCCATGGGCCAGTCTGACAGAGAGAACTCTTCAACTAGGGTTCCCTCTTCTAAGGTGACTCTGTATCAAGTTGACAAAAAACTTAACTAGCACACCCCTGTTCGTGGCTAGTCCTTGTCTTTGAAAATGTAGGAGGAATCTCAAGTGCTGGGACTTGTGCGGTAACCAGCATGCGTATGCGGTGCCAAGTGTGCCTACTTCCTTGGTGCCTCCGTCGCCCATGTGCACCCGTTTTGCACCGTAGCATGTCTCAGTAGCACCATCGTTTCAGAACTAGCTTCAAGCACAGATGAGAATGTCTTTAGGGTAGTTCCTACGTAAAAGGCATCTTTCTGTGACTTTTCTCTTTAACGCCTAACCAGAACTCTGTAAATGGGGTCCCATTCTAACTGAGTGAGTGAACTAAAAACTAAACTGATATATGACATAGATTTTGACAGATGGGAGTATATGTAAATATGTAGATAATTCAAGTTTTTCTCATTATTTTCCAGAAATTACTAGTTAGAAGAAATGCAAAGGGCATTTCATTTAAGCAAGCATTAAATAGGAAACAAGTAAAATTAAGCTAATTCTAGAATAAGATGAAGGAGCAGAATGTTTTACTAACTTGTACCAATTCTTATTTACCTCGGAGGTAATTCTGTACCTCTCCTAACCACTCAAAACATTTCTACTGTTGCCACATCTTTATTTCCCTTGGCCCTACTTTAAAACAATCTTTACATTACCATTTCCTTCGACCTTCTGACAGGTAACATTCTGCCTCTGAGCAAATGCTTCAAAGAACAGCTCCCTAGTTCATTCAGAATGACATACTAAATCTTTGATAAGGCCTTGAAAAAGGACAGAGTCTTTTAATGTATGATCAAACTTTTGTGCCTGACCTATTTAATTGGGTGGCCAAAGGGAATTGAGAGGCTGTCAAAGCTAGGGGTCTGAATGCACAATGATAAGATCTGGATTATAGGATCCTTCTTTATCAAAATGTTTCCCTTGATGGAAATAGCACAATGTGTGCAGTGCTTTGAAAACAATAGGTGTTCAATAAATGTTTTAATGCACAGAAAAGGTTTGGTTATATTTGGCAGAAGAAAGGGATAATTTGTTTCTAAACCCTCCCACAAATTTGGGGTGAAAATAAGTATTAATGGTTTATATTCTGTGGGTCTGAGTGATATCACTCGGAACCAGGTTCATCCCATAACCTTATCAGATAAGGACACATCATTGCCTCCATGAAGTCAGTCATCCCAGTGTGTCTAATTACACAAACTTCAAATAAAGTGAATCCTAGATATCTTACTAAATCGAACTCCTGGGCCTTTTTGTTCACTACAAGTGCCCGAGAGATAGTCTGAAGGAAGAAGGAGGGGAGAAGAGAAAGGAAGGGTTAAAGGAAGGGAAGATGGTGAGCAGTGAGGGGAACAATAGAAAAGAAATACAGAGGAGTGGGGAAGGGGAAGATGCTTACTTGTATAGGTGTGCTTTGATGGTCCACCAGATTCCTGGGCTTCTCCCAACCCATCTGTACCATAAATACAATCTGTCCCTTTGTAGCACTCACTAAGAATGGGACATCCGTCTCTTCATTAGCACTGTCTGAACTTGGACAAGTGTCTTCTCTTTCGTGAGTCTCATTTTTCCTCCCCGTAACTTGGATAAATACACTATTTGGAGTATGATTTGTGAGGACTGAAGAATAAGTTAATGTCATATTTGGATTCTACAGAAAAAACTGGATCACTAGAATGATTACACACTGAAATAATCCATTCCTAAAGTTTCAGTATACGGAAATGAATCCTAAAATGCTGGAGCTCATAAGTTCCAAAAAATCTGCACTTGCCACACTTGAGAGGCAGATGAACCAAAATCACACTTTTCAGTTCAAGTCTAAAGTCCTCACTAGGAATCAAGAGATCTTAGGGTAGAATTCAAGTCTGAAGACAGGGGTTGAGGAAGTGAAAATCAACCCACCGAGCCCTGGCCACACCCTCCATAACTCAGATGCTTTGGGAAAGAAGCTCTATAATGAAGAACCCTGCATACAGAATACCCAGGTATTCCTGCCTGTTCACCTTCGGCTCAAATTGTTGAAGCATCTTTGATCTCTTTCCAAGTTTAAGATCCTTGGGTTCACCTGAATTCCCAATAAACAGTGAATCCTGTTTTCTATTAGTATGCCACAAATATTGCATAGTATTAACTTTCACCAGAAAAATACAATGTCTGCTTATCTCAAACTCAACTGGGCATCCTGTACTTTTATATGCTAAATCTTGTAGCACTACCCTAAGGAACTGCCCAAAGAATTCATTGCTGTATTACTGTGACTATTCTACTCCATCCTGTGTGGGCTACGTCTGCAGGTCACTTGCAGCAGTGAGGGGGCAAGCAGTACCACAAAGTAGAAGAATAAAACCATTGCTGATGCAGACTGGCAAGTCTGACATTTTCTCAGTCTTTGAGGATACCCAGCTGGTAGAGGAAAGTGCTTGGAGACTCTCTGTGGACTTTACACTGTGCCTGCCGGGTAGAGAAAAGGTTCATTCTGTTATCTACTGAACAGATGGTTTACGCATTGCCTCAAATGTCTAAGTTCTCTCTGACAAACGGGTCATTGATGCCAGAAAGATCTGGGCTTGACTTCTGTGGCCACAGTTAAAAATAATGGATGAGTTACTTAATCACAGTGATTTATATTGTTCAAGTAGGTCATAAGGAATGATGCAGGGAGATGATGTAGGCTTAATCTCTGTCCCCAATATTCGAATTCTCTGAACCTTTAGGCATGAAGTCAGCATTTGCTGTATTTTGTTTACACAACTTAGCAATAATAATTTACACTGATGGATATGAAATGGAGACATGGGTGTGAAGTGAGACTATTGTTCCTAATAGATAAAGGGAGGCATACTATGCTTGTCCAGTAAAAATTGAGGCTGACATACCTAAACTAACACCGGTTCAGGAGCCCCGTGAATGACTTCCAGGCTTACCTTTGTGCTGCCCCTCTAGTACATTACATCCTAACCCACCTATGGCTGGTTTCTGTTTATATAAAGTGGTTTATATAAAGGTTCATGTGGACCTCCACAGGCAGTCCTCCTGGGTACATCTAAAATTATAACCAGTGGCATGAGCGTGAACATGCAGTCAGATGGCTGTCCTCTCTTCCTGGCCAGAAGCTCCTTGGTGATAGTGTTTCCTAGTTCCCTAGTCACAGTGCCTAGGAAATTTTATGGGATAGTACAGTATAAAAACAACTGTTGCCAATTGTTTCAACGGCATTGATAGCCTCATATATAGGGGTAATTAGAAGTAACAAATTATAAGGAAGTAGATATAATGCCATTGGTAGAGTGCTTGTCTCAGATACCATCTCTAACACTGCATAAGCCATGCATGGTAACTATGTTTGTAAGTCTAGCCCTTGGGAGGTGGAAGCAAGATATCAGAAGTTTGAGGTCATTCACAGCTACATAATGAGTGCAAGACAAGCCTAGAATGCATGAGACTGTGTCTCAAATGAAAGTTATTAACAAAAAATAATGCTGAGAATAAAATCTATAACCAATATAAAGAGTTCTTTGCATGTGTGACAGCTTGCCCTAAGTTTATTGTGTAATCCCTAAAAACCAACCCAAGAGATTTTAAATATTAAAAAATCCCATTTTAGAGCAGCCCCTCCAAGACCCCAACCCCAGCGAGTCCAGCTTCAGGAAAGACACCAGCCCTTCCAAGACCCCAACCCCAGTGAGTACAGCTTCAGGAGACCTGCCCACATGGCAAAGAAGTCAACAATTCCAAGATCCCAGCCCCAGCAAGTCCAGCTTCAGGAAAGACATCAGCCCTACCAGGACCCAAACTCTGTGTCAGCATTCCCAGCTTCAGCTGCAGGAAGGAAGGAGACCAGTGGAGACGGAAAGACCCCACCAGCACCCACTGGAAGAAGAGATGGGAAGAAGACAGAATAAGAGATCACTCAGCAATAGAAACACCAACATGACCCCACCAAAATCCAGGGATCCAACACCAGCAAGACCCGAAAAGCACTACATAGATGAAGAAGAGGAGACAGACCTTAAAAATTATTTCATGAAGATGATGGAGACCCTCAAAGAAGAAACGAGGAAATCCCTTAAAGAAATAGAAGAAAAAACAAACAAAAAATCCATGAAATGGGGGAAAAATTCAAGAAATAAAAAAATCTCTAAAAGAATCTAAAGAGCACCAAGAAAAAACAACCAAAAAACTTAAGGAAACAACTCAAACAGTTGAAGGATTGAAAGCTGAAATAGAAACGATAAAGAAAACACAGAATGAAGGGATGCTGGAAATAGAAAAGCTGGGTAAACAATCAGGAACTACAGATGCAAGTATCATCAATAGAATACAAGAGATAGAAGAGAGAATCTCAGGTGTTGAAGACTCATTGGAGGATATAGAGTTTTCAACCAAAGAAAATCTCAAAACCAACAAATCCTTAACACAAAATATCCAGGAAATATGGGACACCATGAAGAAGTCAAACCTGAGAATAATAGGTATAGAAGAAGGCGAAGAAATACAACTCAAAGGTACAGAAAACATATTCAACAAAATCATAGAAGAAAACTTCCCTAACCTAAAGAAAGATATGCCTATGAAAATAAAAGAATCTTACAGAACACCAAATAGGCTCGACCAGAAAAAGAAGTCACCTCGCCATATAATAATCAAAACATCAAACCTACAGAGTAAAGAGAAAATATTAAGAGCAGCTAAAGAAAAAGGCCAAGTAACATACAAAGGCAGACCTATCCGAATTACACCTGACTTCTCAATGGAAACGATGAAAGCCAGAAGATCCTGGACAGATGTCCTACAAACGCTAATGGAACAAGGATGCCAGCCCAGACTACTATATCCAGCAAAGCTCTCAATTACCATAGATGGAGAAAACAAAATATTCCATGACAAAGCCAGATTTAAACAATACGTATCCATGAATCCAGCTCTACAGAAAATGCTAGAAGGAAAACCTAGATCCAAGGAAGATAACTACATTCACAAAGACACAGGCAATATATAATCCCACTTTACATAACACCAAAAGAAAAAGGGAGGAGAAACTACACAAAATAACTTCACTAACAATAAATCAAGCACAAACAAGGATCATCAATCAATGGTCATTACTATCCCTCAATGTCAACGGCCTCAACTTGCCTATAAAAAGACAGAGACTAGCAGAATGCATATGAAGACAGAACCCTTACTTCTGCTGCATACAAGAAACACATCTCAACATCAAAGACAGATGTTATCTCAGAGTAAAGGGTTGGGAAAAGATCTTCCAATCAAACGGTCCCAAGAAACAAGCGGGTGTAGCAATCCTAATATCTAAAAATTAGACTTCAAATTAAAATCAATCAAAAGAGATGAAGAAGGACACTTCATATTCATCAAAGGAAAAATACATCAAGACGAAGTCTCAATTTTAAACATCTAAGCCCCAAATACAAAGGCACCTACATTCGTGAAAGAAACATTACTAAAGCTCAAAATGCACATAAAATCTCACACACTAATAGTAGGAGACTTCAACACTCCACTCTCACCGCTAGACAGGACCTCCAGACAGAAACTTAACAAAGAAACAAAAGAACTAATAGAAGTTATGACGCAACTGGGTTTAACAGACATCTATAGAACATTCCACCCAAATACAAAGGGATATACCTTCTTCTCGGCACCACATGGAACCTTCTCTAAAATTGACCACATAATAGGAAACATAGCAAATCTCCACAGATACAAAAAAATTGGAATAACCCCCTGCATCTTATCAGACCACCATGCATTAACATTAGAATTCAACAATAACACAAATCGCAGAAACCCTACAAACTCATGGAGATTGAACAATGCACAATTGCACCATCCCTGGGTAAAGGAACAAATAAAAAAAGAAATTAAAGACTTCCTCGATTTCAATGAGAATGAAGACACAACATACACAAACTTGGGACACTTTGAAAGCAGTGCTGAGAGGAAAGTTTATAGCACTAAGTGCCCACATGAAAAAACTGGAGAACAGTCATACTAGAGAATTAATAGCACAGCTGAATGTTCTAGAACAAAAAGAAGCAAACACACCCAGGAGGAGCAGATGCCAGGAAATAATCAAATTGAGGGCTGAAATCAATCAAGTAGAAACTAGAAAAACACTGAGAAGAATCAATGAAACAAAGAGTTGGTTCTTTGAGAAAATCAACAAAATAGATAAACCTCTGTCCAAACTAACCAAAAGACAGAGGGAGAGCATGCTAATTAACAAAATCAGGGATGAAAAAGGGGACATAACAACAGACTCTGAGGAAATCCAAAGAATCATCAGGGCATACTTTGAAAATCTGTACTCCACAAAATTTGAAAATTTAAAGGAAATGGACAATTTCCTGGATAGATATCACTTGCCAAAACTAAATCAAGAACAGATAAACAATCTAAACAGACCTATAACCCCTAATGAAATAGAAGCAGTCATCAAAAGTCTCCCAAACAAAGAAAGCCCAGGCCCAGATGGCTTCAGTGCAGAATTCTACCAGAAATTCAAAGAAGAGCTAATTCCAATACTCCTCAAAGTATTCCACACAATAGAAGCAGGAGGCTCACTGCCAAACTCTTTCTACGAAGCTACAATTACCTTGATACCCAAGCCAAACAAAGACACAACTAAGAAAGAGAACTATAGACCAATTTCCCTCATGAACATTGATGCAAAAATACTCAATAAAATACTCGCAAACCGGATTCAAGAACACATCAGAAAAATCATCCACCATGATCAAGTAGGCTTCATCCCAGGAATGCAGGGATGATTCAACATTAGAAAATCTATCAATGTAATCCACCATATTAACAATCTGCAAAAGAAAAACCACATGATCATCTCACTAGATGCTGAGAAAGCCTTTGACAAAATCCAGCACCCCTTCGTGATAAAGGTCCTAGAGAGATCAGGGATAACAGGAACGTACCTGAATATAATAAAAGCAATATACAGTAAACCAACAGCTAACATCAAACTAAGTGGAGAGAAACTCAAAGCAATTCCTCTAAAATCAGGAACAAGACAAGGCTGTCCACTCTCTCCATATCTCTTCAATATTGTACTTGAAGTTCTAGCTACAGCAATAAGACAACAAAAGGAGATAAAGGGGATACAAATAGGAAAAGAAGAAGTCAAACTTTCACTATCTGCAGATGATATGATAGTTTACATAAGTGACCCAAAAACCTCCACAAGGTTACTTCTAGAGCTGATAAACACCTTCAGCAATGTGGCAGGATACAAGGTAAACTCAAAAAAATCAGTGGCCCTATTATATACAGATGATGAAGTGACTGAGAAATAAATCAGAGAAACATCACCCTTTACAATAGCCAAAAACAGCATCAAATATCTGGGGATAATGTTAACCAAGGAAGTTAAAGACCTGTATATCAAGAACTTTGTGTCTTTAAAGAAAGAAATCAAAGAAGATACCAGAAAATGGAAAGATCTCCTATGCTCTTGGATTGGTAGGATCAACATAATAAAAATGGCAATCTTGCCAAAAGCAGTCTACAGATTCAATGCAATCCCTATCAAAATGCCATCACAATTCTTCAAGGACCTGGAAAGAACATTAATCAACTTTATATGGAAAAACAAAACGCCCAGGATAGCCAAAACATCCCCATACAATAAAGGAACTTCAGGAGGCATCACCATACCTGACTTCATGCCGTACTATAGAGCTATAGTCCTGAAAACAGCTTGGTATTGGCACAAAAATAGGCAGGTAGACCAATGGAACCGAATCGAAAGCCTTAATTTTAACCCACACACCTATGAACACTTGATTTTTGACAAAGAAGCTAAAACTGTACAATGGAAAAAAGAAAGCAGCTTCAACAAATGGTGCTGGCATAACTGGGTACTGGTATGCAGAAGATTGCAGATAGATCCATGTTTATCGCCTTGTACAAAACTTAAGTCCAAATGGATCAAAGATCTCAACATAAATCCAGCCACACTGAAACTTTTATAATAGAAAGTGGGAGATACTCTTCAATGAGTTGGTACAGGTGACCACTTCCTAAACATAACACCAGTGGCACAGACACTGAGATCGACAATTAACAAATGGGACCCGCTGAAACTAAAAAGCTTCTGTAAGGCAAAGGACACAGTCAAAAAGACAAAAAGGCAGGCCACAGAATGGGAAAAGATATTCACTAACCCTACATCTGACAGAGGGCTAATCTCCAAAATTTACAAAGAACTCAAGAAACAAGTCTCCAAAACACCAAAGGATCCACTAGAAAGGTGGGGTACAGAGCTAAATAGAGAATTCTCAGTAGAGGAGGCTAAAATTGCCAAGAGACACTTAAGAAAGTGCTCAACATCCTTAGCCATCAGGGAAATGCAAATCAAAACAACTCTGAGATACCATCTTACTCCTGTCAGAATGGCTAGAATCAAAAACACCGAAGATAATTTATGCTGGAGAGGATGTGGAGAGAGAGGAACACTCCTCCACTGCTGGTGGGAGTGCTGACTCATACAGCCTCTTTGCAAATCAGTATGGAGATTCCTCAGGAAAATGGGAATTAATCTACCACTAGACCCAGCAATTCCACTCTTAGGCATATATCCAAATGAGGCAAGTTCATACAACAAGGGCATCTGCTCCACTATGTTCATAGCAGCATTATTTGTAATAACCAGAACCTGGAAGCAACCTAGATGCCCCTCAACTGAAGAGTGGATAGAGAAAATGTGGTACATTTACACAATGGAGTATTACTCAGCAGAAAAAAACAATGGAATCTTGAAATTCGCAGGGAAATGGATAGCACTGGAAGAAACCATCCTGAGTGAGGTAACCCAGTCGCAAAAAGACAAACATGGTAATTACTCACTCATATATGGATTTTAGACATGGATCAGGATAGTGCCAGTCTGCACATCCACTGATAGAGAGTCTGGGAAACAGGAAAGAACCTAAAAGATATGCATATATGCATAGTACCCAAGAGAAGAGGATTGAGACAAGATCCTCTGAATGGATGGGGAACACAGAGAGGGGTGGGGGTGAGTGGGACCTGGGAAGAAGAGAGGGGGTGAAGAGGAAGAGAGTTGGTCATGGGGGAACAGGAAGTTGAGTGGGTGGGGGTAGGATAGGGGGAAGAGGGAATCATAGGATCGAATACAGATCAGGCACCAGAGTGACCTCGAGTGATCTAAAGGGATAACACCAATTGGCAAGCTAAGCAATAGTGGAGAGACCATCTCGAATGCCCATTCCTGATAATGAACTTGATGTCTATAAACATCCGGGAGCCTTCATCCTGTGACTGATGGAAGCAGAGGCAAACACACAATTAATCACTGAACTGAACCCAAGGAACCCAGTGACAGAGAGAGAGGAGTGATGAGCAAATTGGCAAAGAATGGGCTGGCAAAACCAGCAGAGACAGCTGATCTGAATAGGGGAGAGCTCTTGAACCCCAGACTGACAGTGGGGAGACCAGCATGGGACTGATCTGGACCCCCCAAATGTGAGTGTCAGCAAGAAGGCCTGGGCAACCTATGGGGCCCTGAGCTGTGGATCAGTGTCTATCCCTGGTATACAAACAGTCTTCGTGTGCCTATAGCACAAAGAGGGATGCTCTCTCAGCCTGGACTCTTAGGGGAGTGCCTGGACCCTACCCAGAGTAAAATGACAGACTCTAGATATCCCCTATGTGGAAGGATTTGGCAATAGGGTGGGAGGGTGGGGGGGAAGGGGAGTGCGGGAGGAGGGGAGGGAGGGGAACTGGGATTGACATGTAAAACAAGCTATTTAAAATTAAAATAAAAAATGATGAAAAAATCCCATTTTACAAATTAGTAAAAACAAGATGTTGAAAGGGTAAATGGTTTTGCAAGTTCTCACAGCAAAGATGATGAAAATCTAATATTAGAATTGACTGGGGGGAAAAGCCCTACACAGAGTGATACTTTTCCATTTTGGTGGCTCTCGCCTCTAACAAGCAAAGCAAAGATCAAAATGGAAATGTCTAAAAAGATATTATAAAAATAAATCCATATAAGCAGCACATAAATGGCTTCTTGCTAGAAGAAGAGAACAATTTGCACGTGGGGACCCCAGCAGGTCACCTCCCTGCGAATATTCACGTCAGAAACTGGGGGTGAAATGGTTTTCTAGATCATGTCATGCTCTTTCTCCCTTGAGAGCACCTGCTTCACTTACAGATCATGGACGTTACTTTGAGTGTTTCTATCAGTGTTTAAAGGAAGTATTTCCTCGAGAGTAATGATTTACTGAACATGTCTTTCATTGTCTATCATGTTGCCTCACTTACGTCACATTGCAGGGGAATGATGCTGTACCTACACATAGAATCACCTCTCTCACTCACAGCTGTCCATATTTTTCACATATAAATCCTATCCTTCCCAAAGTTTTCAAAATTATTAGTGAAGTAAGCTGGGGGAATCTTCCATGTCAGGAATATACACTCTGGGCACATAGGAACACAGGCGTACACATACCACTGATGACCTTTTTCTAGCAAAGAGCATGACGTTTCAAGGTGTCTAGTGCTATGAACACATCGGTGTTGGAAAGTAAAGCATCCCCAAGATTGCTGGCCTATATTCTAAGCCTGAATCTTTGGGGGTAAACAAAGGCACATCTTCAGTATACAATAGATCTTTTTTCTTGAAACTAACTGCTGGCTTCCCCATTTCCATGGGGAGATAAATCTGTTTAATAATTAAGATAGAAGAAGGTAATTTGCTGATTCTCCTTTCTGGATCAGCAGAATATTTCATAGTCTCTCTGTTCTTTTCTTGGGGTTTTCTGTCACTAGCTTTAGCTTATAAGTAAACACAATTTATTCATTACTGTCAACTCCTATGATTAAAGTGAACATGCAGTTTAGAATTTGAATTTTCATCATTTTTAATTTTTCTCTTATCCACTGTATTATTTTTTCCTCTTGAGACATGCTCTAGCTTGCCACGATCTATGCTAATGTGCTCAACACTAAGTACTACAATTGAGAGAGCAAGCTGCTTCATTCTCAGTATTTGCTCTTATCAGGTCTGGGTGATTCTGTTGTGGGATGTCTTCTGCATATAGGAAGTTGAATGGTACCCCTGACCCCTACCCACCAGATACTATTTCTTTCAAGTGTTACAATAAATGCTGTGTCCAGATATTACTAAGTATCTTTTGGGGAAGGAAGTGAGGGCAAAGAATGACCTCAAGTTGTTATTTGCTGCCATAAGAGGAAGGAACTTAAAAATATATTTGATGGACAACTGAATGTTCAAAGTAGTTAACATATTTTCCAAATCTACTCCTGACAGCAACATTCTAAAGCAACAATAATCCATGCTTCACAAAGAGAGAAAATTATATTCAGGATAATGAAACAATACAGCTATGGGACCACCATTCAAACCAGCTGAGAACTATTTACAATAGCTGTGTTGTGAGGCCACCTAGATGTCCATCAACAGATGAATGGACAGAGGAAATATGGTGTATATATGCAGTACAGTTTTATTCAGTCATAAAGTCCAATGAATTCACTTCATTGGCTGGAAAATGAGTAGATCAGAGAGACCATCACACTTAGCAAAGTAAGTTAGGATCAGACAGATATTTCATCTTTCATGAAGAAGGAGAATAATAGGAGGAGAGGGAACACAAGGTGAGAGGAAAACAAGAATGATGAGCATCCTATGCTTTCTGTCATGTGCAGAATCTAGACACATTTGCAGCATGGAGAGAATGGTTACTAGTTGGGAAGTGGGGCCAACAGGAGCAGGATGACGGCAAAAGAAGGGAATGCTGGATATGAGCAAAGTGTAGTGATGTCTGTGTATTAAACTATTACAAAGAAATATTATTTCACATGCTAGATTAAAACACATAAATACATAAATCATAATTTTCAAAGGAGAAAATAAGAAACAGCCAAAAAGGATACCTCATTCCGAACCTGTCTTTTAATCTCTTCTACCTGAAGTACTCACTGGCCTGCCATCTTACCCTGTGTCTCACCATCCAGGTGACTCTAAGCCTGTTTCTTCCTGTCACAAATCACATTTCAAAGCATAGTCACATGATCACCAATAAATTTTGCTGTAAGTCCAGTCTTTATTCATTTTATCAAAAGAGCATTTCTGATGTCTTAAAATGTTAAAATAAAGCTGTGACAATAACATTTTAAAATTAAAAATTAAACATATTCATTTTATAAAATGCAAAATGTATAAATAAAATATATGTCATAAAATATGAGCTTTTATAAAAATTTATAAACTTACAAGGTCTATGTCTGTAAGAATATCAACCTCAAGTCTGTATATTAGCTATAAACTAAATTTTAGTAATTTAAGGTATAACGAGAGAATATTCTGATCTTAACTTCTCTGAGTTCTTGCCAGAAAAGGATCCATGCTTACTAAAGAACAAAACCAAGGTCACAGTGAGGAAACTGTCATTAGAAAGTTCCCTAGAGCTCTACACTGAGGGGTGTGGCTCTGAGGCAGAGGCCCTCTGCTAACACAATCACAAACTGCAGATTTCTCAGTATAGGTCAATGACAGAGCAATGCTCAGCAGGGCTATAGGTTGGCCCAAAGGGTTTCAGTGTGCCTTTGAGATACGCATAAGTCTAGCTTCTGCATGTGAGAGAAAATGTGTGGGGCTTATCATTCTTGCTTTTCCCTCTCTAGTGCTCCTTCTCCTCCTAACTCACTTTCTCTGCAAACAGTCACCCCTGTATAAGAGAAAAGCAAACACATTTAAGTAAGAACTTTGTGTGGTGACTGAAAACAATAGTAGTCAGCAGAGATTTAAAGGGGCTGCATGGCTACTCCAGGGGCACGATTGCTGTACTGTGTGCCCCACATTTATTTCACCGTGGATTCTTCTTGCCTCTATCCTGAAAGAAACACTGTTGAGAAATATTGAATTGTACTTTCTCTTATAAATAACTTTCTAATTCTGACAGAAATCCTCTAGATCTCTTTGTTCTTTGTTTTTCCAGATATTCTCAATGACAACTGTCTAAACTTATTCCGTTTTAGTATTTTATGTAAATAATTATGAACTACTTTTGACCTGCCATTATCTGTGGAACCTATGAAAACTATTACAAAGCATGGTTTGTCTTGGTAAGAAAACCAGGTTACATAAGGATCAGACTTCACTTTTGGTTTCTCTAGCAGAAATATCTATTCACAGGATGCGTTTATGCATAGCAGCAGCCAAAGCTCATGTCTGGTCAGAAACATTAAGCCATGTCTTGCCTAGTGAGACCACATGCAGACTAAGATTTTTACAATGCCATCCTGTTTAACACCCATTGCTCTTACACTCCATCTTCCTCAAAGGGAACAATGAGACACTTAGAAGACATGAACATAGAATTTAGAACCCAACACACACACACACACACACACACACACACACACACACACACATTTCTACCTGAAAAAGTGTTCTAAGCAGACAGCAATGCTTTAGCTGCCCATGAGTTTATCATTAGCCACACAAGACCAGTCAAACATACCCGCTGTGGACAAAAAAACATACATTTAGAGAGGCAGACATGTTGTAATGGACCTTGGTCCAGTCATTCAAGGTTCAAAGTTTCCTGACCTCTGCTTGAAGCAAGATACAGAAAATAATAAAGTGATCATTTCCATGAACACACTACTTTGATAATAAGTTCAGTTTTATCAACCTAAACATATGGGGCTTGTTTGTTTGCTTCCTTTGTGTTGTTTCATTTTGCATCATCTTTCAACTATGACTGAATGGGTCCTCACTCCGTTGGGAAGGAAAGAGCTTTTAATAGAAAATTCTAGTGTGATTGTGAATCCTGATTGTCAGCTTGATTGGATCTGGACTTAACAAAGAGACAAGACTCTAGATTGGCCTGCAAGTGTATGAAGGGAGAAAGACCCTCCCTGAATGGGGGTCGACATTCCTATCACAGCTCAGGTATATAAAGGTTCAAAGGAGAAAGCTTCACTTTTTGGCTATTGTCCATGTCCCTTGCTAGTGAGTGAATCTACCCCCAATGCTGCCATCCTTCAGTGTCACTGGAAAGCAGCTTCCCCAGCTTCCCAATATAGTCTGAAGACTTGGGGCTCTCAGAGAATCTTGAAGGCCTGCAGTGTCCAAACTGCTAAGCTATCCAGCCTTATGGTCTAAGCAGCTGCTCTTGAATGTGAAGAACATCATTGTTGGACACAACACGTCAAGTAAATCAATCTCATATACTCCCCTTTAATATTATACATATATTCATTCTACAGTTTCGTTCCTCTAGAGAACCCTGGCTAATACACATGGCATAACATGTGGTATTTATTTAATGAAATTACATCAATTACTTGGGCAAATGTATTACTTGAATTATTGCTTGATCCAGTAATAGTGTAACTACTGGAACCATCAGTGTTATTATTATAGGAAGAAATAATGAACACAAAACAAGTCTTTCTTTTATTCAGACTTTGTAATTGTCTTTCCTGCACAAATTTCTCTTATCTCCAATGGCTATGATGATGTCATAAGCTGACTTAACTCTACAGGTAGTGAAACTGATAGGAAGGGGACTTTAGGGATACCTAGCAGAAAATGACTGAGGTAATACATGGACCTATACACATTATAACTTTGTAATACTCATAGTGGAACCAACAAACTTTAGACATTGTTCATGAATTCAGTGACACAGGAAAGTAGAGTACTCAGGCTTCATCATTCTGGCAAGAAAACTTGTGAAAAGATACTTAAAACCCTATTTGGAAGAAAAGCTTGAGATATACTCTGTTACCAGAGAGAGACAGAGAAGTGTTGTAAACAGTAAAACTAAAGGTGACTTTAATAATAAGTAAGGGTTAGAAGCAGGTATGAGACCTGAGCAGTCTATGGGACCTCTACCAGTGGAACCAGTATTTATCCTTAGTGCACAAATGCACTTTTGGGAGCCCATTCCATATGGAGGGATGCTATTTCAGCCCAGATACATGGAGGAGGGCCTAGGCCCTCCCGCAAATGATGTGACAGACTTTGATGATCTCCCAAGGAAGGCCTTACTATCCTTGGGGAGTATGTGAGGGGTAGGTTGTGGGGAGTCAGTAGGTAGCATGGGAGGATATGAGGGAATGAGGGGGATTGATATGTAAAATAAGATTGTATCTATATAAAAAATTATAAGAAATGTGTGACATTTAAAAATTATTCTGAATAATAAAAAAAGAAGAGGGTATGAATTATGGTGAGCAATCTAGAAACAGCCATCCTCAGTGTTAGGTCTTACCTGCAACTACTGTCTGAACAAGTCATGTCAGACTGGGCTGCGTACTAATGCTAATGATGATAAAGAGTTGATCAGTGTTTCTAACTGAGGCCTACAACTTCTTGAGGTCCACCTTCCTAGGCACAGAATGTGAAAACACTTTTATTTTATAGGGACGATCTGCACTAAAATACTAAAATTCCATGTATTCAAAAAAAATGTAAGCGTAAAGCCATGAGTGGTAATGGCCTTATGGGCTTTTGTGGACCCAGGGATGCTGCCTTAACCTTCCACCTACGTTCAGAAGTAGTCCGTTCATTAAAGTATCATCAGTCCCTCCTGTTGAGTGTGCTACCTGCTGAGAACTTGACCTAGACAATCTCCTTGACCAAAATGCACCCCCTCCTGTCCCCACTTCTCTATGTCTGTCTTGTATTCGGGATTTGAAAGCACTTTAACTTGAGAATCTAGAAAGGTATTCTAAAAGGAATCATTTCCCATTCATGCCAAATGTCTTCTTATATCTCTATAATTGCATTTATTCATTATTACTTTAATGATCTATTTCCCCTACTAGAAAGTGAGATTCTTCAAATTGAAGCTGCAAATCATTGATATTTGTTTCACATAATCTATTTCTGTCTCACTGTCACATGTGTAAGACGCTCTGGCTGAATAAGTAAAAGACTTGTTGAAACATGTTTTTGTCACAGTCTAAGTCTGCAATGATTTTAGTTGATATTGTTCTCTAATAATATAAAGTGTTCTTTGGTTTCTGTTCAAAGATCATTAATGCCCTCTGTGCCATGGAAAATCACTTTTAAAACTGAGAATATAGTTAGAACATGGAAGGGATAGTAATCATTTACACACTTGTGTGAATAAATCTAATAAAAATCTCTGATAGACAGTAACTAATCACAATAAAGTAGTAAATTTGATTGAGAAAAGGAGAGAGTTCTTTGTGGCCATTAAGCCCTTGGAAGTTTAGGAAGGTCATAGTAGTGTCATAGTGATGGTTCAATGATCATTAACAAATCTGAATCTCTGTGTTTTGTCCTACAGGATCATAAGAAAAATCCCCCAAAGCAAGAGAACTGAACTTACCAAATTCTATAGCTCATAAAAATTTTCTATTTTTAAATATTATCTGGGTTGGAAAAACAATGCGTTACTTACTTTTTCCTGCTCCTCAGTAGGTATGCTTCTCTTCTCTCTCTCTCTCTCTCTCTCTCTCTCTCTCTCTCTCTCTCTCTCTCTCTCTCTCTCTCCATCCATCCCTTGCTCCCCCCTCCTCCCTCTCTGCTGTTTTATACTATTTTCATATAGTTAATAAAGTAATTTTCCTACTACAAAGACAATTTTAGGAATTCAATTCAAATTGAATCACCAGTATTTTTGCTTTTGCTTGCTGGAAAGGGGCTGGTGGGAATTACAGAATCCTCCTGCCTGAACTCTAAAATAACTGTGTATCTTGCTATAACCTAAAAGTTCTATACCATTAGCTGGATATAGCTTAGTGACCAGTTGCAGCCTCTCAGTCAGGTTAATAAATAGCAAGCAAAATTTTCTGGGAAAGATGACAACCTAAGATCAACCTGCCTGTGACTCAGTGAAGGGGAAAAATCAAAAGAAAAACTAGACTCTGTCCCAAGCATAGGAGAGAATAAGGGCTCTGGAACCCCACAAAGATGGTGAAGAACAGCTAAACAAGTGAAAGACAAGTGCTACACAGAGGAGAAACAAACCAAGCTGAATGCAGCTCAAGCTACCCTGCCCCAGGAGGCCAACGGGGAACAAAACACTAATGCCAAAGCTAAGTCAGCATCCCCAGGGCCACACTGGCAATCTTACCCTCATGACAGCCTTCACAGGCTGCGAACTCAGTACTGGTGAAACTAATTTCTCCATCACATAGGTCAAAGGAGAACAGGAATCCCGTTGTCTCTTGAAATGACTCAGACAGTAGCCAGGTACCATCTTGAAAGAGTGGCAATTATTTAAAATTGAACTCCTTGTAAAACTAGGAACAGAGAAAAAGAGACAGTCACAGGCAGTGATACTGATTTGGCCCTGTCATGGCCTCAAGATGAGAGACAATCTGAGGAACAGCTGTGAAGAACAGAGAGGCTGGACATAGACAGACCAAAAAGGGCAGGAGACAAGAGGCTTAACTCAGTCACTGAAATGTCCCATCATCAATGGCTAGGAACAGACAGAACGAAACAATACATGTCTATGAAAACATAGTTTGCTAATAAATATTTCAGACTTCTAGATCTTGAGTTCTCAGTAACCCATGTTCTAAATATCCTTTTTCACTGACAAAAATATCTGACAAGGCAGACCGAGGCTTTTCACCTTTGTGAAATGACTGTCTTGTTCCTGAGAATAAAAAAAACATATTATATATTCCAAAGTAGGTCCATCCAATACCCATATATTAGAAATATCTATATCTCAACAAACCTAGAAGACATCTACATTTATATCACAATGCAGAATGGAAGCAAATTATAGATGTCCCAATTAGACTTTTGTCTTAATGAACTACGCAGAATTCATTTCTGGCTAGCACAGCAGCTAAAAGAATTCTAGGGGGAAAAAAATCTTTGCTTCTCACAGTGCTTTGCTTCTTCCTTTATCTATTATAATCTTTATGACAAAACAAACCTGGGGTCCACATTGTTGCTAAACCTTTTAAATCATCCACTGGAAAATTGTATAAAACATTATGTCAAGTTATGTTCTTGACAAGACACTGAGTCTTATCAAGATATATATTACGTCATCGATATAAGCATGCATCCTGAGACTCCATGTGCCATAAAGTTGTATTCCCTTCAATTAAGTGACAAATTTTGATTCCTAATGATATCAATAAATTGCAGACCAAGATTTGCAGCAAAGGCAATGGAGAAGGTGGAAGTTGGGAGAAAGCTAGGGAGAACCTTGTTAAATTAGTGATTTGGGTAATCTGTGGATGACACTTCATTACTCCATGAGTTGATGGATCTGCAGGTCTTATACCACAGAAAGTCTCCTATGAAGCTGGGATGGTGCTTTATGTTTGGAAGCAGAACATCAATAAAGGTCAATGTGACAATATGATTTATTCAAATACAATGCTACTGTGAGCAATTTTCCATTTCAGAATAAATGGCAGGCATTTTGTATTTCTCTTTAGGTTTTTTTATATAAACCTCATTTGACATGTTTCATTGTTGTTGCTCTTTAGAGATGAGAGGAAGCAATTTATTTGCCCTTCATGACCGTATCTAGCTGGTCATGAATGTAGGGACCTACAGCAAAAATCAATTGGCTAATAAAATAGTTAATTGACTAAGTGTTTGTTCTGATGGGCCAAAAGCACAGACAGTCACCACGCAAGTAAGGGTGCTTAATTAAAGTGGCACTGGCTGAGCTTAATGAAATTCTGCCATGTAGATAGAAATTAATGCTAGAAAGACATCTGCATTTATTATTATATTGCATAAAGGAAGCAAATTAAAAGTAGCCCAATTAGGCTTTTGTCTTAATGTACTTCATATAAGTCACTTGTGGCTAGCACAGCAGTTACCGGAAACTCTAAAAATCATGCTTTCACAAATATGAGACTCCATTAGCAGTATATTTCACATCTTAACATGGCATGCAAATATAAGCGGGGCAATTAGCTAAGACTGTTCCGCTTTTCATAAATTGTGTTCTTATTATAAATGGTGATGATGAAGTCGAGTGAAAATGTGTGTATGAAAGATTTGGTAAATTCACCTTTTTAAATAAAATGGAAATACAGCTTCAAATGACAGCTAACCAAGCCTACCTGTTTTATTACCTGTGTGATAGCAATGTAGCTGAGTTAGGAGACACCGTAACTATTTATTGAGGAGTTTTACTCTTACCCGTATACCAGGTACTGCAAAAGGCTGCCATGCTTGAGTAGATGTCTTAGGAGGTAACCATGGTGAAACAGATGTTATCAAGCTTCATTCAAAAGTCATAGTGACTACCCCTATTTCTCTGGAGTAGAAACACGTGTACCTAAATGAAGGAAATGTATCTGTAAAGGAAAAGCCTACATCTTGGCATCCTAGTAGACCCTCATGGAGTCATCATTTCACAAAATTGTTCTAATGTCTGTTACTGACCAGCAGTCATATGGATCATCCCTACAAATAGCTGCATACAGTAATTAAAAAGTTCTAAATGAAATAAAACAGGACAGTTGAAAATGGCAATCAAACCATAGAAGCTTAAAAATAAGCTGAAAAAAAAAAACCCTCAGAATTACACTATCTAGCTCAGGTTAGCCTCGAACTCACAATCCTGCTTCATTCTCATGAGTTTTAGGGATAGCCACATACCACCAAGTGTGATAGAAAATTATTTTAAGATGAACAACAACAAAGAAACCCTGTCTCGTAAAACCAAAAAAAAAAAAAAAGATGAACAACAAATACAATTTTATTTCTTTGCAGATCATATAAGGACAAGAATAGGTTAATTTAAGCTTTTTCATACATATTTTAACAGATAAAAAGAGGTCTTAACATTACAGAGTAAGGGCAAAAAACACTGATCAGGTACTGGGCACTCGCTTCTATAATCTCCCTGAATCCAGAGAGGAGATCCTCTCAGATAAACATAGGTATGACTCATTGGAAGATTACAAGTTGAAGCTCCAAGAAAATAAACAACTAAATAGACACAAAATCTTAGAAAACTGAAAGAAAACTGTCTCTCTCAAAGATAAATCTTTCCCATAAACATTTCTAATATATAATGAAATAATAATCAATATACAGTATTCATCACTTGACATCAGCACTTACATAAACAATAACAACTCACACACCCACAATGTTCAGCAAGAATGTCATATTTTGCTGTACTTTTGAGGGCCTTCCATTTCCATCCCAACTTCTAGTCTCCTCCACTAGTTCTAATAGCTACAACTGGCTAATCTTCAACTAATCACAAATTCTTTCTTTGAATGTGTATGTCCCATAGAACTTACAGCTCTGTGGTATGTGACCAGCTTAATGAATATCTCTCCAGAACAAAGTTTAATTTTAATCCTTTGTTACGGGATTTTAAAACTGAATATTTCCTAATAGACTAACCCAATTTTTAGACTTACTGATGGTAAGTAGCTTACAGTTAATTGATTTTTACAAGGTCACAGAAGCAGGGAGTGGCAGAGCTAATTATGTCAACAAATGCCAAGCAAGCACCTGGCATGTGAAAAGCACTAAGATTACAATGGAGCTCTTCCGAGACTGAATTCTGTACTTTTCCCCCAAACTGAGAAATGAATGTAAAGCTGTCCTTGTTGGAGTGTAACTTACACAGACGCACTTACTCTAACACATTGAGCATTATTTGTCACCTGAATGTTTAATGACTATTTGTGAGTAATTTAATGCCCCATCCATTTTTAGACCACATAAACATCTTTTGCTGATTTTGAGGTTCTTAAGAATCTTTCTGGATTATATTTGGGAATGTCAATGTCTGCAGAATTATTCAGGAGCTTCAGAATTCTGATCAGACATGTTTCTTCCTCATCAGAGTGGCACATGTTTAGAAAAGTGTTTTAGTTGTGTGCTTTAGGATGGCTTTCCATACAGGCCACAGTCGACTCTTTTTTCAGACAACACATGTTTGGGGTGAAATCTTTGCATCCTCTTCCCTCCTTTGGGTCCCAGGCAGACATAGCCTGAATGAGTGCCCCCAGAGCCTTTAGTTACATCATGAAAGCGTTTGTTTTTCACATTCACTTGTGTGTTGCATTTTCTAAAATAAGACACTCCACACCATTATCAGTGGGAACTACTAAAAAGAGAGCTGGAATCATATTTGCAATGCTTCTTTTTAAGGATTTTACAAAGGTATGCATGGGAATGCTGTGTCTCAAAATGCTGTCCTGACAAGTTAAGTACTCACAGTTCTTTGTTGGAAGAAAGGTCTTTCATCTCTCTTTCTCCCTTTTCTTTTTGTTAAGGAAGGCTTTCCTCCTTGGAGATAGACTCCTTTGGTATGCAACATACCTATTGTTTGGTAGGCAGGAATTCACAGACTCTCTCCCCACCATTATCTGTTATTTAGAGCATAGGAAAACTGTTAGCTTTGTGAACTGCTTGGGTCTAAAGAAAAGCCACACATTGATTACTTCTGTAACATGCATTCATCATTTGCAAACAATTGCTGTACATGACAGGGCTGCATAACGAGCTGTAGAGGTAAACTGTCCCTCACAGTTGGGTCACATGTATGCTGAAAATTACTTTTATTGCCTATCTCTCACTTTACAGAAGTTAATAAACAGAACATCCTTCATAAACTTGGCACTCAAAAGAACAGATTTTTAATGTTATTCCATCCAATATGATGTGTTGGCAAGGTGATGGGTATGTTAATTAGTTTGAGTAAATTTTTTTGCAGCATGTACACAGAATAAGACATTATATTGTGTTCCATAAATATACACAATTGTTACTTGCCAATTAAAAATTCTATTAAAGAGATGAATTGGAATTGATAAGATTAAATAACTTCCTGAAGGTCACATAGACAGAAGTTAATACACTGGTTCTTGCTCACAATTCTTATACTCTTTGTACAATGGTAGATTGCTCCAACTTGAGAGCTACCAGAGGGAACACCAGGACTGACACAGGTACACAACCTCCAGGGTGAAGACCATGCATTATGTTCCACCAGAAAAAAGCAGACAAGGCAAAGACATCAGATTTAGTGACCTAAATATACAAATATTTAAATAAAATGGGCATTTTAAATCAATAGCTCTACTTTTCAAATATTTTTTACATTTATACACGATGAATGACAGGAGTTTTTGAGACTCTGCAGCCCAAACTGGCCTCAAACTCACAGAAGTCTCTTTCTGTGGCCTGAGGCCAGCATGGGACTGATCCAGACCTCCTGAATGTGGTTGTCAGCGAAGCGGCTGGCCAATATATAGGGCCTTGGGCAGTAGATAGGTATTTATCCCTGACGTACAAATGGACTTTGGATGCCCCTCCCACAATGAGGGATGCTCTCTCAGCCTGGACTCTTGGGGAAGGGCTTAGACCCTGCCCTGAATGAAATAACAGACTCCGGATATTGCCATGGAGGGCTTCACCCTCCCTGGGGAATGGAGTGGGGATTGGGTGGGGGCTGGGGGGACGAGGGAGGAGGAGAAGGAGAGGAAGCTGGGATTGACAGGTGAAGCAAGATTATTGCTAATTTAAATAAATAAACAAATAAATAAAATAATCACACTGCTCCATCATTCCTCGCAGTGTGTTGAATTTTTTTAATTAATCATATTACTTAAAATCTGTGGTTTTGTGAGAACAATAAAACTCCCTTCAAATGTTAGGCTGAGCAAAATTTTAGGTGTAATGACTAAGAATGAAAATCACCTCTGGAGACTGTGTCCAAGCAAATCCCAGGCCTCCTTCTTCTGAGGTGTGCAATGAAGAAGTGGGCTCTTTTGGTGGTTTCCTATCTTGGTGCCTGAACATGTTCCTTTCCATGGAGACATCCCAGTGGCCAGGAGAAAATCATTGATGTGTATCTCCAGCCTACTCATGCCCATATACCCTACAACTACACTACACACATGAGAGCTCTTTGTATCCATTGCACATATGGTCATGTTTAAAACTGTCTCTGAAGAAAATATTCCAATTTCTAATGATAAACCTGAAGGTCAAATTTGATGGCCACATGACTATAAGTTTCTTAGTTTAAAGCTTCTACAAACTCATTGATTCTAAATTTAAGGTATGTAGTAATGTGCCAAGAGCAGAGATTACAAATATATCATTCCCCAGGGCTCAGGGACCAATAAATTTTTAAAAATAAATAAATGAAATAAAGCTGGTGTGACACTACAGAGGTCATGCTACTCTGTGACAACTTAAGTGTGTCTGCCCTACCTAAGGGAATTTAGTCTCTTTGTGTTTATCATTAAGATCATACTAGCAAAGCCCAGCACCCAAGAGGATTACAATCTCAGGATTAGCCTGATCTATATAGTGAGGTATTGACTTGAAATTACAAAATAAAACATTTCCCACCACTAAAACGAGGAAATCTGCGATTTCTGTCGGTTCTACATTGGCTTGGTTCTATCTGATAAGGTACTTGGAAGAACCAAGCAGATGGTATCTAAACTTTAAGACACAGAAACAACAAAGGGAATGGTTGCGTCCTTATTGGCCATCTAGTCTTAAATACACAAAATTATCTCATTAAAGAACTTGGAAAAGATGCCATCATTGCATTCAAACAGAGCCCATAAGGCTTGGAAGGCACCTGTAAGAATACTCGTAGCTTGCAAATACCAACATTACAAAAAGTTGAGAAAACATATCAAATATAAATCCATGGTCAACTTATTAACTCTCATTGCCATAAATCTCCCCATGGTATGTGTGTGTATGTGTGTGGAGGGGGGTGCTTTCTGAATAACCCTCCCTAACATTGCCATTGACCAGCCCATGAACTTAACTCCTCAGCTGAAATCCTGAGTGGACTTTTTTCTTAGTAGTATATAGACTCCCACTGTATTTTGCTAAGAATGAAGTGTGCATGGTGCATACACACAAATGCACATACACACACACACACACACACACACACACACACACACACCAGCTGATATGGATATGGTAGAACTTAATCCCTGCTGTTCATTGTTCCCTGCATCAAAAGGAGCCTGCCAGCCACTTCACTGTGAATGCACTAGACTCAGAGCAAGGTCAAGAAGAGTCTTCTTCCCCTGGCTTCCAGCATTAGCTGTCTTATGTTTGACACCTCGTGCTGAGATGCCTCGCTTGGCTTGAAGCTCTGCACTGACTTAGCTCAGTCGGATGAGACACTTGGAAGAACCAAGTGGAAGCTGTCTTGAGACTGCAAAGAGAGCCACAAGGTCAGTGTAGTCACTTTGTAAAGTATCAACCTGGCTAATGAAGGGGCCAGGAAAGTCCAGCTCACTAGTGTACAGCTGTCGTTTGATCCTGTAGGGGAAAAGAATTAATGCTCTTATTTTACAGTGAATTGCTTAGAAATACAGAATCTAATATTTTGTCTATTCTGTTTTACTTCACCTCCAAATGAGAGAAGTTTCCACAGAGAGTGAAAGGGAGAATAGAATTCTCCAGAGAAATAAATTACAATGGTATTAGAGAAGTTAGGGAAACTGAGCACAGCTGGAGATGTGGAAGAGTAGAAAGCATGTCTGGGGATGGCACATGTGGAAAGGGTCCAAAAGCATGTCAGTGACCGTAGTTTCTCACAAAGCGTAATACTGCTTAAACCACAAAGAAATTAGCAATTCAATTATACATGCAAAGTATTTCACCAAGTTCTTGAGAAATAGTGCTCGATAAGTGATTATAATTTGCTATCGATATAACTATTACTGAAAATAAGTTTTGATAACACATTAACAAAATTAGCCGTTACCAAGTTTATTAAGTGACCACAAAGAATGTTTCACATGTATTTATTCCTTTACTCTACCTACAATCCTAAGAGTAGACCAGAAAAGGAAACCAAGGTAGACATAGGTAAAGTAGTATGCCCAAGTGGTAGGCTAACAATCAGAATTAAAACCACAATAATGGATTCCTGAATCCAAGTGTGAATCACCAGGTTCTACGATCTCTCCAGATCTTGGATGGGCAACAAAACTAAGTTAAGAAAACTTGATGAGAAGTTACTTTGAAGAGAACGAAAATAATCAAGTCATGCAATAACAGAGATATTAAAGAACAGGGACTTTGTTAGGAAATTATTGAAAGACAAGAGAAGTAGTGTGTCCAAGACAGTGAAGGAATGGAAACACACGGAAGAGGAACATAACAGAATCAATCAACCGGTCTTAAGGGTCAAGACACAAAGAAAATATCAGTCTTGATTCATTAGTCAAAGCTAATGTAAGAAAGTGACACGGCTACCCCATTCCATACACACATATACTCGTATATACCCACATGCACTCATACACACATATATACATATGCATATATACGCATGTGTATACACACAGACACACATGTACACATCCACTCTTCACATACCATATCCATACACACAAATGCACTCACTCACTATCATACACACACATGTATTCGCATGCATACAGATACACATGCATGCATACAAAAATGTACACATATACATACATAAATATAAAATACATATACAACACACAGTCTGTCTTTCATTCTCTCTTACACACACATACACACACACACACATACACACATATGTACACACAAAGAACCAGAGAAATAAACGGAATAAAAGCAAATAAATTCACTTAAAGTGGAAGTCATGGAAAGACATTGTGCAATGAAGTGAAAATCCTGACTGTAGTAATAAGGGCATCAATATTTAAACTTAGTCTAAGATCTGATCTTACTGATTAAATAAATCAAGACAAAACAAAAGGCAAAGAACTGGAAATGGGGGAGCAAAACTGCCACTTTTCACACATGACAGAACTACAATAAACAGACAAACTCTTCAAACACATGAGTATAACGGAGAAGCTGGATACAAAATCAGTACATAAAAAATATACAGCAACAAAATGCAAGGGTGAATCTCTGTAACAATTCTATTCACAGAAACATAAAACTAAAGATACACTTAATGAAAGATGTACATCTACCTTATATGCCATCCTAGAACCCTCATCCAGTGGCTGACAGAAGAAGAGGCAGACACCCACAGCTAAAACTAAGCTAAACTCCTGGAACCCAGTTGCAAAGAGGACTGATGAGCAAAGGAATCAAGACCAGGCTGGCAAAACCCACAGAGGTAGCTGACCTAAACAAGGGGGAACACATGGACCCCAGACTGATGACTGTGGGCCAGTATGGGACTGATACAGATGCCCACTCCCCAACCTGTGTGTCAGAGAGGAGGCCTCGGCAACTTATGGGACCTTGGAGAGTAGATAAGTATTTATTCCTGGCATACAAATTGACTCTGGGAGCCCATTCCACATGGAGGGATGCTCTCTCAGTCTGGACACATGGGGGAGGACCTAGGCCCTGCCTGGTATTATATGACAGACTCTGAAAATCCCTCATGGAAGGCCATACCCTCCCTGGGAAATGGAAGGGAGTTGGAGTAGGATAGAGGGTTGGGAGAAATGCAGGGCCAGGGGAGGGAGAGGGAACTGAGAGTAATATGTGTAAAAAGTTAATAAAATATTAAAAAAGATATAAATAACTAGTGCACTGAAAATCATGGACTGTTATTAAACTAATGAAGAGGGCTAGAGATGGCTCAGAAGTTAAGAACACATGCTACTCTTGCAAAGAACCTTAGTTCAGATACACACACTCACGTATGGTTCTAGCTCTAGGTGATATGACACCTCTAACCTCTGTGGGAACACACCCATGAGTGCACACACATGCACATAATTAAAAATGAAGTCAATCTTTGAAAATTACTTTTAAAACAGAAACAGGTGAGCAATCTGCAATTAGACAATATTGTTCTGATGCCATTTTGTCTAACCAAAAGAACCATAAATTGCACCAAATCTCAATCAAAAGTCCTGCAAAGGTATCTGTGTGTGCACATAAACTGACTAGTTGCAATTTACAGGTGGAAAAATACAAAAGCTCAAAACTGTCATCACCTTCTTTCAGAAGAATATATGTCAAAGTTAATTGTGTAGGAATTAAAACAGTTCAGTATTAGTCTAAAGTCAAATAAAATGACACAGACCAGAGTTTGAGCCACTGAGCCAGAGATACTTGCTTCCTGAGCAAGCATGCTTTTGTAGTACACTGGAGATGTGTGTTTGGTAACTTGTACTGGCTCCCAGCAGGAGAAGCATTGACTTTAACCTGAACCTCAAGTCATGCACAAAAATTGATTCCATAAATTTTTTTGGTTTATACAATATATATGTACACACATACACATACATATATGTATATATGCACACACATACATGCATATATATATGCACATACACATACAAAAACTTGTAGTTGAAAGCAAATAAGGAGTCAGAAACATGTGAAAAATAATTTACTACTTTGGGATAGACAAACTCAAATCTGATCACAAAAGAAAACAGTCATAAATTTTACAACATGGAAATTAAGAACTGCAATTTATCATGAAGCACGTGAAAAGACAAGCTGAAGAAAATATTTATAACACAATGAAAATGCTTGAATGGTGTCATCCAGAAAAGATAAGTTCTAGTCCCTGGTGCCAGGAAGTACAACTTAATTTGGAATGTGAGTGTCTGAAGTTGTAACCGAGTTAAAGCTCTTTCGATGCGAGCATCAAGGACTTGGGGGGAAACTTACTTACATTCAATGCCTCATTGCCTGCATAAAAGTAGAAGAAAACTTCAGACAAAGAAACGTGTGGAAAGGGAAGGCTCATGTGTGACTCCAAGTCAAAAAAAAAAGGCCCCAGCCTCCAAAAATCTAAGGCACAAGAGGCAAACGCCCCATGGAGCCTCAAGAAGATGCAGGTACCAACTTCTGCCCTTGCACAATTACAAGGATTGAATTCCTATCTTTTAAGCCACAAGGTTTGCAGAATATTGTTAGAAAACTCACACAACATACAACTATCAACAGTCTTGTACTCAACATTCACATACCTCACATATAATAAAATAGATTGTTTTACATAAACCAATAAGAGACACTCCCCATGAGGGGGAAGGAAAGTACTTAAATGGTGATCAAAGCCACATCTACTAAGAATTTTTTTCTAGTTATTTCTATACATCCTAGCAATACCCTGAGGTTCCTGACCCATCTTAAAGACAGACTACAAGGGAGTGGAGAGAGGTTAAAGTCATTTGTTGTAGGTCTGGAATTCATGCCAAAGTCTGTTTTCCTTCAAAGTGCCTGGACTATGCACAAGATAGTTCTTAGGGAAAACAAGACTTTGGGGCTTTGTATGTAGAATTTAAAAAAAAAACACTAAAAACTGAAACCTAGGAAGAGGCAAAGCCCATGCTTTTATGTTCTCTTAATTGAAGCAAACCTCCAGACACCTGCTGCTGCACCTCTAAGAACAGAATCAGCTAGTAGTAGAATTTGATCTACTACTAGATGACCCTCTACTTCCCAGCTCCATTTATTGCCTTGTCTTGCACAGCCTTCCAATCTAGTTCCTCCCAGCATCCAGATTAAACCTAGTCATCCAAGATCATCATTAAATGCCATGTATTTGTCAAGAAGGACAGAGCCTAAGAAATGACAAAACAAACTGCTGTTCTAATGCCGTGAGATATCAAATCCAGTAGATTTTCTATGTGGAAGTGATTGCTTATTAGCAAATAGTTGTTATGGGAATGGTCCAATAATTTAATCTGAGAAGAGGGCCTATTTTTCTTAAACCTGGCCCTCTCTATCTGGTGCATTTTCTCATACAGAGTTTTAGCTCTGGGCCTCAGAGCACTTTTAAAACATTACACTACCACTCTGAAGCATGTGCACTGCATTTCTGTGGACTATTTAAATCTCCTCTAACTCTCCCATAAATTGAAGTGATCCAACAGTTCCAAATAGAAGGATAAAGTCTAGCCCAGTGGGGGAGGCATTAAACCTCCTTGCAAGTCAGCAAAAGCAAAAGTGACAGCCTGGTAGCAATTTAAAATTACTCTGAGACTACAACTGCCAATTAAAATAGACTTTCATGGTAACAGATGAACATCTGGTAAGTTCTATTCGAAAGAAAAATTAAAGAGTTTACATTTCATTTGTAGTAATGAAAAACTTAGATATAAGGCTACAATGTTTTAGTTCAGGCTTTGCTTAAGTTATATTTTCTTTCATTATACTTACCAACAGTACAATGATTTCTCTTTGTCATTTTAATAGCTACAAAATGTCCATAATAAAACAAAACTGGAAGTCAGAACCTATGATTCATTCATAGTTTGCACTAAAAGCTATACGTTTTCTTGCTCTTGTCCCAGGGAAAATAGATTGAAGGAGATTATTCTAAAGATAGTATTTTGATGAAATGTATTTGATCTGACTTCTGCAAAAACATTATTGGAGAAGGTCTCTTCTATATCCGAGAAAAAAAGAAAGAAGGAAGGGAGAGTGAAGGCAAAGAAATTGGAGGGAAGAAACAAAGTAACAGAATGGAGGAGGAGGGATAGGTAGAAGATAGGCAGAGGATGGATGGATGGATGGATGGATGGATGGATGGATGGATGGATGGATGGATGGATGGAGAATGGATGGATGGATGCTGACAGGGATTTGTGATTGGATGTGGATTTTTATTCTACATCTATTTCCCTCTCTGTGATTCCTTAAAGGATTGTATACACCAGGCATTATATTTTTTAAATTTTTATTTAAATTAGAAACATACTTGCTCCACATGTCAATCCCAGCTCCCTCTCCCTTCCCTTCTCCTCCACCCCTCAGCAATCCCCCAAATTCCCATAGGGGGTCTCCAAAGTGTGTCATATCATCCAGGGCAGGGACTAGGCCCTCCCCCATGTGTCCAGGCTGAGAGAACATCTCTTCATGTGGAATGGGCTTCCCAAGTTCATTCTTATGCCAGGGATAAATACCGATATATTACCTGAGGCCCCATAGATTGCCAAGGCCTCCTCACTGACACCCAAGTTCAGAGTGTCTGCATCAGTCCTATGCTGGTTTCCCAGCTCTTAGTCTGGGGTCCATGTGCTCCCCCTTGTTTAGGTCAACTGTTTATGTGGGTTTCACCAGCCTGGTCTTGACCCGTTTGCTCATCACTTCTCCCTCTCTGCAACTGGATTCCAGGAGTTCAGTTCAGTATTTAGCTATGGGTGCTTGCTTCTGATTCCATCAACTACTGGTATTATGTACGGGTCTCCTGTACTAATTGGTTCAAGGGTATTTCCCACTGTCTCTTCTAAGTGGTTCAGTGTGGCTGGATTTATGTTGAGGTCTTTGATCCATTTGGACTTAAGTTTTGTTCACGATGATAGATATGGATCTATCTGTGGTCTTCTACATGCCAGCATCCAGTTGTGCCAGCACCATTTGTTGAAGATGCTTTCTTTTTTTCATTGTATAGTTTTATCTTCTTTGTCAAAGATCAGGTGTTCATAGGTGTAGGGGGTTAATATCAGGGTCTTCAATTCAATTCCATTGGTCTACCTGTCTAATTTTGTGCCAGTACCAAGCTCTCCAGAAAATGGAAGGATCTCCCGTGATCTTGGATATGTAGGACCAACATAGTAAAAATAGAAATCTTACCAAAAGCAATCTACAGATTCAATTCAATCCCTATCAAACTCCCAGTACAATTCTTCACAGACCTTGAAAGGACAATTCTCAACTTTATATGGAAAAATAAAAGTCCCAGGACAGCCAAAACAACCCTATACAATAAAGGAACTTCAGAAGGCATCAGCATCCCTGATGTCAAGCTCTACTATAGAGCTATAGTAATGAAAACCAGGCATTATCTTATCTCTTAAGAAGTCAAGGATAAATAACAACCCTCCTCAGAGACCTGTGTCTTCATCTTTTGAGAAATGCATTCTTGACTACCTCCACTCTTGCATAATACCTATGTCCCTTAGTGACTATGCATACCTCTACTGCAGTAACCAGGCTACTCATCACTAGTTACTTACTAATAACTAATCAGTAAGCACTGATGCTGAGTACTCAGTACCATGTCCTTTTTCATGCTTTCCTAAATGCTCTTTGATAGATTTCTTTTCGTTTCTTTTCTATGACTCAGATTAATAGGTAACATAGACAGAGCAACAGATAAAACTGTGATGAGTACATTATATATGCCATCCTAGAACCTTCATCCAGTGACTGATGGAAGCAGAGACAGATACCCACAGCTAAACACTGAACTGAATTCCTGGAACCCAGTGACAGAGATGGAGGAGTGATGAGCAAAGGGGTCAAGACCATGATGGTGAAACCCACAAAGACAGCTGACTGGATAAGGGGGAGCTCTTGAATCCCAGACTGATGGCTAAGAGGCCAACAGGGGACTGATCCAGACTCCATGAATGTAGTGCCAGTGAGAAGGCCACAGAAATCACTGGGGCCTTGGGTAGTAGATCAGTGTTTACCATGGTGTATGAATGATCTTTGGGAACCCATTCCAAGTAGAGGGATGCTCTCTCAGCCTGGACACATGGGGAAGGGCCTAAGTCCTGCCCTGGATGAAATGACAGACTTTGGAGATCCCCCCAAGGAGAGCCTTACCCTCCCTGAGGAATGATGTGGGGATTGGGTGAGGGGCTGGGAAGGGCTGGTGGAGCGACAAGGGAGGAGGGTGGGAGAGGGAACTGGGATTGACAAGTGAAGCATTCATGTTTTTATAATTTAAATAAAAACATATATTGAGGAAAAAACTATGATGAGGAAGTAAGCAAATATTATCATAAGGTTCAAATAATAAATTATCAAAAGTCAATGTCAATCAATTTTTACCAGATATTCACTGGACCTGCTCTAATTTAACATGAAAATAATAATTTCGCCCCATGCTTAAATACAAGTTATTTTTCATATCTTTTACTATTATATAAACTGGAAGTATTCATTAGCACCAAAAGTATTTCACCACTTCCTGTCATATGCACAGGTGCCATGTACACCTTTAGGAAAGCTAGGTTTTACCATTCTTGGAGGGCCCACTCCTCCCTGACATTTTGTGCTTTTTGTGTTTAAAAGCAGGGATTGCTTTTATGCCTTTCCCAGACACACAACCACCTGCATTTTGGCTCAGTAGCTTCAGCCTGTCTTTACTTAGCTTCTACAGTGAGACTTGGAGACAAGGTCTGTGAACCTAAGAAAAGAAAACCAGTGAAGGGGAAAGAAAACATCTGTGTGACGTGACCATGCTGTGAGTCTGGTCCTAGAGACAGGCAGAGCCTCCACTGCCTATGTATGTGGTGACAATGGAGTGTGGGCCCAGGAAGGTTCTCAAGGATGTCCCTTGTTCCCCAAATGAAATAACTATGATGTTTCCCTACCTTGAGGAAAGCATAAGCTTCATGAATGCACTGGTTCTTAACTTCATCGCTAAGCATATAAGCCCATTTATGTCTGTTAAGTGACAACACACATGGACCTAGAGTAGACCTTCTCTAAATGAGCTCTGCTCTCCCATCATTCCCCACTGAAAAGGGATGATTTGTAAATTTCAGCCACTCATCTATTTATATAAGAAAATGGAAGATCAGAGAACACTTAGAAGTTACCTAGATTTATATGTAAAATAAGATTGTTTCTAAAATAAAAATAAATGTACAAGCAACAAAAAAAGAAGTTGTCTTCTGTTGCACATCTAACACCAGTTCCAGCTAAAATCCAAGACTCATGACTTAGCCATCAATGGTATTTTCTCCTTGCTATCTGAATCATCATTAAGATATTTGTGTATCTTAAAATTGCAATTGATTGACACAACATGCACAATCAAAAGTGGGCTCACTCTACCACACTCATTGACTTATGATGAAAGTTTTTATTCAGGTGTGGAATTATCAGGGAGAATAATTAGTCTGAACTTTTGAGGTGCCTTGGGTAGTAGATCAGTGTTTACCATGGTGTACGAATGATCTTTGGGAGCCCATTCCACATGGAGGGATGCTCTCTCAGCGTGGACACATGGGGAAGGGCCTAGGTTCTGCCGTGGATGAAATTACAGACTTTGGAGATCCCCCCAAGGAAGGCCTCACCCTCCCTGGGGAATCTAATGAGGCTCCCTAGGGACTAAGGTTTCCTCAAGTCCCTCCAGCAAATTGTTCTAAAAGAACCTGGGGTCTGTTCCCATCACCAGTCCTCATCCTGTTCAACCATCCTGCTTCTCTTGATTGAATTCTCCTTATAATCACCAATAAGAGAATGTGATATTCCATGTGTCTAGTGTATACAGTAATAATACAATCCTTGCCTTTCCATGTGATAAGATTGGGAGACTATTTTTTAACCCCTGAGATGTTTGCAACTACATGTATGTAAAATAGTAAGATTGCATCTCAGTGTTATAGGAAAAAAAAACCAGCATCCCCGTTTCATATATGACAGGCCTTATTCAACGGAAAAGAAGCCAGCCTCTGGGACTTAAACAAAGCACACATACATCCACACTTACTTCTCAGTGTTCGACAGTGAAAATGTCCCATTTATCTTTCACCTCTAGCCCCCTCTGCATGGCCTTACTCTTTATTCTCTCTGGCCAAAGCCAGGTTATGAAGCCAAGCTAATGCTGTTAGTGCCAGAATGATTCCTCTTACAGTTGTGTATCCCACAGCTCTCAGAAAGTCAGAAGGAATTACTGCGCATTGAATTCACCTTGCCAGAAAGATGACAAACAGAGGGAGGGAGGGCCAGAGAGCACAGGCACCCAGCTGACCCATTCTTTAACCTTTCTCTCTGGACGCCATTCTTTCCCCTGTGGGTGTCACACAGGCCAGAGGCATGGCTAACTCTGCCCTTGAGATACAAAGAGAGCAAAGTTGACGTCAGCTGTTTCTTCCAGAGCAAACATTCCACTAACTCCACAGGCAGACAGCTTGCAAAATTGTCTTTGTAGTACTGCTGAGGTCTCCTTTCCCGTCAAGTTCACTTTGTATTTATTCAGCAAAGATGCACCTACTGCAGAGTGCACCGGGGGACATTGTGTCAGAGTTGTGGCAAGCCCACTTCATGGATGATTAGAATTCTTTGACCCAACCACCATTTTCAATCACATGCAACAGTAGACATCTGGCTGCAGCAATTACTCCTATCCTTCAAAGCTTTTCCTGCTCAACCCCATTGGAGTAACTTCGTTAAAGTGCTCTGTTTCCAATGACACCTTGCTTGGAGCAGCTCTCTGATGCAAAGGCTACATCAAAATCCACATATCCTAACATGATCTCCCCAAATAGGAAGTCTATACAACTGCTCCTGCTTCCTTTCTGTATAATAATAAAAACACTCTGACCGCAACCTGCTTGTGGATAAAAGCTGATAGGTTATCGCCCATCATCAGAAGAATTCCGTGCAGGAACCTGGAGGTAGAAACGGAAGCAGAGTCCATGGAAGAATATTACTTAATGGCTTGCTCCCAGGCTCTCTTATATAGCCTAGGCTCACCTGCCTAAGGAATGTACCGCCCACATCATGCTGGCACACCCTAAATCAGTTCACAATCAAGAAAATGTTCCCACAGGTATGTTCACAGGCCAGTCTAATAGAGACATTTCCTCAATTGAAGTTCTTCCTTCCCAGCCACATCAAATTGGCAACCAGAATTAGTCATCATAACACTCCATGCACATCTCCCATTAAGAAGCAGAGAGTAAGACGAATACCTACTTGTCTGTTTGATGCATAGCTGTGCCAGAACTCCTAAAATTAGCTCATTTGGTCTTTATTGAGCATCTGCCATGTCTGAAGCACTGGGCTAGACGGGTGGGTTCTTCGAAAGGTGGCCTAGAAAAATGAACCCAGCTGAGATTTCTTGGTCAACCCAATACTTTCACTGGTTTCAAACTTGTGTTGTAGAGACCTGAGGCTTTATGGCTTATTAAGCTCACTTGTTCATTCTTACAGGTGTGGGAAGAATCATCCTAGACTGTATGTCTAGACTACATGTCTACATGACATAGCTAAAGATCAAGATTAATGACATCTAGGCACATAAGTAAATATAATTGATACCTGAGATCCATGGTATGGCTATTACTTCACTCACTAACAAAGTTCCTCAGGCTAGGTGGTTTACTTTCTCCTTATTCTGGAGGCTATGGTCAAACACAAGGAATTGACTAGGTTGGTTCTTTCTGAGGATTGTAAAAAAAATATCTATCTCAGGTCTTTCTTCCCCCTGTGCTCCTTCAAATGGACATCCCTTTTTGATGAAAACACCAGTCATTGTAAAGTAGGGTTCATCCTCATAACTTCATTTTAATTTGATTGCTGTAAGGTTAAGCTTCATTATCAGCTTGACTAGACTTGGAACGACCTGGAAAGCATGTCTCTGCATATATCCATGAGGCTGTTTGCAACATTTAACTGAGGAAGATAAAACAACCCTGAATGTGGGCAGCACCATTCCATAGACCAAGGTCATAGACTGTACAAAGCAAGGAAAATGAAGGGATCCAGCTGAACACCAGTATTAATTTCTCCATGTGTTTCCTGACTGTAGGTATAATACAAATAAATGGGTCATTTTTCGGTTATCATCTCTTCACTTCCGTGAGAGACTGTATCCTTAAACCAGAAACCAAAATGAAACCCCCCCACCCTTGAGTTAAGTGTGTTGTCACAGCAATAAGAAGTCAATATCTTGTCTTCAACTATGGTTACATGCTGAGGTATTGAATTCAAAACTTCAATGTGTGCCCTCAGGTTGGTGCCATGGGTGAGAAGCACTGACTATAACTTAGTATTCTATCCATTATCTTCCACTCTTCATCCATTTTCAGAAGCACAAAGTCCCCACCGGACTACATCTCTTGGCCTCCACCTCTCCCATTTTCCTGAGCACCACACTCGGCTTGGCTAAACTAGCCCCTTGGCTGTTACAAATGAGTCCAGCCTTTCCAGTCTCTCAAAGAAGTCAAGTGACCTCTCTAAAATTTCGAGAATGTCACATCAGTTCTTTAGTCAAGACTGTCTGATGAGTTTCTAGTCTTTTGACACTAAATGCAAACACTTTCACTTGATTTTCAAAAACCACACACTTGTTTCCCTCTTTGGTTTCATCTGACATTTTGATCAGATAGAATATTAAAGACTGAACGACAAAATACATCCTTCAGCCATCACCAACACTGCTTTGGGAGGTTGGCTTGTGGAGACAACTCTAAAGGAGAGAATATTGAGGTTAGATAACCTGCCTGGATGCACATACATCTAGTAAGTTTGTAACTGAGAGTCACACTAAGTTTCTAATAAAACTAGTACATACCACGCATCAGACACTAGACTAAATCCTTTGTACATAGTTATTGTCTTGGGTTCCAATTACTGTGATAAAATACCATGACCAAAGGTAACTTGGGGAGGAGAGAGTTTGTTTCAGCTTACATTTCCACATCAAAATTCATCAACAACAGAATCCAGGGCAGGAACTCAAGGCAGGAACTAAAGTAGAAGCCCTGGCAAAATGATTCTTACTGCCTTGCTCCTCATAGCTAGCTCTGCTTGCTTTCATATACCATCAGGCACATCTGGTGAGGGATTGGCACCACCTGAGGGAATCCCACATGCTGGTGGCAATAGTACTAGACTTGGCCTCATTTAGCTTGAAGATGCTCTTCACCACTGAGAGCTCTGGGCTGGTTGTTTCCAGACAGACCACAGAAAGCACAGCAATCGTTCACTACCATCCCAGCAGCAATCACCTCGCTCCCTAGGTTCACAGTGCCTGCCACAAGGGGAACCTGAAGAAGGGAGGCCAGCTCGTCCTGGTCTTCAATTGAAGTCTTAGGGTGCACCAGACCTCCTTGATTACTGAAGACACAGTAGCTCGCTACTAACACCTGGTCAGCAACTGTCTGTCCCAAGACCTCCACCTTGAGCACATCAGCCACGATTTCTTCTGTCTCCCTGTCAAAGTTTGGGTGGACCAAGGCCACATAGTCATTGAAGGTGGTAACATCGCCAAGGGCTGAGGTGATGTTCCTCCACCCGCCACATCTGCCCCGAATCTGGAAGGCTGTTGCCAATTCTCTGCAGCTCCTGGTTCGTGGTGTTGTTGGGTACCAGTACCCCATGCCTGTTCCCCACACACATGTGCCCCATGATTCGGCAGCCAGCGATGGATGCATGCATCACAAGAATGACTTCAGAGAGCTCGCCCTCAAACACACTGTAGAAGTTCTCTGATCCTCAGCCACCACGCAGTAGGTGTTGGTGAGCTTGGCAAAACAACCAACATCACAGTTGTTCTCGAACTACGTCTGACAGCCATTCATGCCTGGGGGCTGTGCGACTGCTGGTTCAAAGGACTCCAATTCCCCCTACAGGCCAATCTTACAGAGGTATTTTTTCCAGTTAGAGTCCTTCTTTCCAAATTACTCCAGTTTGTGCTAAGTCGATAAAAAAACAAACTACTGCAGTTAGTCAATATTTCTACCACCAATGTGATGTGGATATTGCCTTATTTCTTATTTTAGGGATAAAGAAACTGAGACTAGAACTTAAATAAACAGCTTATGGTCACACAGCCAGCAAATCACATGTCTGGGATATGGCTCTGAGTTTACACAGCTAATAGTAGACATCCCCTTAGTACTCCTTAAACTCTCCACACCTCACTTCCTTGTCTTTAAAATACAATTACAATACCTGCCCTGAAAGGGTTTTTACAGATTAAAGGTACAATATATACATGAAGTTTTAAAATAAAATCTAAGTATCATTTAATCATTTTAGTGAGAAGAGTCTGGGCCAAGGCTTAAGTGTGAGATAAAATAAGAAATATAAATCTCTAAGCTTGACAGTAGATTAAGACATGGTGAAAAGAATAGGAGTAAGATCATAAAAAAGATAAACATAGATCCATGCAAATGAATTTTTTTCATCTGACAGGCTCCAGGGATAAGGACTGTGAAATGAAAGGCATGGATAGCCTGAAGTTCAATTTCTTAAATATACTCAGCCTAAAGCAATTGAGTTGACATGAGATCAAAACGCCACAATATCTATTTGCACCTCTTCTGAGTCAGGTCCCTCTGTACCAAATACCCAACCTTCCAGATGCTAACCCAGCACTGGCAGGGTGATGTGATTCCCCAGAAGAGCCAGTTTAGCATCTGATTCGGATGTGGTGCAAAGTCCACGTCCACTGTGTTACACACTTTCATTGGAAGACGATTCACAGGAGGACTCTTGGGGCTCCTGATCCAGCCAGGGGAGACATAAATGACAATTTGACTTGCAAGAAAATTTAATTTTTCTATCTAAGCTGGGAAGTACCATGACCATTTGGGGGCCTCCCATCCCTAGCTTCACTCCATGAGCTGAAGACAAGAAGAAAATAAAACTGTCAGTAATCTCTCTATATCCCAGCAGAGATACTGTTGTTGCTAGCAACAAAAATGAGTGCATATCCATGTTTTCACAGCTGCCAGAGACCTCATGTTTTATTAGCCTCACTTATTTTATATGTGAGAGCACATAGGTGCACCATGTATGTGCAGTGCCCACAAAGGTCAGAAAAGAATGCCATATTCCCTGGAACTGAAGTTAAAGGGGGCTGTGAGCTGCCGTGTGTTTGCTGGGAACTGAACCCAGGTCCTGTAGAAGAACAAATGCACTTAACCACCAAGCCATCTCTTCAGCCTTGAGAGACCCCACTTGCTTACCCACGCTGCCTTTCCTCCCCACTACTTACTTTATTCAAGCAGCCAGCATTCTGAGTTATCAAGTCCCTATGCTCCGTTCCAACTTAGACTTAAAGAACATGAGCTTCTTCTTTCTTGAACACAGTTTCGTTCTTGTTATGGGTTGAGTTATGTCTTCCAAGAAGGATATGTCGAAGTCTGGTGTCTTAGAGTGTGACCTCGCTTAGAAATGTGGGCTCTGAAGAGTTAAGCTAAAATGAAGTTATTAGAATCAGCACTAATCCTTTTGCCTTGTCTTCGTGTATCTTGTCTTATCCTGTTTGGTTGTTGTCTCTTGGAGGCTGCTCTATTCTGATGAGAACAGAGGGGAAGTGGATGTGGGGAATAGAGGAGGTGGAAAGAGCTGAGAAGAGTGAAGGGAGGGGAAACTGTAGTCAAGATGTATAGTACGAGAGAGGAATCTATTCTCAATTATAAATAATAATCAGTCCAAATCTGTTATGTATATGTGTACATACAAATGTGCATATATGTTACATATTTGTGTACACGTATATGCTGTGTGTGTATAAAGGAAATGGGCACAGAAACAGGAATAGAGAGTAAGGAGGATGTGAAGATACAGAGACAAGGTAAGTCACAGCCATGTGTGGGTTGCCTGAGGCCACCAGTAGGCAGGAGGGCAGCAGGCAGAATAAACGCTTTCCAAGTGCCTCGAAAGGAAATGTATTCCAGCTGGCCCCTGCCCTCAGATTCTGACCTCTACAACAATAAATGATTGTCTAAAGACACCCAGTTTGTGGTGCTTTTTCAGAACAGTCTCCCAAAGTAAGCCCTATTCTCATTTTATCCTGGTCTTAGTGTCTCATTCTCTGGCATTCCCATGTAAATTACCTTTGAATATTCTTTTTATCAAATTGGTGCCCACATTTATTTTCATTTATATTTGCTTATATTTACATCACTTTCCTGCTCCCCTCTCAAACTCATTCTGTGTCTCCTATCTTCATGTGGATAGCCTCTTTTTCTTTATTATTGTTACCTATGTGTATGTGAGTTAGTACGTGAATGTTTGTACAAGTATTCACAGATATATAAATAAACCTACTGAGTCCATTTTTGTTGTTTGTACGTATGTGGGTCTTAGAGTTAATGACTTCAAATGCCTCTCTATTAGTAGTTTTGAATTGCCAGCAATCCTCTGTCTATGGGTGGGATTCCGTGAGATTACTCCTTCCACATGAGTGCATGAGCATGTCTATTCATATTATCATCGCTCTGACTCTGTCTTTGCAGCCATTTCTAAAAAAGACTGTTTCTTAACAGACTTTCTGGGACTCGGGCTCCTGCATCTTTCTACTCCCTCTTCTGTTGTGTTTGCTAAGTCATAGATACAGGAACTCTGATACAGATGTCCTCACTAGGGCTGGGCTCCCCCACAATCTGTTGATCTCTGCATTGGGTCCAGTCCAGTCGTAATTTTCTGTGATGAGCTATATTTGCTGGGAAAAGAAGTTTCTGTGATGAAGGTTGGTAGCTACATTCACTTATGGTATCAGAATAAGATTTAGAATGTAGGTAGGAATTGTACTAGACCTTAAACTACTTTGTCTGGGTTAGTTTGTTTCCTTCCATATTCTAAGCACAATTAATAGCTACTCAATCTCTCACAATTGATCTCTTCCTCTCAGTGTGTGTGTGTGTGTGTGTGTGCCCATGTGTGTGTACCCATGAGTGTGCTTGCATATAACCACAACAACATTGATATTGTAAAGGAAGAACTAAGACACCCTCCTGCTTACGTTGGAATTCCAAATCCCTGGCAAGGGTTCTGGCACATAGTGTTGGCTAAAAGAATTAACATATTTAGTGAATGAACACTAGTCTAAAAATAAAAACAGAATTGCTTTAAAACAAGTGAGGGCTGACAGGGTGGCTAAGCAGACCAAAGGGCTTGCTGCACAGGACTCATGGCCTGAACTCGATGCCCAGAGCTCACAGGGTGAAAGGAGAGAAGGGATTCCTGCAAGACATCGCATTGCACGTGAAATCTTGCACACTTACACGAATAAACAAAACATAAGAACAACCAAAACTAGAGAAAAGTGCAAAGAACACTTTCTAAGAAGCAATTCAAAAGTTTTGACATTTATCCCATAAAATGTAATTCAAAACTGTGGCCTGAATGGAGAGCTTCTCCGGCAGCTTGCTAAGACATTCTCCTCCTGCTATAAAGAAATATCTCAGGACATTTCAACTCATGTTACATTTCATAAGGCATATGAGCTTGTAGAAAACTATTCAGCATTCATTTGTAAACTGGAGTTTCTTGCTGGGACAGGTTCCATGGGCTTCTTCCATACTAGGTGGGAAAAAATTGATCCAACACCAAAGTACCTTGGGACATGTCAAGAATGAAAAAGACAATGGCAGAAAGCTTGTCTGTGTTATTTACCAGCCCCTGCTGTCACCTTCATGCCTGGAAAAACAGCATTAGGGGAGAGAAACAAAAGCTACCTCTCACTGCCCATGGCTCAAAGGTCAGAATTGAATAAATGCTAATATTGCACAGAAGATCGGCTCTGAAAGGTTCTCTCTCCTCAGATCCATATTTAACATGCAGATGTAGTCGTATTTATTTTTCCTTCTTAACGCCTATGGTTTCTAAGTGAATGTGTGTATCTCTCTCACATCAACATGATGAGAACTTCAATAGCGGATCCCACGGTTGAAAAGGCACATCACTGAAACAGGATATGACCAGAGGAAGGTCACAGAAGATAGGTGGATAGAGAGAGTATAAAAACATTCCATACTACTGTGGCTGAAGAACTGAGTAGCCCTGATTCTAGACGTGGAAATAATTAATGAGCTGTGGGACTGGTGAATACGGCATAGAACACTGAATATGGCATAGAGCGTGAATGGCGTAGAATAGTGAATATGACATGTGATCTGTAGCATAGACCAAGGACTTTGGCTCAACTGTAAGATTTTCTAAATTCAAAATAACTCTTATATTGAGGAGTGATCTATTAGAAACAACTCAGGGGCTACTTTAAAACAAATGGAAGACAGCAAAATGACTCAGCAGCCCAAAAGTGATGGCCTGAATTTGATCCCTAGAACTTACATGGTAGAAGGAAAAAACTGATTCCTGCAAGTTATCCTCTGACCTCTTCACGGCCAGACTAGTTGGTCGATTATCTCTTTCCTAAGACTGGATGGCTTCTTAAAACATTCCCCCAAGAGGGTCTAGGCCCTGCCCTGGATGAAATGACAGACTATGGACACCCCCATGGAGGGCCTCACCCTCCCTGGGGAAATGAGGGGATAATGGGGGGTTTGGAGGCAGGGTACAGGAGAAGGGGAGGGAAGGGAGAGGGACCTGGAACTGACTTGTGAAGCAACCTTGTTTCTAATCTAAATTTAAACTTAAAAATAAATAAAAATAAAAAAAGATAAAAAAAGACATTCCCCCAAATCCAGCTTGTCTTCAAATTTGTAAACCTACGTATTTACTGAATCCCAAAGACACAAGACTTTTCTCTGATGTGAAGACGTTACCCTTCTCGGGTTATTTTAAAGCACACAGCAGAAGCAGTACTGTTGGGACTAGTGATACTGCTTGTTAGCACACGTCTGTCTTCCATATTTTCTCCTCTCTGATATTTGCTCTCTGCTTCATCCTTCACCATTAGCCACAGCACTCCAAGCGGTTCCTCACGTCCCCTTGAGCTCACCTTTCCTTATTCTGGAGACTTGGAAGCTCAGGATTCTTTCTTTATTTTAATGATCTTATTGTCTAGTTGGAAAACACTGGAGAATGCTCCGTGAAGCCATAGCTAGACTACGCCATGCCTGTGTGAGACTATGATAAGGCTATCGAGCCGCTGGTGAGCAGAGATGGGCACCTTCCTCTTCAGACACCCTGGAGTGGTTTCTGCAGCCAGTGATACTGCATCCCATTTCCATATCTTATCATACACTGACCTGCACATACAGCAAAAGTAGAATCAATGTTCTATGAATAGAAAATCGAGGAAAAGTTCGTTTCTATGTCCTGAGTGAATTAACACCTGAACCACTGATCATGGAAGTCCAAAATTGGGGCTGTTCCTATAGAACCTATGAGGTTTGCTTCTTTTTATTTTGGTCATCTTTTCACATGATACTCACTGCTGGCATCTGCATTGAATCTCTACCAATCCACATTGGCTATGAAGAACAACTAGAGAGAGTGGGGGGGGGCATGAACACATACTGAGCTCCACAACTTGAATTACTGTGAAAGACTGTAAAACACAACAACTGAAAAGCAGTCTGACTAAATACCAGTGTCCACGGGTGAAATATAAGAAATTCAAAAAAATTCAATAAAAAAGCATAGACAGCATAGACTTCTAATTTTTGACATGAGAAACATCCATGGCATATTTTAAGTAGACAGTTTACAGTAGAGCATGTATAGTTTTCTTGACCTGGGTGTGGTGTATAGAGTCACTGATGGGCATAAAAAGACATAGAGACTACCTGGACAAAATGCACTCAAAAGCCATAGCTCTTTATGGCTGGAGTGGGAAGTCAATGTAATGGTTATCTCTCCACTTTGCAACATTGTACTTTTATTTGATTTTTTTAAACTAACACACCAATCAAAGAATAGCCTTAGTATTTGAGAACCAGGCTCCAGAGTTTAACTGTTAAATCCAAGTCTTTTCAGCTATTAGTTTGAGGCGCTATAAATCAAACGCAGCCATTTGATTCCTCAGCTGAGAAGTGGGAAGAATTCACAGAGGCTGATGCACACAACCAGTCTCACACTTGGAAAACAGATGCAAAGAGTTTAATAAGTACTACAATTATCGTTTAAAAGAACCAACTCATAATAATATTTTACAACATCATAACTTAAAGTATGTGGCTTCTTCAAGACTAAACTCCAATTTCATCTGTAGCTCTCCCTAGACAACTTAAAATTGCAAACAACTTCCCCATTGACTCCCTATCTCCTGCAATAGGTACTCTCTACCCCCTTCTCATTTTCTTCTCCAGAATTCTTTTCCCTGTCTCCTTAGTATCATGCCACTGCACACACCAGGTAATTTATTTCTTCTATTTACTGTTTGACTCTATCCAGCAGAGTATCAGGACATCAAGGAAAGGGGATTTTCTGTTTATTGCTGAACACTGTGAACCTGAAACAGTATTGGCATATAGTAGAGGTTTGGGGAATGAAAAAATATGTTTATATTGAGTGTGTAAAAACATGATTGATGGCATATGCTGGACATGTTCCTTCAGTTTGTTCTTTTAGGAGAAAGTGCCTTAATCAAAAATTGCTACTTGGTGAAGCCACAATGGATGATGACTGAGCAGAGCTGAAGACTGGGTCCAGAGGAGGCATGAACGAGGTAGGGATCTCTCTCTTACTCATCAAGGACAATAATGAATAATTTCAGCTTGAGTCTGGCTTCTTATGGAACTTTTTCTGAATGAGCCAGGTTATAAATGGAAGGGAAGAGATTCACAGAAATAGGAAGCACGACCACAAAAGCCAAAAGTGAGAAAGAAACTAAGCAAAACTATAGCTCTCAGCTCCAAACCCAGTCCATAGTTGTCATCCAGTAGCAATTCCCTCCATCATTGGTTTGTTTTGTTGATTAGTTTCCTACAATTGGATTTAATCTTTTTCTGATCCTAAAGACTTAAAGAGCTAAACTAATGCCTAGAAACTAGTCAGCTAGAACAATTGCCCAATATTTAACTAAAAATTAAAACTTGAAAATTGGCCAATTATAACAAAATTGTAGTCTAAATAAAATTACAATTATTATTATTATTCCCTTCTGCTTTATTTTTATTTTTCTAAATCAAGCCATGCTAAGATATACATATTTTTAATTACATGGAAATAATTGTGTATGTATTTTTTGTATGTTGAAAACGTCTCAGAATGTGTAAATCACATTACGCTTTGTATTTATTACTCTAAGGACTCATAGGGGAGCCTGCTGGCTTACAGTGAAAAGCAGATGGGTAAGTCCTGTCTGAGATGTGGACAAACCCAGTGCAGACACAGAGTTCATGGAGTGTGGACCACTGCAGGAAGCCTGGGATTCTGAGCAAAGATAGCAGAGGGGACAGGGCAGGTACCATTCCCTTTATCTAAATTGCTCACCTATAATTGTTTCATGATGGGTGGAGCCACAGGAGGGGGAATGAGTGAGTGCCAGCCAGTCTCCCTCTCTTGGTTCCATGGTGAAAGCAGTTTTGTTGTTTTGTTGCTGTTTGCTTTGGTTTAGTTTGTTTTTTATCTTGTTTTGCTTTGTTTTGTTTTGCCAAGAGCAAATATTTGGGGAATTGACAGCTTAGTAGAATTTGATAGTTGTATCACTGTTCATTTACTCATCAAGAAAACAAAATGTTTTGCCACCTCTGTCTATTGAATGATAAGTAAGATGATGTCATCAGGAAGTTTCAAGAGTTATTCTGAATTATTTCCCATAATGTTCTTGCAAATTAAAACAACTGTGAATTCTAATAACACTTTCTTATGAAGAAATTAATTGCTTTTGAGGAGAAAAAGCCTTTTTCAGTTATACCTTCAGGGATGATATTCAGATTTTGATGCTTTTTTTTTAACCTGTGGAAGACGATGAAGGTCAAAATGTTAATTTCACTATCATTAATATTATGATTCTAATTATTACCATTATACATTTTTACGATGTGTTTCATCTTAGAGACGTGTGGTAACTAGCTGCTTTGTCTATGAGCTGATTAACTCTGCCCTGAGTTGGAAGAAAATTTCTAAATGAAAAATAAAGTCAATTGTCATAATGGGGTTCACATATTTCCCCAAGAAGTGGAATGAAACATACGTGGTTGGTTTCACCTTCTTTCAAATGTGATATAATCTGAGCTGAACAGAAACTGACTAAAAAGTCCTGAAATTATCTGCCCAAAATGTGAAGAGTGACAGTACCTGATCCAGAAGTTCCAGCGAGTGCATTCAATTTTGAAAGGCCAGTTAGATAAGAGAATATTGGCACAACTCACCAGATATCCGTTCCCCAATTAACAATGTCATTTTCTGTTTTTCTAAGTGGAGCCTGGGAAGCTTGTCTTGGCATTGCAGGTCTCTCTCTACTTGGAGCTTATTCTTTGCACAGATGGCAACTACCCTGATGCCATAACCTTGGAAATTTGTGTGGACAGGAGAAAGAGGGTGGGGGAAGAAATATACATGTGTATGGCATACAACTATTCCTCAGGGCAGACTGTATTCAGGCTTCTGATCCCATGAGCCCACATTTTAGTAGGAAGACGCACCCCATCAAGAAATTCTAATATAAGTCAACTATGTGGATTTTTCCTGTGCTATTTTCTTTTACTTTTATACAACACAATAAATACAGGAGGAGACAATGACAGTAAAGGTCAAAATTAAACTTTCTGATAGGGAATTGAGACTTGGGACAGACCTCACCCATCCAGATGCTTATTTCACTTAGGTAGAACATAAATCTTACAAATTCTGACCATAGGATACTTTCACATAGGGACAGAAGGATATATACACCACTGATAATAGCATATCCAGTGCACTCTTTGTCTCAATAAGCTTTTTTGCAGCCAGTTGTAAATGGGTTCCCATAGTAGGCCATAGTAGAGAATTACTTCAGGGGGAAAAATACAAAGATGGAAAAATTGTCAGTCTAGAGTGCTTATTATGGCTTGCAAACACCTAACCTCAAATCTCAATTATCTGTCCCCTTATACCAATTAGCAGTTCAGGTAGTAGGCTGCAAAGGAGCCTACAAGCCATTTGAATTCTAGTTGATAATCTATTTTCCATCCCCTCTTCTCTTGATAGCTATTTCAGGAGCAATTTACTTTATGCTTAGACTGATTTAGGAATACAGAAACAGAGGCCATTTTCTGCGACATATTTTTTCTGGTCTATAGAAAGGCCTTAACAAAGACATTTAGAGTTTACAGGATCACAGGCTTTGCTGTCAATTTGCATGTGACCATCAGACATCAGCCAATGAGCCCACTTTTGTGTCTTCCCAGAAGGCAGGATGAATGCTAAGTCATCAATAACTGGCAGCAGTGACAAGACAACACAACCATCTGATGAGAACTCGATGGAACTTGTCACTAGAAAGAGCTTATCTCCCCTGAACACCTGCGGTGCTCCCCTTGTAAAATATGCCTTTGCAGAGGAAAGTAGTTGTGTCTACTTGTTTAATTGATGGGAGTCTGTACGTTCCAATTTTATCTGGACAAACATTTTTGAAAAGGAAATTGGCACTGTCTGAATATGTGTGGCAATTGGGAAAGGAGGCTAATATGCCCCATAACAGAGGGATTCGATCTTTAAAAGATAGTCACAAGTAAGTTGACAGGCATTTAAATATTTGTGCAAGAATATTCAGAATAGTATTCCTAATAGCTCAAAAGTAGAAGTGATATTTGGGAAGTGATCTTCTGTTCATGCAGCTTGATATGTTATGTATTTATTCAGTAGAATTATTCTCACATACAAACACACATACACAGTCACTCACATACACACACACACACACACACACGCAGCAAATAGCTTAGATGATCTCAAAAACTTTTTTTAGAAATCAAAACCAAAGAGATATATATACATACTATATAATTGTATTTATGTTGAATTCTAAGAACAGACAAAACTAATGCAAAAACTTCATGAAAACAATCCTTCCTGGGACAAAGCTGTTCTAACCTCTTATTCTGAACATAATGAAAATAGGGGCCACTGAAGTATATCAAAGAGAATATAAGAAACTGATGTGAATTCCTACATACAATCTGCCTCGTCCTGGCTCACAGGCATTTAGTCAACAGATGATTGGGGCATTACTTCTAAGTGCTGTGCTATGCACAAAAATCAAATGATAAGTTGACAACAAACATATGACTATCACAGCATAGAAAGGGTCAGCCAAACTCATGATTGGATAATGTACAGAATGAAACATCCTGAGCCCTTACCATTGGCCTATCCAGAAAGAGGACTTTGTTAGCTACAAGCTTCACACCTGCAATAATCTATCTAAGGAGGAAACAGGGGGCTGAAGTTCAGCCTTCAGATGCAGCCACCTGGATGGAGCTGCCAAGTTCTTCCGTATCGCCATATCTCCATTTCCTTTAGGGAATCTAAAAATAGTGCCTTCTCTATCAGTTGAAGCATTTACCCTAAGCCATAGAGTTTTAGCCTCTATTTGTTTCTTTACAATATTGTAAGTTCTGAGAACAGCCATTACCTCATTCAGTGTGACACCAGGTACACCTAGGTGGTACCTATATTCCTTGTGCCTTTTATTTGAGGAGTATGCTCTGCCTGGCAGTCTTGGAGATTTCCATTACCCACTACTATGTTTTTTACTCCTGCACCTATGGCTCAGCTAATGTAAAGGTTCTGTAGCCCTGTACATCATCCTCCCTGGAGGAACAATAGCCCCAGTGCAATATCAGATCTAATATATGACATAGGAGGTGTTGATCTTGAATTAGACCGGAGTTTCCAAACTTTAGAAGTTCTTCTGTTGCCTTTCAATCACCCAATCTCACCTACCATCAGCCCTACCTCATCCAATCTAGAAACCAGATCAAGTCATAGGTCTTTTAAAAAGGAAAGTTGTGAGGAAAGAATGAAATTTTATCTGATTAAATGCATTGCCCTTGGCCTCCTAGAAGCAGCCATCACCTGAATAAACAGCAAAAATACCACAAAAGCTAAATCCTAAAATAACTTGTAAAATTACAAAATACAGCAAACTGATTCTCCTCAGAAAATAAATCTCATGAGATGCAGAGAAGTGATTACACTATAGCAAAGTAGTCACTGCAAAAACTGACAATGCAAGCTAGTTGGACAGAAAACACTCAGTATTTTCCAGGAACTATTTTCTCCCTTTTCTGGTGCCTTGTAGACTGCAGTTTATCTGCAAATAACAGAAGAGAAATGTGTACCCTAGCATCACCACTCACTTGATATGACGGGAAAAAAGTGCCTCCAAAACACTGATGACCCAAACACAGACCACTTGGAGACCCTCTTCCAAGTTAAAATCCCCCCTTCTTCCCTCAGTCAACCAGAAAAGGTAGATGCTGGGAAAGTAGCCTATACTGGAACCTGAGGAATGAGAAAAAGAGTTTTAATACTTTCTGGGTATGGCTGCCTGTTCTTTGTAAACTACCCAGTATATAACACACCCCTGAGAGCGTCTTTGAGGATCATCATGATAACAACTGGAATAAAACAAACTTTCAAAATTAAATGTGTTCAGACTCTTCTACCATGAGCATGCTTTCAACTTGTCCAGAACTGAAGACACAGGCTTTCCCCCTTTCAAGTTCAGGCATGAATTTCAGGAGGACTTTATTATGAAACTTTGAGTCATGAGATTTTCTGTCACTGTGCAATGTGAAGTATTCTGCTTCTACAAACTGCAAACACTTCTTTGTTAAATTCATAAAAACTCTACCACTCCATCCTTTTCTACTATTTGGAAAAAGATCTGGATTCTGACAAATGGAGTTTGTAAGTGGAATTTATTATTTTCCATATAATAGTTTTATTTTTTCCTTAAAAAATAATAAGTGCAACATGAAAAACAAAGTAGGACTAGAATAAATGGCTGTCAACTCAACAAGTCTTAAGTAAATTTTATGCCTGGGGCTGCCATTGGTATTCAATATCACTAGATATTTTACCTTGAATAATCACTGATGGACATTGATTTTTGTCTTTGCTCTTCACAGCACAGCAAAATTAATGTGAAAGTCAGCCTCAGATGAGTCCCTGTGGTGTCCTCCCATGTCTGCTGAGAAGCACATTTCAAATACAGAAGAAATGGCAGCCAGCTGAGACCCAGTGTATCTTGTATTGAAACAATTAATGGATATGAATAGCCCTCGCAGGACAGCTCAGATTGCCTTTATATCAACTTTGGAGGTGAGAGTCTGAGGCAGTTCACTGGGGTTAATATGTAGTAGTTTTATGACTTGATTAATCCTTACCAATTAAAATGATGATGTTTCTCTTTTTTCCACATTATATTTTCATAATTACTCTTTTGGGCATGTAGATGAAACCAGGAAATGTCAACAGGGGGACAATAATTGTATAGCAGCTTAGAGACAGGAAAAAAATATTTTCCCGGATGCAGTTTTTTAAAAAAGAAAGAATCCAGCTACAGAGATGGCTCGGTAGTTAAGAGCACTTGTTCTTGCAGAGAACCCAGGTTTGAGTCCCAACACCAACAGAATTCAAAATCTGACACCATCTTCTGACTTACATAAGCAACATATACAAATATGGGGCTCATATACACATGCAAGAAAAATACTCATACACCTGAAATGAAATATTTAAAATCACTTTTCAAAAAAAAAGAAAATAAACTTTAATAAAGTTTTTAGTATAAACGGTAGACATAAGTACCATAAGTGGAGTCTTCATCCCTCAATCACGGGAGTACACTGGGCTGAAGTACCCATAATCTTGGTACTCAAAGGGCTGATATAGGAAGATCTCCCAATTGAAGCCAGCCTGAGTTATATAAAAAGGCCACATTCCTTTCCTCAAGAAAGACTCATTGCTGGCCTGCTGCATAGACAGTGCCTAAAGTTCTACCTTCTCATGTCTTTGTTCAGCCTGATAAAGTTTGTGGGGTAGGATGCTGGTGAAATTTGGATTAGCGATGCTACATCTTCATAGACAGGGTATGCATCTGTATCCTTTCTGAATCTCCCAGCGTTTAACTCAGTTCTGCAGGCAGATAAGATTAAGTAGGCACTGAGTAAACTGTAAGGTTGAACAAAGCTATGCACAATGGTACACCCCTGCAACCAGCACTTGGGAGATGGAGGCAGGAGGATCAGAAATTGAAACCCGGGCTCTTCTACATAGTGAGTCTAAGGTCATCTTGCTCTAGATGAAACATTGTTTCAAAAGCCAAAAATGAAGAAACAAATAAAATGGTTGTCTTTGTGTGACAAATATAGGGGATGCCTTTTATGGAGCCCCTGATTTTCATTTTTGAGCCTTGCACTTATCAGTAGCATTCAATGGCAAACACATGCCCCTCTCTGCTGAACAACTTTTCTACACCCAAGCACATATGACCAATTACTATCACTAAATATAGTCTTCAAATAATAGTATCAGGACTTAGTGGAGAAGATCTTAAGTGGAATAGCTCTGAGTACTCCATTATGATGCCCTCCGGAGTTCCCTGCAGGGACTGATCCTGGGGATCACAACACAATTGTCTGCTTAAATGTGTTCGACATTTTCTTCCTTCCTTTCTTCACCTCACTTTTATACTTCCTTCCTGGTGTCTCCTAGAATCACCTTCCAAGCATGCTGCTAGATGTACTCTGTCAAGCATTACAATTTATTATATAATAATGATAATTAATACTATCCATTAATCAGTAGTAAAAGAGCAGGGTGGTAACGAGATAAATAAATCTTTGAAGAAATAGGCTTCTCATCAAAGCTCTGACTCTAGGAAAATGCACAGTAAGATGTGTTTTGGGGTTAGCACTTCTCAGGATATTCATTGTGCCTATACTGTTCTCTGTTTTATAAGAAGAGGCCACCACAAAGCTATGCCACTTCGTCCCTGGGCCTGCAGCTTAACACCTTTGTATTGCACTGTTTCCAGGTGCATATGTGTTAGCTGTAGACCTTCCCGGGGTGTTGGTATTAGTAGCAACCGCTCTGGGACTGAAGCACTTTGCACAAAAGCAAAACTGTTCTACAGTTAATCAGACTCCTTCCCAGACAGGAAAACTACCAGTGCAATACCATTTATCTCCAGCACTATTCCAGGCAGATCATGTCCCTTGAGCTGTCTACACGGCACAGACTAAATAGAAGATTTGGCAATGCTTGGTATAATTGAATCAAAATAGATGGCAAGTCAAGTAAAATAAGGTGTAAAATTACACAGGGACTAGATTGTAGTTGTGTTGATAACTGAGCGGCCCAACCACCTCCCTAATCTCTCAACTCTCAAACCTCCCTTCGTGGAGCCCGTTGTAGCATTGCTGTGCTTTCCTGTTTCCATTTTCACAATCAACAGACGCCTGATACATTGGATTGATTTTCTCACTCTGAGTCCATCTCCACATTTTGAAATGTATTCTGTCAAATATTAAGCCTAGAATGTTAGATGATCAAAGCGAAGGCTTCCATTAATAAACAAGAAAAGGGAAGGCGCAAAGAGAAAATAGAAGATCCTTGAAGAGCACACTGCTAATTAAATTTGCTACTGGCCGTGTGACCTTAAAGAAACATCGTGATCCCTCAGAGCCAATTTTTTTTCATTTGTGTAATGGAAATAATAATTCCCAATTTTCAGGGGGTTTTGAAAATTAGAAAGAAAATAATTAATGCTGCTGGCATATTGTGAGTGCTTAAAGTTATCATTTTTGTTTTGGTATTGCTCAATCCTTCCAGGCTAATTGTAAGTCCAGTTTATTAATTGCCTCTGAAATTGATTATACTTCTTTTGAAGGCTTTGCTCTTGTGCTCCTCTTAAGTCACATAGGACCAATTTTTAGCCTAGGCTTTCATATGTTCACAGTCTAAATCTAGTCAACAAATAAAACTTTGAATGGACAGCTCCTGAGGTAGAATTAGAGATGCCTATTTCCATTAGTAAAGAGGCTTTTACAGAAAAAAAAAATTTCGTATGCCTAACAATGTAATAGAATGTAATATGTCTCATTTGGAATAAAAGAAAATCTAAAATATTATAGTTTGTGTTTTATAATTCATTCTATTAAATTTCTGGCCATAACAATAACTTTGTTTGGTTTCATTTCTGTTGCTATAATAAAAGATACTGACAAAACAATTTAGGGGTAAAGTGGTTTATTTTAACTCATACATCCAGGTTACAATCCATACTTGCACAGATGTCAACACAGGAACCTGAAGCAGCTAGTCATGTCCATGGTCAAGAGCAGAGAGAGAATAAATGTATATGTGCTAGGGCTCAGCTGCTTTCTCTGCCATTGCTCAGTCCAGGGAACTGGGATGGTGCTGTCTGCTTTAGGCTATCTTCCCATGACAACTAAAGCAATCAAGAAAATCCCTCAAAGACATGCCCAAGACCAATTTGATCTAGGTAATCCTATATTTAGACTCCTTTACCAACTGATTCTAATTTGTGTCAAGTTGATGATTAAAGCTAGCCATCACATTATTATACTATTCAAAATATTAAATGAGATAATGTGATTACATCACTTAGCACATCTGGCATGAAAAGACCTGAAAGAAATAGGGCAACTTCCCAACAAAATTCAAACATGAATTTGAATTGCTTTTCTTACTGTAACATGACACAAACAATTCAGATTGACATACAACGTTTTAGCCTAATATTATACACCATGGGTGTAGAAGATGAAACGTTCCTTTATGCATTCAAAGCACAGAGATCTTCTTCATAGTGAAACAAAATTTTAAACACCTTCTTCCCAATTTTGCCCATGAACTGAATTTGCTTTCTGTCTTGAAACTAAACAATAATGAAATATTCCCAAGCATTCATTCTCAGTTATTTAAATAAGGATGTGTGGTTATGGGGATCTAAAGCAAGCTGACCTTAGGACTTGCTTCCTTCCCTAGACTCAGACTGACTGGATGAGATGCATTCTGTGGCACATAGCCCAGATCATAAACAGGGTGGGGGTAACAAAAAGCAATGTTATATCTAGAAAGTGTTCCTAAGTTTTCCATTTGGGATAAGTGTTTCCAAGTGTCATGAAATGCAAAAAGGAGAGGAAACCCACTCTACCTTATTTGAAATCCAGAAGATCATAGATCATGACGTTTAACCACAATCACAGAGTATAAATCTTTCTCTCTCTCTCTCTCTCTCTCTCTCTCTCTCTCTCTCTCTCTCTCTCTCTCTCTCTCTCTCTCTCTCTCCCTTTCTCTACCACATACACACATAACATATTAATACACCTATACACTACATACACACATATATACCTATACACACATACATACAAACACACACAAAATGCACAGAATTACAGTTAGTATTTTGCTTAATGTGCCTTTCACTTCACATTAATTTTAAAAATTTCCACTAAGCAACTGATTGGAAAGTCAGTGTTCTGCAGAAAGAACCTTTTATTTTCAATTAGTGATGCCCATTAGATAAATGAATATGAGAATTTCCATCCTTTCCACCCTCAAATTAACAGGTATGCTAACTACATTTGGGTGATCAATCATTTAATAATTCACAAGAAAATAAATGTGACATAAAAGATAATTGCAATTTTGTTCTGTTTGCTCTCCTTCAATTACAACTGAAGAAAAGAGTTGGCCCTGTGGGCTATTTGTTAGGATAGAAATGAATGTGGAGAGCTCATTTTGTAAGCACAGCTCAGTGTGGACCCCAACACTGATAATGAATCCAGCAATCATGATCCTATACTCCTAATGTTCCATCCTAGACCCTGAAGCCAGGATGAGAGTGACGACTCCTTTCCTATTTCAATAATAACCTATTGCCTGGCATCTACCAGCAGGTACCAAAGCCAAATTCCCTGAAAGAAAATGAGTATTAGGCCTTGTGGCATAAATAATAATTAAATTTGGCTGGTCAATTATACTAGATTTGACAGTCTGTTGCAGAATTTTTCATTAGAGTACTGAAGCATTTGAACCTGCAGAAAATATGTATACAATCTTGTAATTATCTTTTTAGAGCCATGAATTCATGGACTTGTCTGGACATCCAGAATGCTGCAAAAAGCTGGGGTTTGTGATCTTAAATAATTCTCTAAGAAAATAAGCTTCTAAATATGATATGCTCATGAAATTCTCTTCTGGTTTAACTCTGATATCACCATCTGAAAGATGGAGGTAGAAGTTGAAATGGTATCAGTAACAGATAAAACTCCCATGGTGATTTTTTTTAATGGTAGCCACCACACATGCAATCCTGAAGGCTCCTCTAAGTTGTGGTGTCTACCCCTTCTCCCTTAATTTTAGATGGTTGTGTGACCGTTTTAAACAACATAATGAGGCCAATGTTATGCTATTTGATTCAATAGACTGGGTCACAAAAAGACCATGCAGCTTCTTCTTTGTGATAGTCTAGTGAGAAGCCCAGCTATCAGAGCTCACACACAGGTGCTCCAGTCAATAACTCTCACTGAACTTCCAGATGATCACTAATATGAGCACCCATGCACATAACAGTGACATCTGGGACATCCAGACAAGCTGACCCTTTAGACAGTCTCCATTATGGAACACATCTGACTATAGCTACCTGATATCTTCGCAACAAGGACTTCCTAGTTTAGCCTTTAAATTTTTGGACATCTGATTCTCAAATAAAACGTATAAAATAAAAACATTAACACTACAAAACCAAGAGAAAAATAAAATAGTTGTTTTAAGACACTGAAAGTTGAGGCAATAATAATGTAGACATGCAGCTAGCCAATAATTAATCAAGGGTTTGGACCTACATGTCTAACATAGATGTGTTAGCCTCTTTCCATTGCTATGACAAACCTTATAATTAGAAAAGGTCTTTGGGTTCATGGTTTTGGAGGCTTCAGACTGACCATGATCAAATGACACTATTACACTGCATCTGTAGCAAGACAGCACATAATGGTAGGTAAGCTATAGCGGAACAAAACCGCTGGCCTCATCGTCATAGAGCAAAGGAGAGGCACACCATAGACAGCATTTCACTATCTGCTTTGAAACCATGTCCCCAGTGACCTAAGGACTACCTGCTAGGATTCACCTCTTAGTGGTTGCAGAACTTCCCAGTATATTACAGGCTATGGATGAAGCCTTTAATGCATGGCCCTTCAATGCTTGTCCAATTATAAAATACTTAGGAGCGTGTCTCATTTTTCCCATTGTTTTAGATGGGAAATTACAGTAGAGAAGGCACATAGCTTTCAAGTCACCTTTCTTCTGTCAGTTGAATAGATTGATTGATCCAATCAAGACTAAAGTAAATGAAAACTAGAATTATGAAGCAGGTGTTGATTCTATTGCTATAATAAAATGTCTGAGGCATAAGGTAAGAGGTGTCATAATTTATGATTCTAACTCTGAAGAATCCAAATAAAGTCGCACCAGCATCTAGGCAAGGGCCCTTGATTGAACTACTGCTATCTAGGAAGACATGCTATCCAGGAACCCATGGGAATTCAGGAACCATACTTGCTGTAATATATATATATATATATATATTACTGTCTACTCACTGAGGAATCAACCAGGACACTGAAAGAGCTAATTAACCCTTTCTGAGTATTGTGCCTCCAGTAATTTAACCCCCTTCCACTAAACCCTACCTCTAAAAGGTTCTTCTAGTTTTTAAGATATTACTAAATTTGGACCCAAATTTCTAATGTGAACTTTTGGGAGACACAATCAAACCATAAGCAAATCATAGTGGATGCTAAGGCATAATATTGAGTAACCATTAAGCTAAAGTAAAATCATGGAAGAGGTTGTCAGGACACCAAGATCCATCTCAGCTCCTTAGTGATGAATAAGGACACAAACAATTCATCAAATTCATTATTCTATACCCCTGACTCATTCCATTATAGATCAGAAATCAAGTACGGCACATGACTGAAGAATAGATGGCTATTTAAATCTCATCTTCTTTGCAGCCAACTGAATGGAGAAGACAGGTGATGGGTATAGAAATTGAGCAGAGGCAAGCATTTTTCATGAGAGTAAAGCACTACAATTGAATTTGTCCTTATCAACAACCCTCACAATACATACTGAGTACTCATACTGCACAAAACAAATTCTGAGCTGAGCAATGGATTGGCACTGAATTCCTACCCTGAGAGCTTTGGCAGGTTCTCTAGGGGCAAGGCAAGCATACATGAAATACATGAAATGATGGCACAGTTATTACTTTACAGAGGCAATTGTACAAAATATCTGGCATCATGAAAACAGAGAATGAACAATCTGGGTGTAACCAATCCAACATTTCAAAACCCAAGGAGACATTATTTGATAGCAAAGCAGTCAAATTAGTTTTCTTCATTTGTGAGATAGGCAAGGTGGTTTGCTCACCACACAATACAGCCATGTTTGCTTATAGAGGAGCATCTCAATTTAGAATCAGACTTCATACCCATTGTATGGTAAACAAAGGTGACCATTAAACGTTGAAGTTCACATGGAAAAACAAAAAACAAAAAACCAGAATAGCTAAAATAATCGTGTACAATAAAGAACTTCTGGAGGAACCACCATCCCTGACTTCAAACTCTACTATAGAGCTATAGTAATAAAAACAGCTTGGTATTGGCATAAACCAGACAGGTGAATCAATGGAATTGAATTGAAAACCCTTATATCAATCCACAAACCTATGAACACCTAATTTTTTGACAAAAAAGCCAAAATGGTACAATGGAAAAAGGAAAACCTCTTTAACAAATGGTGCTGGCATAACTGGATGTTAACATGCAGAAGATTGCAAGGAGATCCTTATCTATTGTCATGCACAAAACTCAAATTAAAGTGGATCAAAGACCTCAACACAAATCCAGCTACATTGAACCTGATAGGAGAGAAAGTGGGATGCAGCCTGGAATGCATTGATACAGGAAACCACTTCCTAAATATAACACCAGTAGCACAGACACTGAAAGCAACAGTCAATAAATGTCTTTGTAAGGCAAAGGACACTGACAATAAGACAAAAACAACAGCCTACATCTTCACAAACCCCACATATGACAGAGGGCTGATCTCCAAAATTTATAAAGAATTTAAGAAACTAGATATCAAAATACAAAGTAACCAAACTGAAAAATGAGATATAGAGCTAAACAAAATTTTCACCAGAAGAATCTCAAATGGCCAAAAGACATTTAAGGAAGTGCTAAGCATCCTTAATCATCAGGGAAGTGCAAATCAAAATGACTTTAAGATACCATCTTGTACCTATCAGAATAGCTAAGATCAAAAATACTGAGGATAGCTTATGTTGGAGAAGATGTGTAGTTAGGGGAACACTCCTCCACTGCTGGTGGGAGTGCAAAATTGTACAGCCATTTTGAAAAACAATACGGAGGTTTCTAAGAAAATCGGGAATCAATCTACTTCAGGACCCAGTGATACCACTTTTGGGCATTTGTTCAAAGGATGTTAAATTATACCACAAGGATATTAGCTCGGCAATGTTCATAGCAGCATCACTCATAATAACTTGAAAACAACCTAGATGCCCCTCAACTGAAGAACGGATAAGGAAAATCTGGTACATTTACACAATGGCGTACTATTCAATGGTAAAAATGATGACTTCATGAAATTTTCAGGCAAATGAATGGAAATAGAAAAAAAATATCCTGAGTGAGGCAACCAAGACTCAAAGAAAAACATGGTATGTATTCACTCATAAGTGGATATTAGATGTAAAGCAAAGGATAACCAGACTAAAATTGACAGCTCCAGAGAAACTAGGTAGCAAGGACCCTAAGAGGGACACATGGATCACACTGGAAAGAGGAATTAGATTAGATCTATAGGGCATACTTAGGGCAGGGGGGATGGTGATGGGGAGAGGAAGGGTCATGAGAACAGAAGGGAATAAAATGGCCTAGATGGGGAGGGATGCAGTGGAAGAACAATCAAAGAGATGTCGTAATAGAGAGAGCCACTATAAACTTAGAGAGAAACCTGTTGATAAGGTAACTCTCAAGAATCTCAAAGAGGACCCCAGCTAAGACTCCTAGCAATAGAAGAGATGATACCTGAACCGGCCCACATCTATAATCAGTTTGATAAATACCCCAGCTATCATCATAGAATCCTCATCCAAGAATTGATAGAACCAGATGCCGAGATCCACAACCAAGAGCCAGGCCAAGCTCCAGGAATCTAGTCAAAGAGAGGGAGGAGGGAACATATGAGCAAGGGAGGTCAAGATCATGAGGAAGAAATCTACAGAGACAGCTGAACCAATTTCATGAAACTCATCAACTCTAGACCTAGAACTGTGGAGAATCCAGGGGCCGTCCATATGTGGGAGACAGTTGTGAAGCTTGGACTATCAGAGGGGTCCCTGGCAGTAGGACCACAATACAAGTCTGGTACATGAGTTAGCTTGTTGGAGCCCATTCCTTAGGGTGGGATGCCATGCTCAGTGGCAGCAGGACCATTATATAATCCCAGTACATGATGTAGCTTGCCTGAGTCCATTCCATATGGTGGAATGCCATGCTCAGTCTTAATGCATGGGAGAGGGGTTTGGCCCTGGCCCAACCTATTGTGCCAGACTATGGTGACTCCTTATACAAGCCCTGTGAGGAAAAGTGCACTGTGAGTAGCCTAGGCAGAAGGTAAAGGGGGGTGGGAGAAGGCAAGGGGATGGCAGGAGGGGTAGGATGGAGAACTGTGGTTGGAATGTAAAATGAAACAGAAAAAAAAGAGAATTGAAGTGTATGTGCTATCTGAAGGACCCCTAGGAGAGGAGTTAAAGATGCAAACACCTCACAATTCTATTGCATTATCTTTCAGAAAATGTTGCTTTTGATTAATTCTTAAAAATAAAATATATGCTTAGGTCAAGTTCTGACTCTGTCCCAGCAATTTGCTGTATACTTACTGTCTTAGTCAGTGTTTATAATGCTGTGATGAAACTCCATGACAAAAAGCAACTTGGGGAAGAAAGTGTTTATTTAGCTTACACTTCCACACCAGATTGGCTAGGCCCTCCCACATCAATCACTAATTAAGAAAATCCCCTACACAGTTACCTATAGCCCAATATTATGAAGGCATTTTCTCAACTGAAGCTCCCTTCTCTCTGATGAGGCTAACTTGTGTCAGGTTGACATAGAATAGATTTTGGGGGTGGACTGGAGGCAGAAGGGAATGGGAACAGGAAGGATCAGGTGGAAGACGAAAGGACAGAAGGCAAAAGTACAAAGATAAATGTCTAACAGAGATGGTCATTTAGGGGCAATGGAAATTTCCTAGAACCTGTGTGGGTGACCTTACTGAGTATTCCTAGTAATGGTTGATTTGGAGCCTGAACCAAACATCTTTATGACTGGAACATCAACACAGTCACAAAACCTGTCCTGCCTATATGATATACTGTTCTAATGATGACTCATTTTGTGGAAGTGACCAACCAATGACTGGTCTAACTTGAGTCCTAGGCCAGGAGAAGGAGCACATACCTGACACACTACCTGGATGGTCAGAATCCAGATGCTGGATGGCTCAGAGTTGAAGGATAGAACTACACATAACTGACGAAGAAAAAAAAGAGGTGGAAAAAAGTCAATGAAATGATTCCTAGTGATAGTCTACTATTCTCATGATCAGCGCATAGCCCAACCATCATCAGAGAAGCTTCCTCCAGCAACTGATGGGAGCAAATACAGACACCTTCAACCAAACATTAGGTAGAGCTCATGGAACCCCACAGAAGACAGGAAGGAAAGATTATAGGAGCCAAAGGATTTAAGGACACCAGAAGAACCTGGTCCATAGAATCAACTAAGCAGGTCTCTTAGGGGCTCAAAGCAACTGAAGTGGCAACCACAGACCCTGCATGGGTCTGCAGTAGGCCCTTTGCACACATGCTGTGAAAGTTTAGCTTAGAGTTTTGTTTGACTTCTAGCAATAGAAATGGGGGTGTCTCTGACTCTTTTACCTCTTGTGGGACTCTTTCCCTTCTACAGATTGCCTCTTCCAGTCTTAATATGAGGGCTTATGCTTAGTCTTGTGTAATCTTGTTATGCCAAATTCAGTTGATATCACTGGGATGCCTGCAGTTTTCTAGAGGGACATGGAGGAGCAGCGGATCTGGAGGAGAGGGAAGGTGGGAGGGCTGAAAGAAGGGGAAGGAGAGGAGACTTCTGTTGAGATGTATTTTATGAGAGAAGAATGAAGAAAAAGAAAAAAGACTTTGGGAAAAAAGGAAAAATTGATGAGCGAGAGAGAGAGAAAAGGCAAGAAAGGAAAGAAGGAAGGAGCCGGGATGTTATTTATGATGGAATTTTGTAATATATAGGATTTGTATGGAGTGCTAGCAAGAGTGGAGACCTCACACAGGATAAACGCAATGTATTTTGAAGATTTGTCCCCAAAACAACACAGAAGTTAAAAATGAGCTTTGAAAAGGTAGCTTCCTGCTGAAGCCTCTCTGAGATGCAGATTGTTGCTGGAGTAGTTACAGTAATATCCCCTCCACTCTCACAGCCTACTCCTTGCTTTGTGGAGAGGTTTTCTACCCTTTTAATAGTAACATTGATGGAATTTTATTTTAACTATTTTTTAGAGATGTTGACAAAAGACCTAGACATTTACAGCTTTTAACTTTAAAAAAAAAAACTCTCCAGCTGTGTTGATTCCAAGGGCTTTCTTTATTTATTTTTTTCTTTCTGTGGATTCTTTATTCTAGTTTACTTTTTCTGTATCAAAATGATAATGGCCCACATTGGTTAAGCAAAAAAAAAAGGCCACTCTTTCCTTCCCTTTACATTTTACAAGCCTTTTCAGCGAATCTCATTAATACTCCATTGAATGTTTGTGTACCCCCAAAATCCATACACTGAAATCCTAACCCCCAATATATTAGGGCATGGAGCCTCAAGAATAAGGTATGTTTGTATCCCACAAGAGGAACTCTGGGATCTGCCCTGCCTTTCTACTGTGTGAAGAGGACAGAAGATGGTGAGCCAAGAGGCAGGCCCTTTCCCCAGACACTCAGTATGCCAGAAACTTGGCTTGTACTTCTCAATGTCCAGGACTAAATTTCTGCTGTTCTGAAGCCACGAAGTCTTTGGAATATCACTAAACTGCCAGAATGAATACACTTGCTACGTAACAATCACTTATGTAGAATGTTAGTGTGTATACATGGCTCTAAAACTAAACCACTTGAGCTCTACCGTGCAAAGTAGTACCAAGGGCACATTACTGAGCCTGTGTGCTTCAGCTTCCCTATTTGGAAAGAGAGGGCAGTTATAACATCTCCCTCATAGGTATCTGAAGGATAAAATAGACTTACATTTATAAAGTGCTTTGGGAAGTCTCCTGCTACACACAACTTTCTTCATGTGTATTAGCTATTGTAAATCCCAGATTGGGAGATCCAAGAAAAACGGAAGTCTTGTCTATATTGTTCACTGCTAGATTGGCCATGGCTGCACAGACTGGCATAATAATTGAGAGCTGAGATGCACAAAAGTAAAAGTATACAAACGCCCAGAATAGAAAGACCACTAGAGGTCGCATAAACTAATGATTTTCAAGTGTATCCAGGCCATCAAAATCAACATCACTTGAGGGCCTGTCAAAAATGTAAATCATAAAGGACTGGAGATGTAGCTCAGGTTCGAATCCTTCTCCAGCATGTATAGATCTCTGGCTTGGATCCATGGCATTGTAATTAGTAGCAGTAGCAGTAGTCGTAGTCGTCGTCGTCGTCGTAGTAGTAGTACTAGTAGTAGTAGTAGTAGTAATACTCAAGAAAGTCTAGTCTACTGACCCTACCAATTGCTGTCTTTTAGAATCCCTCCAGAAAATGCCTTTGGTAACTAAACACTGCCACTGCATAATAAATACATAATTTCAGTTGTTTATTTTCACAGTAACAAGAGAGATGTTTGAAATCCTGTTGTAAATAAAATTTCAAAGACAAGTTATCACATTCAGCTGCTGAACAAATAAGTTAGACTCTCAGTTAGCAAGTGATGCCCCTTAAGTATCACAGCACATATATAGCCCAGGAAATTTCAAGATGGGTCATCATAATATTTGTGGCTGCAGAAAATGTTTATTAAGCATTTATTATATACCAAGAATTTATCATGCATGATACTATTGAATATCGGCATTACACTATAGGATGAAGATTTTTAATCCTGATTTTATAGAGGAGGATTTTAAAGTTCCAAAAGCTAAATGCCAAAAGGCACACAGCTGACAAGTGGAGGCCCCTGTATAGATCCCAAGGACTTCAGACTACAAAAATCAAATTTGGATCAAGTCACTAGTAGATTTTGTATTTGCTTAATAGACAAAGCATGAGAATCTAAACCATGTTGGACTCTGTCCTAAGAACACAGCGAAGTTAAGACTAGTAGGGAGTGTTTCAAAAGGAAAAACTATAGAGTTACAAGAGGGAAATAAGATGATCATGTCAGTCACAATTACAGAAGGATATAGAAACCAAGCTATTTACATTGAGACATCCCTGCAGTGTGTTGGGATCAGACCTTTGCTGGCAATGCAGGTCAATAAATCACAAAGTTCAGGTAGACAGCAAGTTCAGCCTCCACTGATAGTGCCTGCATCTTTCACCAAATGTGACACTCAAAAACACTTCTACTGTCTCTAAAATGTCTGTTACTATTTTGTTTCATTGAATTATATGAGAGCTGTGCCCTTGAGAGATATAAATCCATAAAGGAAGTGAACTGCCTCTCTAATATGCCTCTGAGAATGGCTGAGTATAATGACCATATGTGTAATTATTCATCCCCTAACATGTCCCATGTCCTCTGAGAAGTCACCTACTTAGATCAGCAAGCTATGGCCCAGGAGGCAAATCTGCTACCTGCTTTTGTACAGTCCGTGTGCTAGAGATAATTTTTTTACATTTTTGAATGAATTTAAAATATCAAGAGGAGGATGGTTTTTCAGAGCATCTGAAAATTAGAAGAGGTTCAAAACACTAGTGTTCATAAACAAAGCAATTGGAATACACCCAAGGTCATTCGTTTGTGTGATGTCCATATCCTCTGTCACTTACATCAGATAAGGATTTCCCTTAGAATTAAGTGGCCCACAGGCTGCAAATGCTTCCTGTATAGACCCTTAAGAAAAGTATACAGACTCCAGACGAAGATTACTTCTAATCATTCCAGCAATACTGTTTGAACAAATAAGGGCATTGCATTTCAGGAAGGTCATTATGTTACTGTGGTGGTCCAAAAAGTCAGCCACAAAGTCCTTGACATCCATCCCATTATGAGACTAGATCCTGGGATTCCTGGGTGTGCAAAAGGGTGAGTCTCTGTGTATTATCTAATTCTTCTGACTTTTCTTGGGCTCTTTTCCTTCTGTTTGTCTATTTTACTCTATACTAATGTGCTTCTCTTTATTTTATCTTATTATACTTTATTATTTTCCCCTAGAAACCTGTTTGTTTTCAAATGAGAGACAGAAAGGAATAGAGATAGAAAGGAGGTGTGGAAGAATTGGGAGAAGTAGAGAGAGAGGAAACCATAGCAGGACATATTATATGAAAAATCTATTCTCTTTTTTTTTAATTTGTTGTCTGAGGAGATTACATAGAGAACCACCTAGGCTGATGCTAGGACAGGTCATTCTCTAAAAACTGACAGTGGGTACCCATTCCTAAGGACAACCTCCACACTGCTCGGTGAATGTAGAGAGGTCAAGCTGGTGCAGGCTTGAAGCCTTCACCACTATATTCCATTCTTTTTCACATGAGAAGGTACTCTGCAGACCACAGAAAGAAAAACCTGGTCACCAACCCAGTCACAGAACCATCAACCTACAATCTATCCTGTATTCAAGACACGCTGGGGCCATGTAGCTCAGAACTTGTGGGAGGGTCGCACGCCCTCCCTACATTGCCTGGGTGGCCAGAAAACAAAGACTGGATGGTCCTGAGACCTAGAGTAAATCCAAACAGGACTGGGGAGGTATCAATAAAATGATCCCTAATGATATTCTGCTGTACACATAGATCAGTGTCTTGTTCTGTCATCATCAGAGAGGCTTCCTCTTGCAACAGATGGCAATGGGTGCAGATGAGAGAAGAATGTATTCTTCTCTCATAGAAAACATTCTGACCACAGTTTCCCCTCCCTCCGCTCTTATTAGCACTCCCCATCATCCCTCTCCCCCTCTCCCTCTCTGTTTCCTTTTCAGAAAAGAGCTGGAATTCAAGAGACAACAGTCAAACAGGACAAAATATGGTGCAATAAGACAAGGCCAAAGCCCTAATATTGAGGCTGGACAAGGCAACCCAGAGAAAAAGAGTCCCAAGAGCATACAAGAGAGTCAGAGACACACCCGCACCCGCTGTTAAAAGTCCCACAAAAACACCAACCTACCAGCCATAAAATATATGCAAAGAGCCTAATGAGGACCAGTGCTTGCCTCTTCAGACTCTGAGCCCACATGAGCCCTGCTTAGACCACTCAGTGAGTCATGTCCTCCTGGTGTCCTCTGTCCACTCTGATCCACTCAGACTCCTACAATCTTTCTTCCACCTCTTCTGCATGATTCCCCTAGTTCAGAGAGGAGATACTAGACTGAGACCTGCAATTTAGGCTCTTTCTCAACATAATATCTGGCTGTGGGTTTCTGCACCTGCTCTCATCTGCTGCCATAGGAAACTTCTCTGATGACAACTGGAAAATGCACCAATCTATGAGCATAGCAGAGTATCATTAGGAATCATTTCATTGATTTTTTTCTCTGTCTTTCTGTTTGAGTCTACCCTAGGTCTATGGGCTATCCAGTCTCCAGTATCTATTTTCAAAATAAAAAAATGGTGTATTTTAATTTGTTTCCACAAGGAGATACTAGTCTGTCTTCTAAAACAAAAAAAGTAATCACGATAATTATCCTAGACTACTTTTCCTCAAAACTGTTAGAAGACTTGAGTTTCATAATAGAAAATTTTAGAAAAAAATCATTTTAGAAACAAGAATAATATTGGTTTAAATGTCTGAATAATTATAAAATCAATAAAGTAATCATTACTTATTTATAGCAACAAATTGTTACTTGTGAATTTTTATTGTTTGACAATTTCATACATTCATATAATGAGGGTCAGTCATTTCAACCCCAACTCCCCTCCCTTGTTACCCTGATGACCCCCTACAATGGAAACCTCCCTCTCAATAAGTCCTTCCTTCATTCCCTACCTCCCCCAATGGAAACCTTCCTCTTAACAAGGCCCTCCTTCCTACTTCCAGTCTGACCCAGCTGTGACTCCTGCATGCTTCAAGATAATTTTTCAATTATGATCATGTATTCACTTCAAATTATTTGGCTGCCAAATAATGTTCACGTCAGTTTTCCTACCCAGCCTGCATTGTTCCATCTACAATATTTCAACTCCTTAATAAAGGTTGCAAGATTCTCCCCTCATCTCCACAAAGACAGTAAAAACTCTCTCTGTAAGACAGAGAAAGTGAAGTCCACAAAAGATCAAGCACAGACATTGTTTTGGAGATACTGAAGTCAAAAGTTTAAATCTCGAGTTCATTGGATAAAGGAATCAGTTTATTTTTTTCTGCCATTGCTCATTTTCTCATGAGCCTACCATAAATTGAGCTATGCGTAGTAATCTCTGTGAGGCAAGGAGGAGGATAAAGGTGATAAACCTAAGGTCTAATGCAAGACTTGGACCCAACTCCCAGTAAATGTGGTGAGTTGCTTTAAGGTAGTCTTAGTCTCAGCTTATTTGTATGTAAAGCAGGATTAATAATAATTATTTCCCATCCAAGAGCTAATCAGGCCCATCCCTGTTTAGCTTCTGAGATCAGACGAGATCAGGTGCACTCAGGGTGCCTCTGCAATCTCTGGGGCCTTGGGTAGTAGAACAGTGTTAGCCATGGCGTATGAATGAAGGAGCCCATTCCATATGGAGGGAACCTCTCTCAGCCTGGACACTTGAGGGAAGGCCTAGGCCCTGACCCAGATGAAGTGGCAGACTCTGGAGATCCCCCATGGAGGGCCTCACCCTCCCTGGAGAATGGTGTGGGGATTGGGTGGGATGTTGGGGAGGTTGGTAGAGGGGCAAGAGAGGAGAGGTGGGAGAAGGAGCTGGGATCGACATGTGAAGCAAACATGTTTCTAATTTAAATAAAAAACATATTGAGAAAAAATAATTATTATTTTATGAAAGCATCAAAAACATAAATGCTAGCAAATCTGTTAGAATGATTCATGGTTTACATAAAAGTCTGAGCATTACCAACAGGAAGGTGAACACAGATAGTGTTGCCAGCAACACGAATTCCTGTCCTTGTTTATCTATGCACTTGGGCCAGGGAAATGTGAGAATGTTTGAGTTTTATACTAAATATTTATCACACTGAGTATCCAACAACCATCCCAATAGTTAGATTGGTGATTAATAAATTTTATATGTCCTGTCTCAGTATTTTTTACTTGCTTGGAATATTTCATATGTATTCCCTCTTCATGTTTTATAATATCACTCCTTGACCATTTTTGCAGCACCATAATATCCTACTCTTTGCCTTTAGACAGATTTCAACTTCTCCCAATTCACTTGTTATAATTCCAAATGATATTAATGAGCCAAACATTAGTCAACTGAAAAACTGAAGAGGACAATCCTTCTGCTTCCATTTATCTTTGATAAAAGATAATAAGTTGATTCACAGTCCGTGTGGCTCAGGATGGATGTGGAGAGTGTGTTCCCAGCAGGCAGGGCATATGCCTTCTGTGTAACAGCTGTCTCTTTGTACTCTAACTTCAAGCACAGTATTGTGCTAAAACAGCAGTAAAGTAATAAAAATGGGACAATTCTATTTCCCCCACTGTGAGCTTGGACATGTGAGTAGAAAAAAATAAAGGAAAAAAATCTGATTTTTTTCATCAGTGAAATGGAGAAACTGCCTCAAAACAGCTGGGTTAGAGGGAAGGTCTGGAGGATGATCTTTCTATTTCTTCTTTGCTAAAGAGAACCCCTAATTATGTCTGGCTTGCCTTCTGATCTATTGCCAACAGCATCTGAGTCTCTGAAATGAAGGCAAAGAGATGCTGACAGCTGTGCCCAGCACGGACACTGCCAAGCTGGAACAGACACTGTAGCCCAAGGTAGATAGCAATGTTGCACCTAATGAGATCCAAAAAAACCACTTGTGCCTATCAGAGTGGTTGAGGGAAGCAGGAGGTGGAGCATTTGGAAGAACCATAACCCTACAAAGCATGAGAATCATGGGGTTTCCATGATTGTGCTAAGTTAATGGGCCCAGGGAAAGACCACACCACCCTCTGTGATATCATGTGACATGCAGGGGAAAAGAGACATCTTAACATGATCATCAGGCTGTTTCACATGTAAAATTCAAATGAGCTTCATACTAACCTTTTGAATGAAAACTTGTTAATGACAGAAACCCTTATCAAACTTGCCTACATTAAAAAAAGGATATTTATAGAGTGGGATCATTACCCTACAGGTCACCTAAGTCACTCCTGGAAATTTAACTGTGCTGTGCTTACAGGGCACCTCTGTCCCAGAAGGAGGAGTTGATTAAAAGAGGAAGAAGGTGTTGCACTTTCTCCCTGATTGATTTTCTCCCCCTTGATTTTGTAAGAAATTGTGGTTTCTCCTGTGTTTTTGTTTCCTATTGCTGACCACACATCAAAGATCTTTAAAAAGGGGTATACAATCTATTATGGTATCTCTCATCCTGCACTCCTCTATTTTTACCTCGACTCAACCTTGCTGCTCCCCCATGCCTTCTTCTCCCCTCCTCTTATCCCCCTCTCTTTTTCCTGGCTCCCACTCCCCAACCCAGATGTTCCCAATCTGCTCAGGAGATCTTGCCTCATTCCACTTCTCTGGGGTATCATGCATCACTCTTGGGAACCTCCTTGTTTCCTAGACTCATCGGCACTGGGATTGTAGGCTGATACTCCCCTGATCCTTATCTAAAATCCATATATGAGTGAGTACATACCATGTTTGTCTTTTTGTGTCTGGGTTACCTCACTCAGGATGGTTTCCTCTAGTGCCATCCATTTGCCTGCAAATTTCAAGATTCCATTGCTTTTCTTCACTAAGTAGTACTCCATTGTGTAAATGTACCACATTTTCTCTATCCACTCTTCAGTTGTGGGGCATCTAGGTTGCTTCCAGGATCTAGTTATTACATATAGTGCTGCTATGAACATAGTGGAACAGACATCCTTGTTGTGTGAATAGGCATCTTTTTGGTATATGCCTAAGAGTGGAATTGCTGGGCCTTTTGGTAGACTCAGACCCATTTTCCTGAGGAATCTTCATACAGATTTCCATAGTGGCTGTACTACTTGGCACTCCCACCAGCAGTGGAGGAATATTCCCCTTTCACCCCACAACTTCTCCAGCACAAACTGTCATTGGTGTTTTTGATTTTAGCCATTCTGACAGGAGTAAGATGATATCTCAGAGTTGTTTTGATTTGCATTTTCCTGATGGCTAGTGATGTTGAGCACTTTCTCAAGTGTCTCTCAGCCATTTTATACTCCTCAATTGAGAACTCTTTATTTAGTTCAGTCCCCCACTTTTTAATTGGATCCTTTGGTGTTTTGGAGACTTGCTTCTTGAGTTCTTTGTAAATTTTGGAAATCAGTCCTCTGTCAAATGTGGGGTTAGTGAATTTTTTCCCAATCTGTGGGGTGCCTTTTTGTCTTGCCGACTGTCCTTTGCCTTACAGATCGAGTCATTATAGGCTTGAGGAGAGAGCTGACACTAGTGAGATCTCCAGAGATCTACAAGGATAACACCAACTGGCAAACTAAACAATAGTGGAGACTACACTAATAGCCCCTCCTTAATGATAGGGTTGATGACTACCCTATATGCCATCCTAGAACCTTCATCCATGGACTGATAGAAGCAGATACAGATAGCCACAGCTAAACACTCCTGGAAACTAGTGACAGAAATGGAGGAGTGATGAGCAAAGGGATCAAGACCATAATGATGAAACCCACAAAGACAGCTGACTGGATAAGGTGGATCTCTTGAATCCCAGACTGATGGCTGAGAGGCCAACAGGGGAGTGACCCAAACTCCATAAATGTAGTGCCAGTGAGGAAGCCACAGAAATCACTGGGTCTTGAGTAGTAAATCAGTGATTACCATGGTGTATGAATGATCTTTGGGAGCCCATTCCAAATAGAGGGATGCTCTCTCAGCCTGGACACATGGGGAAGGGCCTAGGTCCTGCCCAGGATGAAATGACAGACGACTTTAGAGATTCCCCCAAGGAGGGCCTCACCCTCCCTGGGGAATGATGTGGGGATTGGGTGGGGGGTTAGGGGGCTGGTGGAAAGACAAGGGAGGAGAGGTGGGAGAAGGAGCTGGGATTGACATGTGAAACATGCATGTTTCTAATTTAAATAAAAACATATATTGAGGGGAAAAGGGGGCTACACAGTAAAAAGGAGACAAAAAAGAAGGTTATAGGTGAGGAAATAAGAAATGCAAAACTGTATTAATCCACAGGCGTAACCAAACATGTACTGTGGAATAAACAGTCACCAGTTACCTGTGGCTACTCCTAATTATAAAGCACAACCATTTCCTCAGCTGCACCAGGCACCTCTGGGTACTCAACAGTCATGTGCCAGAGGCGACTACAGCACAGGGCAGCACAGATGTAGGATGTTTCCTCTCCCACAAGAAGTTCTATTGGACAGCATCCTCTTACACAAAAGAGAAAACAACAAGGTTTTCTTTTTCCTTAAGCTTTCATTTTGCAGACAAAATAATGAGCTCTATTGCCCATATATGGAGAAACAGGATAGAAGAGGAAAAACAGAAAAGGATCCTCTGACTGGGGAGATACTGTATCCCCAGAAGCCTATGGGCACTATAGAAAGCCTGGAGAGAGGAGTGACAGACTCAAATGGACATAACTCACCATGCTAAAAAGAAGTAAGACATAAGATTAGACTTGAGATGTGCTACTTGAGTTGCTGGATTTCCACCTGCCTGCCTTCCAGAGCTGTCATTGCTAGTTTTCAGTTGAGCAAGAATAAAGTCAACTCTGAATTTTTTAATTGACTTGATTGCTCCATTGCCTTAATTTCTCAGGTCATATGTTACAATGCAGAAGTAGAGATTTTATTATGAATTAAAAGTCACATGGTGAATTTCTTCTTAATTTTCTTATATGAACAATCACACTCAAGTGGAGCTATTTCTGTAGGCAGAGAATTCATAAATACAAACAGCCATGACTTTAAAATTGAAGTGTTAAACTATTTCTAACCCTAGAATATCATGAATGATGACACCAGATGTCACTACATGTCCATAATCTGAAACTTTTGTAAATTGGAAGCTCTTGGCGATCTGAAGCAAAATACTCCATCACTCACCTTCCATACAGATTAGTACATTGATATGGTACCAGAAACTTCTGTGATTCATGATAAATCAACTAAAACTGAGGATGAAAGTCGATGTTTTCTCTATTTTTATGACAATAGAATGGCCTATGAAAGAAAATAAAGGATTTTAACTCAAAAAAGTTAAAAACATGTTTCAATATCCTTGACTAATACGTTTTAAATGTCAGATTTCAAATGTATTCATTATTTCTACAGTGATATATACTCATTGGAGATAATTGGAAAATAAATGGGAAAGTAGAATAAGAATCAATATTTTAATACAATTATACAACTTAAATACAATGCTATTGGCATTTTGATGTATAACTTTTTGTTACTTATAGCTTAAACAAATATATTATCCAACATTTATGATTATAGTTATTTTTCCAATGCTATCAACATAAAACCTTTATTAATATCATCTGATATTACATAATTTTAAGTGTTCAGTTTTAACTGTAACTTTTTTTAAGTTCTGCATCTTCATAATATAAACAGTAACAGAAGTTCAAAGGATACAAATTTGTGCAAAGTGCTAGTACTCAGTAGTTTCCTGAGCTGAAGACTTGACTGTTTCCTGTCTGTGAGATCTTAGGAAGCTGCTGAACTTCTCTGCCCCTCAGATTTCTCTTGTCCACCTTGAATTCATGTTTCTCCTAAGAATTAGAAGTAGGACTCCTTCTCTTCATAATTAATAGTACTGTGCTCACAGATAAGCATGTGGAGAAATGAATGTCAGGGAAAGGACCAGCCACCACCAATTCCACCAGGGATTACATGGAAAGGACAGAACATTCGGAAGAAAAGCCTGTGACCAGTGCAAGAGGAAGCAAACACTATCAATAACACATAAAAGGTTATGAGTCTCATGACACAGGAATAGCAAGCATCTGGCCTTTCCTACCTCCTTAGCCTACTTCCTTCCTGGGAAGTGCTCTCTTTCTTAACACACTTCTTGTTGATTGGGGATGTCCTGCATGCTGTGAATATATGTTTACCTTATTGGTTGTTTCAGCCAATGGACAGCTAGGATGTAGCCAGGCAGGAATTATAAGTGGGACTACCAGACTAGGAGCAGGCTGGGAGGAGGAACATGGGGAGTGAGTTGAAAGAGAAACGCCATGTAGCTGCCAAAGGGGTAATATGCTGGAACATTACAAGTAAGCCACAGTCTAGTGGCAATACATAGTTTAGTAGAAAAGTTTAATAGAAATGGATTAATAATCAAGAGAGAACTAGCCAATAAGAAACCTGAGCCATTGGCCAAACAATTTATGATTAATAGAAGCCTATGTGTATTTATTGGGGCTAAAGGGTTTGTGGGACCTGTCTGAAAAGAAACTTCATCTTCAGCCTGTTTCAAGCACAACACATGTGTAATCAGCCCAAATCCTCTTCTGGGACAGAAGAAGCTATAAATCCCCTCAGGTGAGCATCCAGGCAGAAAGTAAGACTTATGTCTCTAACCTCTTAAAAACTTGACCTCAAAAGGAGCTCAAGATGCTCTCTTTACTTCCCTTCTTCCCTCTCTTCCTTCCTTGTTTCTTCTTTCCATCCCCCCTTCACATTTTCTTTGCATTTTCCCCCAAAGCACATAGATATTGTGGACCCAGATGCAGTGATCTCAGGCATGCAGCTGTGGCTGATGCAACAGGAGTCAGCAGCCCAGAGCACCTTAGGAATCAAAAATGTCCTTTTCCCTTCCCATTAACTCTCACCCATCACCAACCCATCCATTCCTTCCTCTCCTGCCCCCTTCATTCTCCTCTAAGCCCCAGTAGAAGCAATGACAGTAACCTGGCATCATTAAGTCCTATCCATTCCAATCTCTTTCATGAATTACCATAGGCTAGTATAAGTAACCAGACTCTCACACTCAACATGACTTCAATGACATTCAGTTTCACACCAAGTCTACAAAGTAAACCCCCTAACACTGTAGTGTCCATCTATCTGCCAATGTGTGAGTAGGCATCACCAACAAATAGCAAGATGAGCACAGAACTAGGCCACTGGGAACTTGTATCCCATCATGTGTACATGTGAAAGCTGTGCTGGCCAAAGGGAGCTGAGCCAACCAAACAGAGCAGTGAATACAAACTAAAGACGGCAGGAGCCACATGGGCAACCAAGATGTTGCTCATCAAAATAGGTCAGCCGTGATGGTGCTGATGAAGATGGTGATGGGCACTTGACATTCCATTTTCACAGTGGATGCAGCCAACTCAGTCCTCCAAGCATTACCACACCCCCAAACTTTCTCATGCTAACAGCACTTTGCTCACACATCTCCATCCTCCTCCTCCTTTTGTTCATCTTTTTGCACCTTCCCCAAGGTGCAGAGAGAGGTGGCTGGTTCAAGCTCAGAGGCGGCTCATGAGTAGGAGTATATGGCACAAATCAGGCCAGGGCACCGGATTCTCCTTCTTCTCATCACTCCAGTTGTGACTCTGTGCTCACTTCTTTATCACCTTAGCATGTTGCCATGCCTGCTTATTTCTGCTTCCTCATATCCTCCTTCATACTCTCAGTCCTTCCTCTTCCTTTATTGTCAGCAGTCACAACCCTGCTGATAACTTGGGTGATAATCAAAAAACAAACAATCAAAATAAGAGTCATTCAGGCAACCCTTTTGCCTGATCCTAGCAACCTAATAGCTGAAGCTATTAATTTAAAGAGCTCTTTAGGAGGGAGACTTATTCCACTGAGTTAAAAGAAATGTGGTAGATGGGAGTTCATTCTAATATTGTGGGACTTAGTTCCAGGAGATACAACCAGACAATTGGTTCAAACTCTGGCTAGAGAAACGTAGTCCCAAAAGGACTGGTGACTCAAGCCAATATTTCTAACCCTCCTGAGGCCATGTTGAGGATTCTACATACCGGTAAAAGGACACCTCCCCAACCACAGAGATCCTTTGTAATCTTGTCTATCCCCTGACCATCATCATGGAAATATCACCTTCAGTTTCCATGGACTTCCCACTACAATACATCTTCAAAAATTAAAATAAATTTCATCTTAAGGATCTGAAATGGGCCTGGGCAGTGGTGGTGCACACCTTTAATCACAGCACTCAGGAGGCAGAGGCAGGCAGATCTCTGTGAGTTCGAGACCAGTCTGGTCTACAAGAGCTAGTTCCAGGACAGCCTCCAAAGCCATAGAGAAACCCTGTCTTGAAAAACTAAAAAAAATAATAATAAATCAGAAAAAAATTAAAAATAAAGTAATGGTAATTCTCTATCTCTATAATATCTGGCATTAATGGATGCTGGTATATAAGAAGCATGGCCAAAGTTTGGGAGCTTAAACTATGTTACCATCTTACATCTACTTGGTGAAAGTCAAGGAAAATGCTATGACGTGCCATATATTCAAGCCTTCATGGTCTTCTACCAAGTCATGGGATTGTGGAAAGGAAGAACAAACAGGGTGTCCCTGACACCCTAAGTGATCCCTATGCTGTTCAAACTCTGTGTTGTTTTTCAAATGATAAACAATAGACAGTGGATTCAGATGAAAGGTCTCCTCCTACCCCACAGAGTTCCACTCCACTTCATAGTCTCCCACTTACCACAAGTTACCAGAGATGATGAAGTCCTGCAGGAAATACAAGGAATGGAGTTTCTTACCCACTATCTACTCCTAAACCAAGGTCCATGTCCCTATCAAACCACGGACATTTAGTGATGCAAGAAGCAAAGACGCTTCACTGAGAACTTGTCCCAATTTACTAGAAACTCTCAGATCCTGATTTTAGTATAAGCTCATATGGTCTCATATGGAAAGGCTTGTGCTTAGTCCTGACTACTTTCTCTAACTCTGAGGATAGCAAGAGGATGAAGAAGAAGCTGGAAGGCATGCGGATTGAATGATTCAATCAAAATCCAAATCGACTAGTGGGAGCACAAGTTCTCTTAGATCAAGAACCCACTGCTTGGGATTATAAACTTAGCAGGGACCCATAGATGAAGAATGATGATAGAGAGTCTTATCCCAGGGATGAAAAGTTATATTCAAAAAAATAAATCCAGAGAAGAAAGGAAAGTCTGCCAGATTTCAGAAGAGGCTAATTGAAGCTTATAGAATAATCACCAACCTGGCTCCCTCATCCCCAGAGGAACAAACTCTTTTTGGTCAATATTTCATTAAACATCAGCCCTTGACACCAATAGTAAACTTCAGAAACAGAAACAGGACCTTGGATTGCACAAACTCAGCAGCTGGACACTGTCTTCTTGGTCTTCAACAACTGAGATCTGAAAGAAGACAAAAGGGGCCAGAGAAAGGCAATTCAGATGATTGTATGTGCCCTTGCAGATGTCTCTTGCTGGGACTATTCACCAAGGTACCCCTCTGATAGGCCTCAGAGATCAAAGGACAGAGGCCAAACCTGCTTCCAAATGCAAAGCCCATACATGAGCACATCAAATGCCCCCTGTGGTCATGTCTATTATATAAGGACCCAAAGACCTGCCATGGGAAAGTTGAGTACCTCCATTAACATTAAGGTACTGCTGTAAGCCTGTGCTCTCCTCTTGAAACACAAAAGTTAAAAACAAAGTGATGTTTTCAAGGTTCTTGTCTAACTTAAAAACTAAACAGGGAAGTGGTTATTTTGAAGCTCCAATGCTGACACCTGCTCAGGTTGTCTAGAGCTTCATCAACAATCAGATGACACAGATCTAAGTCATTTACTTTGTGGGTAAGGAAGGGGCAATGGGTCTAGGAAGAGATGGTGAGAAGAATATGGTCAAAACATATTGTATGAAAAATTTTAAAAGATAAAATGTAACAAAAAGATGCATTCATCGAATGCCCCCAGTGCCAGCAGAAATAAGTATGAAGAAACAAAAATATAGGTTATAGCTGTTGACAAATTATATTTGTATTTAAAGGTTTAAAACTTTTTCCTAGTGCTCCAGTGCCATCCGGTCCTTGCCCTGTGCTTAAGGTGAGTGGGAGCCCTTCTCTGAGCCCCAACTCGCTAAATCCCCTGGCTCCTTCTCCATGGGCATTTTCTGTGCTTAGAGAGGACCTGCCCCACCCAGAAGGATTACCTTGAGTCTGCCCACACCTTAGTCTTCAGTGCCTTCCAGTCCTTGCCCTGTGCTTAAGTCTTCAGTCCTTTCCGGTCCTTGCCCTGTGCTTAAGGACAGGAAGAGCCCCCATGAGCACGCACTGAAAGAAAGGATGGGAAGAAGGCAATATAAAAACACAGCCAATAACAAAAGAACCAATATGACACCACCAGAGTCTAGAAACTCGACACCAGCAAGACCTGAATATACCAAGACAGATGAAACAGAAAAGAATGACCTTCAAAACAACCTCCTGAAAGTGATAGAGACCCTCAAGAAATGGAAAAAAAAAACCAAAAAGTACAAGAAATCAACAAATCTCTTAAGGAAAGCCAAGAAAAAACAATCAAACAGATGAAGGAAACAATTCAAGACCTGAAAGCTAAAAATGGAGACTACAAGAAAAACACACACACAAAATCACCACCACAGACAGATCCAAAGCAAACAAGAATCAACAATCAATAGTCATTAATATCCCTGAATATCAATGGTCTTAAATCACCTATAAAAAGACACAAGCTAACAGAATGGATACAAAGACAGAATCCATCCTTCTGCTGCATACAAGAAACACATCTCAATTTCAAGGACAGACACTTTCTCCAAGTTAAGGGTTGGGAAAAAACTTTCCAATCAAATGGACATAAGAAGCAAGCGGGTGTAGCTATCCTAATCTAACAAAATAGACTTCAAACTAAAATTAATCAAAAGAGATGAAAAAGGTTATTTCATATTCATCATAGGAAAAATCCATCAGGAAGAAGTCTCACCCACATTCATAGAAGAAACATTACTACAACTCAAATCAAATATTAAACCACACACACTTATAGTGGGAGACTTTAACACCCCACTCTCACCACTGGACAGGTCCACCAGATAGAAACTTTAAAAAGAAACAATAGAACTAACAGAAGTTATCACCCAATTGGGTTTAACAGACATCTATAGAACATTCCACCTAAACATTACACCTTCTTCTCAGCACCACATGGAACCTTCTCTAAAATCGACCACATACTTACTTGACAGTAAAGCAAACCTCAACAGATACAAAAAAATTGGAATAACCCCATGTATCCTTTCAGACCACCACGGCATAAAGTTAGGATTCAACGTCAACACAAATTGCAGAAACCTCACAAACTCATGGACATTGAACAATGCTCAATTGCATCACCCCTGGGTGAAGAAAGGAAGAAAGAAAGAAAGAAAGAAAGAAAGAAAGAAAGAAAGAAAGAAAGGAAGGAAGGAAGAAAGAGAAAGAAAAGACTTACTAGAATTCAATGAAAACGAAGGCACAACATACCCAAAACTTTGGGATACTTTGAAAGCATTTCTAAGAGGAAAATTCATAGCACTAAGTGCCCACATGAAGAAACTGGAGAGTTGCCACACTAGAGAATTAACAGAACACCTGAAAGCTCTAGAGCAAAAAGAAGCAAACTCATTCAAGAGGAGTAGGTGGCAGGAAATAGTCAAATTGAGAGCTGAAATCAATAAAGTAGAAACAAAGAAAACAATACAAAAAAATCAATGAAACAAAGAGTTGGTTCTTTGACAAAATCAACAAGATAGACAAACCTTTATCAAACCTAACCAAAAGACAGAGAGAGAACATGCTAATTAACAAAATCAGAAATGAAAAAGGGGACATAACAAAAGACACTGGGGAAATCCAAAGAATCATCAGATCATACTTTGAAAATCTGTACTCCACTAAACTGGAAAATCTAAAGGAAATGGATGATTTTATGGACAGATATCACTTACCAAAATTAAATCAAGAAGAGTTAAACCATTTAAAAAGACCTATAACCCCTAAAGAAATAGAAGTAGCCATAAAAAGACTTCCAACCAAAAAAGTCCAGGGCCAGATGGTTTCAGTGCGGAATTCTACCAAAAATTCAAGGAAGAGCTAACACCAATACTCTTCAAATTGTTCCACACAATAGAATCAGAAGGATCACTGCCAAATTTTTTTACAAGGCTACAATTACATTAGTACCCAAACCACACAAAGACACAACCAAGATAGGGAATTACAGAACAATCTCCCTCATGAACATTGATGCAAAAATACTCAATAAAATACTGGCAAATCAAATCCAAGAACACATCAGAAAAATCATACACATGATCAACTAGGCTTCATCCCAGGGATGCAGGGATGGTTCAACATATGAAAATCCATCAATGTATTCCACCATAAAAAAGAAACCTGAAAAACAAAAACCACATGATCATCTCACTAGATGCTGAAAAAGCCTTTGACAAAAATCCAACACCCCTTTATGATAAAGGTCTTGTAGAGATCAGGGATAACAGGAACATACTTAAACATAATAAAAGCTATATACAGCAAACCAACAGCCAACATCAAACTGAATGGACAGAAACTGAAGGAGATTCCTCTAAAATCAGGAACAAGACAAGGATGTCCACTCTCTCCATATCTCTTCAATATTGTACTTGAAGTTCTAGCTAGAACAGTAAGACAACAAAAGGAGATCAAGGGGATACAATTTGGAAAGGAAGAAGTCAAACTTTCACTATTTGCAGACGATATGATAGTCTATGTAAGCGACCCAAAGAATTCTACCAGGATACTCCTACAGCTCATAAACACCTTCAGCAAAGTGGCAGGATACAATATTAACACAAAATAATCAGTAGCCCTACAACATATAGACAATAAAGGGAATGAGAAAGGAATCAGAGAAACATCACCCTTTACAATAGCCACTAACATCATAAAATATCTTGGGGTAACCCTAACCAAACAGGTGAAAGACCTGTATAACAAGAACTTTGAGTCTTTAAAGAAAGAAATTAAAGAAGATACCAGAAAATCTCTTAGAGGGGAAAGTGAGAAGTATCCTTGAACGAATTGGTACAGGAGACCACTTCCTAAACATAACACCAGTAGCACAGACACTGAGATTGACAATTAATAAATGGGACCTCCTGAAACTGAGGAGCTTCTGCAGGGCAAAGGACACAGTCAACAAGACAAAACGACAGCCCACAGAATGGGAAAAGATATTTACTAACCCCACATCTGACAGAGGGCTGATCTCCAAAATTTACAAAGAACTCAAGAAGCAAGTCTCCAGAACACCAAAGGATCCAATTAAAAAGTGGGGTACAGAACTAAATAGAGAGTTTTCAATAGAGGAGTCCAAAATAGCCAACAGACACCTGAGAAAGTGCTCAACATCCTTAGCCATCTGGGAAATGCAAATCAAAACAGCTCTGAGATACCATCTCACTCCTGTCAGAATGGCTAAAATAAAAAAAAAAGACAGTTTATGCTGAAGTTTATGGAAAAAGGGTACACTCCTCCACTGCTGGTGGGGATGCAAACTTATGCAGCCACTTTGGAGATTGGTATGGAGATTCCTCAGGAAAATGGAAATCAGTCTACCACAAGATCCATTAATTCCACTCTTAGGCATATACCCAAAAGATGTATGCTCATACAATATGGACACCTGCTCATCTATGTTCATAGCAGCATTATTTGTAATTGCCAGAACCTGGAAAGAACCTAGATGCCCCTCAACTGAAAAGTGGATACAGAAAATGTGGTACATTTACACAATGGAGTACTACTCAGCAGAAAAAAAAATGGAATCTTGAAATTAGCAGGCAAATGGATGGTACTAGAAGAAACCATCCTGAGTGAGGTAACCCAGTCACAAAAAGACAAGTATGGTATGTAGTCACTCAAACATGGATTTTAGACATAGAGCAGGGCACTGCCAGCCCACAATCCCACTGCCAGAGAGTCTGGGGTGCAGGAAGGACCCTAAGAGAGACATTCATGGTAAACCGGAGGATTATGGGATGAGATCTCCTAATTGGATTGGGGAGGGCAGAAGGAGATGGGAGAAAGAGAGGGAGAAAAGAAGAGGGGAAAGGAGGACATGGGAGAGCAGGAAGGTAGAGCCAGGGTAAGAATAGAGGAGAAAAGAATGTGAGATACCATAAAAGAGGGAGCCATTATAAGGCACTAGTGAGATCTTCACAGATCTACAAGAATGACACCAACTGGCCTGAAGGCTACCTTAGATGCCCTCCCATGATAATGAAAATGATGACTACCTTATATGCCATCCTAGAACTCTCATCCAGTGGCTGATGGAGACAGAGGCAGACACCCACAGCTGTGAACAGAATTGAACTCCTGGAATCCAGTTGCAAAGAGGAGTGATGACCAAAGGAATCAAAATCAGGCTGGCAAAATCCACAGAGGCAGCTGACCTAAACAAGGGGAAACACATGGACCCCAGACTGCTGACTGAGGGGCCAGTATGGAACTGATACAGACATCTCTCCCACAGAAACTGGGTGACAGAGAGAAGGCCTTGGCAGTCTGTGGGACCTTGGAGAATAGAGCAGTATTTATTCCTGGCATACAGATGGACTGTGGGAACCCATATCATGTGGAGGGATGCTCTCTCAGCCTGGACACATGGGGAAAAAACATGGCCCTTCCCGGTATGATGTGACAGACTCTGAAAATCCCTCATGGAAGCCCTTGCCCTCCCTGGGGAGCAGAGAGGGAATGGAGTGGGAGTGAGGAGTTGGGAGGATTGGGGGATGGAGGAAGAGGGGAGGGAGAGGGAACTGAGAGTGACATGTGTAAAAAGATAAATAAAAAAAATATTAAAAAAAACACTTTTTCCTTGTTTCAAGAGAATTTCTTGTTTTCTTCCTTCCTTTTTTCCTTATGACTTTTTACAGAATACATTATTTTAAAATTCATACTCAAAATGTGTATTGGGGGTCAGAATGTATGAATATTCAGATACTATGAAAACTACAAAGCAAATACATTTTAATGGGACAATTAGATAACCCTGAGGATTCACAAGAAACTATCACAACACCCACTCATTCATTTAGTCAACATATTTTTCTATTACTCATTGTAGATCCAACCTTATCCTCAACACCAGATATGTAACAATGAATAGACTGTCATCAGAGTCGTATTTAGATGGGAAAATGAATACAAGTACAAAACATTAGTGTTAATGGTATAAAAGGATAATTACAAACCAAGAATATAGCAGAAGCTTTGGTATTGAAGATAGAAAGAGAATACCATTTTTACAAATATTTATTTTTAAAAAAGCTCTTTTTAGGGTAACTGCTTTCAAAAATCATGAGATATCATTAATAACAATGTGGTAGGAGGTAAAACAAAAAATATGATAAAAACTAAATCAATTATAAAGCTAATGACCCCATTTCTACTGTGAAGTTAATAAGACAAGTATCTAACAAAGATGAGGATCAATCAAAAGCTAAGCTGATTTGTCGTTTATTAATGGTTAGGTTTATCCATCTCCACTTTTTTAGATTTCTGATTTTTTATTCTTTTTATGTTTTTGTTTATTTTTGAGAATTCCATACAAGATATTTTGATCAAATTCTTTCCTCTCTTCAGACTCCTGCCAGATCCTACCACCACTACCCAACTTCATGACCTTTATCTGACTTTAACAAACAAAAGGATAATATTGTAACATGAATAATAAAAATACAGAGACAGATATTGGGGTTCTGAAAGATCAGAGAAGCAAAGCAGCCAAACTACCTCTTACCTCTGCTTCAGACTGAAAAGGCAATCCTGTCTCCACAAATCCTCAGAAACATTGCTCTCCACCAAACCCCAGACTGCAACCCTGTCTCCACCAAGCCTCAGATTGTAATCCCAGACTGCTGCCTCTCCTCAATGTTTTGGGAGACCAATTCTTTAATGAGACTTTTTGCTTCTTCCTTTTGTACATCTCAAATCTTGGGATTACAAATGTGTGATCCCAAGTGCTGAGATCTCATTTGTATGAGCTGTTTCTCTTTTAAAATGGATCAATTTTGTGTAGCTCAGTGTGGCCTTGAACTAATAGAGATCTGTCTACTTCTGTCTCCTGAGTCCTAGGATTAAAAGTGTGTGACACTACTGCCCATCTTCTATAACTAATTAGTGTGGCTGGCAAAATTAAAGATGATGATATGGCTGTGTCCAGCTTTGCATTTTGATCTCCAGTGGCTTTATTAAATCATAAACAATATACCACTACAAAATATTTTTAAAGTATGATTTGTGTTAGTCGACTACTCCTGAGCATGGGGACTGCCCAAAAGTGTAGTTATTATACCCAGTGTTACTGCATTTTTCCCTCTCTGAGCAGTTATCAGTTGTAAATAACTTCTTGGTTAGAAGTGGAACTTTGTGGCAGCCCACAGAATGGGAAAAAATATTCACTAATCCCACATCTGACAGACGGTTGATCTCCAAAATTTACAAAGAACTCAAGAAGCAAGTCTCCAAAACAGCAAAGGACCCAATTAAGAAGTGGGCTGCAGAACTAAATAGAGAGTTTTCAATAGAGGAGTCTAAAATGGCTGAGAGGCACTTGAGAAAGTGCTCAACATCCTTAGCCATCCGGGAAATGCAAATCAAAACAACTCTCAGATACCATCTCACTCCTGTCAGAATGGCTAAAATCAAAAACACCAATGACAATTTATGCTGGAGAGGATGTGGTGAAAGGGGGACACTCCTCCATTGCTGGTGGGAGTGCCAACTGGTTCAGCCACTTTGGAAAGCAGTATGGAGATTCCTCAGAAAAATGGGAATAAACCTACCACAAGACCCAGCAACTGCACTCTTAGGCATATATCCAAAAGATGCCCATTCATATAACAAAGATGTCTGTTCCACTATGTTCATAGCAGCTTTATTTGTAATAGCCAGAACTTGGAAGCAACCTAGATGTCCCTCACCCGAAGAGTGGATAGAGAAAATGTGGTACATCTACACAATGGAGTACTATTCAGCAGAAAAAAATAATGGAATCATGAGATTCGCAGGCAAATGGATGACACTAGAAGAAACCATCCTGAGTGAGGTAACCCAGTCACAAAAAGAGAAACATGGCATGTACTCTCTCATATATGGATTTTAGACCTAGATCTGGGGAGTGCCAGCCTACAATCCTATGGCCAGAGAGTCTGGGAAACAGAAACTTCATTTAGTGGCTGATCAAGGAAGAGGCAGACTCCCTTGGTTAAGTACTGAGCTGAACTCAAGAAAGCCAGTAACAGAGAGGGAGGACTGATGATCAAAGGGATTAAGACTGGGCTGGTTTAACCCCCAGAAACAGCTGACCAGACAAAGGTTAACTCTTGAATCCCAGGCATCAGCCTGGGAATCCAGCATGGGACTGATCAAGACCCCCTGAATCTGGGTGTCAGTGAGGAGGCCTAGGGAATCTATTGAGCCTTGGGCAGCAGATCAGTACCCATCCCAAGTATACACACGGACTTTGGACTCCTATAGAACAATGTGAGGTGCACTCTCACCCTGAACTCTTGGGGAAGAGTCTAGGCCCTGCCCTATATGAAATGACAGACTATGGACACCCCCATGGAGGGCCTCACCCTCCCTGGGGGAATGAGGGGATAACAGGGGGGGTTGGGGGGAGGGAATGGGAGGAGGGGAGGGAATGGGAGAGGGACCTGGAACTGACTTGTGAAGCAACCTCGTTTCTTATCTAAATTTAAACTGGAAAATAAAATATAAAAAAAAAAAGAAGTGGAACTTTGTGAACACTTCCCCTTCTCTGTGCTGGGATTTTGCCTGGTTTGAATTTGTAAAGGTATTTGCAAATTATCACAACCTCTGTATGTTCATATGTGCATCAACCCTATTGTGTATTGTCTTTGTGGGTCTTCAATGGAATCCAGCCAACTTGCCCAGTTCATACCTGAGAGGGGGGGAGTGGATTGAGAAAAGGGCAGGTAAGGATGCTAAGAAGACAGAGACACAAGACAGAGTCAGGAGGGCAATCCAGTGAATACTGAATGCCCCAAGTTTATCTTTCAACATTCTTAAGTATCCCAACCAAAAGAGGGAACATGGCAGAAGACTTCTATTATCATGTATAAGGAGCAAACAGACTTTATTCCCTTAATCCTCCAAGCATTTGGTAACCATGCCTGTTATCAGGCCTTCAGGGTCAAGAGTAAACACACCTGAGTCCAAGTCTGTTGTTATTTAGATAAGACATCTGCTACCAGGACCAAAGCATACTGCAGTAGCCAAGCCTTAGACCTTTAGGTCTTACACTTGCTTTGAACTCTGTGACCTTGAGGCAAGATGAAGTGGAGACATCTTTATAGGGCTCCACAGTGTATAAAAATGCTGTTCCCTTAGAGTTATCCACCGCTTCTGGCTCTTAAAATCCTTCCTCACCCTCTTCTTCATATGCCCCTAAGCCTTGAGGGGAGGCATGTGATACAGACATTTCATTAAGGGCTGAGATTTCTGTTTTCTTCTTCATGAAGTCTACCATTGCATTCCTCCTTAAAATTTTATTCTCAAATGTTCTCAGGATATAACTATCAGTATGGTTTCTGTTCATTTGTCTTCAGTCCAAGAGATCTTACTCCTGAAAGGAAGCTATGAAAGAGTATTACTTCCGAGACAATCATAGTCCTGACTTTCTTGTCTCTTGCTTTTTCTGGAGTCGTCAGTTGTAATCCTGTTATTCTTATTATACCTTACAGCTTTAATTTGCTTTGTAAAATTTGTGTCTTCTAGAATACAGAACTACCAAACTAAACTCCTTCTGATGCAGATATTCTAGATAATTCATACAACAGGGGATCAAAAACCAACAGAAAAACTAGAATGTGTATATTTTAGTTTTGTTTCCTGTTGCTATGATAAGACACCCTGAAGGGGTACCCTGGGTGTATCTAACACAATATACTTTAAACTTGCCTTGATTTACAACATTCTTTGTTCTGTAAAACTATAAAAAAATTCATAAAACTACTTCCACATTGAAGCATGGAATTTGAGGTAATCTAAATCTGTGTTCTCAGACCATGGTCACTCAAAATAGTTCTAGAATAAACTCTCTTGTTCCTTTAGATGAGAGCTGTGGTTTTTGTACTGACACCCTGCACACATTGAGCTTCTAACCTTTTCAAGGTCTCTAGCCCACTCCCCTTGTAGGACGTGCTCTACTTATTAGTAAGCTTCATCTATTTCCACCCCTCTAATCCAATTCCTTGGTTTAGGATGCAAGAACCAGAAGTTACATCAAGTGCCCTCTTGGCCCTCATTACACCTGTAATAGTATCTTGCTAAAACTGGTTCCTAGAATCAAAATTACTGGATCAAGGCTATAAAAGCTCTTATGTCTCTCAAGACATTTTGTCAAGTTTGAGTCTACAAAGGCCTATGCCATTGGTGATGCTACCATCATTTTTAAGCATGACCATTCTCTACTTACCAGTACTGTTCCTAACTGATTTCTAATCTTAGCAAGTGATCACATAAACAACCCCTTTTCAGTCAAAATAGAAACCAAACTTAAGTTTAAAAATTCAACTTGTGCATCTTGCACTAAGATACCTATGGGGAAATGATGTGTGCATCTCTATTTAAATATTTAACACACCTTTTCCAGAGGCCTTTCTTTGTAATGACATTCTCAGTAGGGAAAACAATGTCCTGCCAGCAAATGGAATATTGCTGTTTATCAGTAATGTAACGGTATTGAGGGATTTAGAATGGAAATGATAAACATCAAGTGATAAGGGTTTCATCTTTCTGTTATGTTGCAGCTAAATAACACTTTGCAGTAGATCGCAGTTGAGGGAATCCACTGAAATTTTGACTATCCACAATTTTTATCACATTTCCCAAGGTTAAATGTGTTGCCTTGAGGCAGCTGCTCAAAATGATAAAGGGGACACTGTAGGACAGTGGTGCTCTTTGTAATGTTAATAACCCTTGATTCTGATATCTGATGCAACTCTAGGGAAATCTGTAGCTTCCAGACTTTAAAATCTAACTCAGTTAAGTGCATTTTATTACGATTTTTTTTTAATTTGGCACAAGCAAGAGGACAATCTGAGTTCTACCTATTAAGATAGTTTTGTTATTTATCTCTCCTAGATGAATTTCCATAGAATAACATGTGATATAAAATTAATGGATCTTTTGATATAAAAACAGATAGCATATTATTGCAAAATTAAATATGTTTATATGCTTATAGGATTCATTTTTATAATATAAACTAACTTGGGTAGTGATCTTTTATCCTATTTCATGCTTACTTGTTTAAGATTTATGCCCCATCTGGCTTCAAAGGGTGAGTGAGAACATCTGCAAAGTGAATACGTGGGTGAAATGAGACAAGCAAGTAGCCAGTCTAATCAGATAATATCCAAAACAGTAAGTGCATTCAGACTGGAACTTAATGCAAGCACAACTCTGGGGAGAAGTAGTCATCTATGTTCTCTACCTGCGAGTCTCTAAAAGGTAAAAATCCAAACAAATACACTGATTCACAAATCTCTCAGGCCCATCTTTGTGTTTCCAGTAGGAAGAATGCCACAAGTCTGTCTAGAGATGACCACCTTGCAGCCATTTCATCAGGCCAGACCAAAGATGCAGCATTGACCCCTGGTGGCCTAGCAGAAGACCTACCATTAGGGTAAAACAGTCCTTTATTTGCATTAAGGACCCCCATGATTGATGCAAGTGGGGTTCTTCCTTCATTTATATGAGGGACTATAGCATGATTGGTGCAAATGCCCTACCACACCGCCTTTGTGACTATATAGAAATAGGCCATTTGGCACATGTAAGGCATCAGGAGATGCCTCCTGTGACTCTCCCTGCTGTTAATATCACTAGGCCCAATAAAAGCTTCTCCCAAGTGTTTTTTTTTTCTTACCTATTTTGGATCTTTATTAGTTGATTAGACTGAGCAGTAGCAGAGGTAAAGTTGTCTATGGCAACAACAGTACAATAGCAACAAGAGGGCTCCTAAAGAGTCAAAGAGAGAAAGAGAGAGAGAGAGAGAGAGAGAGAGAGAGAGAGAGAGAGAGAGAGAGAGAGAGAGAGAGAGAGAGAGAGAGGCTGGACCAATGGAAAGCAGAGGTGATGAAGGATGCGGGAAGCTGAATAGGAGAACTGTGAACCCTAGTTACTAAAAAGTTCCAGAGAACAGTCAAATTACCTCAGATGCCCTGGTCTCCTGAGAGCTGTAATACCAGCCCCTGCCAAGGCTTTCTGAGGATTGTCAACTCCCTAGGCTGAGAACTGTAATATTTGTTTCTGTCAAGAGCTGAAAAGTATGACACTCTTGGGCCTAGAGTCTAGGACCTGATCTGTAACACTTGATGCCACAGAGTTTGAGAATCCCAGCACCCAAGACCTGCCTGAGAACTTCAGCATTAGATGACATCACCTACCGCCACCCACTTCTGTTCGCTACCACCACCCACTGCTGCCAGAGCTGAAAGTTATGGAAGCTGCCATCTGTCTTGGATGCCGATGGTTCACTTCCAGCATAATTAGCTTCCAATCTTAGTGCCCAAGGCAAGCAAACCCTTACCTCCCAGCATTCAGAGCTGTAAGCCTCTTGGTCTGTGAGGCCAGCCTCGCAGTCTTAGGCACTGAGATTATCAGCACAGGAAGAGATTCTCCCCATTAAGATTTCTATCTGAGTAGAGGAAAGGGGTCCCAGCCAGCTGGTTAGTAACTCGCTTCAATAACACACTGACCACCTTTGAAAAGAGTGGCTTGATACACTACACTAAAAGGCCACTGTTCTACAGAAAGCAGTCTTTCCTTATTCAGTTCATGCATGTATTAACTCTCAGTAAATGCACAAGATAGAAAATACACTGAAATCTGTATTATGGTGATATAGCTTTAAGGACAGTTTGCAAAACTCTGCATAAGTGGATGGCAAAAAAGCACGCTCCATGCCTGTCAGTGGTGGTGCATGCCTTTAATGCCAGGCAGAGCCAAGTGGATCTCTGTGAGTTTGAGACCAGTCTTGTCTACATGTCTACAAAGCAAGTTCCAGTACAGTCAGGGGTGTTTCCCAGAGAAACACTCTCTGGGGAGGGGGAAGGATAATTAATTAACTATCAATGCTTTTTAAATAATGGATTTTCTTTTACTCAAGATGACAGTGCCACACACAGAGTTCCTTGTTATTAATTCATTAAATGCATTTCTCCTTTCCACATATGTACTGTCCTGGTTATCATCTAGTCATCTCCAAGCACTGTATAGATGGCAATGTTTAATTTTTATTTTGAATTGCAGACATTATAGCCATTTCAATTGTATTTCCAGTGGCCAAATAAAATGACATCAGAATATCTGGCTTAGAATCATTATTGAAGTAGCAAGAAGACTTTTACCCCAAGAATGCCTGCTGTTTAACAAGAGCAAAGTGGTGGAATCTGTTTTTAAAATGAATCAAAGCTGGCAGAGAATGGAAAGTTAACCTGATTGTTGTAGAAGGTAGGGCCTTCAGAAGGTCTTAAAACATAGAAGGTGGGGCTTTCAGAAGGCCATAGAACACAAAAGTTGGGACTTTTAATCCAGTAGTTGATGGAATCAGAAACAGACACCCAAAGCTAAACATTGAGCTGAACTCTGGAATCCAGTTTCAGAGAGGGAAGAGTGATGAGCAAAGGGGTCAAGACCAGACTGGAGAAACTCACAGAAACAGCTAACCTGAACAAGGGGGAGCTCAAGAACCCCAGACTGACAGCTGGGAAACCTGCATAGGACTGTTCCAGACCTCCAGACCTCTGTAGTTAGCTAGTGGCAAGCTCCACTCTCTGACTTCAAACAAGCTTTATTTGTACAAGCAAGACAACACCCATATCAAGATTTATAACTAGGTTGACTTACTTCCTGTGACATTATTCCTTTTTTTCTGTATTTTCCTTCCTTCTCTCCTTCTTTCCTTTTCCTTCCATTTCTTCAGTGCTGCAGATTGAACATAAGATCCCATACATACTAGGCAGTGCGAGTGCTCTCCCACTGAGCTATACCCACAGTTCCCGCAGTATGCCTCAAAACAGTTTCACCAAGTCACCTAACACAAGCACCTTAAAAGCCTGGCCCAGCGTGGTGACTCATACTAGCAATCCTCACACACAGGAATCCGGGACAGTTCTGCACCTTCTTGCTATTCCAAGAGCTCTTCCAGCTGCAGAACTTCCTCAAGTGTGAAAGTTTACCTTGTGGCAGCACCCTGTCTCTTCCCATCAATCCCTTGTAAGGTTTGGGTAGCCACAGTTAACTTTGTGTCTTACAGAGAGACAAAAGATGTTTGCTCATTTGAAGAGCAAAATGTTGAGATCACTAGTTATTTTTTTTCACTGATGAACTAACATTCTGAGAGTTTAGGTAACTTTTCTGAGACCACAAATCCAATAAGTGATTACGGGATAATTTTATTGAAGTGGGAGAGCTAGTGGCAAACATCTGGTACATTTACACAAATGAGTACTAATCAGCAGGAAATTCTGAGATTTGCAGGCAAATGGACAGCACTAGAAGAAACCATCCTGAGCGAGGTAACCCAGTCACAAAAAGAGAAACATGGCATGTACTCTCTCATATATGTATTTTAGACATAGATCTAGGGAGTGGGAGTGCCAACCTACAATCCCATGGCCAGAGAGTCTGGGAAAGAGAACCTTCATTCAGTGACTGATGGAAGAAGAGGCAGACTCCCATGATTAAGCACTGAGCTGAACTCAAAAAAACCAGTAACAGAGAGGGAGGACTGATGACCAAAGGGATTAAGACTGAGATGGTTTAACCCCCAGAAACAGCTGACCTGACAAGGGTTAGCTCTTGAATTCCAGGCTGATGCCTGGGAATCCAGCATGGGACTGATCAAGACCCCCTGAATGTGGGTGTCAGTGAGGAGGCCTAGGTAATCTATTGAGCCTTGGGCAGTATATCAGTATTTATCCTGGGTATACAAATGGACTTTGGAATCCCATCCAACAATGTGAGATGCACTCTCACCCTGAACTCTTGGGGGAGGGTCTAGGCCCTGCCCTGGATGAAATGACAGACTAAGGGCACCCCCATGGAGGGCTCACCCTCCCTAGGGAAATGAGGGGATATTGGGGGGGTTGTTGGGAGTGCATGGGAGGAAGGGAGGGAAACAGAAAGGGACCTGGAACTGACTTGTGAAGCAACCTTTTTTCTAATTTAAATTTAAATTTAAAAATAAATAATAAAAATCCATACTTTACACCTTTCCCACCTATAGTTTAATAGGTGTAATATTGTTCCAGGGTCTCAGGGTGGGCTTTAAAATATTATTTAACATAGCTTTTTTAAATTTTAGTAATTGGGAAGAAAAATAACAAGTAATAATGAAATAATAATAAGACAGCTAACATTAATTGGTCATTTAAAGATCTAGGAAGGTTCTAATACAGGCAATTTACATGTACCTAGTAATTTAGTTTTCACTTCATTGGTATCCCATAACCCTATTACAAATGTTATTTGTTTACTGGAAAGCTGAAACACACTCACCTAAGAATTCCCATTCTAAATCAGTGCCCTTAAGCACTGCCTCAATTATGCATATGTCCCTAAGACGTTCCGGTTTATTTCCTGGACATTCTATGTCTTGGCAAGATCTTTCTAATTCTCTCTCTCTCTGAAGCCTGAGGAGTGCAACACACACAGTCTGGAAGAAAGGTTCCATGGAGGGATGACAACAGCTCATTGAGTAATTAATTAGAGTAGGGCTCAAAGCCAGGCATGGTGACACATGCCTTTAATCCTAGCTCCAGGAGATCCAACACCTTCTAGCCTATGTAGGAACCTTCTCATAAGTGGCATACACCCCCCCACACACACACATTTATTTTTAATAAACTTTAATTTAAAAGAATTTAAATCTTGCAAATAAATTAAAACATCAATCACACAAATCCAAAGTCTATACAATTTAACAAACTTACATACAGTTATAATTATCATTTGAATGGAAGTTGTAAAGTGTCCTGTTAAATGTTACACTTTCAATATCAAATATAACTTATGCACTTATCCATCAAAAGTAGATTCTATATTGGGACTGGAAAGATGGTTCATCAGTTAAGAGCACTGGCTGCTCTTGCAGAGGAGCTGAGTTCAGTTCCCAACACCTGCATAATGACTCATGCCATATGCAATCCCAGTTCCAAGAGATCTAATGTCCTCTTCTAATCTCTTTGGGTATCAGGCACACAAGTAGTGTGCATACATACATGCAGGCAAAACATTCATAAAAATAAATTAAATAGATAAATAAATAAAATCTCTTTTTAAAATCCCACAAGCTCTGGTGAAGAAATTGTTGCTTTCCATTAGAATTTCAGAAGAAAATTTGCATAGTACTTATCTGGTATGCAGCACATAGCCAATAAACAGTTGCTTATAAATAACACATTACTTCTATAAGGTGATATGGGCTCTGTATCAAGAAGGTTCACAGCTAAAAACATGTGAAATTTTACATTAGAATCATTTAGGATAATAAAGGGACTATTTTAAAACATGAGGAAAAGGAAGGCACAGACTCTGTGAGAGATAGATACTTGACACTCTATTTCCACCCCCAGGTTTAGTAGAATAAGAAGGGAAGTTTTGCTTAAACTTGGCAGGGCTGTGTACAGAGTGCCACGCTGTACCTAGTAAAACTTCTGATAAAAGAGAGAGCAAGCTTGCAGTAAACATCCAGGGGTTAAATACTACAGCTCACTCCCTGCTCTCCTTCCTCCTGCAGACACAGACTCTGCACATTAGGCTGTCACATACAACATAGGTAGAAGAGGATAGAACTGGGTGTGGGAGGCAAATGTAAGGTATTCTACCCAGAAATCCCAGGTATCTTTATAGGTCAGCTTCTCTACATTTGCACAGGAATGTGTGTTCACTGCTAAGTTTAGGGTGAAGTTTTCTTCCGTTATGTCACACATTGTGATGCCAGGCATCCTTTAACTTAATAGTTGAGTTCATTTTTGCTTTTACTATTGCAAATTCTTTGATGGTGGGGCTTATCGTTTACTATATCTCAATTATTCTGTGAATATTAGTTCAATGTAGTTGCTTTTGTCAAGAACTTTATTATATTAGCATGTATTGTACAAGTTAATGGGATTCCTTACAGTGTTTTCATACACACATGCACACATGGAATATATGTGTGTGTGTCACTTTGATCTATTGGTCTTCCATAAGTGGTTATGAATTGAATTGAGTTCAATATTTATCAGAGGAAACCCTTTTCAGTGAGGAATTGGACTTTACCTTAAAACTGGAAAATAATTTAATAATAATTTTAAAATATTTAGCCAATATCAAAGAGTTTATTAATCAATCCTAACCTTATCTGGTCATTTTCCTAACAGGTCCCACACAATCCTTCATAGAAAAATTCTTGTGAGTGACTAATTCTAACATTCAGGACCTTGGACAGCATCTCACACGTGCTTGCAGTTGTATTCATTATGTGATCTGGCTGCTAAGGAGCTTGTGGTAGAAGAGTTCCTTAATTAGGAGAAAGGGAGGAAGAAATGGTTTTTTTTTTTGGTATCAAACTGTATGTTGTTGCCTGTAGAAGTGACTTGATGTGGGTACCAAGGGTGGAAACATCAGTGCCCCTGTGTGTGGATGCTGATAAAGTTCATTGCATCAACACTTAAATGCTTCAGAAGTTTAATTGTTTGGGATTTTTCTCAATCAGGTGAAGTCAGGGCCACAGAAAAATATGAAAGGAAAATGTAAGGAGAAATTCATGTAACTAAACCAGCAATTTTTCACAGCATTAAAGTACTGTTCCTTCTTTAAATATCAGTAACATATTTCACGCCTGGAGCTCATTCCAGCTAATCTCCCAATCTATGGGTGAAACTACTTAATCTGGTTTTTCTCTCGATGAAAAACTATTAATGAGAGTGCTTTAGAAATCATTTCCTTGTGAAATATAAATCTGTCTCTTTGAATAAAGCACTCTGACAAGAAGCCTAGAAAGCTCTAACACAAGGTAACAATCTGTCTCTACTACTGAACTTTATTTGACTGTGAGAGAAACGGTAAAAATCCTATTACAGCATATCAGAAAGGCCTGGCTTTGCTGAGGCCTTTGTGCTTTTGTACAGAAATCCTCGTCCATCATTTAAAGTCATTGACCATATCTTACACCTCCCCTTAGCCACAGTTCAGGTGGAAGTCATGATATATGCTAAATGGCTTCACTGCTCAGATGTAAAACAGAATTTATGTTTACTTCTTCTTCAGACACCCACACTTTCCTTCTGCAAGATAAACCTTATAACTGCTTTAAATCATCCTCTTTCTTCTTGTGATTACTGGGAGAATGGCAGATTTATGAGCCTAAGACCATCTGTGCCAAGAAAAGAAGGCAGGCTTTTTTTTTCTTAATAAAAGAGATGGCATTGTTCTTTGTCACGTTATAACCTCACTTATCTGCCCATAAGAACCCTTCATGTTTAACCCACAGACACTCACTTAGCACATCATGAGTCTCCTCTACTTTCCTATTCCTCTCAAGAGGCCAACAACATGTGCCCACCTTTATGCCAAACAGGGGTATCTCAGTGCAGGCACCATTGGCATTTTGAAAATTGGCAATTGAATAATTCTTCATTGTGGCAAAACGCCATGTGTGTTGGAGGATGTCTAGAAGCGCAGCTGGCTTTTATTCACTATATGCTGGGGCCCATTCAACCTCCCACTGTGAAAATTAAAAATGTCAATTACAAAATGTCCCCTGGGGCAGGGGATGACTGAAGACTCCAACCAAATTTCCTTTGATATATCCACTCTTTTGTACATCCCCCTTTCTTTCATGCAGTACTTCCCTGAGCATTTGGAGGGTCAGTGGTAGACATTGCACCCAGTGAACAACATTCTTGTACAGAGTAAATTTTACAGTTAAGAGAGACACACTCCATAGTATATTCCTGAAATGACTACTTGCAGCCACAAAATTTGACTTTATGAACTCATGTTAGAAGAAAGCAAAAAGCAACAATGAGTTTTAGGATGCTGATGCCTCATAAAATAACTATAATGTTTCATGTGTTCAGCCTCCTAAAAAGTGCATTCTGGAAAACAGAGACAAATTTGAATGTACTTGAAAACATGGAAATAAACTGTGTAGTGACTATAAGATAAAACTCAAGTTAGTTACAGATAACTTTTATTTGCTTAATGTTTGCTTACACTTTCAAGTTTTTCCACAGTGAATATGCATTTTTATAGATGGAAACATGATCAATACACTTTACAAAATAAAGTTCCTTTAAAAGTCTTATTCCTACACATTTAAAAGTTAAGCCTGATGTACAAAATGCCTTAAAGTTATATCTTGCCTCCTGCAGGATTATTTATGGGCAACCACTGAGTCCCCCTAGAGAGCTAGGAAATAAAGTGGACATGACAGTGTTTTCCAAATTGCTTCTGAACACACAAAACAGCAGCGGGCCTTTGAAGACCAGGCCTGCAGTTTCTGCCCAGAGTACAAGGGTCCCCCTGCAGTCCTCCACGTGTCCCTGAGTGATTTCAGCTGTGACAGCTAAACCCCTAACAGCCCCATGCTCTGGCCTCTGGAAGGTCACATTTGCATTGGCTAGAAGGACAGTGCAGGTGGTGCTGCCCATGGACACATTCTGTTTTACTCTTTTGCTTAATTAGGGACCCTTCCCTTCCAGTTCTCCTTCCTAGTCACCTCCCGCTGTGTGCTGCTGGGGCTGTTAGCTGGAAAGAGCAAGAAAGGAACTTCAGAGCTGACAATCAAGCTATAGATCTTTAAAAACAAATGACTTGTAGGCCCATGCAAGTTGTTTGTGGGGTACAAATGAAAAAGAAAAGAAAAGGCTACATGGAACAATATTATCTCCTAGGTCACAAGTGAAATCTTTGGTGTGTTTATTAGGAACATTGGCTTGAGCACGTGTTGTATGAGGCTTCCAAGGGCAGATCTAGCAGCTATTCACCTGGCATCAGGAAACCCATTAAAGCTCTGGTCTAGTTTCTTCTGTCTGAAAAATGGTCTCAGTAACAACTTTCATGAGGCACATGTTACATAATAACTACTGTAAGCAATCCTGAAAGAACTGAGTGTTCAGGGTGTGCCAGAAAGAGCTGTATTTTCAATACAATGTAGCCAACTTGGCACACACGCATCCGCAAATGTGGTTGCAATGGTGATAGGCAGCAAAGGGGGAAGCGTTTGAAGGGAGGTTGTTGAAGTGTAGGAAAGGTCATACTGAGGATCAGAAATTTCAAGTTCAGATATGCTAGAGGTGAGCTTTATAATCTTGGGGAAACCTAGGAAGTGCTAGGTACCTCGCTTCTCTCATCTAGAAGATGGCTGGACAGAAATAACCAGGTGAGAAGGAAAGAAGAACATTCCATGAAGATAACATAGATAACCCAATGCGCATGCACACACATACACATACACACACACACACACACACACAGAGAGAGAGAGAGAGAGAGAGAGAGAGAGAGAGAGAGAGAGAGAGAGAGAGAGAGAGAGAGAAACATACCAAGGAAATGCCTTTGGGGGCATTTACCACATGTAGCACACCTGTTGCCTAGTCCTCTTGAGTTCAAACATGTGAGATCCAAACTGCCAATCCCTCTTGGGTCCTCAACAAAGAGCAGAGTGGCCAGAACACAGACATCAGTAAGGATTTGTAAAATGAAAAATTAGATCACTAAGAGGTTCTGCATAAGGGTTGAGGTTTAGCAGTAAAATCTTGGGCAAATCACTTAGTTAAAGTCATAGTTTATTTGTAGACTATTTATATTTCTAATATAAATTTGTCCATATTTTTGTTCCTACTAACTAAGCCTGTCCTTTTCTCTCTGACTGAATGTATCTCTGACCAACAAGAGTAAACAAAGCACAGAAAGAATGGGGAGTGGGGATGTGATTTATACATCTCTGAAGTCCTGTATTATTCTGTGGATGACATCACAATGAGTGGGTCATAATGAGAAGTTTAGAGTTAGTCAGCTGTCTCAGACAATAAAATATTTTCTACACAATAATGAGAACCCAATTTGGGATCCCCAGCACCCATGTTTTTAAAAGCTGTGAGAAACATCAAGCACCTATAATCCCAGCACTGGAATGGCAGAGATGGAAGGATTCCCAGGAATAGATAGCCAGCCAGTCTAGATGAAGCAGAAAGTCCAAGATTCAAGGAGAGAACCTGTCTCAATAGGTAGGTATGCACGTACACACACACACACACACACACACACACACACACAAGTGAAAAGAAATACAGGAAGATACTTATCATCAAACTCAGGCCCCCAAATTCATATGTTCACATGTGCACTCAAACCACATCTGCCCACACATGAGCAGACACACACACAGAGAAAAGAGAAGTTTATTTTGTATTATGGTTCTTACTCATAAGTTGAGTGTTTGGATCTGATGTGGTATTCTTGCTGGCAGAGTCTCAAGGTGAGATGGAGACAGACAGGTCTCTGTGTTCATACAAGCAGCCATTACTCAGTCATGGGGTTCTAACTAAAGGTCCCACCTCCAAACACCATAGTCCAGTAAATCTGTGGATTAAAGTCTACATTAGTTTCAGATTATTTAAATCATTGCAAATGCTAGTATGTCAATCTCAATATCTTCAAAGCCATAGAGAAAAGTTTAGGAAAGTCAATGTGCTGTGACCTTGCACTCCTGTATATTCTTGCAGAGTACCTTAAGATTGCAAGACTCTAACTTTATCCACATCATTCTTAGGGTTGTTTATAAAAGCAAACTTTGAAGGACTAGGTGATGTGTGTCTCTCTCAAACTTGCCCCTACTCCTGACATAGAACTGGTCTTCTTCCACTGACAATAAAAATGATAAATGCAACAGCCCAGAGTTCCCTCTGCATGATGCTCCAGCACGCCATGCAGAGGTGTCCACCAGGACTCTTTTGGGTCACCCACTCACTTAATGGGTAAAGTGACAAAGGGTATAAATGAGCATGGACTTCTGGCTACTGTTTTTGCTTTTTGTTTTGGAAACAAACATCCTTTGTCACAGATTTGGGCAGTATCCATGATGCTGTGCAGATTAACTTGTTATATCTGAAGCAGAAAAAAAAAACAGGACTCTTGTACCATTCTGGACACTGAGTGATAATGCTGGCATTAAGATCTGATGTAGCTGGGTCTATTCTTCCATGAGCTATCTTGAGTTTCAGTTTTGATTTCAAGCTCTTAGGTCATATTTCCAACCACATACTGAAAAAAAAGAGAATTGTATCCATTCACTTGAAATCAACTGCAATATAAAATAGCCACAGAAGGACCTCAAGGACCCAAAGCAATGTGCTGTCTCTAAAATACAGTTAAATAATCAAGTCAGGAGGCAGAAACACCATGGTAGCACTGCTGATAATACTGGCTTTGGGGAGGCTCAGGCAGGAGGATCATGAGGCTGAACTACATACAAGTGCAAAGCCAGCCTAAGGATATAAGCTGACTCAAAGGAATAGAGAGTAAAAGATGTGGAAGAAGAGGAAGAGAGAGTAAAGAAATATCTCTGAAAATCCTACTGGAATTCACATATCACCTAGAATTACTTTGAGGAACTCCAAGATGGCTCAGTGGATAAAGGAACTTGCCACAAAGCCAGATGACCTGAGTTCTATCCCATGGTAAAAGGAAAGAAGTGACCCCTGCAAGTTATCCTGTGACCTCCACAAGGGTGCTATGTTGCTCACCCATGAGGGGATACACACACACATACACACACATATTAATTAATTAAGTAAGTAATAAAAAATTATAGTTACTGTGAAGGAGCCCACCTTAATTACCTTCTTTATGCTCAAGATCAAAATCCCAGAAGGGGAACACAGATGGTCGGCTTTGGATCATTTATTTTATTTTTCCTTTGTCCAGTGCAGTGTAGAAGGGATAAAAGAAGAGGCATATATATTACTAAATATTTTGACTGGATAGAACAGTCAATACCTCAAGCAAAAGCAAAAATCACAGATATTTACCAAGTATGATCTGTCATTTATAAACACTGAGTACACAAGTGTAATTATCTTACCCTATAATGCTGTGATCATAAAAATAATGGAAATATTGTTGCAAAGCTACAAATATAACATCGTTAGTAAGCATTTTTTAATTGAGAATTGACAACTCTTGAGGATGTCATAGATGCCATCTAAGAAAACTGGATTTTTGTCAATGTTAAGTTATGTTAGATATGCAGGCCTGTGCTGACCCTATGTCTTCAATCTGATAAGAAATGAACAAAGTGGCCTGTGATTAGGAGTACAGGCTATAGCTGTCTTGAACCAAAAGATACTTACTTCACAAGTATTTGATACCTGGGAAACCAAATAACTAAATGATGTTCCCAAATATCTGTGCTGTCACCTAAAGATTGATTTTCAGTGACGGTTGAGTAAGTGTTGACATCTTTACTCTCACTAGCCTGACCAGCCCACCTAAATATAGGCCTATGCACTAGGGTGTGACTTCTAATTGTACATCTCTACAAACAAAGAGAGGTAAAGTAATCATGATCACTCTATGCTGAAGATAAGGCCTTAATTTGGCAACATATTTTTCTGAGGAAAGAAAAAGAATAAATAAAAGAGTACAAAATTTCAGGTAAGAGGAGTAAATTCAATACCAATAACTATAAAAACTGATGTACTGAATAAAATATCTGCTAAAAGAGATTATTTTAAGGCCCTTACAACAACTAAATGATAAGTGAGGTAATATGTATACATACACATACAATAATTAAATTGATTTTGCCTTCCTATATGTACATATATCATATTGTATACTGCAAATACTTGCAGTTTTATTTGTCAATAAAATGTTTTTAATAACAGAGATCCTGAAAATGCAAACTTGTTTGTGTAGAGAAGCCACACATGAAGGCTTAAATGGGCAACAGAATTCTCTGAAGCTTCACTGTGAAGCCTACCCATGATATAGCCTACCCATGCTTCTTGGTTTCCTCCATGCTGACCCTCCAATGTCTGATTGCTTCCCCGAACTATTAGTGTCCTTTATCTTAATGACTGCTAGGTTTTTCTGTAGTTATACATTTTTAAGTGACCATAAATATTTGTTTTACATACGTATAGAAGGAGATGGACATTTAATCCTAAAATATCCCCCAAGCCACAGCACTCTGTATCTCTATGGATTATTAAGTTTTGATGATGTAAATTTGATCCATGGAAAATTATTTACAAGGCTTGCACACACCAGCAGAGACCAATTAGAATTGTGGGATTAGATGATGCATCGATTTATTGATCTGTGGCAGGTCTTCCCAGTGGCATCTATACTTTCATTAAAGATGCACAAGAACCTATATAGGAATTTGCCAAACTGCTAATTCCATTAGTAGTTGCTGATCTAAGTCATCATCCATAAGTTCAGCGGTCAACTCCTGTAGACCTAGACCTAAACAAACCTGACCCAAATCTATCTTCTCTTTTTAATTTTATTCTTGGATGAATACTGCTGCAACCTAATTCTCAGAGATCCTAGCCTTTATTATTATGTGTCTGTGGGATTTAATAACAAAATAAGGTTTCTACATTTGTTCTGATCTCATGAACCAGAGTTGTGTTTCCTCTTTCAGGTGACTTCATTGTTCTGCCTCTCTCTCAACCTTGATATAGCTGTGCAAAGAGCTGGCTTTAACCAGTCCCAGCTTACCTTTCTTTTCCAGCTTCTTCATTAATTCCTTAGTATCTGTCCCTGTCCCAACTTCTTCCTATTACCCCAGGCATAAAAGACCTTAACTGAGTCCTTAGGCCATGGGTTCCCTTGTGTAGTGATGCCTACAAACAACTTTTAAAACTTCCTGTCCCAGTAATCAGTAGCACTAGCTAGAGTGGCAGCCATCCTAATTCTTGGGTCAGTTCTATTTTAATTTAGTTCTTCCCCTCTTTTGCACACTGGTTTTATTACTAATCCTCAAAGGCAAACTGAAAACCAGAATCTTCCGTCTCTAACAATCATACACTTTAAGTCACACATATTGCTTTTATATTTATACCTCTAGGCTATAATCAGTCACCCACATTCTTTTGTGTATATTTAACAGGTCTGGGTGTTTTATTAACTGCAGAGCAATCAGTTTCCTTCAAGAAGCTTCCTGTCTGTCTATCCCCATGTCTACCCACTAGAATTACCAGTATCCTTATGACTCCTTCAATTGCTAAGATAATATAGTACTGACCTTGGAGGATAAGAACAAATCAAGTGAATACAAGTGGGCTGGTAAAATAAACTTGGTTTATTATCAAGTTAGTTATTTAAAATATCAATTATATCAATAAAAGAACTTATAAGTTATTTTTCTCGTTGATATTGTCATTTTATTTTTAACGTTACCATGTCTACTGCAAAGCTAAAACAATCTAAAAGTTTAGGATCTAGAAAATGAGTAGATATGTGTGGAGAGTAAATAACAATTCAGCAGGTTTAGTGTTCTTTTATGTATTTGTGTAAAATGCTCTCTGGTTACAACTGAAGACGCCTAAATATGTACTTCCTATACCTCTATTTAGTCACTGTACTAAACGCACACACACCTTTTATGGGTGCCCCACGCTGAAGAGAGAAAATATGTTGGTAGGAATCCTTTGTGTGTGCCATCCTCCAAGAGGCCTGAAATTTTTAGCTACTTAGAGGCATTTTTTTCTATCTTCACTCACCAGATTGTTCCCTGAAGTAATTGAAACCTATAAGCCTTGGATAGAAAGGTTCTCTGTTCCATTGATTATAATAGAGCAATCTGAGCTTAGGTGACAGTACTATTTTCAGGAAGGAAGGCTTGACTTAGCTTATATAAAATATATAAATGCATATTTATTTATATATTATTAAAAGGTTTTGTGCCTGAGTGGCCCCAGCTTCTGACTCTATAATTATATTTAATAGAGTTAGCTTGGCTGAGGCTTTCTGGTCTTTTTGACAAGAGACAGGATACTATCCAGTGAGTTTCAGGAGAGAAAAACACATTGATGTCCCACCCCAACCTCCACTTCCAGCCCCACTCTTACTCCAAGATCCTACAACATCAAAACCTGAAGTTAGTCCATGATGCTCTTAGTAGATGGACAGGTTTCTTGGTCAGCAGTGAAAGGATAAGACACTATTCATAGGCTCCCCTCACCTTGCTTTAATCAGACTTTGCAGAGGAAAAGGATAGCACAGGGTGCTGTTCAAGTTTCCCTGCATCGCAGCTGATTAGCTTTGCATCTGGGGAAAAAATTGAATCTATTCTTATTGAGGCTAGCCAGGAGGAGGGAGTCGATAAAGAGGCAATGGAGCAAGTGCCTGCCTCTTCATAGTCATCTGTTCCTGTAGCAACTGGGTGAAAGCACCCCTGGCTTGCAACCCTGTGTGAGCTACAGTTTTTACAGGGAAACCGAGGTGGCATGGTGGGTATTCTATAGGAAACGGAAGCTAACGGCACTCTGGACTCAGAGCTGTTTGTGTTTACGTCCAAGCTGCACTACTTATGCCAGCTGTGTGAATAAGCAAACGATTTCAAGCCTTTGGATTTTAGTTGGCTCATCTGTGAGGTAGGGAAACATGTTAGGTAGGGGCTCCTAGAATGAAGGAAGATGATAAAGGAAAGGGAAGAGACAGGTAACAAGTTTCCAGTCAATTATCACCACTTCCTTTCTGTTTCCTAACATCTTTATCTCCTTCAAAACTGCATTAATTAATGGGAAATATGATAATAGCAAAAGAAAACTGTTCCTTGCCTTCCATTAAATAGGAAAGAATGAAAAACATAAAAGAGGGCAGCTACTTAGGTTGCCTAAGCTCCAGTGAATGGATACCCTATACATATGTGCATATGGCTAGCACTGATTGAAGTTAGTGTGTTATTAAAACAAAGACACGAAGTTAAAAAGAGAGATGGGAGATATGTTGGTGGAAGAAAGCTGAAGGGGGGAAAGAAGGATGGATATGGCCAACATATATTCTATGCATACGTATTTTTTAGAAATTTGAAAAACACAATATAGCAAAAGTAAACAATAAACCAAGGTATGGATTTGTACCAGACCATGCAAACTAATAAGTATATTTAATGATCATGCACTTCATAAAATACACAGATGAAGGGTATTGGCTTTAAACACAAGACCCCAAACTCTTTTCAAGGGTGTCTACACTTTTGAATCTGGGTATCCTGGTGATTTCCAACAGCAGTTCTCTAGTACCAACAAACTGTTCTCCAGTAAAAGAGACCTCTTTTAGATTCAGCAATTTGCTAGAACAAATTGTAGAACTCATGAAATCAATACATCTACTGCTATCATTTTATTATAGATATCTCAATGAATAGCCAGGTGAACCATTGTGTAGGCAAAGACTGGAGGGTCCCAGATCAGGGCTTCTTTGGTAGTCAGGATGCCAGCCTCCTGCATCCTCAGGCACATCATTATGTGCTGGAAGTGCTTTAGACCTCATGGCTTGGCACTTTTTTCTGTTCCAAGGTCTCCATTGCATAGGTATGATTGGGAAATAATTGGTTACAGTATTGAGCTTATATTTTCACACCTTTTTCCATCTCCAGATTCAGGGGTGGGACTGGAAGGCCCACTTGCCCACTCACATTCCAGCTTTCTTTGGCAATGAGTCTCCATCTCAAAGCTACCTCACAGCGAACTCATCTTTTACTTTTTAAGATAAATTCAAGTTTTTAAGGGCCTGTTATGAATAACAATGGGCACTCTGATCACTCAGAAAATTCTAAGAATTTTTGAAGCTCTGTGCCAGGAACCAGAGACAAAAAGCTAGATGAGTTCTTTCTATATCACAGGTTATGAACTACTCTGGCATATAGAGAACTACTAAATTGATACATGTAACTCATGAAAGACCACACAGCTTCCATCCTGTTCAATGGGGTGCTCATGTTCGGAGCATTGAGCTATAAATATAAAAAGTTCAATGCTATGAGGCCTCCATGCTGTAAACCAACCCAGCATAATGCAGGCAGCTTGGCTGACAGTCCTAGTTTGTGAGTCATACCATCATTGGCAGGAAATGAGTCTTCTAGCCACCTCTAGCCATTAAATCCCAGCTAAATCCCCAGATAATGTGAGTCAGAAAAAAATCCTTGCTGCCATCTGAATTTCTGACCCACAGAATCAGGCATAATAAGAGGCTGTGAGCTGATAAAATTATGGAGCAACTTCCAACACGGCAATAATTAGCAGAACACACTATGACATGTAGGGCTATCAAAGCACAACAGACCCAGGTCATTACAGGATTGGGGTGAGTGTTATAGATTTTATTACATTTTTAAAAGCTTTTTTATTAAGTGGTGGGAGTACATTACAGTTTGACTTAATTTTTAGTTGTCTGTAAGAAAAAAGTTGAACTTCTGGGACATTTGGTATCAGAGAAAACATTAAGAGTCTACAGAAAGATACCAAGAACATTTAATAACAGAGGACAGGAAAGGTGCTCAGTTCAAAATTTCAGTAGAAAGAAGAATCAATGTTGAACCCATGTTTGTGGGGACTAAGTGTCTGGGATATTAATGGGCCCATTCACTGAGATGCAAAATATTAAGTGTCAAATTGTACACAAGGCATTGAAGTGAGTCTATCCAGGAAACAATCACAAGTCTAAGGCTTGGTGAGGGAGTAGCTAGAGTGGGAAGACAGTAGTAGATTAGAAAATCAGCAATCTCTATATTTAAGTCAACAATGACTAGATCAGATCATTTAGGAAGACGATGTAGAATAAGCAGACTTGACAATCTCTAGGGAGCCTCATGCGTGAGAATTCCAGTGAGATGCCCAAGGGGAAAAGGATGGGAAGAAACATGGACTTCAAGGAGGAAAGAATCCCAGAGACCAGTAATGACTGTTCTCTCTCATCACATTAAGCAGAGAAATCCCCAACCACATCCCAAAGCCTTTCCCAGGCTCCAAAGATAGAAATCTGGGTACACTGCCATTTGAGCATTCACATTCATAGACCGCCATGAGACAGTAAAGTGGAAAAGGACAAAACAGAATGACAATTCAGTACATAGTGCCTCAAGGAGAAGACAATGACTTCTCGGCAAGAAAAAGGAAGTCTTTGGGAACCTACCATATCATGCTTTTGTCTGTTTAAAATTGTTAGTGAGCCCCTTGAATGCAGAGCTCTTTCTGTGGTCATATCCTGAGAGGTTTGAAATTCAATATCCTTTGGAGAACCTGAAAGTTCTGGAGGTGTGTGTGTGTGTGTGTGTGTGTCTGTGTCTGTGCATCTGTGCGTCTGTGTGTCTGTGTGTCTGTGTGTGTGTCTGTGTCTGTTTGTCTGTGTGTGGTATTTGTGTGTAGTGTGTGTGTATGTAGTGTATGTGAGGGTGTGTGTGTGCTGTGGTGTGGGCCGGGTGTATGTATGTGGTATACAATGTGTGTATGTTTTACATGTGTGGTGTGTACATGTGCATGGTGTATTTGTGTGTGGTGTGTGTGTGTGGTATGAAGGGTGGGTGTGTGGTATGTGAGGTGTGTGGTGTATATTTGTGGTGTGAGTGGTGTAAGGGAAGTGTGTGGTGTGTGTGAGGTGTGTGATGTATGTGTGTACGGTGTGTGAGGCATGTGTAATGTGTGTGTGTTGTATATGTGTGTATATGTGTGGAGTGTGTATGTGTGTGATGTGTGTGTGATGTATGTGTGTATTGTGTGTGTATGTATGTGGTGTGTGTGTGTGTGTGTGTGTGGTTGCCAGGCCTCGAGGGAAACTGGACCCTTCATATTTGGCATCAGTGCATCTAATCTGTAAACGGCCTCTCTGCACACAAGACCTCCTTGCTATTGTTCTGACCCCATGCCATTATGCGAAGTGGAGAGCAATTGAAAGAAGCATTTATTGCTGCCTTGAATGGAAATCCAGAAGGCAGAATTGTTCAGGAGCTGAAAGCAATTTATTCATGGGCTTTCATTTTCCTGGAGTTGGAAGGACCCCTACACCCTGCACAAGCACACACCCAGCTTTCCATCTGCATGTTCCAGGGCAGGTGTGTCAGGATTGGGGTGGGTTTAACTCCAGATGGTTCCAAGTAATTGCACAGATTTAAGAGTTTATACAATCCCGAGTTTTATCCTTAAAGTAATCATTAGAAGTGCAAAAACAAAAATTTCAAAAGTTTAATACACAAAACTACCTAAGTGCCATGCATCTGACTAATAATTTAATAGGAAACCTAACCATTCAGAGTACTACATATGTGGCAGGAGAGTGAGGGAGACAGAGAGACAGCAGGAGAATAATAATTTCTAACTAGGGGTGATTTTTTACCTTCCAGGAGACATTGACAAAGGCTAGTGAGAGGCCAGGAATGCAGCTGAATGTCTATAGCACACAGGACAGCGCTCTGCGCCAAAACATTTTCCAACCCAGGCTATCCACAGTGCTAAAGTCCAGTGATTAGCATTTTGCTTTTTATCCTACACAAATTAAGCCTCATCCCATGACCAACATGTCTCAGGGATGACAAGACATTCTGGTCACCACAGTCTCTTATGTCTTGACATACTGCTTCAGGATGGCAGGGTGGACTTGTTTGTCTGCAATTTTATTAGACAGACTTGTTTTTATGAGAGAGAAATCATGGAGCACATAACTCCATGATAAGGCTACAAAGAAAAAATCCTTCCTAGTGCTGTGACTAAATGAAGATAGGCCCTCGGGCTAACAACAGAAGGAGACTGCCTGCATGAGAAGACAACAAGAGAGGAAATATGCTTAGTGCTCCATTTGGAGAGAGGTGCCTGCTGGAAATGACTCTGAACACAACTTGTAGATTTTAGTACCAGAAGGGAAAATGGACTTCAACCTCTAGGCAATGTTTAGAAACAGATGCCTGAAGATCTCAGGGAAGAATTTTTGACCCAACCACAGACTTCTTGCATGTTTAAATGGTGTTTTTTGTAGATGTAAAATTGTACTTTGTTTCTTGTTGAAGTATGAGAAAACATCCAGATTACCCTCCAAACTCCCTGAGGCTTGGACTTATCTGGTTGGCCACATTCCCAGCTGGAGTTCCTGGTACTCAAATTTTCTCCCTGTCCGCTACTTAGAAATTTACTGTTCTAAGAGATAGCATTGGGTCCCCTCCCCATCACATGACTCACTGGGCAGCACATACCTTTGTAGAGATTTCTGCACACTTGATCTGTATTCAAAGTAAAAGAAACATATACAGAGGAACATGCAAGCGTGTTGTTGAATGCCCACTAGACCCCAAACCGTGTGACCAGGGCAAGATCTGAACTCGAAATCATAATTCATGAATGAAAAAATGAGACACTACTGTTGTGAGAATTAGGTGTGCAGATTGGCATTGCTGTAGTGTCACTATTTGGAGGAAACAGCCAAGAGCTATATTTCTAGCTATTTTCCATTTCTGTTTATAGTCATGCTAAGGCAAGTTGAAAAACTGTTTCCTGTGCTAGACACACTAGCAGCAAAATAACAAAAGTACAGTCACATGTGATGGAGGAAAACGAAACCAGAGATGGATGAGGAGATGGCTTTTCCAGTCTGGATAAATTTTAGACTCTGCATTGGTCTCTCCGTACTTCCTGGATTTCTTCGCAATGGAGGAAATACAGTGGAATCGAGTGTTTTCACTGCAGCAAGTGGGAAAAGGTGAGTCATCTGGATGCAGACACCTCAAAATTAATTAAATAATTAACTAATTAACATTTAACATTTTCTGATCCACAGATACACTTAACACATAATCAGGTATAGTGTGAGTGAATCATTTTTTCCTATCTTTATAACTCCCTCAATTTAGCAATTAGCTCTCTGATACTAACATTGATTGCTAACTCTGTAGGATTTAGGATCATACAGGATCCTATCTCTGGATGACTGTGAGAGTCTTTCCAGAAAGGTTTAAGTGAGATAGGACCATGAATGTGGGGCAGTACTATCCTGTGAGCTGAGGTCCCAGCATAAATAAAAGGGAGAAAGAATGAGTGCATCCATGTGTGTGCTCCCTGACCTCATATGCAGTGTGGCCAGCCGCCAAAACTCCTGCTACTACCATCAGTGCTGCTCTAGCTGCCATATCTTAGTGGCCACAATGGAATGTACCCAAACCTGTGAACCAAAATAGGCCCTTCCCTACTTAAGATGTTTGTGTTGAGTAATGGAGTTAAACTTTCTCTGTCCTGCCACCCAACTTCCAAATAACCACATGGAAACTTCTTATTAATTATAAAAGCTCAGTCAATAGCTTAGGCTTGTTATTAACTAGCTCTTACAACTTAAATTAACCCATTTTTATCAATCTACATGTTGCCACATAACTCATGGCATTTAACTCTTTCATGTCTTGCTCCCTCTGTGTCTGACTAGAGATTCTGCCCTCCTTCTCAGAGTTCTCTCTGTCTGGCTCTCCTGCCTATACCTTCTACTGCCTAGCTATTGGCCACTTAGATCTTTATTAAATAATGATAGCAACATATCTTCACAGTGTACAAAAAATATTATTCCACAACGGGGTATTTTATCACAGCAAAGAAAGAAGAAATCCTAACTGAGAAGCCTGTCTTAGCTGGGATTTCTATTTCTGTGATAAAACATCATGAACAAAAGAAACTTGAGTAAGAAATGATTGATTTTATTTCACTTTAGGTTTCTCAGATACTACTCTATCACTGAGGGCAGTCAGGGCAGGAACTTAAGATAGGAACCTGGACTCAGGAACTGAGGCAGAAGCTGTGGAGGAATGATGTTTGCTAACTTGCCCCCATGACTTGTTCAACCTGCTTTCTTACACATACAAGACTACCTGACCATCTATTTTAATTTAGAAAATGCCCCTCAGGCTTGCCTACAGGCCAGTCTGGTGGGGTCATTTTCTCAGCTGAGGTTCCCTCTTCCCAAGTGACTCTAGCTTGTGTCAAATTGACAAAACACTACCAAGCACAGACTAAAGCTCAAAATAAAGTCTGGATCTTCAAGAGAGTAATGGGAGGGGATGAAAATAGCTATCATCCCTTAGTTTATGTCGGTCCAGGATCCCTAGAGATACCAGAACTCACGGATGCTAAAGATGCTGTTACAAATGGGGCCATACATGCATATAATCCACAATAGACTCCCATACCCTTTGACCAATTTGTAGATTATGTATAATACCTCATACATGATAACTGCAGCGTTAACAGTTGTTATGCTATGTTCAAGGTATAAGAAAAAATTCAGATTTTTAAAAAATATATCTAATCATGGTTGACTGAATACATGGATGTGGAACCCAGAGATATGGACAGCTGAATGGTGAAATAAAGTCCTTAAGATTGAATGCAGTTAAATTGTGAAGAGACGTGTGAAATAGACTGTAGTGGTGTCAAAGAAAATACTATTTCAAAAGTACAGACACTAAAAGTAACCTTAGTCCAAGGACCCAGTGGACATTTTTTTCAAGGTAGGGTTTCTCTGCATAGTCCCAGATGTCCTAGAACTTGCTCTGTAGATCAGGCTAGCCTCAAACTCAGAGAAGCACCTGCCTCTGCTTCCCAAGTGTTAGGCTCTAATGGCAAGTCTTCATCAAAATTCCAATTTCAGAACTGAAAACAATAAAAATAATCCAGTCGAAGAGAGGGGGAGGAGGGAATATATGAATAAGGGAGGTCAAGATCATGATGGAGAAATCTACGAGACAGCTGAACCAAGCTCATATAAACTCATGAACACTGGACCTAACTAGGGCCTGCATATGTGGGAGACAGTTGTGAAGCTTGGTCTATCTGTGGGGCCCCTGGCAGTAGGACCAGCATCTATCCCTGGTACATGAGCTATCTTGTTGGAGCCCAATCCCTATGAGGGGATGCCATGCTCAGCATTAATGGGTCCTGCCCCAACTCAGTACTGCAGACTTTGTCCACTCCCCATGGGAGCCCTGATCTGTTGGGAGGAATGGATGGGGGGTAGGTTGGGGAGGCAAGGGAGGTGGAAGGAGGGGTGAGAAGAAGGACTTTGGTTGGAATGTAAATGAAATTTAAAAAATAAAGTATAGATATATGTCAGTTAAAGGAAGAAAATTATAACAAACATTATACAAACCTAGAGAAAGGCAACATGCTTGGATGCTCCATCTACAAGCAAAGGTAAATGTGGCAAAGTAATCTTGCCCTTTGGATCTCATTTAGTCATTTTTAATAAAGGAATAGTCTCCTCTACCATTGGTGCCATTACAGAAACCATGCATCTATCTGACACATGTATGACAACATGTCGATTTTTATCTTGTCTTTTCTCTAAAAAGAGGCATGGTGTGCCTGCTGCTCCATCACCACTCTTGTGTCTTGCCACTTACTGTCTTTGCACATTCCCGACGCTGAACAGTTTTGCATTCCCAGAATAACATTAGGGTTTATGTCTTCACTAGGCCAGATAGTGGCCTGTTAGACCTCAGAATAGATCCCTCCCAGCCAGTGTCTTCATAATGGTGACAAAACTTCTGTAATTATTATCCTAATCACTCCTCAACATTCAGGGATGTTTGTTCCTTTTACACCTGACCTCCAATGTCTTCCTTTAGAGCCTTGCCTGGAAGGCTACATGATCCAAATGTCCTCAGTGCCAATGCAGGGTTTCCTGTGCTGCCATCCTCCCCTCTCCAAGCACAGTTTCCTGTGCTTCAGTGCTAGTCCTTGGGTGCCAAGTGCTGTGTGCACTCATTTCAGGGAACTATCAGATCTTCAGAATCACAAACCTTTTCGATTTCAGAGAAACTTGTAGCACCCGCTACCCTATTCTTCAGGCAACAATGCGTGCATACATATTCATTGAAGATGCACAAATTCTAGATTCTTCATCAGTTTAAATACAGGGAGAAAAAGATCCCAACCCACACAAAGCTAACTTCAGGCATTTGGAAGGAACATAGCCATAATTGAAGATCAGCCAAAATTAAGAAGACAGAGGCAGAGGGCAGTTGATGCAATGGTCAGAGAGCCCCTTTCTGGGATGTAATATGTAAGCTGAAACTGAAAGGCCTGAAGGAACAAGACTTGAGGAGAGCTGGGAGAATCTCCAGTGGGGGATGGGGACCCTGAGATGCAAGGAACAGCTGCTGGTCTCTGCTAGCAAGACAGCAATTTTGTTACTTGTTTGTTTGTTTGTTTTGCTTTGCTTTTCCTTTTTATTATTTAAATTAGAAACAAGATTGTTTTACATGCCAGTCCCAGTTCCCTCTCCCTCCCATCCTCCCCTGCCCCGCATTGGCCCCCTATCCCATCCCCTTTCTGCTCCCCAGGGAGGGTGAGGCCTTCCATGGGGGATGTTCAAAGTCTGTCACATCATTTGGGGCAGGGCCAAGGCCCTTCCCCATGTGTCTAGGCTGAGAGAGTGTCCCTCTATGTGGAGTGGATTCCCAAAGTCCATTCATATATTAGGGATAAATACTGATCCACTACCAGAGGACCCATAGATTGCCCAAACCTCCAAACTGACATCCACATTCAAGGGGTCTGGAACAGTCCTATACTGGCTTCCCAGCTATCAGTCTGGGATTCATGAGAAACCCCTTGCTCAGGTCAGCTGATTCTGTGGTCTTGACCCCTTTGCTCGTCACTCCTCCCTCTCTGCAACTGGGTTCCAAGAGTTCAGCTCAGTGTTTAGCTGTGGATGTCTGCCTCTGCTTCCATCAGCTACTGAATGAAGGCTCTAGGATGGCATATAAGGTAGTCATTAATCTCATTATTGGAGAAGGCCATTTAAGGTAGCCTCTCCACTATTGCTTAGATTCTTAGTTGGGATCAACCTTGTAGACCTCTCAACATTTCCCTAGTGCCCAATTTCTCTTTAAACCTATAATGGCTCTCTCTATTATGGTATCTCTTTTCTTGCTCTCCTCCATTCTTCCCCTGACTCAATCATCCTGCTCTCTCATGTCCTCCTCTCCCCTCCTTTTCTCCCCTTCTCTTTCTCCTAATTCCCTCTCACTTAACCCCGTGCTCCCAATTAGCTCAGGAGATCTTGTCCCTTTCCCCTTCTCTGGGGAACCATGTTTTAAAAAGTAAGGAATTTTTTTTGTTTTTCAGGACATGGTTTCTCTGTGGATTTGGAGACTGTCCTGGAACTTGCTCTCATAGACCAGGCTGGTCTCGAACTCACAGAGATCTTCTTGCCTCTGCCTTACAAGTGCTGGAATTAAAGGTGTGTGCCACCACCCCTTGGTAGAAGACAGCAATTTTGGATGCAGGAGAGGCCAGAAAGACCAACAGGTGCTCTGACTACAGTGAAAACAGAAGATCTCATATCGTCTGTGTGGAGATAGAAAACACACCAATTTACACTTTTAATTATATCCTGGGAATCTCTGGAGGAAAAAAGAATAAGATGGCACCATCCTTACCCACAGTCTGTAAGATTGGATCTTCTCAATCTATATCTGTTCCCGTAGGCAGAGCTGGGACATTTAGTTTAACGTTTCAATCATTTTGATTGTTTGGATGGGTTATTTCTACCTGGTTGCCTTTGATCCTAGAATAGAAGCTTACTCACTGTTTGAAATATCCCTGGAGATGAACAGTCTTAGTTTCTATCTGAAGCTTTCTTTAGTATTCTTTCAAGGAATCAAGGTGCACCCGTGTGTGTGTGTGTGTGTGTGTGTGTGTGTGTGTGTGTGTGTGTGTGTGTGTGTGTGTACTTGGAATATACACTTTTAAAAAGACAGAGATAAGGAAGACCATATAGTACTTCAGAAAGTATTAGTACTTCTATATACATTAAATTAGAATACTGTGAAGATTATACTGTTGCTAGGCACTGTGCAAGGAGTTATGGTCAGAATAAACAAAAGACATACTTGAATGGGAAAAATTAAATAGTAACGAGCCTAAGGAAGTTAATTTTCCTTTAACATAATAATATCTGTTCACTTGGAAAAAGTGATGAAAGTGGTTTATGACTCAGGATCAATGTAAAATCATATATTAAAAAAAGTTTGTCACAATGATTAGACCATGACATGATAAAATTTTTAGAATATCTATTTAAGGAGATGTTGATGTCAGAAATAATTACTATTAGAATCATAGTTCCACAGGTGACTTCCCGCCTTATAATCAAGGCTTCTTTGAATTACAGAAGTTCAAGGATTATAGGATAGACTCACAAATAATTTGCTATGGATGAGTAAGCAATTTCTTAGCAGACTACCTGAACCAGTTCAGTGCACCCTTTAGTTATATCCGTGCTATTGTACATTTTGTTTCATTCCATCAGAAGAAATCTAAAGGCAAAATAGCTGTAATAATTAATTTCTAGGTACTGAAAGGATAACAACCTGATTATGATCCATAGCTGAGCAGTCCTTACTAACCCACAGAGAGTGGGAACTGCATTCTCCCACACAAAACAACAGTGAAGCATGATATCATAAATATAGTGGTGATGGTTACATCATCTATACCCTGAAAAAATGTGAGTCTTATGAAAAATATTCTCTTCTCCTGAATTGATCATAGATAGCACTTATTGAACTTCATACGGCTAATAATTACAATGGTTTTTATTGATCACTCACTGTGTCTCTATCTTAAGCATGTCACATTCATTCCTTTGGCAGCCTGATAAACTAGTCCATTATCTCTGTTTATATATAGTATAACTAGGGCTTGGAAATGACTTGAGAGCCATTTGGGGAGCTGTTAGTGACAGCCAAGCATTCTAAATCACAGCCATGCTCATGGTAACGGCCCTACACAGTTACCGGGCTGTGAGCCTGTATTCAACTGATCCAAAAGTGTTGCTTCAGCTCTGCTTCCACTGGATGAGCTAAGAATGCTGTTTAGCAGCTTTGGGCCTCCAAAGGCTGTGACACCGAACCCAGCCCCACTGGTAATCAAAGGGAGCTTTCTCCACTGACGAGCGTTGAATGCTGGGCTTTGCCAAAGTGTGTAGTCATACTGCCCGAGAGTGCCACACTCTTTCTGTGAAACCTGCAATTCTGTACACTTATGTTGTATGGTATTACTTCTGAGCATGCTGGATTTTAAAGCATTTTCTACAAGAAAGGGGGAAAAAAGCAAGCTCAGTAAATCCCAGTATTTTTACTGCCTTTGCCAAATTTGACATCTTTGAAAGTAACTGTGAGAAGCACGCAGTCTCTGCCAACTGCATGATTTAGCAGCTATAAAATCCCTCTGAATCAAACCCATTTTAAAATAAAAAGGAGCCTGCTTGAGAATTTCATTGCACTGTTGGATACCTACTCAAAGATCAATCACCCCTCTTCATTCCGTATTCCTGGTATATTTTTAAGTTTAATCTTTTTTGCAGCTTACCCATTTAGTTAAGGGTAGACTTTTAAAAGACTAAAGATTGAGCAAGAAGGAGGAGGACATCAAGTGTGAACAAAGGGTTTCTTTATATTCTGCACAATAGAACTGGAAAAGATGGTCTATTTTCTTTTCAGTTCTTTCCCCAATGGTACAGTACCTAGATTCTCAAAACCTGAGTGTCCTTTCCCCTCAAGGAAAATAGTCTCTCTCTGCAGGCTGCCTAGCTGGATAAAACAGCTGTGTTTCCTGCTCCACAGGGAATTTCTTTAGATGAAAGTCTATTTTTTTAGGCTGAATATGATTGGGTGAGCAGAAGGCTAAACACATTGCTTATGGTTTGGCCTCCAATGACAACTGAAAAAATGTGTTCATGAAATGTGGTACAAAAGCAATTAGCTATCTTAAAACTGAAATAACATTGCAAATCAAATGCTGGCTATAAGGAAATACAAAGGTGTGAACAGCATTGAGTCTCAAGAGAACAAAAATAAAAGTGCTTGAATCTGAGTTCCTGAAGCTCTGTGGTAGGAACAGAGGTGCCTCTTGGATCTCATTTGGAGTTTTGCTAATGCAAGTATTTTATTATGACATATGCACCAGCTCTTCATTGACAAAATATATGCATACTATATGTTTAATGTGGAAGCAAGTGGAGATGACATTTTTCTACAATAAAGGTATTTATAGAGGACTAAAATGTGTTCACCTATATACTTAACTGAGAAAATATTGTAAGATATGAGCTAAATTCTGCTTGTGGAAATTCCTATGTTAAAAAAATTGACATAGCCTTTGTCTTTTCTTTTTCTTACTTATTCCCCAAAAGAACCATAACTTGAAACCATTAGTAGTCTTTAAGTTTCCATGATTTTATTTTTTCTAATTTGAACTACAAATAGCATCTTATCAATAGATTAACATATTTCAACGTGGTGAGCTGCTTTGTCATTACATTCACTTGGAAATGGCATGGGCCTCCCCCCAGGAACAAGCTTGAATTTATATCAGTGAAAGCAAGACTGTGGAAGTAATCTGTGTTGTGTTCACATTGTACAAGCCAAGATGCTGAATTGTGTCCAATGTCTTGAATACAAGCTCCATCAAATTATGACATCACATAGCTTAAATAAGCTAGATAGAAGGTGTGTGTGTCTGTGTGTGTGTGTGTATGTGTGTGTGAGTGTGTGTGTGTGTCTGTATGTGTTAGGGAGTAGGAAGAAGTCAGGCCATGAGAACTTTTAGAAATAGAAATAATTTGATATTGAAACATAAATTTGAATGTGAGTTATTAGTGAAGATATCATACATACAGTTTATCATCTAAGATAAATAATCATGAAAGTCCAAAAACCACTATTAATGATTACCCTGAGGGAATATACATACACTGGGATGGATAGCCATACTTAATGTATCTGCAAAATGCCCCTTCTCTAGGAACACCTGAAGGGGAGTCACTTTGAAAACAGTTGTGCCTTGACTCTAAGCTCAGTGGCATTCTGGTTATGCGTTGTCTCCATACCCCTCATCTTCCTTATCTGAGAAACAAGGGCATCTAACATGGATCAAGTATTTTAGTATTTTTCAGCTGCCTGTTTCAGTCAGCTTTGTATCCTATAACTGTAGAGAGAAGTCTTTTCCTTGCCAGATGCTTGGTTTTCCCAACAAGTCACCTGGGCTCTGCCACGTTGTAGTCCCCAAATAACACACAAGACGCTGTATTAATTATGAAGCTGTTGGTCTTGCTCGTTTCTTACTGGCTAGGTCTGACTTAAGCATTTACCCCATAATTGTTAATCTAAGTATTTGTCTTTCCGGAGAAAAGTTTCCAGGCTTCTTACCCCTATAGCGGTTACATCTTGACTCCCTGTGTTTCTCCTTCCCAGAGTACTCCTCGACTCCTAGTCCCACCTATCTTGCTTCCCTATTGGCCAACAGTGCTTTATTGACATATACACAGAACTTCCCTATCATATAAATACTTGACGTGGGCTAAGTGTAGCTCCTGGTTCTAGATTTTCCAGTTTAAAATCAGGCAGCACCAGTGTTTGTGCCTCTTCAGGAGGCAGGGTACCACAGTAGAATGAACACTCCAATCTTGAACTGAGAGGCAGAGACAATCCAAGATCCAACAATCCCCTTTAAGGACTTTCATTAAATGTAGTGCCAGCTCTACATTTCTCATGGATTTGGGTAAGGAGCTGAGGATTTAAATAAAGACAAGACAGCGGGTCATTCATGCAAGGAGAATTGCAACAAGAGGGGAGCCTTATATACCAGTCAGCAGGCACAGTGGAAAACTACCCAGGTCGGAAGGTTACATTCCCAGGTCCATCTGGTAATCATGCATGAGCAGATAACAGGAACTTGTGGTCAAGGAGGGGAACAGGATGTTTTTGCTAGATAAGCTCCTAGTCACAAGCTGGTCAGCAGATCCCCATAGGGAAAGGGCCCAACACCTAAAGGTTTCCCTTCAGGTTTCAACTCAAAAAGACCTAGAGCACCACCACCCACACTGCCACCTGAGACACAGGGACCACCAGTACATATTCATGCAGTCCACCGCAAATGCTGAAGCGTTTTACTCAAAGCCCAAAATTCTGTCAGACCATCATTGTGTTTCCCATTTTGAACATAAAGTGGAGGATGAGGTGAGGCTGTTTTACTCACGGTCATTTAGCAAAGAAGTGACAGAGATGAAACGTAAGCCTGGCAGTCAGTCTTCTAAGTTCATAATCCTACTTATTGTGGCACCTTGAACATAAAAATAGCACTCTCCCTCCCCCACACCCTCACCATCAATGCCTGAGGCAGGTAGGAGAGTTGGACCTGTGATCATAAGAGTGGGAGAGCCATTCCTTACCGCCACCAGTCACACCACCTGGGACAGCAGGCCCTTCAACCTTGCCAGAGCAGCACAATAGAGCCAGTCCTGTTAGTGCAGGTGTGGGTGAGTAAGCCTGGAAATTGTGAGCAAGGGAGCGTTCTCCCCATTACCCATCTGTCTGGTGGCAACGTGGATGGGAACGGGCTGCCCTTCCCCTGTCCATCAACACCTGGGGCATGTGGGAGTGCTGGACCTGTGATCATATGACCTGTAATGGTGGGAGAGCTGACCCCATTTCACAACCAGAAGACCAACCCTACAGCTGCCCAGACCTAGACCAGGGTTAAGGCTTGGTTCATCCCATCATCCACACCATCTGTGATCTGATGGAGCATGTGAAGAGACCTGACCCACAGACCCAAAGCTGTAGGATCTCCACAACACAGGGCAACAACAGGATATCCAGAGGGAGCCCTAGTGAGGGCCCAGCATCGATAACTTAGTAGAAACCAGAGACCTTGAAACAGACCAATGACTGTGCAATGAACACTTGCACATTAAGATATATGGACAAGGGGCTTTACAGTATGACTCACTGTTCACACTATAGCTTCCAGGATGAGATTTTTAAGTTTTTCCCTTATTTTATTTTTTCTTTTAAATTTTGTTTTATTGGGGGGGTGTTCAGAGTGTGGATGCAAAAGGACAGGGAAATGAATGGGGTCAAGATACATGATATGAAAGACACAATAAATTTTTTAAAATAGCACTTTTGCAGAGATCATGTTAGGACTGATTGAAACAGTGGATGCCAAGCACTTCACTCATTACCAAAACATGGTAGAAAATAAAACCAGTTGTCAATAATGGATTTTAAATATTACATGCATTCCTTTGAAGAGCTATTATTTATTAACGTGCATGCATGTACACATGTGTAGAGATACCCTAAGAGGCCAGAAGGAGCCATTCATCATCTGAAGGAGTTACAGCTGTTTGTAAGTTACGCAGTGTGGGTGCTAGGAGCCATTTTTAACCACCAAGTAATCTCTTCAGCCCCTGTATAGGCTATTTTGAGTAACTCTTGTGAAATCACATTGGGGATGATAATATATAATAAGACTCTTTGGTGATCCTGTACCCATTTCACCAGAAACCTGTACAAGCCCAAGCTACACAGAATACTAAAAGACAAATCAGAGGGTAAAAAACCACGTGTTTCTTTTTTTAAAGGATGATAGCAGCATTTACTCTAGAATTAAACAATAATAAAACACATGATGCTTTGAGCTTTCAGCATCAGCTGGGAAAACCATGTATTTCATATCGCTGGCAGTTTGAAATCACAGTCATTCTTGTTTTTTGTTCACTTAAGGCATGTAAGAATTTTTGTTCAAGAATTACTCCTTTTGAGGAAGAGAAATATTTCATGAAAATGCACTTGGCAGAAGTCAACAAACATTCATTGTAAATAATTATCAGCCAAACAGAAAGAGAGAAAAACTAATAAAGAGCATCTGGGAGCCTTTAGGTATCTTGAATCCCTGTAAAGGGCAGAAGTTATTCCCGCAGAGATGAGCAGTACAAGGATGTCCACTGTTGTGCTCACCCACATCACCTTACAAGTCTTCACCTGTACCATTAGTCAAGGAAAAAATACATAGTGGAAAAGATGATACAATTACTACAACTTTTTGATGAATTGTGTCCTTCACTAACAAAGAGTGTCCAATCCTTATCGAGGATGATTAGCTTTGGTTTGATGTCTGCTTTATCAGAAGTAAGGATAGTGGCACCTATTTGTTTATAATTTGTTTGTTTGGTAGTTTGGCTTCCTCTTTTGATATTCAGTTTTTAGATGTCTTTACTGACAAAGTGTGTTTTTCGAAGGCTATAGATAGTTGAGTTTTTGTTTTGTTTTTTGTACACAGTCTTTGTCTCTTCATTGGTGATTTGAGGCCATTTATATTTAATGTGACTATAGAAAGAAGGTTGATATTTTCTAGGAATTTGTCAGATGGTGTTTTGGATTGCTCAGTTGTTGGCATTTCTTTTCCTTCTCCCATACTAGTTTTAAGAGATTTCTAGTTTCCTGTGCTGACCATGGTCAGTTCTTTCCCAGATCTTTGTAGCCATCTTTTCAATACATGAAAGGTATACACCTTCAAATGTTGTCATAGAGAAGACTGTTATGGGGCCTTGAGCAGTGAATCAGTGTCTATCCCTGGAATACAAACAGTCATTGTGTGCCCATAGCACAAAGAGGGATGCTCTCTCAGCCTGGACTCTTAGGGGAATGCCTGGACCCTACCCGGAGTGAAATGACAGACTCTAGATATCCCCTATGTGGAAGGAATTGGCAATAGAGTGGAAGGCTGGGGGGGAAGGGGAGTGCAGGAGGAGGGGAGGGAGATGGAACTGGGATTGACATGTAAAACAAGCTATTTAAAATTAAAATAAAAAATGATATAAAAAAGAAAAGCAGTTGAGTGCTTTAACAGGGCTTAATGGGCCATACTAGTAGGATCATGGAAGACGGTGGTGCTAAAGGTGATTTGAATGTAGGGACCTGGCTTAAAGGGCCTCAGAGGAGAAGAATATTAATATGTGGCCTAGAGGCCATTGTTGCTTTATTTTGACAAAGAATGTAGCTGCTTCTTGCCATTTTCCAAAAAGTCTGCCTGAGGCTAAATTGATGAGTCTAGATTAGCTGTGTCAGCAGAGGAAATTTCAAAACAGTCTAGTACTGACTCTGTCATATGGATATTAGTGGTAACTCTAATTAAGATATATAATTAAAAGGAGCAAACTGAGCAAGGAGAAATACTTGATGAGAAAAAGAGCACCAGAAAGTGGAATGGGCCTAAGTTCTTTGCTCAAGAATATAAACAGATTAAGAAATGGAATAAAGGGAGTTGTAACCTCAGTACAAGACCCCATCCAGCTAAGTTTCTAACTTGTGGGAAAGAATTTTTTAAAAAAAACTTAGAGCCAGATGTGATGAATGCCTTTAACCCCATCACTGATAATGTAGAGGCTGGCAGATCTCTGACTTTGAGACCAGCCAATCTAAAGATCAAGTTCGAGGAAAGCCAATCTTAGGCAGTAAAAGAAAACAGAAAGCTGGTGAAGATATATTTAAACAAGGGGGCCATGTTCCAGCCACAGTAAGCAGCAGAACTTGGAAGCTTCAGCCAAGTGGTTCTTGGTTTAGAGTTAAGGAGAGAAGAAATGGGTTGTAGAATTTGCCTCCATGCCTAAAGAAAGCTTTTGCGGTCAGGCATGTGTCAGGGGTATCCCCAAATGAAGGCCTAGTAGAGAGGCCATTGCATGAACCTGTGAAGTTGAAGCCTGGATTTGCTTGGAGAACCCAAGATGTTAGAGATGCCAGAGTTGTTGGATACCTGCCCAGAAGAACAGCTAACATGGAGTGGAACCAGCTCAAGAGAAAAAAGTATGTTGCAGTCAACAAAACTGAATGGAGTTGGAAATCTGAAGAGCGTTTTGACATTAGGCATCAAGATTCAGAGTTTGGAGTTTTCCCAGCCAGCTTTCTATCTTGCTTTGGTCTAGTATTTCCTTATTATGCTCCCTTCCCTGTGTTTTGAAATGATAATGTATATCCTATGCCATTGTATGTTGGAAGTATGTGACCTGATTTTTCATTTTGATTTTTTCAAGGGATTACAGTTAAGAGATTATGATTACATGAGTTTCAAAAGAACTTTTAAACTATGTTGAGACTATTATAGACTATGGGGACTTTTGAAGTTGGACTAAATGCATTTTGCATTACGATATAGCTATAAGCCTATGGAGGCCAAGGAGTGGAATGTGGTGACTTGAATGAAAATAGCCCCATAGAATCATAAGGACTGGCATTATTGGGAGGTATGGCCTTTATCGAGTGTGTGTGACATTATTGAAGGAAGTGTGTCACGGTGTGGAGGGCTTTGGGGTCTCAGAGCTGAAGTCAGGTCTATTGTGTCTCAGTATCTTCCTGTATCTGAGGATCAAGATGTAGAACTTTCAGCTCCTTCTCCAGCATCATATCTGTCTGGACACTGCCATGCTTTCTGCCATGATGATAATGAACTAAATATCTAAAACTATAAGCCAGCCCCAATTAAATTGTTTCCTTTATAAAAGTTGCCATGGTAATGGTGTCTCCTCACAGCACTGGAACATGTATCTGTTGTTACCCATTTGTCTTCCAGTTTAGTTTTCCCTTCTTCTGACTCTATTTGGTTATTTTGTTACTAAGTTTTTTAAAGAGTGTCTGCATGAAATTCAGCTATGACAACTAGAGAATCTTGGTATCAATTCCCAGGTGGAGTCACTGGGGTAAACTGGTATTACCTTGGTGGCACCAGGACAACGGTGCCTGTGCTGAAGAGGCAGACAATGGAGGATGTCTTCTTGGATAGCCAGCTTCTACAGATGATGTGTTCCACTAATGAGAGACCCTATTTAAGAGGAAGAGGCCAATGAGTTTGAGGATAATACCTGAGGTTGTCCTCTTGTGTCCACATGTTACAAACACATATATAATAATTTGCTTAAATTCAAAAGATGTTTTATCTAGGGTTTCTATTACTTTAATGAACCACCATGGCCAAAAACAAGTTGGGGGTAAAAGGGTTTATTTGTCTTACACTTCTACGTTGCCATTCATTATTGGAGAAAGTCAGGACAGGAATTCAAACTGTGGGGAACTAGTGCTGCTTACTGACCTACCCCTCATGGCATCTTCAACCTTCTTTCTTATGGAACTCAGGAGCACCAGTCCAGGGGTGGCCACACCCACAATTCCCTGGGACCTCCCACATTAATCAGCAAGAAAATTACCCTTTGTCTGCCATGTGGTGGTATGGGCAAGGGAAAGATGACCATCTCCTTGGCCCCTCACCACCTGCAGCAAGTGAGAGAGTTGACCCTGCACCTCACAAACTACAACTCTAGGGAGAGCAGGCCCTTGCACCTGCCCTTACTGGGCAGAACAGTAGAATTGGGCTTGTTGATGGGGGTGGGGAGGGTTGCTAGTTAAGCAATCCCTGAGGACCTAAAAGTAGAAGAGCTGATCCCATCACCCTGGTCTGCCAGATGGTGACATGGGTGGGGAAAATATGTCATTCCTGCTTGCTCTTCACCACCTACAGCAGGCAAGAGAGCTGGCCTTGTGGGGAGCATGAGAGTAGAAAAACCGGTCATGCCTCTCATCAGCTGCAGGAAAGTTACCCCTACACCTTGCCTGGGTAACACATACAGCTGACCCTGGTGGTGTAGATGTGGGTGAGCCAACCCTGAGGGTGTGAGAACAGGAGAACTGGTCCCACCTCCTTCTTCTGGCTGCATAGGGTAAGCTAGCCTGATCACTTCTGGAGAGTTCACCTTATCACCCTGGTGATAAGGATGAGGGAGAACTGGTGGGCTGACCAACTCAGCTACCTCCCAGGCATAGAACCAGGTCTGAGTTGGCCCACCCCAACATCTACCCCATCTATGATCTGCTGAAGCATGTGAAGAGGTCAGTCCTGCAGACCCAAACCTGCAGAATCCCTGTGACAGAGAGCAGCAGCAGGATGCCAGTGGGGACACAGCAGAAGCCAGAGACCTTGAATCAGACCAATGACTCATTGTAGTCAAACACTTGCAATCAATGATTTATAGACAAAAGGGTACACTGTGCTTTCACAACAACATTTGTTTTTCTTTTTTTTCTTTTTATGGTGCGTGTGTGGGGGTTCGAGACAGGTTTTCTCTATGGCTTTGGAGGCTGTCCTGGAACTAGCTCTTGTAGACCAGACTGGTCTCGAATTCACAGAGATCCACCTGCCTCTGCCTCCTGAGTGCTGTGATTAAAGGCGTGCACCACCATTGCCCAGCTGTTTTTCTATTTTTATTTTATTTTGTTTTATTTTGGGGGAGAGGTAGAAGGGTCAGAAGGTGGATGCAAAGGGATGGTGAGATGAATAGCATCGGGATTCACAATGAGAAATCCACAAAGAATCAACAAAAAGTCTCTAAAATGTACATCAGCAATTTCACTAATGAAAATAAAATTTAGTAGTGTTTGCAAAAAAAAAAAAAGGAAGGAAGAGAGGAAGAGAGAGAAAATGCTCTACAGGCTTTTTTTTAACAAGTCCTTGATTCTGATACAGTGTAGAGGTCCTTTTTTTTTAAGATTTATTTATTATATATACACTTTTCTGCTTGCATGTCAGATGAGGGCACCAGGTTTCATTATAGATGTTTGTGAGCCATCATGTGGTTGCTGGGAATTGAACTCAGGACCTCTGGAAGAGCAGTCAGTGCTCTTAACCGCTGAGCCATCTCTCCAGCCCTACAGGCTTATGTACAGACTGGCCTTGTGGATACTGCCTTAGTTAAGGTTTCTATTGTTGTGAAGAGACACTATGACCATGGCAACTCTTATAAAGAAAACATTTAATTGGGATGGCAGTTTACAGCTTCAGAGGTTTAGTCCATTACCATAATGACAGGGAGCACAGTGGTGTGTAGGCAAACATGGTGCTGGATTAGTAGCTGAGAGTCCAACATCTTGCAGGCAACAGGAAGTCAATTGTCACACTGAGCAAAGCATAAGCTAAAGATTTCAAAGCCAGCCTCCACAGTGACACACTTCCTCTAACAAGATCGTACCTACTCCAACAAGGCCACACCTCCGGATAGTGCTACCCCTTTGGGGGTCATTTTCTTTCAAACCACTATTTTCTTAACTGATGCTCCCTTCTTCCTGACAACTATAGCTTTTTATCAGGTTGGCATAAAATTAGCGAGCACAAAAGAAATTAAGATTATGCAAAATTGTGACTGTACTAAAAATCACTAAGTCGTACAATTGGGGGAAACACATGTGATATATGTGCATGTAAGAAAGGACACATGCCTATGTACGTGCATAAAGAGGACAGAAGAGAACACCATATGGCCTCCTCTATAGCTCTCCATGATGCTTTTGTCATTTTTCTTTTATTTTTTATAATATAATGAAATTACATTATTTCTTCCTTCTCTTTTCTCCCTCCAAACCCTCCCATCTACTCATCTTTGCTCTTTTTCAAATTTGTGACCCCCTTTTTCACTAATTGTTGTTACTTGTGAGTTGGATAGTCTTCTCCAAGGAAGAGCACACCAGTTGTCTGTCCAATACCAAATAGTCTGCCCTGAAAGCATGCATACTAGCAACATAATTATGAAGACAGGCCAGGTTACATTTAGGAATGTATATGTACATATACATTAGTTGTTGACATAAAGCTTCTCGCTGAACTAATGCTCAATGTTTCTACTGGCCTGTCTAGCCAGAGAGCTTCCAGAATCCACCTGTCTCTACCCACCAATATTGGGATAGAAGCACACATGGCCATAGTCAGCTTTTTATGTAGGTTCTGGGGATTTGAACTCAGGCCCTCTTGCTTTCATAACAAACACTCTTATCCACTGGATCACCTCCCCAGCCCCCCCCCAAGTTGTTCATTTTCAAATGGATAATTGTCAATAATTCACATTCCATAGAATAATAATACAGCCAAGTAGAGTTTACTTTGGAAATGAAAAGCATATTTAACATGTGAAAAATTGATGTAATTTACCATCTAAATACACTAAGTGAGAAAAATTATACTCTCATCTCAATAGATGGAGAAAAATTGACAAATACCAACATTCATTCTGGTTTTTTTCAATCTTTAAACAGTTATCTAAAGAAGAAATACAAATGGTCAATAAGTACTTTTTAAAATCTTTAACAACCTTAGCCATCAGGAAATGTAAACTAAAAGCGCTTTAAGATCCCAGCCCAGCCCAGCCCGACAGCTGGGAGGCCAGCATGGGACTGATCCAGACCCCCTGAGTGTCAGAGACAGTGAGGAAGCCTGGGTAACCTATGGGGCCCTGGGCAATAGATCAGTATTTATTCCTGGCATACAAATGGACTTTGTGTGTCCATAAGACAAAGAGGGAGGCTCTCTCAGCCTGGACTCTTATGGGAGTGCCTGGACCCTGCCCTGAGCGAAATGACAGACTCTGGATATCCCCTATGTGGAAGGAAGTAGGGATAGGGTGGGAGGCTGGGGGGAATAGTGGGGAGGGGTTCTGGAGGAGGGGAGGGAGAGGGAACTGGGATTGATATGTGATGCAAACTATTTAAAATTAAATTAATAAAAAAAGAGTTCATCCCACCCTAGTCAAGATGACTATCATCAAAAAAAAAAGTGATGTTAGAATGTGGTGGTCCATGCCTTTATTCCCAGCACTCAGGAGACAGAGGCAAGCAGAGCTCTGAGTCTGAGGCCAGTCTGGTCTACAGAGGGAGTTCCAGGACAGTCACGGGTATACAGGGCAACACTGTCTCAAAAAAAAAAAAAGAAAGAAAGAAGAAAGAAGGAAAAGAAAATGCAAGCAAGGAAAGAAGGAAGGGAGGGAGGGAGGGAGGAAGGAAGGAAGGAAAGAAGGAAGGAAGGGAGGGAGGAAGGAAGGAAGGAAGGAAGGAAGGAAGGAAGGAAGGAAGGAAAATAACAACGATGTGGGGTAAGGGGAAGCTTTATTCACTGTCCATGGGAATATAAACTTGTGCATCCATTGTGAGAATCAGTTATGGAGACTCTCCAAGAAGTCAAAATAGAACTACCATGTGATCCATCTATACCACTCTGTTGTATAACCCAAAAGACTAATTGTCTAAATACAGAGACAACATTCAAATTTGTGTAAATTGCTGCATTAATCCTATTATCCAGAAAACATATTAATAAAGAAAATGTGATACAAATATACAATAGAAGTTAAATGCAGCCACAAAGAACAATCAATTACTGGTATTTTCAGGAAAATGGACACAATTAAAAATCAGTATAATTAAGGAAAAAAGCTGGATTCAGGAAAACAAATATGGTAAATGGAAAAGTGATGTATAATTACAGCAAGTAGCTATAATCCTAGCTACCTGGGAGGTTATGGCAAGAGGATCTTGAGTTCCAAGACAGTTGGAGCCACAGAGAAAGCTCAAGGCTAACCTGGGCAACATAAAGAGAGCTCCTGACTCAAAAGTAAAGAGAAAAATAAAATCAAATTTAAAAATAAATAAAATACAGAAATTTCAACCAAATATAAATTAAAAAGAAACTTCTTTAAAGCCACATCAAGCAGCTCACAATCACCTATAACTCTAGCTTCAGGAATGTCAGAGGCCCTCTTCTGAATTTGACGCCTACATACATGTGACAGGCACATGTGCACATGTAAAAATAAAATAGCATAAATCATTTTAGAAAGAAGGAGAAGAATGGAAGCCTATCACCTGCAGGAAAATGGATTAATTGGAAATCAGCATGCAGCTGGAAAAGATGGAACACAGACAAGCATCCCTGTGTGTTCTAAGCTGTAAAAGAAGCACTCACAACCAGAGCCTGAACAGAGTTGGAGACAGAGATTTGACTGATAACAAGATCCATGTCTATGTGGGCACCACATCAAAATACCACACAGACCCCCTTGTCATGTTACATATATATGGAGGAGACACAAGGCCACTATGCTTATAACTCTCATGGGGGAACAGGAAGTTGAGGGGGTGGGGGTAGAATAGGGGGAAGAGGGAATCATAGGATCGAATACAGATCAGGCACCAGAGTGACCTCGAGTGATCTAAAGGTATAACATCAATTGGCAAGCTAAGCAATAGTGGAGGGACCACCTCGAATGCCCATTCCTGATAATGAACTTGATGTCTATAACCATCCGGGAGCCTTCATCCTGTGACTGATGGAAGCAGAGGCAAACACACAACTAATCACTGAACTGAACCCAAGGAACCCAGTGACAGAGAGAGAGGAGTGATGAGCAAATTGGCAAAGAATGGGCTGGCAAAACCAGCAGAGACAGCTGATCTGAACAGGGGAGTGCTCTTGGACCCCAGACCGACAGTGTGGAGGCCAGCATGGGACTGATCTGGACCCCCCAAATGTGAGTGTCAGTGAGAAGGCCTGGGCAACCTATGGGGCCCTGAGCTGTGGATCAGTGTCTATCCCTGGTATACAAACTGTCTTCATGTGCCTATAGCACAAAGAGAGATGCTCTCTCAGCCTGGACTCTTAGGGGAGTGCCTGGACCCTACCAAGAGTAAAATGACAGACTCTAGATATCCCCTATGTGGAAGGATTTGGCAATAGGGTGGGAGGGAGGGGGGAAGGGGAGTGCGGGAGGAGGGGAGGGAGAGGGAACTGGGATTGACATGTAAAACAAGCTATTTAAAATTAAAATAAAAAATGATAAAAAAGATGTACTACAGCACTCCAGGTGGTACCAAACTGAGTTTAAGATGTTAAAAAAAAAAGAATACTAAGTGATACTGCACTTTGGAGAAGTTTGGCAGTCTAGTAGATTAAAGCTGCATGCTATGTGACCATGTAGTCAAGCTCAAGAATTTACTCATGAGAAGTCCAAACTCCTATTCCTACAAAAATTTAGGTAAATGCTTGTTTATTTTACTGATAATCCCTTTTGGAGAAACAACTGAACTCTGAGTTGGAGAATGGTAACTGTGACTTTTCTGCAGACTAGGGGACTGCTCAGCACAACACCCATAAATTCTAAGTTTGTTTGTTTGCTTGCTTGCCTGTTTGTTTTAATTTTGCTGAGCAAAAACACAGAGTATTAGAGAAATTTGAACAATGATAAAGCTCTTACCAAGCTTTTAAAATGGTTTGTGGATCCATTGTTTTATTTTATATGTGTACATGTTTTGCCTGCATGTATATACGTGCGCCACACACGTGCCCAGTGACCGTGGAAGGGCATCAGATAGCCTACAACTGGAGTTACAGATGGTTGTGAGCCACCATGCTGGTGCCAAGAACCAAACCTGGGTCCTCTTTAAGAGCAACCAGCACTCTCAACATGGCTGAACCTTCTCTCTAGTCCAAAACCCTTACAAAGCTGTAAGAGGGGCACTCTGCTCCACATCAGAACTCAGAAGGCTATAATGAGCAACTTTTACTGTGGTCCTTTTCTGTCTCCTGTGACTTAAAGGACTTACTGTCTCTCAAATTCTCAATCTTCATCTTCCATTTGCATGTTTAAAAAATTTTAATTAAAATCAAGGATGATGGATGCCATTTGAAGAGCTATACAAATAGAGAATTATTAGAAATTAACTTGTTGTTTCATTCTCTCTACATACATAAAACTGTCCACAGAAGACAGCCAATTAAAATAATGGATTCACACAGCAATCCCATGACCAAGAAGCCAGTAAGCTAATTAAGGTTGGTTCATTGTACCAGCTTTTACTCATTGTACCAAATGAGTAAAAAGTTGACTAAACAGTATGAGAAAAAAATATTGGCTATAACTTTATTTACCTTCTAAATAAATTTTGCATGTGTTTAGATAGGTCATATGCTTACAGAAGATTTAATAACTTAGAAAATATAACTAAGTGATACTTAGGAAGATACTTTAATAAAACTCCCTAATCAAGCTTTTTGAACCTTATTACTATGATTTGGGATGCTAGCAATAGATAAAATCATTTCCATCACCCATTTAGAATAGTTGATTACTAATTTACATAAGCAAAGAATGTAATGAATGTGTAAGTCACCTTTGAGAGAGATAGCCTTTTCAGAATTGAAATTGGTGACCTGTTGCCTTCAGCTCCAGTATCCTAATGATTCAAATAATATTTCTATCCGACAAGCCCCACACAGCGCTCATCTGCTGGGAAGTTGGCTACTGGCTGATACAAAACTACATGAGCCAATGACACCATCTTCTAGTATTTGATTGGAGAGTAAGTAACACCTTTACCCTTGAGCTTTGGTTCTGTTATCTTTTTTTTTCTTTTTTCAGGACATAAAATGGCCAAAAGAGCTATTTTGATTTAAAACAATTCAAATATCAGTGTCTCATTTAGAGTCCTTCAAAGTTGCAGTATATATTTAAACCCAGAAAAGCAATCTTAAAGATACAGCACAAGAAATTCAAACCGGTCGCCTCAGTTTGGGCTCAGTGTTTTCGAGTCTTTCTCTTCTGGTGGTCAGTTTCTATCACATGTGTTTTCAGACCACAAAGTGGTATGAAAGTTCAAGCCTGGTGTACCCTACCTCCAACACCATAAAATCCTTTTCCTAACAGTCCTGATCAGTCTCTGGCAAACAGAAGAACAGAAGTGTGGCATCTGAATGAGATTTCATTAATACTACTCTAATTTCATATTTTATATGAACTAATAAATTATGACAAATATTTGAATATTTGAACTTGTAAGACTCTCTACTAAGTTTTTCTATATGATGATATATGCAAATGTTAATAATCTTTTTTGTTTTGGTTTGGTTTTTTGAGACAGGGTTTCTCTGTATAGCTTCGGAGCCTATCCTGGAACTAGCTCTTGTAGACCAGGCTGGTCTTGAACTCACAAAGATCCGCCTGCCTCTGCCTCAGCAAGTGTTGGAATTAAAGGAGTACACCACCACTGCCTGGCATAAGTCTATATAGCAGAGGATGGTTTTGATCCATTGGCCTCTGGGTTACGGGCCCAGCAAGCTTCCGCTGTGCCACTCTGCCCTTAATGGTTTTAATTAAAGAAAACAGTCCAGTCTAATCTCTTCCAAATTACATACTCGTGGGCATACATTCTAACACAATACCTAGGGAGCTACATCAACTGTTTTGAACCTTGCTAGTTAGTTGATCTCCTGCTCCCTCTGCCTCCCCCTCCCTCTCCCCCCTCCTCCTCGCCCTCTTCCTCTCCCTATCCCCTCTCTGTTTTTGATTTTTAAGACAGGGTTTCTCTGTGTAGTCCCGGCTGTCCTGTAACCCAGGCACCCACCTGCCTCTGCCTCCTGAGTGCTGGGATCAAGGGCATGCACCACCACTGCCCGGCTTAGCTGATCTCTCTTAATGTTACTGAGATGAAGAGTGAACAGATTTTCTTGCTTCCTATGGCCTCATGATTTCTTTTCTTTCTGCTGTCCTTTTCTATAATCATTTTCAGAAGTCTGATATTAGAGTCATATATAGTGCCTCGGGCCTGTTATCTTAAAGATGCACCTCAGCAGGAGGGTCATAACTTCCAGACTAGCCTGAGCTATATATTGAGATGCTGTCTCAAAATAAAAATGACAATGCAATCTCTGATATCCTCTCAGTTTTGATCTATGAGTTGTCAATTCTTATTCCCACAGCACTCTATGTTTTAGGCCTGTGGGATAGAGTGGCAGGCGAGCTCCTCCAAGAACTGTGTGGATGGCTACCTGTAAGCTACTTAAAGCTACCTTTCCCTCATATGAAACTTTCTATCTGAAACTTGTGTTTCTGGCCAGCTCTGGGTTTTAATATTACAAAGAGAGGCAAAGCTTCCATTTCAGAATGTTAAATACATTTTTATTATGGAGTGCTAGCATATCGAGATAAATAGCAATTGGAAAAATGTTTTTAATAGTGCAAAATCTGGCTTTTTAGCATTTGATTTGTCAAAACATCTTATACACTCATATTTTCTAATTCCTCCAGTGAGCTCAATTCCTTGTCTCATATTGTTTACTTCTAAAATGCAGTTTTGTCAAGTGAAAGACCTATATAGCAAGAACTTTGAGTCTTTAAAGAAAGAAATTAAAAAAGATACCAAATAATAGAAAGATATCCCATGGTCTTGGATAGGTAGGATCAACATAGTAAAAATGGCAATCCTGCCAAAAGCAATCTAAGGATTCATTGCAATCCCCATCAAAATACTGGCACAATTCTTCATAGAACTTGGGAGAATAATACTCAACTTTATATGGAAAAACAAAAGACCCAGGATAGCTGCAACAACCATGTACAATAAAGGAACTTCTGGAGGCGTTACCATTCCTGATTTCAAGCTCTATTATAGAGCTGTAGTCCTGAAAACAGTTTGGAGCTCGCACAAAAATAGACAGGTAGAGCAATGGAATTGAAAAACCTGGTATTAATTCACACACCTATAAACAACTGATTTTTGACAAAGAAGCTAAAATTATACAAAGGAAAAAGGAAAGCATCTTCAACAAATGGTGCTGGCATAACTGGATGATGGCATGTAGAAAACTGCAGATAGACCCATATCTATCACCATGCACAAGACTTAAGTCCAAATGGATCAAAGATCTCAACATAAATACAGCCACACTGAAACTCTTAGAAGGGAAAGTGGGAGGTACCCTTGAACCAGTTGGTATAGGAGACTGTTTCCTGAACATAACACCAGTACACCGACACTGAGATCAACAATTAATAAATGGGACCTCTTGAAACTGAAAAGCTTCTGCAAGGCAAATAACACAGTCAACAAGACAACAGAGCAGCCCACAGAATTCACAAACCCCACATCTCAAAGATGGCTGATTTCCAAAATAAACAAACAACTCAAAAAGCTAGTCACCAAACACCAAATAATCCAATTAAAAAGTGGGGTATACACAGCTAAACACTGAACTGAACTCAAGGAACCCAGTGACAGAGAGGGAGGACTGATGAGCAAAGGGGTTAAGACTGGGCTGGTTTAACCCCCAGAAACAGCTGACCTGAACAAGGGGTAGCTCTTGAATCCCAGAATGATGGCTGGGAATCCAGCATGGGACTGATCAAGACCTCTGAATGTGGGTGTCAGTGAGGAGGCCTAGGTAATCTGTGGGACCTTGGGTAGTAGATCAGTATTTATCCCGGACATACAAATGGACTTTGGGTGTCTATCCCACAATGAGAGATGCACTCACACCCTGGACTCTTGGGGGAGAGTCTAGGCCCTGCCCTGGAAGAAATGACAGACTATGGACACCCCCATGGAGGGCCTCATCCTCCCTGGTGAAGGGAGGGGATATTGGGGGGGAGAGGGCATGGGAGAAGGGGAGGCAAAAGGAGAGGGACCTGGGAATGACATGTGAAGCAACCTTGTTTCTAATCTATATTTAAATTTAAAAAGAAAAAGAAAAAAGTGGGGTACAGAACTAAATAGAGAATTCTGAATAGAGAAATCTAAAATGGCTTAAGGACGCTTAAGAAAGTGTTCGACATCCTTAGCCATCAGGGAAATGCAAATAAAAACAACTCTGAGATATCATCTTATGCCTGTCAGAATGGCTAAAATTAAAAACATCCACAAAACTTTATAATGGTAGGATGTGCAGAAAGGAGAACACTCCTCCACTGCTGGTGGGAGTGCCAACTTGTGCAGCCACTTTGGAAATCAGTGTGTTGGTTCCTCAGGGAAATGGGAATCAGTCTACCACAAGTTCCAGCAATTCTACATTTAGGCATATAGCCAAAGGATGCCCATTCATACAACAAGGAGTCTGCTCAATTATGTTCATAGTAGCATTATTTGTAATAGCCAGAACCTGGAAGCAACCTAGATGCCCCTCAACTGAAGAATGGATAAAGAAAACATGGTACATTTACACAATGGGGTACTACTCAGCAGAAAATAACAGTGGAATCTTGAAATTCACAGGCAAATGGATGGAACTAGAAGAAACCTTCCTGGGCGAGGTAACCCAGTCACAAAGGGATAAACATGGTATGTACTCACTCATATATGGATTTTAGACATAGAGCAAAGGTTTACCAGCCTACAATCCACACCACTGGAGAAGCTAGGAAACAAGGAGAACCCTAAGAGGGACAGACATACATGGTCCCCTAACTGTACTGTTTTCTCCCCGGCCTTACTGGACTTCCTACAGCCCAGGGTGTTCTCGTGGCGCTAAAGAGCTGCCAGCCCTCCAAGAGGCCACACATCTGTGTGGCATGATGTCTCAGCTGGAGTTTAACTTCTGTTACTAGCTTGTCTTGTGACCTTTGACAAGGCTCTTAACCTTTCTGAGCATCTCTTAACATTTCTCCAGTCCCAGGCTTTGGAAGGCGGGATAACAATACATGCGACAGACCACTTGCCTTTCATAGGTGGCGTGAGGATTAATTATCGAATGCTTGTTAAGAGCTATAGAAATGCTAAGTATTATGATTACTCCTTACTCATGTTAGCATTATAAAATGTCAGCGTGTTGAGTGGGGGAGGAAGAAGAGGTTATAGGACCCTGGTGGAGTATGAGTCTTTTACAAGCTTTCCCTCTCTGGTGAAATTACTACAAGTGTCTTCAGTTACCCTGATTAACAACTTCGTTGTTACCAGGAGATAGCAATTAGCTCATTTGAAACGACAGGCACAGCTATAATTCACGGTTCTGTATGGACCCGTAGAATCAAGGAGACCTTGTAGGGCAATCTGCAAGTCGCTGACTTACGAGGGTACTTTGATTGCTCCTGAGGGCACAAAGTCTACATGTGACTGTTTTGAGTTCAGGGTTCTGTATATAGGACCAAGAACATTAGATTCTAAAAGTAAAATGGGTTCGTTCCACTAACTGATTTTTTCCCCATGCAAACAGTAAGCCTGACTTGAGGCTGTGGATTCATTAGTCATTCATAAGTAACTCTCTCTCTCCCTTGAACTTACAATGTTAAGCTATAGACAGAAAGATGTAAACAAATAAATATATAAATAAACATACAAAGGCAATAATCTCTTATGGATGCTTGCAAATATTTGACTCTGATGGTGCATATATTTTAGTGTTTACTATCTGGCTACTTGAAAGTCTGAAATCTAGTTTGTATACATATTTTAATGCAAGGAAGTGTTGGTTTAAAGAAAAATATTGTATCATTTACACTTGGCTTACAGTAATGATTTTTTAATAAAGATCCCTGAGCCTGCATATGGCCTCTAGTATTAATACTCTTTCCTAACACAGAATATTGTATTATAGGCATCCAAGGGCAAGGAGTCCCCAGCTCTGGTAGGTTGTTGGAGGTTGCTGTTATTTTTCCTCCATTTGTATTCATTCAGTATTTCACAGCCAAAGATGCCAACATCTCAGTACTTTCTGATTGGTAAGCGGTATTTTATTACCCAGCCTTCATTAAAGGATCAAGATCAGATATTTGCACCAAGGTTCATACAGAGAAAGGAGGGTGAGAAGTCTTGTACTTTCTGGTGTTTCCCCACACTGGGTCAGTACCCCCATCCCTTGCAGTAACTGAGACATACTGTTAAGCATTCATATTTCCGTTGTTCACCAAGAAAAAAACCTTATATGACTACTGAGAGATTAAGAAATCCCTGCAGAGATTAAAGAATATCCTGCTGTGTTCTATGACGCTCATAATCTGACCACAGCACTGTATCAGTAATTGAATTGGACTTGTATAAACCACCAGGGAAAAGAAATAGCTGCTGATAGGCAAGAGAGGCAAGAACTGAACAGTAGATATGCACTTTGATAAAAGTCCACCGTAAGTAAGATACAGAAACTTATGCCACCTTGGTCTGAAGAGCTCTTGTGTAGCTACAGTGTAACTATTTAGATCTCAAAAGCTTACTATGTTTGGATAAGTGATTCTTTTGTTCTGTTTCAGAAAAACAAATGCATCATGTTTGTCATTTTCTTCCTGTACAAGTTTCCAGATTGTTAAAAGAGAGCATTTTATATATGTAAGCATGGTACACCAGTCGAGACACAATTGTATCATCATTTCAAGCTCACTAGGTACAAAATGTATCTCTCACTTGGCAATTCACAAATTGCTATCAGGAAATGGATACACATCAACAGGAAAGCTGATCTTTATTCATGCCTAAGAGAGACTTCCTTGTCAATAGCTATGTACACATTTTCCCTACTGATTTAAACAAAAGGAAGACACAGAAATGCTTTGGCAATTTATTTTTGTCTTCATTTATATCTCTATAGAGCAGACTTAGTATTATAGGATGCCAATACATTTTGAAGAGAGTAATACTCTCAGTACAGCTATGACCTTTCCCCCCTGTAATTAGCTCTAATTGAAATTAGATTCAAGGAAAGCATGGCTCCAATTAGGCCTAAATCAAAACAGAGCTCAAGGCTTCATTTCATATAGCAAAATTATTGAGGAAAAAGTGGAGGGAGGGGTGGAAAAAGAGAGAGAGGGTCTTCTCACAGTTAGTTCACCAGATTGAAACAGATGATAAAACCTGCTGAAGTCTAGCCAAAATGTGTGTTTATCTCTATACAGAACTATCTTAATGTTTCCTATGACTCATATAGATTTTGTAGTTTTATTTTAGTTGCCCAGTTTTCCATTGCTCCTGAAACAGTAAATCAAAAATCTCCACAGTTATGGTGAAGGGAAAAATCCATCTTCTCTGCAAGAAAATGAAGGTAAATCTTCCAGCCTCCCTGTGCAATAGCATTCCAAAACAGAAGCTGAGATTGTGGTATTGTTGTAATGCCAAATCCTAAGCAACTCTATATGTCTTCCTAACATGCAGTGAAGCTACTGTGTTTGTCAGTCTTCTGTGACTACAATAAAATATCTGTGGCTGGGTCCTTATGACAGACAAAAGGAACTTTATTCAAATCACAGTTTTAGAAACTGAAAATCCAAGACTGAGAAGCCTGGCTGCTTGGGTCTCTAGAGCAAGCCTAATAGTAAGACATTACACTATCACAAAGAAGGGGACATATGCCATGGAGAAAAATCACATGGTGAAATAGGAAGCCAGAGGGGGTCGGTGAAGAGGGGCATGATGGTGAGAGCTTTATAAAGGGTTACTCCACTCTTGGTGACAGTGGAAATGTGTTGCTTTTGCACCTGGTGGTTATGTGGCCGCTGGAGCCGAGTCACTGAAGGTGTGCTGGGGTAGGACCTGGCTCTAGAATGTGGGTGGTTCTCTGTTTTCCAACACCGACTGCATCTGCTGTGAGCAGAAGGAATGTTGAAACAGTTATAATGAACACACACTCAACTGCTCAGATGCAAGAACTCACTGTCTTCGGGAACAGCTTATCCATCTGGTATAGTTCTGCATGTCTCTCCCATCTCTGGACATTTTAGAAATCACGAGGCCACTGCCTCATGAGGTAACATAGGTGCTAAGTGTCACTCCTCAGTACTTCAGTAAGTGACCAAACAGCCACAGAACTTTGCACTTGTGAAACATTTGACATGATTTCAATTTTCTTGCCTTTCGATCCACGACCCACCAACCACTGCAAATGAAAATGGCTCAAATAAATGTGCCATTCTCCATTTCTGCTTTGACCACCCGTTTGGAAATGTCCCTGTCCCGGGACCCTGCTTATTTCAGACAAAGCAGAGCTTTGTTTTAATAAGCCAGTAAGGAATGGCCTAAGGAGAGACTTTCAGAATTCTCATTTTTTTGCTTCCTGCATTTCCATGAATTTGTCTGTGTGGAGCATGTATTAGAATTCTGCATCAGAAAGAACTGCCTTCCTTAAAGCTCATTAACACATGAAAGCCATCCTCCCCTGTGTACAGCATCCCTTCGATCAATTTGCAGAAAGATGCTAAAGTCATATTCTAGCTGGAGCTCGATCTCTACCTCTCTGGCTACTTGAGAAAGTGTTTTAAACAAATTCTTGGAATCCTGTCCTAAAACATTGCCAGGAACAAAGGGAGCTAGCAGTTGAATAAGAATAAACAAACAAACAAACAAAAGCCTGAGAAGTAGGACAGGAAGGGGGCTGTTTGTGGAAGCCTTTTGGGGGCAGGAATCATGCTTCCAGAGTCTTTGAGTTATTCGGCATTTACAAGAAGGCTGAGAGATCAGTTTTCTTTTCATTGTTTCCAGGTGAGAAACAGAGGTTCAGAAAGTTTAAGCAACTTATCAACGGTCATACGGTTCATAGATTAAAGAGAAGGGACTAAAAGCAGATTGCGGTGTCACTGAACACCATAGCAGCGTCTCATTTTCAGTCCCACATCAACATGGCTCTTGCCTGTAGGCTCTCATTAAGCACAGGAAAAATTTAGGAAGCAAGTTTGGTACAGCCTACATATTGAGTGGGCAGATGCTGCCTCACAGCAGTGGCCATAGAGGAAACACACCCCACCCCAAGGAAAGAAAGGGCAGTTCAAAGGCTAAATAATAACGATTGTCTAATGGCTACAGGAGCGTGTGCACGTGTGAGTGTATGTGCACATGCGCACATGTGTGTGCGTGTAAACAGAAAAGTTTATGTCCACAAGGCAAGGAGAACTAAGGTTTATTGAATTCTGATTTGTCCTTTGTGCTTTGTATGCTCTGTGCTGTTCAATCCTAACAATATTCACATTCCAAGAATACTGCCCTCATTTTTATAGATCACCAAACTGAAGCTCAAAGAGAGTTCAGCAGTTAAAAGTGGTAGGTGCAAAGTCAGAAAACCTACCCATGGCTTGAGCTAGTAAAACATTTTTTCACGCAATAGGCGGCCTAGGGTGTGAGGAAATGCCAGTGCAGATGGTCAACCCTGCCATCAGAAATATAGTCTCTGAGTACAGCAGCCTCAGCCTATACCTTGTCATTTATGATGTCCTCTGGACCACTGAGCTTTGTAAATATATTCTTAATGGGAAAACAAGAATTTAGAAGAACACAGATAAACGGGAAAGGTGCATACAAACCAGCTCTGCCCCTTACTCTCACATGCACAAGGATACCCTGGATGAAATCAGAAGCAGTGATGAATTAATATTTTTTTAACTTTTTAAAGAGTTTTTTATTATTTTAATTTTAAATAGCTTGTTTTACATGTCAATCCCAGTTCCCTCTCCCTCCCCTCCTCCCGCACCCCCCTTCCCCCCCTCCCTCCCACCCTATTGCCAAATCCTTCCACATAGGGGATATCTAGAGTCTGTCATTTTACTCTTGGTAGGGTCCAGGCACTCCCCTAAGAGTCCAGGCTGAGAGAGCATCTCTCTTTGTGCTATAGGCACATGAAGACAGTTTGTATACCAGGGATAGACACTGATCTCAGGGCCTCATAGGTTGCCCAGGCCTTCTCACTGACACTCACATTTGGGGGGGTCCAGATCAGTCCCATGCTGGCCTCCCCACTGTCGGTCTGGGATCCAAGAGCTCTCCCCTGTTCAGATCAGCTGTCTCTGCTGGTTTTGCCAGCCCATTCTTTGCCAATTTGCTCATCACTCCTCTCTCTCTGTCACTGGGTTCCTTGGGTTCAGTTCAGTGATTAATTGTGTGTTTGCCTCTGCTTCCATCAGTTACAGGATGAAGGCTCCCGGATGGTTATAGACATCAAGTTCATTATCAGGAATGGGCATTCGAGGTGGTCCCTCCACTATTGCTTAGCTTGCCAATTGGTGTTATCCCTGACCTCGAGTGAATTAATATTTTTAAAGACCTTAGCACAAGATTTGTCACAAAGTAAGCTCTGCATAAATGGAAAAATGCAGTAATGAAAGAATGAAGAAATCAAGGACTAGATAGATATTGGTAGACAACTGGAATGTTTTAACAGATGAATTATTTGACTGAGTTGCTTAAATAGCAAATGGGTAACACTGAAGTTCTCTTCTTGATTTTTCTTTCTTTCCTTATTACTATGTAATACAACAAACATGGCTTTAAATCCCAGTGTGAATGTCTATGAATAGCTCGCAGTTGCCTTGAGTTCAGCTTACCACGTTAGCACCACAAGAGAAGAATCCTGTTTTAAGAAAACAGACATGCCAGTTTAACCAGTCTCATTCTCTAGTGGGCTCTGTGCCTTTGATACATCAGCCTGGATAAAGACAAGGGTAGCACTGGCCTTTGTGGAAATATGCCCTTCCTTCAAGTTGAGGAACTTCAGACTATTCTTATAATTGCAACCCTTAGCCTGAAGCCCACCATAAAGAAATCTCACCTGCAAAATTTTCCAAGCCTATGTCACCACTAATGTGTATTGCAGGGCCATTTTGACAAGCCATCTTACTGTGTCCTTCTAGGTCTACTGAGACACTGATAAAACGGAAGTGAGGGAGGTGCCTGACTCCTCCATACACAATGAAAAGAAGCTGCTCTGAAAGGTGTTCACCAGCACCCCTGGGTTTGGGTCCTGTGGTTAGTGAATGATCTTAGCAACTTGTGTCAACTATTGACAGTATGTCCATGTGTCCGCCAGTGAGTAACCTCCTTTATTTGACCTTAGAAGTCCTTAAATGCCAAATATCATCGTCCACATACAGACATACGAGGTCGACTGGGGTTCGTCCTCGATGTCCTAAAAGAGACTCAAAGATCAGCACTTATAAAAATTCATTACTGATGAATATTGAAATATGGCTGGAAAATTAATCAGTATTTTGAAGCATCAAGAGATTAATGCCAGCTTGTTCTATGGGAGACAGAGACGGCCACTGGAGAAGAACTATTAAAAGTGCTGATTGAGAGTTTTTAAATATATATGTATATGGATGTGAAAATGACTAACTTTTTGAAAGTCAGCCAGGGATACAAAGCAGAAGGGAAACTGGGTGTGAGGCATCCAGTAGTGCAGTAGTGTGACCCTCTCTGCAGTCTGAGTCCATATTGACTCTACCTGAAGTACCTCTTTACTAATCAAAGGAAAGCATTTGGCCTTTTGCTTTAGAGTAGGCCCACTGTGAAATCAGTGGATATCTATGGACGAGGTCAAGACCTTAAGAACCAATCAAATAATGAAATCTCATGTGCTATCCAAGAAAGAAATTACTGTTTTCTTTTCATGCGAATTATGACTTGTTTAAACCCCAGCAACTGTTCCATTTCTGCTCACAGAAGACAAATATTTGCTAATTAAGGATAAGAATAGATAAAGCAGAAGGTCAACCTGCTATTCCCTGTAAGAAATCATGCAAGGAGGCTGATATCTTCTGAAAGTTGTTTTACAAGACATTTAGAAATTCTTGCCTGGCCTTCTACACACTGTGACACTGTTACCACACTCCAGCCTGCCTTCTCTGGGAGACTGTTATTATAAGCTCCAAGGTGAGAACAAAGGAAGATTTCTGTCTTAGACACCCTTGAACTATTTCACCCAGAATCATGGGCTATCCTCTGTTCAACTTTCTACAATTGGACTGCTTGTACGTGAATGTGGGCTCCCCTACTTGCTTCTAGTACAATCTCAAACAAGGGTTTCAACATCTGTAGTAGCATCTTGCCTTGCCAGTGAACTTGTAGTGGTAGCCACACCCTTTGGGTGTCGTTTCATGTGTAGACATGACCTATTATTATAAGGTAGAAGAGGGGCTGGCTTGAGCTCTCTTGGGTTGCAGAGAGCATCGGAAGGGCAGAGGCTGCATCTTCTGGAAGAGAAAGACCTTGGCAGTTATTTATTCTTATCTGTATAAATGCTTCCCTAGCAAACACATATTTATCATTTATCTTGGGTCTGGTGGACTCATTTAAACCCTGTCTTCAAACCTCTGTGTCCATTTCCCCATCTATAAAATGATGATATTAAAGGCATGTGTACCTTATATACATGACTATACATAAAATGTATCTTACATCTAAAATGTATAGACTACCAAACGTTGATTATATAACAGGATCTCTTACTTAAAAACAAACAAGACAACATGTTCTCTTTTTAGCACTCTGTCCTTTCAAGTCATGAATGAACTACCTAACCATAAAAATAAATATTCTCAAAGTCCTTAAAGTCTCATATACATACATACATACATAATTGGAAAACCAATTCCTGACACTCAATAGTCTCAGTGCCTAATAAATGGCTTACTTCATTTTCTTTTCTTTGGAAATAGAGTGATAGCATAGAATAAAACAAAAAACACGAAGGCAGTGAGTGGTACTGGGGAAGTGAAAAGAGAGTTAAGGACTTTGGGGAATGTCAGAGCCCTCTGCTCATAAGCCGCAGAAGATAAGTGGGTCTGTATCTAGGTGTGTCTTCATTCACTTTAGTAAAACCTGCCTTTGAGAGGTATTCATTAAAACATGTAGGAATCACAACTGAGTCTACAGTTTGAGGGGCCAGGTATTTAAGAAGGTCTTCTTTCAGATGTGTTATTTATTGTGGTATAAATGGCCCAGCTACTACCAGGCGGTGGTGGCACACTCCTTTATTCCCATCTCTAAGGAGGCAGAGGCAGGCAGATCTCTGTGAGTTCGAGGTCAGCCTGGTCTATAAAGCTAGTTCCAGGACAGCCAAGGCTACATAGAGAAACCCTGTGTCAAAAACAACAAAACAATAATGGTTCAGCTGTTGTTTAGGACATTAAAGCAATGCTTCAGAGCACCATACGTTTATCTTACTCTGTTATTTGAGGTCAAGAAAAGGAGTCTAGATGTGAGACAATTCTCTTGAAGGCATGCTAGGCTGACTGCAGTGGCATGTAGGGAAAGCCTTGGACCAAGAAAGAACACAGTGACAGTCTGGTCCAAAGACCAAATTATTGTGTCAACAGGCCAATATCTGTGAGCCTTCTGGATATTACTGTGTCAAATGCACCAATAACCTCTGATGGATGATTTCACTCCTAAAATCCTCTCCAGATAAAATGATCAGAAGAGACGGAGCTCTCATTCCCAAATCTCTGTTCTGTTCCCTCCTAGTGTTCTTTCAAGCTTCACTTAGTGAACTGTCCATTTTCCAGGAAAAAGAAAAAAAAACCCTCCCAGCTTTTAAATTGCTATACTAGGTCATCCTCCTTGTTGTATCTCTAAGCAAAAGCATCACAACTTAACAAATAAGCATCCTTACCCATCTATTTTCCCACACTTGCTGAGTGGAACTACCATGCTTTGCCCTGCTCTAATTCTTCTCCTGGCTAGGTCCACCCACTATCACCTATATTTACATAATGGGAATAACTTCCTAAGCAGCCTCCCACCCTATTGACTTTGCTCCTAAAAATACGAGCTCCACAGAATCTCCCAAAGTCTTCACACAATGAATTCTCATGCTGTTGCTCACTGCTTAAGTCATCTTAAGTACTTCCACTGTCTTCAGGGTAAAAAAAAATCCTGAAAGTTTTCTGAGGGTCCTATCATGATCTCAACAATGCATCTTTTCAATCGACTTCGTCTTCCTAGTCAGTGAGTCAAGTGTACTAAATTATACTTGTAGTTTTTTGAGACTTACACTCTTCCCCGACCCCCAGGTCATTGTATTGTATTCATTACTTAGTTATTTTGGTTCTTTATTTATTCATTTTTTAGAAAGCCTCTTACTGTACAGTGCAAGCTACCTCCAAACTCTCAACCATCCTTCTTCAGTCTCCCAAGCACTAGGAATCTACAAGTGTGTACTCCCATACCTAACAGCTCATATTTCCCAAGTGGTAATAGGATCGCTTGCTTATTTTGTTCTATTCTAGGTTCATACCTTTATAATTGTTTCAGCAATTGTGCTTGTTTAATTTTTTAATGTACAAAACAGGGGTTAATGCATAATAAGTTCTCAGAAAAAAATGAATGATAAGATGCTCAATAACATTCAAATGTCCAAACAATGATGACTAATGGAACTCAGTAAATAAGGTTTTGGCACACTTATATAGTGTCGAATATAGTATTTCCATTTCAACATTAAAAGGTTTTGAATTTTTTATAGATAACAGCATGGAATGATAGAATACTGAGTGAAAATCACAGGTCTAAGCTGTATCAGCAATATAATCTAAAACTTTTATATATATAAATGCATAGAAGACAGGAATACTAAATGGGAAAAGTACACAAAAATGTTAACAATATATGTGTGCAATCTTATTTTCATATTACACTTTGGAGTATATTTCTGACTTCCTAGGGTGAGTAAAGTAAAATAATAATGATAGAAGATGAGTTAAAGAGTAACAGTGACTTCTGACCGCATGTTGACCATCCACTATAAGCAAAGAAATAAACAGCAATGAACAGATACACCACATCACGCCTGGACTCTCAGGACAGAGCTCATGTTTGAAGTTAGTGGGCAGCAATATTGTTCAGACACCAGAATACATGGCAAGACTGAAAAGCAGTGAACCAAGAGCAAATCCAGAAACTATGGCTTAATGAATAATCAGGGCCATGCTGAACTTCCTAGGATAGCTTCTAGGGCCATGAATCCTACTAACAACCCTCCCATCCATTTGAGTAGGCCAATAAGCCTAAAGAGATAACACTAAATGGATTAACCTCAGAATTTAAGTAAACTTACTTTACAAAGATTTAATATGTATGATAAGAACTAGGATAATTGCGATATTTGGATATAAATATAATGTATCTAAAATTATTTCAATAAAGCTTATATAAGACCACACTATCTAGAAGTTAGTCCCCCCCACACACAAGATTATTTTTCTCAAAATATGGATGAGACATAAAGAGCAATTTAAATAACAGAAGACATCGGTTTTAGATTTTAAAGCAATGGGGGAAGAAAAATGTGAAAAGGGGGAAAGACATTTTTGTTACTGTTCTTGAATAAAGCAAAATTTCCAGCATTCCTGCATAGCTCTCACAGTGCTTTAAATAACAAATGTTCCCTTTAAAGAGAACAATTACCTAGTTAGATTAGAGAGTGCTTTCTTGTGAGGGCTGCAATTAAAACTCGAGAGCAAAAGAAACTGGCCTCAGATGCTTGCCTGCCACTCTGGGGTTTGTTGATCAACTTTACACTCCATTTATGCCTCCATAAATCACCTGTGGAATTAAAAGTGTGTGGCTGACATGAATATGGCTCACTCTACAAATGCAAGACAAGGAGCAAGGAAAACTTTATGCGGAAGCATGAGGCTATCGTGCAAAAATTTCTTTCAGTTATTATCTCTGCTTCCCCACAAATGTTGAGATTACTCTCAGTGGATGTCATGGAATTGAGGCTTTGAAACGGAGATGCCAAGCTGTAAATTACATTTCTGAATCAATTATGCCTCTATCAGAAAGGCTATAAATAACATGCAGAATTACCAGATGTGTAATTTTTTGTTACACTTGAACATTTGGCATTTAGAATGCCTGAGTGAGGGACTTGGGTTAATCTGCGAATTTCACGGATTCATCTGACAAGACGACAGAAAAACGTGGGTGACAATTATGATGACCTTGCCTCAAGGAGACTTGTCAGAACAAAGTCGACTCAAAAATTTGCCTGTTTCCTTTTAAAAAGAACTTGGATGGGAAATGATGACTACAGCCTCCCATTGCACCCGCTGAATCAATCCTCCAGTATGTGTGGTAAAGGGCACATTTAGTTTCAGATGGGTGAGTAGAGCAAAGCAGAATTCAATGGTGAGCCTTTTCCTTTGACATTTTAACATTGATTTTGTTTTGTCACCTTCTTGCAAAGCCTAAGTGAGACACTGTTGAAGGGTTGATTGTAACCAGTACTAGCAGCCAACCTTAAATATCCAACAGTAGGTATGAGAAAAGACCGCAGCTTTTCAAGCAGCCTCAGGCAATGACTGTCCAGGTGAAAGCCACTTATTCCAGGGTCTGTTACATTGTAGAACTTCCCCCTGTGGCAAGATAAGTGTTTATTTCTCTTATTTGTAGGTGAGCATTTGTGTTATTAAATTTAGAAGCTGTTAGTGGGAGGACTAAGGGAGATAGATGAGTTTCTATTTAAGAAAAGAGCACCTCCATGCTTGGTTGTGAATTACTGGATATGCATAGGAGCTAAAGGACCTGTGGCGCCCTCTGCAGAAGAAGGTAAATACTGCACAACCATAGACACTTTTTCTGGTTGTGACTCAAGTTAGCTACCACTTTTAAAATTTGTAAATTTTCCCACTAGCACAACATAATAGAATAAACAAGGCATTTGAAATCGGGTGACACAAGACAGATAAGATTGATCAAAGGCCATCGTGTTGAGAAGGCAATGGTGGATATTCCAGCCAGGCTCAGTTTTCTTATCTGTAAAGTGAAATGGTGGTTCCTAATTTCTAGTATTACTTTGAAAATTAAATTGGGTAGTGCTTGCAAAATATTTGACCTAATTCTCAACCTATGACTGATACTATATAAAATATTTCTCAGTGTTATTTAGGGTTGAAGTATGTGATAGATATACAGAGATACATAGATATAGATACATAGTTGTCACAATAATTTTATACAATGAATGTATATCAAGGGAAATACACCTTTCAAGGGCTGAAGAGATGGCTCAGCAGCTAAGAGCACTTGGTGCAGTTTCAATTCACACATAGTGGCTCACAGTCATCTGTAACTCTAGTTCCAAGGGATACAAAGGCCTCTTCTGGCCTCTACAAACACTGCACATACTAGGTACATGTACGTGTAACCAAAGTACTCAGACACATATGATAGAAACTTAAAGTTATGTATAAGAAATATGCCTCTTTTCATAGTCCTCATCTTCTGCCTTTGCTCTTCTTTCCCAAGTCACAGTATAGCTATTAAGAGCCTATACATCCCAGCTCATTCACTCATCAACTGCATGAGCTTCAGCAAACCATAGAACTTCTGTTCCCTCATCTGCACTAGTGGGACAGTGACCACCTCATTAGGGGTGACACTGTCCTCACCTAACTAGTATTTGTTGTCAGGATTAACTGAGATAATACAAGTAAAGACTTGCAACATCACCTAACAAGAAACATTTCAAAAGAATTCCTTTTCAATTATGAACACTTTTTTTTAAAGAACTTTGAATCCATGTTTATATCTACTTGACTAGACTCTTTGGGTATAGACAACTGGCTCAGTGTTACTGTTGGGGTGAAAACCTGAATAGAACAAAAAGGCTGCTGAATAGATGGTTTCAATTTTCATATATGTGCTGCTGAAGCAAGCATGCTGCTGAATAGATGGGCTAGGACAGTTAAAGCAGGACCTTCCTTAGTACTCTTACACTCTTGGAGAGTATCACATATCACTGGGTTTCTGAGGTCTCCAGCTACTGACTATGGACCTTGGCATTTTTCTGCCTCTATCATAGTATGAAGCAAATTCTTATAATGTAGTAAGGTGATTAAATAAGTAGACAGGGACATGATAGATAAATGAGATAGATGATAGATAGATAGATAGATAGATAGAGTGAGTGAGTGAGTGAGTGTGTGAATGCGTCTTATTTGGGGTTTCATTGCTGTAAAAAGACATCATGGCCACCGAAACTCTTACAAATGAAACATTTCATTGGGATGGCTCACTTGCAGTTTCAGAGGTTCAGTCCATTATTATCATGACTGGGAGCATGGCAGTATGCAGGCTGATGTGGTGTTGGAGAAGAGAGGCTATATCCTGTAGGCAACAGGAAGTTAACTGACTGCCACAGTGAGGGAAGCTTCATCAAATGAGACTTCAAAGCCCACCCCCACAGTGACACACTTCCTCCAACAAAGCCACACACATTTTTTTCAAGCCACAACAAATAGATAGATGATAGATAGATAGATAGATAGATAGATAGATAGATAGACAGACAGACTGACAAGTAGGTAGATAATTTCAATCTATTTGTATACAATCTATATGTCTATGTATCTGTATAGTGGTCCTGTTTCTCTAATGAACTGTGAAAGGTACATCATCTTTTTAGCTTCAAACTTCCATTTGAATCTGTATTAGTTACTCTTTTCATTGCTGTAACAAAACACCTAACAAGGAACAACTTCAGGCTTATTAGAGTTTGTTATGTCTCACAGTTCCAAAGGAAATTTTCCATGAAACTGCAAACATGAGACGGCAAGAGACTGTGGCCAGATGCTCACAATTAGCTGTAGCAAGTCCTCCACAAATGTAAGCAAGAGTAGCAAGGCAAAGCACAGTCACAATCATGTGTTTCATAGACAGATGTTCTTCAATGTCTAGAGCCTCAGCCTGTGAAAAGTGGGAACCTAGAGCCCTTACTCTCCTTTATCTTGATTTCCAAGTTTTAGAAAATTAATGCCTGTGTATTTTCAGGAAGCCGGAGATAAGCTCCTGCTTGTGAAGCCAAAAAAACCATCATTTCTTTGTTCCCATGCACAGGAGTACTATAGTTCGATGGATGTCACCTCAACAAGTACAAATGACCCCAGGGTTTACCCTTGTGGCCCCTGAAAGAATAATTATCTGAATGTTTTTAAAGAAAACAATAATGAAGGAGAAGTTGTCACACTGAAACTTGTTATGACACTTGCTGTCATAACAAATACATGAAGATATGTCATACTGAGAGTTAAACCAAATTTTTAACTAAATCCTCAAGATCCTGTAATACTAAAGTGAACAACTTGCATATGGTTGCCCTCAGAATAAAGCATGTTTTGCCATTTGGAGTAATAACAGAAAGACTTGTGTCAAGTTTCTGCATTAAAATACAACTGTCATTTCACATCACATTTTATTGGTCATTTGTACATTGAACACTCTTATTTTCTCGAAATGCAATGTTTTGTTTCTGTCTAAATGACAGTGTTGGATGACAAGAGGGGGAATAGGAATTAAAATCTTACAATTTACTCTTTAAAGCAGACAGTCATCAGAATCAAGTCATATAAAGAAAGCTGATGGGTCAAATCTTCTCCTATGCCAATGATGATGTGTGAGCAAATAAAAAGGAAAATGACAGGATTCTACAAATAAAATATATGAAACATGTTCAGTCAGTACAAATAGTCAGAATCTGAAGCCAGGGAGGGATAAATTATAAACAAAATGAATTTGTTTATAATTCAGTGACAGTCGGATGTGGATCATCTAGCTCTGAAGACAAAAACAATTATTGTCACTGTTTGAATATATAGGCCTATGTGCCATGAACAGCACACAGTGGTTTTGCATTTCTGAACTAGTCTTTGGCATTTTTTTCTTTCATAAGATAAATATATTTCTGTGTTTGTTTGCGGGTGTTGTCTTCTCTTTGTTCCTGTCTTTCTTTGTAACCACAAAATAAGAGATTAAAACTTCACTGCAGGACTCAGACATTTTCAAGTTAGTCAAACATTATTTTTTTAAATCTTTTTTATTTAAATTAGCAACAAGCTTGCTTCACATGTCAATCCCAGATTCCTCTCTATCCCCTCCTCCCCCTCACACACAGCCCTCCAGTCCCCCACTCAAACCACACTCCATGCCCCCAGGGAGGGTGAGGCCCTTTATGGCAATATCCTGAGTCTGTCATTTCATTCAGGAAAGGGCTTAGGCCCTTCCCCAAGAGTCCAGGCTGAGAGAGCATCCCTTATTGTGGGAGGGGTACCCAAAGTCCATTTGTATGCCAGGGATAAATACTGATCTACTGCCCAAGATCCCATAGATGGTCCAGACCTCCTCGATGACAACCAAGTTCAGGGTGTCTGGATAAGTCCCATGCTGGCTTCCCAGCCACCAGCCGTGGGTCCAAGAGCTCCCCCTTGTTCAGGTCAGCTGTTTCTGTGGGTTTCACCAACTGGTCTTGACCCTTTGCTCACCATTCCTCCCGCTCTGTCACTGGGTTCCAGGAGTTCGGTTAAATGTTTAGCTGTGGGTGTCTGCATCTGCTTCCATCAGTCACTGAATGAAGGCTCTAGGACAGCATACAAGATAGTCATCAAACTATTTGTCAGGGATGGGCATTTAATGTAGTCTCTCCAATAATGCTTAGTTTAGCAGTTGATGTCGTCCTTGTAGATCTCTGGAAATCTCACTAGTGCCAGATCGCTCCTCAAACCTATAAAGGCTCCTTAAATTATGGTATTTCTCATCCTGCTCTCCCCTATTCTTTCCCTGACTTAGATTTCCTGCTCCTCCATGTCCTCCTCCCCCCCTCTTCTTCACCCCCTCTCTTTCTCCCAGCTTCCTCACCCGCACCCCCACCCCCATGCTCCCAATACCCTCCGAAGATTTTCCTCATTCCCTTTCTCTGGGGTACCATACATGTCTCTCTTAGGGTTCTCCCTGTTTCTCAGACTCTCTGGCTGTGAGATTGTTGGCTGGCACTCCCCTGGTTCATGCCTAAAATACATATATGAGTGAGTACATACCATGTTTGTCTTTTTGTGACTGGGTTACCTCACCCAGGATGATTTCTTCTACTGCCATCCATTTACTTCAACATTTCAAGATTCTATTGTTTTTTTTTTTTCCGTTGAGTAGTAATCCATTGTGTGAATGTACCACATTTTCTCTATCTGCTCTTCAGTTAAGGAACATCTAGGCTGCTTCCAGGTTCTGGCTACTACAAATAATGCTGCTATGAACATACTGGAACAGATGTCCTTGTATAAATGTGCATTTGCGTATATGCCTAGAGTGGATTAGCTGGATCTTGTGGTAGACTGATTCCCATTTTCCTGAGGAATCTCCACACTGATTTCGAAAGTGGCTATATGAGTCGGCACTCCCACTAGTAGTGGAGGAGTGTTCCCATCTCTCCACATCCTCTCCAGCATTAATTGTCATTGGTGTTTTTTGATTTTAGCCATTCTGACAGGAGTGAGATGGTATCTCAGAATTGTTTTGATTTGTGATTCCCTGATAGTTAAGGATGTATCTCTCAGCCATTTTAAACTCCTCTATTGAGAATATTTTATTTAGTTCTGTAGCCCACTTTTTAATTGGATCCTTTCGTGTTTTGGAGACTTGCTTCTTGAGTTCTTTGTAAATTTTGGAGATCAGTCCTCTGTCAGATGATGGGGTTAGTGAATATCTTTTTCCATTCTGTGGGCTGCCTTTTTGTCTTGTTGACTGTGTCCTTTGCCTTACAGAAGCTTCTCAGTTTCAGGAGGTCCCATTTGTTAATTATTGATCTCAGTGTCTGTGCTACTGGTGTTATGTGCAGGAATTAATCTCCTGTACCAATTTGTTCAAGAGTACCTCCCACTTTCTCTTCTAAGAGGTTCAGTGTGGCTGGATTTATGTTGAGGTCTTTGATCCATTTGGACTTAAGTTTTGTGCATGGTGATAGACATGGATCTATCTGCAGTCTTCTACATGGCAATATCCACTTATTCCAGCACAATTTATTGAAGATACATTCTTTTTTCCGTTGTATAATTTTAGCTTCTGTGTCAAAAATCAAGTGTTTGTAGGTGTGCGGGTTAATATCAGGGTTTTCGATTCAATTCCATTGGTCTTCCTGTCTGTTTTTGTGCCAATACCAAGCTATTTTCAGGACTATAGATCTATAATAGAGCTTCAAGTCAAGGATGGTAATGCCTCCAGAAGTTCCTTTATTGTACAGGGTTGTTTTGGCAATCCTGGGTCTTTTGTTTTTCCATATAAAGTTGAGTATTTTTCTTTCAAGGTCTGTGAAGAATTGTGCCAGTATTTTGATGGGGATTGCATTGAAGCTGTAGATTGCTCTTGGCAAGATTGCCATTTTTACTATATTGATTCTACCTATCCAAGAGCATGGGAGATATTTCCATTTTCTGGTATCTTCTTTAATTTCTTTCTTTAAAGACTCAAAGTTCTCTCACTTGTTTGGTTAACATTCTACCCAGATGTTTAATGTTGTTTGGGGCTATTGTAAAGGGTAATGTTTCTCTGAATTCTTTCTCAGTCCATTTATCATCTGTATATAATAGGACCACTGATTTTTTTTACTTAATCTTGTATCCCGCCACTTTACTGAAGGTGTTTATAAGCTGTAGGAGATGCCTTGTAGAGTTTTTTTGGGGGGTCACTTATGTAAACTAACATATCATCTGCAAATAGTGAAAGTTTGACTTCTTCTTTCCAATTTGTGTCCCCTTGATCTCCTTTTGTTGTCTTATTGCTCTAGCTAGAACTTCAAGCACAATATTGAAGAGATATGGAGAAAGAGGACAGCCTTGTCTTGTTTCTGATTTTAGAGAAATTGCGTTGAATTTCTCTCCATTCAGTTTGATGTTAGCTGTTGCTTTATTGTATACAGATTTTATTATGTTCAGGTAAGTTCCTGTTACCCCTGATGTCTCCAGGACCTTTATCATGAAGGGGTATTGGATTACGTCAAAGGCTTTTTCAGCATTGAGTGTGATGATCATGCTTTTTTCCTTTGCAGTTTGTTTATATGATGAATAATTTTGACAGATTTTCATATGTTGAACCATGCCTGCATTCCTAGGATGAAGCCTACTTGATCATGATGGATGATTTTTCTGATGTGTTCTTGGTTTCGATTTGCTAGTATTTTATTGAGTATTTTTGCATCAATGTTCATGAGGGAAATTGGTCTGTAGTTCTCTTTCTTAGTTTTGTCTTTGTGTGGCTTGAGTATCAAGGTAATTGTAGCCTCGTAAAAAGAGTTTGGCAGTGAGCCTCCTGCTTCTATTGTGTGGAATATTTTGAGGAGTATTGGAAATAGGTCTTCTTTGAACTTCTGGTAGAATTCTGCACTAAAGCCATCTGGGCTTGGGCCTTTTTTGGTTGGGAGACTTTTGATGATTGCTTCTATGTCATTAGGGGTTATCAGTCAGTTTAGATTGCTTATCTGTTATTGATTTAATTTTGGCAAGTGATATATATCCAGAAAATTGTTCGTTACCTTTAAATTTTCTAATTTTTTGGAGTACAGGTTTTCAAAGTATAACCTGATGATTCTCTGGATATCCTCAGTATTTGTTGTTATGTTCCCCTTTTCATTTCTGATTTTGTTAATTTGCATGCTCTCTCTCTCTCTCTCTCTCTCTCTCTCTCTCTCTCTCTCTCTCTCTCTCTCTCTCTGCCTTTTGGTTAGTTTGGATAAGGGTTTGTCTATCTTGTTGATTTTCTCAAAGAACCAACTCTTCGTTTGATTGATTCTTTGCAATGCTTTCCTGGTTTCTACTTCCTTGTTTTCAACCCTCAATTTGGTTATTTCTTACCATCTACTCCTCCTAGGTGAGTTTGCTTCTTTTTGTTTTAAAGTGTTCAGTTGTGCTGTTAATTCTCTAGTGTGACTAATCTCCAGTTTCTTCATGTGGGCACTTAGTGCTATGAACTTTCCTCTTAGCCCTCCTTTCAAAGTTCCCATAAGTTTGTGTATGTTGTGTCTTCATTCTCATTGAATTCTAGGAAGTCTTTAATTTCTTTTTTATTTCTTCCTTGACCCAGGAATGGTGCAACTGTGCATTGTTCAATTTCCATGAGTTTGTAGGGTTTCTGTGATTTGTGTTGACACTGAATCCTAATTTTAAAGCATGGTGGTCTGATTAGATACAGGGAACTATTCCAATTTTTTGTATCTGTGGAGGTTTGCTATGTTTCCAGTAATGTGGTCAATTTTAGAGAAGGTTCCATGTGGAGCTGAGAAGAAGTTATATTCTTTTGTGTTTGGATGGAATGTTCTATAGATGCCTGTTAATCCCAATTGGGTCATAACTTCTGATATTTCTATTGTTTCTTTCTTAAGTTTCTGTCTGGAGGTCCTGTCTAGTGGTGAGAGCCGAGTGTTGAAGTCTCTTACTATGTGTGTGAGATTTTATGTGTGATTTGAGCTTTAGTAATGTTTCTTTTATGAACATGCCTGCTTTTGTACTTGGGGCATAGATGTTCAGAATTGAGACTTCTTCCTGATGGAATTTTAAAAGGCAGTGTTGTTAATAACTCTTGAAAGAGTCAGTGCTTGTAGATAGTTACGTGTGCAGGCTTGACCAATCAAAAACCATGTCACAGAGATTTAGGGCATGTGCTGAACTATTGACATTTAAAAGAATGTTAATCCTGTCTGTCCTCATTTATATGACATATCTCTTGTTAAATATTCTATCCAGTGAGTTTTCTCAGGTATAGCTAAATCATGAAGCTAATCCACATTCTGGCTGACTTGTCTATTCTGATAAGCCCCTATTATGTCTTTCACATTTAAAGAATAATTATAATTAGACTAATAAGCCAACAAGGATTTTTAAAATAATTTACATTACAAGGTATTCCCCAGTGCCATGCAGTGAGCTGTTTAAGATGCATCTTTTTATTGATCACATTTTCTCCCAGCAAATAACTTGTACGATGTATAAGCTTTTAAAACAAGCTCTAGGTTCCTCTGGCACCCATCCCTACATGTTCTGACATGAACTAGGCAGTCTCTAGGAAATTTAACATGATATCATGCTGGCAGACTGGGAGTTTCAAAAAGAGAGGGGAAAACACAAAGCATACCCAGAAAATACTCCCTCGTCACCCATGGGCCTTGAGGAGTATGTCAGCCACCTGTGTCATGCATTTATGGCCCAAGTTTTGAACTGTCCTTTGTTTTCTTCGGTGTCTTACTCATATTTAAATGGTAATAACTGAAATATATGGTTTGACTGTAGTAGAAAGAAGAATATAAATTGTTTAGGTGAGAGGTAACCTCCAGGCAGGGTTAGTACGTAGTTTATTCTAAACCTCCACTCGTAAGAATGTATTTTTTTCCTTCACTATACCAGATATTTGCAAGGAATAATTTATAGGAGGCTATATTTCTGGAGGTTCCTACCACCATATCTCTAATTCTTTCTGTGTGAATACAAAATTCCCAGCGTTTTATTCAGTACTTTGTTTTCTAACAAAAGAGAGCAGCCTCCAAGGGTCTCCTTTATCTTCTTCGCATCTTGTTTGGATAATGACATTGTATTACATAAGCCCCCTTACCTTCCTGAAAGATGAATTATTCAAACAATTGACAAGGCACACACTCGTAAGATCATATTAACAGCATACAAGTTTCCTCGCACAATGTTTGTGTGGCTAAATTAGCCACACAAATCGGTTCTCAGGGCATTCAGAGACACCTACTCACAATTTCACAGGTTTCACACCAAATATTGGCATAACAAAAGAAAGGTGGACAATATCCTAGTGAAATTATTTGTGCAAATAGAATGCCATGTCTGAAAATAATTTAGACAGAAAATGTATTCCAGTCAACAAACCCACAAAAATAAAATAGCCAGTGACCAAGTCATAATTTTACTCAGCAGCTACTAGAAGATTCTGGATAGGGTGTGAGTGCCATTTTTTCTTGGCAAGCACCTTCTCCAGAGCTCAGATACAAGATTTGATGAGATAGACAAACACCAGAAATTCCTTGCTCTTCACTTCATCTCTCAAAATATTTGTCTAATTTTTCCCTTATTCTTTAGTTTTGGCAAAATATAAATGGGATAACCTGTTGTAGGCTAAGGAAACCTGAGCTCAATTCCGCTTATTAAATGTTTGATCCTGAGTAACTCTATGTTTCAAATTTCTTCACACATACAATACAAATGATGCTTTCAAACAAGTTTTAAGACAGCATTTTCCTAATGTGTTATCAATATTTCCAGTATATTCCAGATGTTGAAGAACCAATAAATAACTGTTGATGTTGACATTTTACTATCAGAGCATTTTGGAGGCTCAGTGTGACTAAATGAATAGTTAACTGTTTCTTGGAGTTGCTGGACAAGTGCTGGGATCATCCTGCACATAAGTGAATATCCCCATTTAAGATATGAATGTTTATTAACTGACATCTATAATAATCATCAATATTGGGCCAGATGTTTGTGGTACATGCCTTTAATCTCAGCACTCAGGAGGCAGAGGCAGGTGGATCTCTGTGAGTTAGAGGCCAGCCCAGTCTACAGAGTGAATGCCAGGACTGGCTCCAAAGTTACGCAGAGAAACCCTGTCTCAAAAAAAAAACAAATAAATAAATAAATAAAATAATCATCAATTCTGTTAGTGTCTATATGGTCCTTACAGTTCTTGTGCATAAAGCATTGTGCAAGACATGAATAAAGTCCACAAAAGTATTTAGGGAATGCTTTCCATCTTTAAATGATATGGTTTAGTAACATATTGTATTCAGCTAATTTAGTTTTGCTACTTTCAGATATAATTGGAACTAAAATTTTAACTTTGACTTGGCAGCTCTTTGGGTGCATTTCTCATTGCTACTGCCCATCTCTGGAAAGACATCACTGTTTTTAGCCTAATCTATGTTCTGAGTATGTGTTCCTGTTTAGTAAAAAACAAGACAGTCTGAAAGAATCAACTAAACAGTAATGTTTTTGAAAACAGAGCTTGAATTTTGTTCATTATTTTATCATTAGAAGGTTATATGTATTTCAATAAAATTTAATTACATGAACAGAAAACTGATTTGTTTCCAACTCCCTACTAGAAGAAATGGACCTTAGAATTTCATAGGTATCACTCCTAAATACCTTAAAAGTATACTAAGTTTGTTTGGTTTATTTGTTTTGGGAACAAGATATATGTAGCTCTGGCTAGTCTGGAATTCTCTATGTAAATTAGGATAGCTTGGAACTCAAGGAGATCCTCCTGCCTCTGCCTCCTGAGTACTGGGATTAAGTATATGCCACCACACTGGGCATTGATTTTGAGCTACAAAAAGCACTTTACACATAGAAAGCAGAAGGTTTAGAAATGCTTATTGATTAGCTGGCATCCTGAAAAATTGTGTTCATATTTAGTTCAGATCTATACAATCCAAATTTCCTGTATTATCTATTTTGGCGCTGTCTCTCACTCTATGAGACTGAATTAATCACAAGCAGAAAATTTATTGTCGATGCCTTAGTAAACTGCTTTATCATTGCCGGCTCACAGAATAATGATGATGAAATGAGTGTCCCCACTCAGGAGATGGAGCATTTATAATAACTAACATCCACAGTCATCAGCATCGGAAGTATTTTCAACTTCTAAATGGTTCCTATAATTTAGAAAGACTTTATACAGTTGGCTTAGAAAATGACAGGGATTTGATGATCATCACATGACTAAAGAGATAGGGGAAGGTTCCTCTGCTCTCAATCCCCCCCTCAAAAGAATGACACCCTAAAGACCAGGACAGACAGGAAATCTGTCTGCTTTCCTTTGTTCATCTGACAACAGATCAGGAGAAAGTCAAACACCTCCTTCACTCCAAGGGTCATGATGGACAAGTCTGGAAACAGGAGTAGACACTGATAAGATCCACTTCAACACTGGTTCTGTATATTCTTCCCCAGAAAGTGCATCTTATAATCATTTGTCTTGTGTGTGTCAGGAGGGGGGTATGAATATGGTCTATGGGGGGGTGTGTTATGTGGAGTTGTGATGAATAATTAAACCTTGCCTGAGGATTCAGAAAGCAAAATCAGCCTCAATCTATAGAGATCAGGCAGTAGTGGCACACACCTTTAATGCCAAGACTCAGGGAACAAAGGAAAATGGATCTCTCGGAGCTCAAGGCCACCAAGGGCTACATGAGATTGAATCAGTCTAAAAGAGTAACAGAGTTCATACCTTTTATTCCAGCACTAGAGAGTTATAAAAGTTAGGAGCAGGGTCTTCAGTAGTGAGTCTCAGGATTCTCCAGCCACATTGAGGAAAACATAGCAGTCTGGGATTTCAGTCTGAGGTTTGGTGGAGCCAGGATCACCTTTTAGTCTGAGGTTGAGGTAAGAGCTAGTGATTGGCTGCTTTGCTTTTCTGATCTTCAGCTTGAACTCCAGTATATGTCTCTGGGTCTTTTTTTTTCATGCTACATGGTTTGTGTGCCATGTAAGTGCATGTGAGGTCCACCCCAAGTGTTGCTTCTTGGGTAGTCACTCACATTTTTTTGAGATAGGTTTTCCCACTAGACTAGAATTTGCCAAAGAGTATAGACTAGCTGGCCAATGAGCTCTGGGAGATCCACCTGTTTCCAACTCTCCAGTACTAAAATTACAATTCCAACACCATGCTTGGCTTTTTTTTAATGTGGACTAAGGAGACCAAACTCAGGTCATCATATACTTTAGTGGCCAAGATATCCAGACCAAATTTTCTATCTTTTGACACCAATAAATTTTCAATGAAAATATAAGATACTGGTGCTGTAAAATATCTATAAAACATATTTCATCTAAACCATTTCAGATGAAAAATCTAATAGAATCATACTAACTTTTCCAATAGAAAGCCATGATCAATGGATTCAAGATTAAAAAGGGGAAAGTTTCTTTCCTTCTTAAAAGCCTTTGTTTACTTTCTTTGTTTTGTTTTTATTTGTTTTTGTTTTCATTTTGAGATGCTTGAGTTCAAGGTCTCATTCATGCTAGGTGAAAACCATATCTCTGAGCTACACCTCTAAGCCCCCTACTTACTTTCACTCTGCAATAATTAGTTGAGTGCCTGTTAAATCGATTCAGAATATTAATTATTATCATCCTAAATATCTCTGGGAGCATTCAAATTGTTTCCTTGATGTTGAATATGCATAGTGATCCTCCAGGAATATTTACTACCTATTAAACAACAAAATCACAAACACACACACACACGATAAGTGTCATGATAATGACATATTCAAGAGAGAATACTGCAGTTGAATCAAATCATTTTGGTGGTATCTTATATTTCTTAGTCTACAGCTTGTTTCTTCCCTCTAAATTGATTCTTATAGCCTTGTCAATTTCATATCTCCTAGGAGACCACAATGGATAACATTATACGAATAGCACAGACCTTAGGGACCAGCTTCTTAGCCAGGACTCTGACACTTCCCTTCCATTAACCCTGACTAAGTACTAAAGATGGAACAGTTTGGCTTACAATTCCCTAAACACCACTTGTGTTCAGCTTGCCTCGAGTAGGACCATACATCAGAATTACATTTTTCCTGCCTTGGAGCCTTCTATTCTAGTTAGTTCCAGAAGATGCGGGTTTTAAGAAGCAGACTTTATTCTTAAAAGCTGCCTTTTAAAATACTCAGGAAGGTAGGTCAATTTGCTTGTTTATTTTGTGTCTACTCAGACTAAGCATGATGTGTAAGAAGAAGAAAACACAAAAACCTTATTTAAAGTCATAAAAATGGTGAATAGAGAACTTTGGTTTAGGAAAACACTGATTCTTTATGCCACCAGCCTTTACAACTGACCTCAGGCACTGCTATCCATTCTGTGTTTAGTAAACAATTTAGTAGAGATCATTTAAAAGTTTAGTCAAAATAGTCTTTCCTTCTTCTCAAAATAACAAATCCATATTATCAAAAATATACAGATATAAATTTTAGAGACATCAGGGATTTAGCAGATTGGCCAGACACAAGGTGGTATTTTTGAAGAGTTACTAGGATCTGGTGCAATGATACCTCTGAAATCCTCAGCTCTCAAGAGACTGAAGCAAGGAGATCTGAAATTTGAGGCCAATCTAGGTTATATGATGAATACCAGGCCAACTTAGGCTATGTAACAATACTCTGCCTTGATGGAAAAAAAAATAGAAAAAGGATGATGATGTAACAAAACCACAAAATGAATTAAATAAGCACAAAATATATCTTAACAACCTGACTGTGCACACATGAGGCACTTACTGCCATGAAGGATGAGATTTTGTCAGTGTCATCCATGACATATTCAATCACATCTAAGCAAGAATGGCCTAAGCCTATTACGAAAAGAATGAAGGACCTTGGAACGCTAACCCCTAAATAGAATGTCTCCATCAAAATATATTCCAGGGTTCAGGGAACTCCGTGGAAGTGGAGGAAGAAGGAATGTAAGAGCCAGAGGAAATAGAGAACCCCAGGAGAACAAGACCCTCTAAATCGAAATAAGCAGAGCTCATGAACTCATAAAGACTGAAGCAGCCTGCACGGAGCCTGCACAGGTCTGCACCAGGTCCTCTGCATGTACGCTTTGGCTTCCAACTTAGGGTTTTTACAGGAGTCCTGAGTTGTGAACGAGTGAGATTTTATTTCCTATACTTTCTCTAGGGCACCAATTTCAAAGTGTTAGTTTTGGTTTATCTTGTTTTATCATTATCCCTTAGAAGACTTTTTTTCCTTTTTTTAATTTAAATTAGGGACATGCATGTTTTACATGTCAATCCCAGTTTACTCTCCTTCCCTGCTCCAGTGTCACCAACAAACCCCCATCCCATTCCCCTTTCTGCTCCCCAGGGAGGGTAAGGCCTTCCATGGGGGACCTCCAAAGGGTGTCATATGATTTGGAGCAGGGCCTAGACCATCCCCCATGTGTCTAGGCTGAGAGAGTATCTCTCTATGGGGAATGGGATCCCAAAGTCCATTTGTGTACTAAGGATACATACAGATCCACTACAAGAGGCCCCAGAGATTAACCAGACCTCCAAGCTGACATCCGCATTCAGAACTGTCCTCTGCTAGTTTCCCAGCTATCAGTCTGGGCTCCATGTGCTCCCCTTGCTCAGGTCAACCGTTTCTGTGGGTTTCTCCAGCCTGGTCTTGACCCATATGTTCATCACTCCTCCCACTCGGCAACTGGATTCTAGAATTCAGATCAGTGTTGAGCTGTGGGTGTCTGCTTCTGCTTCCATCAGCCACTGGGTGAAGGCTCTAGGATGGCATATGAGGTAGTCATAAATCTTATTATCAGAGAAGGGCATTTAAGGTAGCCTCTCCACTATTGCTTGGATTGTTAGTTGGGGTCAACCTTGTAGATCTCTGGACATTTGCCTAGTGTCAGATTTCTCTTTAAACCTATAATGGCTTACATTATTGTGGTATCTCTTTTCTTGCTCTCCTCTATTCTACCCCTGCCTCAATCTTCCTGTTCTCTCCTGACCTCCTCTCCCTTCCTCTTCTCCCCTTCTCTTTCTCCTAACTCCCTCTCCCTTCTGTCCCATGCTCCCAATTAGCTCAGGAGATTTTGTCCCTTTCCTTTTCTCCAAGGGAACATGTATGTTTCTCTTAAGTCCTGCTTATTTCCCAGCTTCTCTGGTGGTGTGAATTGTGGGCTGGCAATCCTTTGCTTAGTCTAAAATCCATATAAGCATGAGTACATACCATGTTTGTCTTTTTGTGATGGGGTTACTTCACTCAGGATGGTTTCTTCTAGTTCCATCCATTTGTCTGTGAATTTCAAGATTCCATTATTTTCTTCTGATAAATAGTACTGCATTGTGAAAATGTACCACATTTTCCCCAACCATTCTTCACTTGAGAGGCATCTACGTTGCTTCCAGGTTCTGGCTATTACAAATAATGATGTTATGAAAGTGGCTAAACAGATGTCCTTGTTTTATGAAGGTGCATCTTTTGGATATATGTCGAAGAGTGGAATTGCTGGGTTTGTGGTAGGCTGAGTCCAATTTACCTAAGGAAACACCACACTGATTTTCTTCTTTTACTTTGTTATTCTTTATTATTTATTTTTAAGTTTAAATTTACATTAGAAACAAGGTTGCTTCACAAGTCAGTTCCAGGTACCTCTCCATTTCCCTCCCCTCCACCCATGCCCTCCCCCCAACCACCCCCCCAATATCCCCTCGTTTCCCCAGGGAGGGTGAGGCCCTCCATGGGGGTGTCCATAGTCTGTCATTTCATATAGGGCAGGGCCTAGACCCTTCCCTAAGAGTTCAGGGTGAGAGTGCACCTCACATTGTTCTATGGGAGTCCAAAGTCCGTGTGTATACTTGGGATGGGTACTGATCTGCTGCCCAAGGCTCAATAGGTTCCCTAGGCCTCCTCACTGACATCCACATTCAGGGGGTCTTGATCAGTCCCATGCTGGATTCCCAGGCATCAGACTGGGATTCAAGAGTTAACCCTTGTCAGGTCAGCTGTTTCTGGGGGTTAAACCAGCCCAGTCTTAATCCTGTTGGTCATCATCAGTCCTCTCTCTCTGTTACTGGCTTTCTTGAATTCAGCTTAGTCGTGGGAGTCTGCCTCTTCTTCCATCAGCCACTGAATGAAGGTTCTGTTTCCCAGACTATCTGGCCATGGGATTGTAGGCCGGCACTCCCCAGATCTATGTCTAAAATCCATATATGAGAGAATACATGCCATGTTTCTCTTTTTGTGACTTGGTTACCTCACACAGGATAGTTTCTTCTAGTGTCATCCATTTGCCTGCAAATCTCAGGATTCCATTGTGTTTTTTTTCTGCTGAATAGTACTCCATTGTGTAGATGTGCCATATTTACTCTATCCACTCTTTGGTTGAGGGGCATCTAGGTTGCTTCCAAGTTCTGGCTATTACAAATAATGCTGCTATGAACATAGTGGAGCAGACATCCTTGTTGTATGAATGGGCATCTTTTGTGTATATGCCTAAGAGTGGAGTTGCTGGGTCTTGCGGTAGGTTTATTCCCAGTTTTCTGAGGAATCTCCATACTGATTTCCAAAGTGGCTGAACAAGTTGGCACTCCCACCACATCCTCTCCAGCATATATTGTCATTGGTGTTTCTGATTTTAGCCATTCTGACAGGAGTGAGATGGTATCTCAGAGTTGTTTTGTTTTGCATTTCCTGGATGGCTAAGGATATTGAGCACTTTCTCAAGTGCCTCTCAGCCATTTTAGACTCCTCTATTGAAAATTCTCTATATAGTTCTGCAGCCAACTTTTTAATTGGATCCTTTGTTGTTTTTGAGACTTGCTTCTTGAGGTCTTTGTAAATTTTGGAGATTAACCCTCTGTCAGATGTGGGGTTAGTGAATATTTTTTCCCATTCTGTGGGCTGTCGTTTTGTCTTGCTGACTGTGTCCTTTACCTTACAGAAGCTTCTCAGTTTCAGGAGGTCCCATTTATTAATTGTTGATTTCACTGTCTGTGCTACTGGTGTTATGTTCAGGAAGCTGTCTCCTGTACCAATTCGTTCAAGGGTACCACCCACTTTCTCTTCTAAGAGGTTCATTGTGGCTGGATTTATGTTAAGGTCTTTGATCCATTTGGACTTAAGTTTTGTGCATGGCAATTAGCATGGATCCATCCGTATTCTTCTACATGCCAGCCTCCAGTTATGCCAGCACCATTTGTTGAAGATGCTTTCTTTATTCCATTATATATTTTTAGCTTTTCTCAAAGATCAGATGTTCATATGTGTGTGGGTTAATACCAGGGTTTTCAATTCGATTCCATTGGTCTACCTGTCTATTTTTGTGCCAATACCAAGCTGTTTTCAGGGCTATAGCTCTATAATAGAGCTTGAAGTCAGGGATGGTGATGCCTCCAGACGTTGCCTTGTTGAACAGGGTTGTTTTGGCTATCCTGGGTCTTTTGTTTTTCCATACAAAATTGATTATTGTTCTTTCAAACTCTGTGAAGAATTGTGCTGGGATTTTAATGGGGATTGCATTGAATCTGTAGATTGCTTTTGGCAGGATTGCCATTTTTACTACATTGATCCTACCTATCCAAGTGAATGGGAGATCTTTCCATTTTCTGAGGGCTTCTTTAATTTCTTTCTTTAAAGATTCAAAGTTCTTGCGATACAGGTCTTTCACTTGTTTGGTTAGAGTTACCCCAAGGTATTTTATGTTGTGTCAATTGCAAAGGGTGATGTTTCTCTGATTTCTTTCTCAGCCCTTTTATCATCTGTATATAGTAGGGCTACTGATTTTCTTGAGTTGATCTTGTAGCCTGCCACTTTGCTGAAGGTGTTAATCAGCTGTAAGAGTTCCCTGGTAGAGTTCTTTGGGTCATTGATGTAAACTATCATATCGTCTGCAAACAGTGAAAGTTTGACCTCTTCCTTCCTAATTTGTATCCCCTTGATCCCCTTTTGTTGTTGTATGGCTCTGGCTAGAACTTCAAGTACAATATTGAAAAGGTGTGGAGAGAGTGGACTGCCTTGTCTTGTTCCTGACTTTAGAGGAATTGCGTTGAGTTTCTGTCCATTTAGTTTGATGTTGGCTGTTGGTTTACTGTATATAGCTTTTATTATGTTTAAGTATGTTCCTATTATCCCAGATCTCTCCAAGACCTTTATAATGAAGGAGTGTTGGATTTTGTCAAAGGCTTTTTCAGCATCTAGTGAGATGATCATATGATTTTTGTTTTTCAGCTTGTTTATATGGTGGATTACGTTGATGGATTTTCATATGTTGAACCATCCCTACATCCTTGGGATGAAACCTACATGATCGTGGTGAATAATTGTTTTGATGTGTTCTTGGATCCGATTTGCCAGTATTTTATTGAGTATTTTCGCATCAATGTCCATGAGGGATATTGGTCTGAAGTTCTCTTTCTTAGATGTGTCTTTGTGTGGCTTGGGGATCAAGATTATTGAAGCCTCATAGAAAGAGTTTGGCAAAGACCCTTCTGCTTCTATTGTGTGGAATACTTTGAGAAGAATTGGTATAAGCTGTTCTTTGAATTTCTGGTAGAATTCTGCACTGAGGCCATCTGGATGTGGGTTTTTTTGGTTGGGAGACTTTTGATGACTGCTTCTATTTCCATAGGGGATATAGGTCTATTTAAATTGCTTATCTGTTCTTGATTTAATTTTGGCAAGTAATGGATGGCTTCCCAGGAAGTCGTCCATTTCCTTTAAATATTCGAATTTTGTGGAGTATAGGTTTTAAAAGTATGACCTGATGATTCTCTGAATTTCCTCAGAGTCCATTGTTATGTCCCCTTTTCATTTCTGATTTTGTTAATTTGCATGTTCACTCTCTGCTGTTTGGTAAGTTTGGACAAAGGTTTGTCTATCTTGCTGATTTTCTCAAAGAACCAACTCTTTGTTGCATTGATTCTTTGTATTGTTTTCCTAGTATGGACTTTATTGATTTCAGCCCTCAATTTGATTATTTCCTGGCATGTGCTCCTCCATGGTGAGTTTGCTTCTTTTTGTTTTAGAGCTTTCATTTGTGCTGTTAATTCTCCAGTGTGACTACTCTCCAGTTTCTTCATGTGGGCACTTAGTGCTGTGAACTTTCCTCTTAGCACTGCTTTCAAAGTGTTCCATAAGTTTGGGTATATTGTGTCTTCTTCTTCACTGAATTCTAATAAGTCTTTAATTTCCTTTTTTATTTCTTCCTTGACCCAGGAATGGTACAACTGTGCATTGTTGTATTTCCCTGAGTTTGTAGGGTTTCCGCAATTTGTGTTGTTGTTCAATTCTAAATTTAAAGCATGATGTTCTGCTAAGATACAGGGAGTTATTCCATTTTTTTATCTGTGGAGGCTTGCAATGTTGTGGAATATGTGATCAATTTTAGAGAAAGTTCCATGTAGACCTGAGAAGAAGATTCATTCTTTTGTGTTTGGATGCAATGTTCTATAGATGTCTGTTAATCCCAATTAGGTCATAACTTCTGTTAGTTCCTTTGTTTCTTTGTTAAGTTTCTGTCTGGTGATCCTGTCTAGTGGTGAGAGTGGGTTGTTGAAGACACTCCCCTTATAAGTGTGTGAGGTTTTATGTGTGATTTGACCTTTAGTAATGTTTCTTTTGCAAATGTGGGTACCTTTGTATTTGGGGCATACATGTTCAGAATCAAGACTTAATCTTGATGGATTTTTCCTGTGATGAATATGAAATGCCCTTCTTCATCTCTTTTGATTGATTCTAATTTGAAGTCTAATTTGTTAGATATTAGAATTGCTACTCCTGCTTGTTTCTTGATTGGAAAATCATTTCCCAACCCTTGACTTTGAGGTACCATCTGTCTTTGAAGTTGAGGTGTGTTTCTTGTATTCAGCAGAAGGATGAATTCTGTCTTCAAATCCATTCTGTTTGCCTGTGTCTTTTTATAGGCGGGTTAAGATCATTAATACTGAGGATTGAGGGATATTAATGACCACTGATTGTTCATCCTTGTTTGTTTTGGATTTGTTGATGATGATGTAAGTGTGTATGGATTTCAACTCCTTTTTTCTTTTGGCTGTTGATAAAGTGGTATTATCTATTGCCTATGTTTTTCTGGTTGTAGTTAACTTCCTTGGGTTGGGATTTTCCTTCCAGAACTTTCTATAAGGCTGGATTAGTAGATATGTATTGTTTAAATCTGGTTTTGTCATAGAATATCTTGTTTTCTCCATCTATAGTGATTGAAAGCTTTGCTGGATATAGGAGGCTGGTCTAGTATCTGTGGTCTCTTTGTGTTGGTAGAATATCCACCCAGGACCTTCTGGCTTTCAGAGTTTCCATAGGGAAGTCAGGTGTAATTCTGATAGGTTTGTGTTTATATGCTATGTGACCTTTTTTCTTAGCTGCTATTAATATTCTTTCTTTATTCTGCATATTTGGGGTTTTGATTATTATGTGCCAAGGCGATTTTTTTGTGATTCATTCTATTTGGTGTTCTGTAGGCTTCTTGGACTTTCATTGACACGTGTTTCTTTAGGTTGGGAAGGTTTTCTTCTATGATTTTGTTGAATATGTTTTCTGCCCCTTTGAGGTGAGTTTCTTCACCTTCTTCTATACCTATCATTCTTATGTTTGGTCTTTTCATGGTGCCCCATATTTCCTGGATATTTTTTGTTAGGGATTTGCTGGATTTTTATGATTTTCTTTGGTCGATGAATGTTTCTCCTAGTGTATCTTCAAATCCCTGAGATCTTTCTTCTATCTCTTGTATTCTGTTGGTTATGCTTGCATCTGTAGTTCCTGAACATTTGCCCAGGAAAAAAATTCTGCTCCTCCTTCTTTCCCATCTATTCATCTATTCTTTCCTTGTAGTAACGTTAGAAGCTTAGATACATTATACAGTATACATTTTTGCCCAAACAGTTTTACTTACAAATATTCATTGCAATGAGTTGTTGGTCTGGTTCAAGGCCTCTGGCTTCTGGCCCACCATCAGTACTATACCCTCACCAAAACTCCACTTGAACAGCCTTCTGTTTCCCCAAGTCATGGAGATCCTGTGGCTATGGTTCCTTAACACTTGTCCTTCACATGCTCCAATATCTTAGATAGGATAGATGTTGGGGTGCGCCAACTCCAAGTCCTGGATGTGGGCCTGGGTAGTAGTTGAGTTAGTCAGTCCAGGCCTCCACTGGGATCACCCTCCTTGGGGGAGGGGGAGGTTCAGCTCTCCTGTATCCATACCATCCAGTTCAGCTTTCCCATTAGGGTGGCTCACAGAGTAGAGGGAGAGCAGTTCTCTAGGGACCTCCAAAGGCTGGGGACAGTTCTCCCACTCCTATGTTGTTGGGGCCAGTTCTCCCAGGAGAGGTGCAGTTCTTCCACTGAGGCATCCAGCAAAAGGTGGAACCAGCTGTCTGGTACCCAGGCCACCAAGGGCCAGGTCTTCCATGGCCATGACCCCCAGCAATAACCCGATCTACAGATATGAGCATGGACCCTAGCTGCAGTAGGACAACGGGCCTAGACAGTGGCAGCACAGACTGGTATATCACATGACCCCAGGTGGCAGGGTAAGCCACCCATATTATCCTGTTCCCCGCCACCTTTGTGTCTTTAATTCCACTGCTCTCTCCAGCATAGGAACCACTCTGCTTCTCCTTATCTATCATTTCTCCACCACACACCTATCGTCTGAGCAAGCAGCTGTCTTCTGAGGCAGGGCCATCGGTCTTTCTGATACTAACACACCTTCACCAAGGAGGAATCTTCCCATTGTATTCTCCAAAAAGAAATTGTTGCATTATTTATCTGTTGGGGGCAGGGCATGTGCCACAGCATGTGTGTAGGTGATAGTACAGCCACTGAGAGTGAGTTCTCTGCTCCTACCCTCGAGGACCCAAAGATTAGACTTGCTTCTTTCAGCTTAGCATCAAGAACCCTTGATTACTGAACTATCTCACCAGCCCTAGATCATATTTTTTATTTTAAGATTTATTTATTTTCATTTTATGTGTGCGGGTGCTTTGCCTTCGTGTGTGTGTGTGTGTGTGTGTGTGTGTGTGTGTGTGTGTGTGTTTACCACCACATATGTGTAGTGCATGTAAAGGCCAGATAAGGGCATTGGGAATGCCCTGGGACTAGAGTTAACACCATATTATTGAGTAAAGTCAAGTTATTGTTGAAATCAGAGATCATTTTGGAAGAGTTTTATGAGGAAATATATTTTAACTCTCAATAAAGATTTCATCCTCATTATCCAATCATCAATTCAGTAATATTAATCCAGCAGCTGTTTTGTTCTGCTCCCCACACAGTTGCTGAGAATGCCATGGTAAGACTTGTGCACTCTTTAGGGTCCAATGGCCATGAAGAAAAGTTAGAAAATCAAACAAATGATTAATGCTGTGGGCTGAATAATAACAGCACGTGGGTGAACAAGCTAAGAGAAATAGCTGGTTTGGAGAAAGTCGGGAGGTGGCAATGCTGGAAGCCCATACAGGTGGATCTCAGGTCTCTGCTGTAGGGGAGGACAAGGAGGAAGATGTAAAGAGGAGACAGGAGTGCCATGGTGAGTTTAATGATCTGTGAGGTGTTCAACTGTGAATGAAAGGGCTCCTAGGAGTGAAGGAGTAAAGGCACAGGACAAAGCTACCCCTACTCACATATTCAGTGCCTACTGCCCACACGAAGTTATCTTTCTGGTGAAGAAACCACCCTGAAAAATATGAAACTGTCACCATTTATAGTAAAAATGATCGCCACCTCCAACCTGGAAACAAAGCCTTACTGTTCCTCTCCTGCTCTCCATCCCAGCTCTCCTTCGGCAGTTCCCCTCCCCAGCCAGCACTTCCAGATCTCTTCCCAAGTATTTATTATGCAGGAGGAAAGCTGAATGATGAAACGTTATTCAAACAGCATACCATAAGCTAACTATTTCAAGCGTTTCTATTGACTGAAGAGATTTGCATTATGAACTAAGTCTGTGCAAAAAGACAACGGTAAATAGCAGTAAAAACAAAGAAATAGATGATTTAAATAAAGGCAAGCTGCTAACACCAGTGTGTATCCATTTCTCTTTGGTTGAAATTTACCCTAGAGGAACTAATATGAAAATATTACTTTTCGTTGTTTAAAGGAAATCCAGTAGAATGGCATGCTAATTCTGTATCTCCCATAGTCAAACAGGTGAGCTAGAGGTGTGATATGCTCAACTACAATATATTCGATCTCTGCTGTACACAAAGTTCTAGAGATGTAAAAGTAAACAAGACAGCCATTGCTCTGAAGGCTGTAATGATGTATTTGGTGCGGAGGCGGGGGAGGACACAACTGAGTTACTGTAGTGAAAAGTGACAACATGCAAAGAATGGATAGATGTACCTACTATTACAGGGTGGACGAGAAAGAATGTCCTCCTGTATGTATTTGATATTTGGGGTGTGAAGGGGAAAATTTGTTATGAAAGCTTTGGTGGAGAGGTGACATTCAAGCCAGAATGTCAGTGAGTAGAAGTGGTGATGAAGACTACAGATGATATGAGAGATACATTGACCTTTGAGGAAAAGGCTCACAAATACAACATAATGGGAACGTAGTGTGGCATTCACACACACATATTTAACCTAATGTTAAATATGCGGCTTTGTGGCAGAGAAATAGAAGTTGAAGTGGGAAACTCTTAACAGAGTGGGTCTATAAAGGAACCACTTGCCATGCTAAGAAAAACTGTACCACATCACTTCACTGAGAAGGATGTTTCACATAATCAGCTTTGTTTCTCAAGAATGGGGAAGTGAAGGCAAACTGAGACAAAGGGGTTTTACTCAAGAGAGAACTAGGAAGAAAATGTGAAAGCAATTTAAGGGTGTGAGATGCTGTAACCCAAATTTGGATTTAAGTTGACTGAGCTAGCTTTGACCATTTACTCAGAAAAACTAAAGAGCAGTTAATAATAATACAGGGAAGTTCTCTGATAGGGGTTGTCCTTCTGCATATGTGTTTCTCTTACTGGTTGATGAATAAAACACTGTTTGGCCAACAGAGGCAGGAAGATAGGAGACAAGAAGAATTCTGGGAAAGGTAGGCAGAGAGAGTCTACAAGGAGACACCATGTAGCTTAGGAAGGAGTAACAGGTCCAGACCCTTCTCCAGTAAGATATGACCACATGGAAATACTTAGATTAATAGAAATGGGCTAATAATTAAGAAAGATTTAGCCAATTAGTGTCCATCTACCAGCTATTCACAGAGAAGCTCCCATTTAGCCACTGGAAATTCCCAGAGGACCCACATAACCATGCTGTTGCCAGCTAGCAGTCCCTAGTGATGGAGAAATAAATGGCTCATGCTTAATGGGCACACTGAAGCAGCATCTGGTGAAGCAGTTCTCAACCTGTGAGTTGAGACCTTTTTGGGATTGAACCACCCTTTCACAGGGGTCCCATATCAGATCATTATGATTCATAACAATAAAAATTATATTATGAAGTAACAAGGAAAATGATTTCATGCTTGGGAGCACCACAATTTGAGGAAATGTATTAAAGAGTCATAGCATTAGGAAAGTTGAGAACCACTGATCTTGAGCTTCCCAAAGCACGTAAGACAGGACGAGTGACTGGCTCAAGCTGACATCAGGAAGAAGGCCATGGCAAGATCTCTGCATCACCCTCTCCCACTGACCCCAGAGCCCTGACAACAGCTGAAGTATTGTCAGTAAGATCCACAACTGTTCAAATTCAAGTTGTGGGTATGAGGAACAAAATCCCAGTACTTCTAGATGAATTCAGGGCAGCACAGAGTTTGTGTAATTCACCTCTCTTCCAATCTGTCCTTCCCTATTTAGGATCTTGACTAGTCTCTCTGGGCATTATTTTCCTAACACAGAAACTGAAATAAGAACAGTGTTTGCCTCACAGCAGTTCCGCAGGACCAAAAACAATTGTGTATTTCACAGTATCTGGAACATAGCAAGCGTTCACTACATGTTTAAAACTTCATGCTGTGAAAGAAGCTTGAGTTATAAGCCCCTTCTCAGTTAGTCTTCATTATTTCCAAGTTGTAACATTTCTGGGTTTCAATTCAGAAACTAAGAACTCAAACTCTCCTCTATACAATTGCATCCCAAAAGTTGTGCTTAAAAGTAAACAGGAAATAATAAGCCAATGAGCCCATAGAAAGGATTAATCACCCTGCATCAGCACAGTGCTCCTCTTCAAGCCTCACAATTCCACACTCCCAATCTGACTCTAGAGACAGAACAGACTCGTGGGAACGCTTACTGAATCTATAGGTTCAGAGAAATTGCTCAATCTCACTGAACCTAAATTTGGCACTGGCAGGAAAATCTTCCTGGAAAAGGCTGAGGTGCTTGTAGCAGAGAAAAACAGCCAACCAAACTCTCTGAAGCAGTAGTCACGCACAGACTTCAAATGTCTCTTAACGGCTTCCCGTTTTGTTCTTTGTCTCCATCTAGTCTTTGAAAGACATGGCCACAGTTTGAGCACCTAATCATTCCTCCTACCTAGTTCTGTAGAACTGAACCCTTCCTCTTACAAAATCAAACAAATAAAATATCATAAAGCTTGCACACCTTATGATAATGAGGTGGGGATTTTTTTCAATTCAACCATGTGACTGTGTTCACAGTGTATTATACTGCCTTGTCCTTGGTTTTTCTACATTAGCTTCCTAAGACCCTAATGTTGTGTGCTGTTTTACTATGAATCTAATATGAGAACAGCAGTTAAGGGCAGGGGGTATAAGATCAGGTACCCAGGTCGGTGAGATAGCTCAGCAGGTGTAGCCTCCTGACACTAAATCTGACATCTTAAGGTCCTCCTGTAGGACCCACAAGGATGAAGGAAAAAACACAATGGTTGTACTCTGATCTCTACATGTTTTCAGTGGCATTCATGCCCCCACACACACAAGCAAAATAACAAATACAAAATGTAATTTTAAATTAAATAACCTACAATCAAAACCTAGTTCTGCCACTTTTCTGGCTACATGATCAATCATTTAAGATCTTTAACCCTCAATTATTTTCCAACATGCACATGAATGGCACTATCTAATTCATAGTGTAAGGATTCAGTTTGACGGCTGGATTCTTATAAATTCCAGGGAGCTGAATTGGACCCACCCAAACAGGTCTAAGAGGCGCCAGAGATTTACATAAGGCCTGAACTGCAATGAAACAACTAAGTACCCCAGGGCGTGGCAGCACCCCAGCTTTCTTGGGTCCTCTGAAGATGGTTGATGCTCCTGTCCCAGGTCAGCAGGAAGTAATCTTTTTTTTTTCTTTTTTAAAATTTTCCTTTTTAAATTTAAATTAGAAACAAGGTTGCTTCACATGTCAATCCCAGGTCCCTCTCCCTTTTCTTCCCCTCCTCCCACGTCCTCTCCACCAATTCCCCCTAATATCCCCTCATTTCCCCAGGGAGGATGAGGCCCTCCATGGGGGTGTCCATAGTCTGTCATTTCATCCAGGGCAGGGCCTAGACACTCCCCCAAGAGTCCAGGGTGAGAGTCCATTGTGGGATGGGCACCTAAAGTCCATTTGTATGCCAGGGATAAATACTGATCTACTAGCCAAGGTCCAATAGATTACCTAGGCCTCCTCATTGACACCCACATTCAGGGGGTCTTGATCAGTCTGGGATTCAAGAGCTAACCCTTGTCAGGTCATCTGTTCCCACAGCTAAACACTGAGCTGAACTCAAGGAACCCAGTGACAGAGAGGGGGGACTGATGAGCAAAGGGGTTAAGACTGGGCTGGTTTAACCAGCAGGAGGTAATCTTGATTACTCAATGACCTTATTCCCTAACCTGCCATGCCTAACTCCTCACCTTTTTAATAATAAACGAAGGTGGAAATGTAAGGATTCAGGCATTATGCTGGCCTGCCCCTGTCACCTGGCAGAATGCACTCAAGCAGTACCCAGGTCTGCCCAAGGTACCATGGCTAAGTAGTCTGCACCCTGTTGCAAAGAACACTTTTCAAAGAAAGACTGTGCCCACTGAGGGTCCTTTCTTTCCACTCTCTTTCCTGTTCTCTTTCCCTGGGACAGACAGGAATTTTCTAGTCTCCCTCTTCTCTTCTGTCCTCTCTCTGTCTCTGTGTCTCTTTACCTGTTTCCTCTTTCCTTCCTCCTTCCCTCCACTTTATAATAAAACATGCTCTATCTTCCTGGCATGTTTGTCCCTCCACCTCAGTCACCCTCGCCTGCCATGGAATCTGACAAGGTTCCCCACACGAATTATCATAACACACAGAGTACATGGAGAGAAAATGAGATAAAACTCGTAGGGTACTTAGGAGTTATCTAATGCTGGTCATTGCATTATCAACGTAAGTTGCAATCATTTCAGGCCCACTGTGTTACTGGTGAGGACTGACATAACCAGCTATCTCAGGTGGAGTTGCTTGTCAGCAGAAATCTACTTCTTGTATTCTTCGGGCTAGACCTCCATCATCAGAATATCAGAAGGTTTGGTTTCTCCTGAGACCTCTCTGCAGTATTCTTGGCTGGCATTCACATGGACAACCTTCTTGCTATTTCCTCAGGTGGCCTGTCTATCTGCACATGCTTCCCTAAAGTTTATTTCTCCTAAAAACAACGGCCATGCTCAGTGACAGGACCATCCCAACCGCCTCGTTTCAACTTAATTATGTCTTTAAAAGACATTATTTTCAAATACCATTACATTCTGAACATTCTAAAGTTCTTGGGTTGGGACTGCTGTGCATGATTTGGGAAGAGGACACCATCAGTCCATAATAAACACTATTCGTTATCTGCCATGTGTCAGGCAGAATGCCAGAAACACTTTTTTCTGGACTCATCCCAAGTGCTCTCAGCTTTACCCCATAAATCTCTTTTCTCTTGAAGTCAGCTCCCTCAGCCTTTCACTTACCTGTATGTCTTTATTGTCTGAAATATAAATAGCCATTTTCCCAGTCATTCTAATCATAATGTGTGCTCATTGTAAAATACTTAGATAATACAGAAGCATATTAAAATAAAAAGGAAACTACTCATAACCCTATCATAAAGAAATAATCACTATTTGACATCTGTAAAGTGGCCAGATTTTTTTCTCTTCTGTTCTCACATACACAAAACTTGTTATTTCCCAAAATGAGAGTCATACTCTTCTCTGCCCATATTTTTCACTTAAAATATGTTAGGCATCATTCTATGTCAAATATCATAAATCTATATCACAACTCTGCTATTATACAGTATTTCATAGCCAGTCTGCTTCCCGGCACTAGCTTTTTTAAACTAGTATAAAAAATAGTTCAGTGAACTGTCTTATTAGAGAAAGCATCCTTGCCCTAGTCATTTCCTTCATATGCTTTCTTAGATAAATAAAAGAAAACCTCAAATTCATTTTTATGCATCTCCAGATTACCCTCCAGAAAGATGTTCCAATTATCCTCCTTCTAAGTGAAAACTGGTTAATATAATTGCCAGAAACATGCTGATTTTGCACCAACCTTTTCCTACCCCCTACCATAGCCATCCTTGGGGAAGCCATACCATTTTAATTGAACCACTATAACATGGTCCTTTCCCTCAGAGTGACAAAGCTAAAAAAGATGATAAAATTTGCAAGGAATACATGGAAACATGTATCCAAGTGCTACATTACATGTTGTCCAGATTCTAAGCACCCTGGGAGGTTCAACTTATTTCCTTGAAATAAAACACACACATGAGTTGCAGTGTGCTTAATGCATTTTTACAAAAAAAGCCTACTCTTATGACTCAAGTTTAGAGAAACTGAAGAGAAAATGACCCCTACCATGTAGTCTGTCCTCAGTGATCATCTGCTACTATACTCACTGACTAAACACTAGCCATGCTAAACTCCAACAACATTTATTTTCTTTATGCTCTAGCTGAAAGAATTGTGATCTTATAGCCATGATGAGGCCAGTCTGGGCTACATAATGAGACCCTGTCACACAAAACAAAAAGAAAGAAAGGAATGTGAGGGAAAGAGAAGGAAGAGGGAGGGAAGGAGGGAAAGGGGGAGGGAGGGAGGAGGGAGGGAGAAAGTGGAGGAGGGAGGGAGGGCTATTCCCATAAAGATCAATGTAAAAGAACAGCAAGTCCAAAAAGAGGCTCCAACATGTATAGATGACTGATTTTTTGAAACAGCACAAAATTAATTCAGTGAGAGACAAACTTTTAAACAAACACATGGTGCTGAAACATTCGAATATTTATATCCTGAAAAAAAAGAAAAGAAAATCATAGCACATATAAAAATTAACTCAAAATGGGTCATTGACACAGTAGTAAAAGCTAAAATAAATAGCTCTAGGAGTCAAACATAGCATAAAACTTCTACATCTTAGGTTAGGCAAAGATTTCTTAGGTATACCACTAAATTCACATTCCATTAATGAGTAAATTGGTAAATTAAATTTCACCAAAATTTAATTCATACAACGAGGATGTCTGTTCCACTATGTTCATAGCAGCATTATTTGTAATAGCCAGATCCTGGAAGCAACCTAGATGCCCTACAACTAAAGAGTGGATACTGAAAATGGAATCTTGAAATTTGCAGGCAAATGTATGGCACTAGAAGAAGCCATCTTGAGTGAGGTAACCCAATCACAAAAAGGCAAACATGGTGTGTACTCATTCATATTTGTATTTTAGATATGGATCAGGGGAGTGTCAGACTACAAACCCCATGTCAGTGAGTCTGGGAAGCAGGGAGGTTCCCAAGAGATACATGCATGATACACCAGAGAAGTGGAATGAGGCAAGATCTCCTGAGCAGATTGGGAACATGGGGTGAGGGGAGAAGGAACCAGGAAAAAGAGAGGGGGAGAAGAGGAAGGGAGAAGAAGACATGGGGGAGCAGGAACGTTGAATCGGTGTAAGAATAGAGGAAAGCAGGATGAAAGATACCATAATAGAGGAGGCAATATAGATTTGAGGAGAGAACTGACAACAGTGAGATTTCCAAAGATCTACAAGGATAACACCAACTGGAAAACTAAGCAATAACGGAGAGACTACCTATTTAATAGCCCCTCCATGATAATGAGTTTGACATCTACCTTGTATGCCATCCTAGAACCTTCATCCAGTGACTGATGGAAGCAGAGGCAGACACCCACAGCTAAACACTGAACTGAATTCCTGGAACCCAGTGACAGAGATGGAGGAGTGATGAGCAAAGGGGTCAAGACCATGCTGGTGAAACCCACAAAGAGAGCTGATCAGACAAGGGGGAGCTCTTGAATCCCAGACTGATGGCTGAGAGGCCAGCAGAGGACTGATCCAACTCCATGAATGTAGTGTCAGTGAGGAGGCCTCAGAAATCTCTGGGGCCTTGGGTAGTGTTTCTCATGGCATATGAATGAACTTTGGGAGCCCATTAAACATGGAGGGTTGCTCTATCAGCCTGGACACATGAGGAAGGGCCTAGGTCCTGCCCTGAATGAAATGAAAGATTCTGGAGATCCCCCATGAAGGGCCTCACCCTTCCTGGGGAATGGTGTGGGGATTGGGTGGGGGGTTAGGGGGGCTGATGGAGGGACAAGGGAGGAAGGGTGGGAGAGGAAGCTGGGATTGACATGTGAAGCAAGTATGTTTCTAATTTAAATAAAACATATATTGAAAAACATTTCATCAAAATTTAAAAGTTATCCTTAAAAAGATAGAGAACAGATTACAAATAGTCCCAAAGCCTCCACTTGCTATGGAGCTCTCAAAATTTAGTAAGATATCAAACAATCCAGTTTAAAGGGCAGTGAAAAAAAGATTTGGACTGACACATCAACCATGCTAGGCATTATTCACTAGGACAATGAAACCAGAGCCACAAATATACACCTCTACACAGTTTGGCAAATGATTTATAATTTTTAAATAACTATATACAGTGATGGCAAGAATGTAGGCAAACTGGAATTTCCCATACATCATTAATGAAAATGTAAAATCATAGAACTACTCTAGATGACTCAGCAACTTCTATAAAGGTTAAATATAAGTTGGGCATGGCAGCACATGCCTATCATTCCAGCACTCAAAGGACGCAGTCAACAAGACAAAAAGGCAGTAAACAGAATGGGAAAAGATATTCACTAACCCCACATCTGATAGAGGGCTGATCTCCAAAATTTACAAAGAACTCAAGAAGAAAGCCTCCAAAACACCAAAGGATCCAATTAAAAGGTGGGGTACAGAAATAAATAGAGAATTCTCAATAGAGGAGGCTAAAATGGCCAAGAGACACTTAAGAAAGTGCTCAACATCCTTAGCCATCAGGGAAATGCAAATCAAAACAACTCTGAGATACCATCTTACTCCTGTCAGAATGGCTAAAATCAAAAACACTAACAACAATTTATGCTGGAGAGGTTGTGGTGAAAGGGGAACACTCTTCCACTGCTGGTGAGAATGCCAACTTGTACAGCCACTGTGGAAATCGGTATGGAGATTCCTCAGGAAAATGAAAACCAGCCTACCACATGATCCAGGAATTCCACTCTTAGGCATATAACCAAATGATGTAAACTTATACAATAAGGACATCTGCTCCACTATGTTCATAGCAGCATTATTTGTAATAGCCAGAACCTGGAAGCAATCTAGATGCCCCTCAACTGAAGAGTGGATAGAGAAAATGTGGTACATCTACACAATGGAGTACTACTCAGCAGAAAAAAAATGGAATCTTGAAATTTGCAGGCAAATGGATGGCATTAGAAGAAACCATCCTGAGTGAGGTAACCCAGTGACAAAAAGACAAACATGGTATGTACTCACTTATATATGGATTTTAGACATGGAGCAGGACATTGCCAGCCTAAATTCCCACTGCCAGAGAGTCTGGGAAGCAGGGAGGCCCCTAAGAGAGATATGTACGGTAACCCAGAGAAGGGTTATAGGACCAGATCTCCTAATTGGATTGGGAGCTGGAGGGGGGAAGGGAGGGCAGAAGGAGATGGGAGAAAGAGAGGGCAAAAAGAGGAAGGGAGGGAAGGACATGGGGTAGCAGGAAAGTTGAGCCAGGGTAAGAATAGAAGAGAGAAGGATGAGAGATACCATAATAGAGGGAGCCATTATAAGTTGGAGGAGAGATCTGGCACTAGTGAGATCTTCACAGATCTACAAGAATGACATCAACTGGCATTAAGGCTATCTTAAATGCCCTCCCATGATAATGAGATTCATGACTACCTTATATGCCATCCAAGAGCCCTCATCCAGTGACTGACGGAAGCAGAGGCAGACACCCACAGCTAAAAACCGAATTGAAACCCTGGAACCCAGTTGCAAAGAGGAATGATGAGCAAAGGATTCAAGACCAGGCTGGCGGAAACCCACAGAGGCAGCTGACCTAAACTGATGCCTGAGAGACCAGCATGGGACTGATCCAGACACCCACCTCCCTCCCTCCTCTGATCCTGCATGTCAGAGATGTCTCAGCAATCTGTGGGACCTTGGAGAGCAGAGCAGTATTTATTCCTAGCATACAAATAGACTCTGGGAGGAATGCTCTCGCGGTCTGGACACATGGGGGAGAACCTAGGCCCTGCCCAGGATGATATAACAAACTCTGAAAATCCCTTATGGAAGCCCTTACCCTCCCTGAGGAGTGGAGGGGGGATGATGGAGTTGGGTGGGGGGGTTGGGAGGATTGGGGTGCCAGGGGAGGCGGTAAGGGAGAGGAAACTGAGAGTAACATGTGTAAAAAGATAAATAAAGGGGAAAAAAGAAAGAATCTTATAGAAGATTATCTCAAGTTTGAAGCCAGCCTGAACTGAATTGTGTCTCAAAATATCAATGCATAAATCTTAACTATAACCCTGTTATAAAGACAGGTGTTATGTCTTTTATACATAAATATTCATAGCAGATACAGATAATTGCTCAAAAATGGAAACTTCCCAAAAGTTCATCAACAGGTAAACAGATGATGAGCAAATCATATCATATTCTACAATGGAATACCACTCAGAAACAAAAAAATAGTAATTGTCAACCTATACAGTAAACATGAATTAATTTCAAGGTAATTACACTAAATAAAAGACATGAGACCAAACTATTGATTTATAATTAATTCTATTGATAAAAATTATCTTTAAAATATAAAATAGCCTACAGTAGTAGAAAGCAAGTCAATAATTGCCTAAGGACATGATGCAGGTGAAGGAGGGTTCTACAACATGTAGGGCATATGGATTCCCTAGGAGCAGAAGAAAGTTTAGAGAATGTTGGACAAGTTCATTTTCATGACTCAGTGATTTCATACACATCAAGGTTTGTCATATGCATTAGGGAGATGTAGTTTATTGTATGTCATTTATACCTGGAGAAAACTTTGAGAGATGAGGCAGAAGGAGAAGGATCAATGTGATAGGAGGAGAAAGAAGGTGAGGAAGGGAAGGCAAAGGAGAAGGAAGAAAGGAGGAAGAAGGGAGGAAAAAGCAGAGGGGAAAGTAGAAGAAAAGGACAGAAAAGAAAGTATCCACCCCATTACGACAATTTTGAAGGCAGAGTAAAGAACTACAAAAAAATAATATATGTGTCAGTTCCCCCTAAGGTTATATACACAAATATTTATAATGAGAAAAATATAACAATGAAACAACTTACAGACATGCAAAGTATGTGTCATACAAAATGTCTTCATTGGTCACTGCCCTATGATGTCATTTCTCCACCTGAAACTAAAGATTGAGAACACAGATGAGCAAAGGAGTTTCTAATTCCTAAGTCCAAAGGGACACCATGGGAGAAGGGGCAAAAAGACTGTAAGAAGCACAAGGATGGGGGCGTGAAATGAAATGGTGACCTCTGAATATAGCGTGGCCATGGTGATCATGAACACACAGTAGCTGTGACTTCCTGTGTAAGGCTTGCATGCACACACACACACACACACACACACACACCACAGACACAAACACACACACAAACATTCACATACTACACATGCACATATATCAACACTACACATACACACACAAACACTCAAACACCACACATATATAGACACACAAACCCCATACCTCTGTGTGTGTGTGTGTCTGTCTGTGTGAGTGTATCTCTGTCTGTCTCTCTGTCTCTCTCTCTCTCTAATAGGAAGAGAATGTTGTATAACAAATAAGACATTCCTTTCTGGAGGGAAAAACGAGGCTTCAGAACTCAAGAGGTGATCAGATCACACAAATCTGGGGAAAACTGAAACTCACAAGTTTCAGAAGACCCTCCTACCTTCACCCCCAAGGTTGTCCAAGCAGCAATCAACTACTGAGGAGAGGACGCTCTCCAGTCTGTCCAGCTGCCTGCAAGTCATGCAGGAAGCACCAGGGATGCAGCTTCCCTGTGTCCTCACCCAGGCTGGGTAGGATCTTCAGTGGTCCAGCTGCCTTTGAGTCACCCACACTCCTGCAAGTAACTTCAGCTGGTTTATCAAGTTGGGCTTTGGAAGAATTGTTTCTTTGGGAACAAATGTCTACTCACCTATCTAGGGGACCTAATCACCTATCTAGGGTGAATAAACATCTGTTCACCTCTCTGCAGGAATATGTCACATGGACACAGCAGACTACTTGTAAAGACAAAGGGAGTTGCAGGAAGGGGAAAAGAAAAAGCATGTGGGTGACTATGATCACAACACATATATACATGCATGAAATCATTAAAAATGAAGAACATGTACAAATAAAAATTGCTATTACAAAAACCTAGATTCTACAACTTTTCAAATGCTCTATTAAACAAGTGGAAAAATTCAAAAACAATCAGCTGAGAGCACAGAAAGTGATATGTACATTTACTGGCCACATACACACACTACATAACCACTTGCTTCTGAGAGAGAGACTGGAGAGATAAATGAGGCAAGAGGAAAACTTGTCTTACATAGCTCACTTCTTGTACTGTTTTATGATACACATGTCACTGCCTATTAAAATTACCCTTAGGAGAAAAATGTTGAGCAAAATTTTCACAGCTCCTGTTTAATGTTTAGATTATCAAAGTAAAACCACTAAAAAAAAAAGAATTGGCAGTGACTGTATCACATTGACATCTGTCTCCCCAATGTAGATAATACACTGAAATTAACTTTTAAAGATTCTAACTTGTATATTTTGATACATTTAATTGATACAGAATGAGAATATGAAGTGATTTATGAGGTTCCCTTGATATGTTTGCCTGTGGACTTTTCAAGAAATTTTGAAAAACCTATGATCACACACATTTCTATTAAATGCATGTATTTAAAACACATAAATACAATAATACATAATCCATACTGCAATGTTTAAAACACAAGTAAAAATATATCTGGGAATGAGATTATGACTCAGTGGTGAAGCACATGCCTAGCACACATGAGGCCCTAAATTTAATTTCTAATACTTCAATATGCATGTGTGCATGCGTGCATGAATGTGTATGTGCATTGTGTGTGTGAGTGTATGTGTGTGTGTGTGTGTGCTATTTGAAATCACAATCACTATATTATCCTGTATTCTGACTTTTTCTTCCAACAGTGAATCATAACACTTCCTCCCTCGTGGTATAAACTGATGTTTGACTGCTCTGCTATCCACTAGGAAGTACTACCTATAGCTATTGACCTCTCACTGTTATTGGAAGCTTTGGCTGTAGCTATGGGTATGAAGCTCAATGGTAGATGGCTTGTCTAAAACTTCGACACACTAGAGATAGACCAGAAATAACCTTTTATTTTTTCAGGTTTCTTTTCATTTTTATTTTATGTGTGAATACTTTACCTGCATGTAAGGAACTGCATTGTGCCTGGTGCTCAGAGAAAACAGAAGAGGGTGTAGAATCCTCTAGAACTAGAGTTAGGGATGGTTGTGAGGCATTGCGTGGGTGCTGGGAACCAACCCCAGGCACTCTGTGAGAGCAGCAAATGCTCTTAATTATTGAGCTATCTCTCCAGGCCCCTGAGACACAATCTTAATTCCACTTTCTGCATACCCTTCATCAGTCAATGGACTAGAAAAACTGCAGCATTTTCTCTGTAGCTTGAAGACTTTTGGGGTCTACTGTAAATAGTTGTAGGTCAGTATCTCAACAACTTTCCTATAAAACACAAAATAGAATATGTCCAAATGTTATATTTTTCAGGACTATTAGGTTCCAATGTTATTAAGCTCCAAACTTGAACCAGCCCTGTAGGGTGAATTGCAAGAAACACACTCATAAATTCTCCACGAATTCAGTCTTGTTCACTAGGACAGTCTGCATGCTTCGTAAATGTTCCCAGGAGGCTTTTTTCTGCCTTGGATTCCTCACCAATATACACATATTCATTTAAAAGGTTTTGTGTGTATGCAATTTTACTCATATATGTTGTAAATGCAAGCAGATACTTTAAAATATATCATAAATATGAAACCAAATGTTTAAAATAATTATTTTATGCATTGGTAAGACAAGTAAACTTGTTATCATATTAAGGATTTGTCACAGAGATTTGAAGGACTGGATTTTAGTTTAGTTGGATTTTATAGTTCAGACTGGATTTTACTCTTCGTATTATGAGAGTTGGTTTTAGTGGTCAGCATAGTTAAATAGGCTGCCTCCCAAAACACAGAAAGGAACATGTTCCTGTCTCAGGAGATCCTAACACTCTTTTCTCTGTGTTACAATGTGTCCTTTCTAAATATCTTACTAAGGGTGGCGACTGCACACCAGCCTTAATGCCTCAAGGAAAAATAAGGAAAGTGAAGTGTTTTACTAGTTTTATTAGTCATGCCTTCGATCCACACATCAAATCATTTTATAGAATTGTTCTTTCTTTTTTTCTATTTGACCCCACTGGCTGTTCTTAACTTGGTTGTGTGTACCAAATTTCTGTGCTCAGAAAATCATGACTCTGTCGTGTTCCTTTATTGGCTCGTTCTGCCACTATTGATAATACTTGAAATCCATGATCTCTCAGCAGTAATCATTTTTACCCTCTTTATTGAGGGATAATTGACACACAATAATCTGCACATATTTAAAGTGCATGGTTTGATTAGTTTTGACATATCAGCACACTTTAGAAATCCTCACACAGTGACTATGCTGTCTGAGTATTCAGCTTGTTGTCTCAAAGCCAGGTCTTTGTCAAAGAAGTTAGGGTTATTCGAATTTATTCTCCTTCCATGTAGATTTCAGAATCAGTTTATCAGTTTCTTCACACACACACACACACACACACACACACACACACACACACACACACTGGACACAATAAAAAAAACTGTCTTAATTTCCTTGTCTGGTCATCCAAAGATTTGTAAGTTCCTACTTGATTTTGATTTTGATTCCTCATTAGGAATAGTGTTTTCCTAATTATTTGCATGCCTCTGCAGTATGGTTGAACTAGAGTTTCAGAGTTTGCCATGCTGAGTGGTGGGTATTTGCATATCCTCACAAATATTATTGACCTTCAGATGCAGTTAAATTACTTGACAGTGTTAGAAATGTTTTGTTTTGTTTTGTTTTTTATATGACCATGGCTATTCCTTCAAGGACTCTTTTAAGAACATTGGATCTCTTCCTTTGCATAGCTTCCTCATCTGTCATACTTAGCACCATTTATCCTTGTACCCACAGCTACATTTCTTTAACTGCCGACTGCACATTGGTTTCCCTTAAGCAGGTTGAAAACTTGATGATCCAGCTCATGGCTTTGTCATCTTGCAGGAACTATTCCTCTTTGTTGATTGATGTTCAGTGTCATGCAGGTGAAAGGGCAAATCTGCTCCATCTTATCCAGAAACAGCCACCTTCCTCTCTGTTTGCTGTGAGTTTCATGATAAAGGTCTTGGAGAGATCTGGGATAACAGGAACATACCTAAATATGATAAAAGCTATATACAGCAAACCAACAGCCAACATCAAACTAAATACACAGAAACGCAATGCAATTCCTCTAAAATCAAGAACAAGACAAGGCTGTCCACTCTCTCCAACCTTTTCAATATTGTACTTGAAGTTCTAGCCAGAGCCATACAACAACAAAAGGAGATCAAGGGGATACAAATTGGAAAGGAAGAGGTCAAACTTTCACTATTTGCAGATGATATGATAGTTTACATCAATGGCCCAAAGAACTCTACCAGGGAACTCGTACAGCTGATTAACACCTTCAGGAAAGTGGCAGGCTACAAGATCAACTCAAGAAAATCAGTAGCCCTACTATATACAGATGATAAAAGGGCTGAGAAAGAAATCAGAGAAACATCACCCTTTACAATTGACACAAACAACAAAAAATACCTTGGGGTAACGCTAACCAAACAAGTGAAAGACCTGTATCACAAGAACTTTGAGTCGTTAAAGAAAGAAATTAAAGAAGCCCTCAGAAAATGGAAAAGATCTCCCATGCTCTTGGAAGGTAGGATCAATGTAGTAAACATGACAATCCTGCCAAAAGGAATCTACAGATTCAAAGCAATCCCCATTAAAATACCAGCACATTTCTTCACAGACCTTGAAAGAACAATAATCAATTTTGTATAGAAAAACAAAAGACCCAGGACAGCCAAAACAACCATACTCAACAAAGCAACATCTGGAGGCATCCCCATCCCTGACTTCAAGCTCTATTATAGAGCTATAGTCGTGAACACAGCTTGGTATTGGCACAAAAATAGACAGGTGGAACAATGGAATCGAATTGAAAACCCTGATATTAACCCATACATGTGTGAACATCTGATCTTCGACAAAGAAGCTAAAAATATACAATGGAAAAAAGAAAGCATCTTCAACAAATGGTGCTGGCATAAATGGATGCTGGCATGTATAAAAATGTGGATAGATCCATGCAAACCGCCATGCACAAAATTTAAGTCCAAACAGATCAAAGACCTCAACATAAATCCAGCCACACTGAACTTCTTAGAGGAGAAAGTGGGTGGTACCCTCGAATGAATTGGTACAGGAGACAGCTTCCAGAACATAACATCAGTAATACAGACAGTGAGATCAACAATTAACAAATGGGACCTCCTGAAACTGAGAAGCTTCTGTAAGGCAAAGGACACAGTCAACAAGACAAAAAGGCAGCCCACAGAATGGAAAAAGATATTCACTAACCCCATCATCTGACAGAGGACTGATCTCCAAAATTTACAAAGAACTCAAGAAGCAAGTCTTGAAAACACCAAAGGATCCAATTAAAAAGTGGAGGACTGAACTAAATAGAGAATTCTCAATATAGGAGTCTAAAATGGCTGAGAGGCACTTGATAAAGTGCTCAACATCCTTAGCCATCAGGGAAATGCAAATCAAAACAACTCTGAGATACCATCTTACTCATGTCCGAGTGGCTAAAATCAAAAATACCAATGACAATTTATGCTGGAGAGGTTGTGGTGAAAGGGGAACACTCCTCCACTGATGGTGGGAGTGCCAACTTGTACACCCACTTTGGAATTCAGTATGGAGATGATGGGGGAAGTCCTGTGTATATGTCAATAAAGCACTCTTGGCCAATAGGGAAGCAAGATAGGTAGGACTAGGAGTTGAGGAGGGCTCTGGGTAGGAGAAACACAGGGAGTCATGATGTAGCCCACCAGAGAAATAAGATGTCTGGAACTTTGCTCCAGTAAGAGAAATACTTAGATTAACAATTATGGGGTAAATACTTAAATCAGAGCTAGCCAGTAAGAAACAAGCAAGGCCAACAGCTTCATAATTAATACCGCGTCTTGTGGGGACTACAATGCGGCAGAGCCCAGGCCACTGGCAGGGAAAAAACAAAAGCAGCAGACAAGGAAAAGGCATCTCTCTACATAGAGATTTCTCAGAAAAATGGGAATAAACCTACCACAAGACCCAGCAACTCCACTCTTAGGCATATATCCAAAAGGCGCTCATTCATACAACAATGATGTCTGTTCCACTATGTTCATAGCAGCATTATTTGTAATAGCCAGAACCTGGAAGCAACCTGGATGCCCCTCATCAGAAGAGTGGATAGAGAAAATGTGGTACATTTACACAATGGAGTACTATTCAGCAGAAAAAACATGGTATCCTAAAATTTGCAGGCAAATGGATGGCACTAGAAGAAACCAGCCTGAGCATGGTAACCCAGTCACAAAAAGAGAAACATGGCATGTACTCTCTCATACATGGATTTTAGACATATATCTGGGAGAGTTCCAGCCTACAATCCCATGGCCAGAGAGTCTGGGAAACAGAACCTTTTGATGGAAGCAGAGGCAGACTCCCACGGCTAAGCACTGAGCTGAACTCAAGAAATCCAGTGACAGAGAGGGAGGACTGATGACCAAAGGGGTTAAGACTGGGCTGGTTTAACTCCCAGAAACAGCTGACCTGACAAGAGTTAGCTCTTGAATCCCAGACTGATGCCTGGGAATTCAACATGGGACTGATCAAGACCCCCTGAATGTGGGTTTCAGTGAGGAGGCCTAAGTAATCTATTGAGCCTTGGGTAGTAGATCAGTATATATCCCGGGTATACAATTTGGGACTTTGGGCTCCCATCCAACAATGAGAGATGCATTCTTATCCTAGACTCTTGGGGGAGGGTCTAGGCCCCGCCCTGGATGAAATGACAGACTATGGACACCCCCATGGAGGGCCTCACCCTCCCTGGGGAAATGAGGTGATATTGGGGGGGTGGTGGGAGGGCTTGGGAGGAGGGGAGGGAAAGGGAGAGGGACCTGGAATTGACATGTGAAGCAACCTTGCTTCTAATTTAAATTTAAATTTAAAAATACAATATAAAAATTGTTGCAGTGAGTAATTTTAGATGTCAACTTGTTATTCCAAAATAGCTGCTCAAGCATTCATTTGGAGCATACCTGTGTGAAGATATTTCTGGACAACAATGGCACTTGAGTCAGTGGACTTAGGAAGTAAGAGGGACCCTCATCCAATGAGAGAATATGCCATGCAGCTGGCTGTACACTTAGACAGAAGAAGACAGGAGACAGGGGAATGTGAATTCACTTGCTCACTCACTCTCTTTCTCCTTTCTGGTGGTAACTCCCTCTTTTCCTGCCTTTGGATATCAGAACTCCAAGTGTATCTGCCTTTGGGATTCTGGGTCTCACAGTAGTGGTCACAATCCTTCTTTTTGGATCGTCTGATGGGCTGAACCATACTACCAGCTTTGTTTCTCTGACTTCCAAATATAGTGGGACTCGTCAGCCTCCATAACCCCATAAGCCAACCCCCTAATAAGTCAGCTGTAATTTATTCATACAGCTATCCCATTGCTTCTGTTTCTCTAGAGAACTCAAATACATCCTATGTGTTGACTAGTTTTTGTAATTGTCAGCAAATGGGAAAAAAACATAAATTGAGAAGTTCTTTTATTTTAGAACATGTAACTAAAGAAACTCACTCACTTGTCATATGAAAAAACAATTGCTTGGAAAATGTTGATGAAGAGATGAGGAACTTTTTAACATGACCCACATATACCACTCTAGGTATCTATCACAAAAAGATTTGCTTTATCCATATTCATTGCTGCTCTACTCATAGTAGCTGGCAAATGGAATCAGACTATGTCTCCATCAACTGATAACTAGGTAATGAAAATGTGGTATGCATACACAATGGAATTTATTTGGCTATAAAGAAAAAATCAAATTTTCAGTAAAATGGATGGAACTAGGAAATATTATAATGAATACAGTAATTCAGATTCTGAGAGACAGTCTCTCTCATCTGTGGATTCTAGCTTCTAATTTTAATATATGTATATTTATGTGAGAATAAGTGTTGGGAGGCCATAAAACTAAAAAGGGGCCCATTAGGGGGGAAAGGGGAAGAGGAGTCAGATGGTAATAGAATACATGTGACATGTGACATGAAATTGGAAATGTGAATATTGGAAATGAAAGAATACAAGCTGAAAAAAGGGCCAGAGAGATGTAAGAGAGAAGTTGGGGTGTGACAAAACTAAGTATTATGAAGATGTCATATGGATGCATCCTAATAAAGAATTAAAATTATAGAATTAGTCAAGGCTGAATTAGGGACAAAGAGGTTCCTTTGATTTGAGGGTTAAGATCAAACTCCATAAGGATAGACAGGGTTGGGGAGTGAACTATGTATGTTTGACTTCAGTACATTCCACTGCTTCTTTATATTTTAATTTTTATTTTATTATACGTAGGTGCCTGTAGGGGAAGATGTGCATGTGAGTGCAGGTGCCAGAACAGGCCTGAGGCATGGATCCCCAAGGAGCTACCCCTGGAAGATGAGTGCATGCTCTTAACCACTGAGTCACCTGTCCAGCTCATATACAGCTTCCTTAAACAAATCACAGACAACCAAACCCTCATCCCGTTTGTAATCAACAGCCCAGTCTGTAATATTGATGTAGTCTCCACTCTGTCAATGTTGCCTGAGTACTTGAAAAATCATCTTAAAATATATTTTTAAGGAGCAGGGATAATTGGCATAACACAAATTAGTCTAATACCCAGACTGATCGTGTTTATTTTGATCTCCTTCAGACACCACAATCGTGTGTGTGGCACTGCATAATGGAGATGTCCCTGATTAGAAAGACTAACTCTCGAGGTTGACCCTGTCCCTTGATGTTTCCTTTTGGCTAGCAAAAGTGATACTTGCTCTTTAATTAAGCACTGCAAAATAGGGCTGTTAGTTATACTAGGTGTGCTTTGAGAAAGTTCCCAGGAGATCAAAATCACATTGGTAATGAGTTGTGTCCCTACCCTGTGGTGACATAAGTTTAATCAAAGATCAATTTCATGTGTTTTATGAAACCCATACAGGAGGGTACATAAACATTTATCAACAAGGATGTTTCACAAACTAGAATTTGAATTGGGCAGAGAAGTCCTATTCTTTACAAAGATTTTTATTATCTCAGATTTTCAAAACCGAGTGCAATTGCTCCCCAATTATTCTAAGTCCTTCTACTCTTTATAGTATTTTTATATTGGCCTTATCACTGACCATTTGTTTTCTTCTTCCTTATAGTCTTGGTTATTTATATAAGCTTAGAAATTATATTATATTATGTATTTGTATTTTTAGTTTACCTCAGTAATGATTTTCTAGAATTATTTACAGTTCCTTGATTATAATTCAAACCTAAGCATTTAAAAATTGATCCAAATTCAAAGGTAAAGAGAGAGCTCATGGGCAGTGATATTATTTCGACAGAAATAGACATATGGATCACCTCACGTTGTCTACTATTTCAATTATGGTAATCTGAATGTAATTGGCTTTCATAATCCCATAGTCCCACAATCTCATAGGGTGTGGCACTATTAGGAGGTTTGCCTTTGTTGGAATGGGTATGACCTTGTTAGAGGAAGTGTATCATTGTCAGAGCAGGCTTTGAGGTCTCTTTTGCTCAAGCTTCCCTCAGTAGGACCTGTCAGATGACATCCTGTTGCTGGAAAGATGAGCACTCTCAACTCCAGCACCACATCTGCCTTTACGCTGCCATGTTCCCCATCATGATCATAATGGAATGAACCTCTGAAACTGTAAGTGAGCCACCCCCAATTAAATGTTTTCTTTATAAGAGTTTCGATGGTCATGGTGTCTCTTTTCAGATATAATAAACCCTAATTGAGACTTCAACTATGCCACAATCCAACGAAATCCAAAGTTTAGCACTGTTTTCCAGCAAAGGAGAATGGCAAATTTGATATTCCTGATAGACCTATGTGATCTTTTTTTTTTTTTTTTTTTTTTTTTTGGTTTTTCGAGACAGGGTTTCTCTGTATTGTTTTGGAGGCTATCGGTCCAGCCCAGCCTCGAACTCACAGAGATCCGCCTGCCTCTGCCTCCCAAGTGCTGGGATTAAAGGCGTGCGCCACCACCGCCTGGCTGACCTATGTGATCTTTATTAGTGGTATTTTAATCCTTTTCGTGGTGTTGAAAATTCAATGCAAGGCTTGACAAATGCTGAATGAGCACTCTACCATTGAGTTATAGACCTAGTATTAGTGTAATATTTTTATTAGACAAGATAATTCAAAGTGAGAAATTGCTAATCCATAAACCATGTCACTCTTAATTCCATCACAAATTTAAATTATTCTCCAAATTATTTTTATATCTCAGCCAAGACTCTAAGAAGGTTTGTGTCTGATGACAACTTTATTAAAATTTAGAACTTTCTGACTGATTGTTTGTGTGTGGTTTTGTTTTTCCAGATTTTGTTTCTTTGTGTAGCCCTGACTGTCCTGGAATTTACTCCATAGACCAGGCTGGACTTTAACTCAGAGATCTACCTACCTCTTACTCCTGAGCACTGGGATTAAAGGCAAAACTCTTTTATTTTAGTTTGCCTTTCTTTCCTTTCTTTCTGAGCCTATTAATATTTTTGTTAGCATATATTCATTGTGCATATAAGGAGTTTCATTTTCATATGTGTATATTCTTTGATCAATCTACCCTCCTTACCTTCTCTTGTCTGAATCCCCTCCAGGAGATAGGTAGGGAGGTATGTGTATAAGTAGGTGATAGATAAATAGATAATAGTTAGAAAGTTAGATAGATAATGGTTGATTATAGATATAGTCATACAGATAGATAATAGGTAGATTGATGATGATAGCTAGATTAGATAGATGACAGACAAAAAATAGACAGACAGACAGTAGATATATAGAAAGGTCGGTAGCAGACAGGCAGACAGATTGATAATCATTTGTAGACTCCACATATGAGAGAAGATATTTGATATTTCTTTCAGAGTCTAAGCTTGCCTTTCTTCTACAGTGAGTATAAGCATGAGTATCATCCCTTGAACTTATTTGGTATTGAAATGTCTAAGAGGTAAAAAGGAAATTTTTTGGATGCAACTCAGAACTTAAAGACAAACTAGGTCACTGAAGAATAACATTGTCAGAATTCAACAAGGTCCTATCTTTTGGGTCCTGCTCCAAGGCGCCTCTCCTCTGTGGTTGTTGCCAACAGTTTCTGTCTCATGACTCACCATCTAAACAAATGGCCTCCAACACTATGACCAAGTAGAAGTAGGAATGAAGGAGCAGTGTCCATCCTTTTCTGCCTTGGAACAAATGCAGCATAGACCACTCACAGGTCAGCAGCCAGAACAAGTTATTTAACTCCAAAGAAGCCCGGGGAAAACAGAGGCAACTTGGATACTTTGAGAGCACTCTTTGCCATTGTGATTTAACTTTCCAAGCCTAGAGGCTTTGATTTGTTACAATATACTTTATGCTTTTACACTAAAGAAAAAACATGTAAGCAATGATCAAAGAATCAATTTTGTGTGTCACTGACAGATTTAATCATGTCATCCCTCTGTTCACAGGCCTTCCATGACTCCCTCTTGCATATTAGGCTAAATCTCTTGGCCTTGTTTTCTCTCCAACAATAGCAGATCAAATTTAGCATGACTTTTCAATTCCGTAAATTTTTGATCAGTTTTTATTCATTCTTTGCTCAAATTGGAAGACAGTGATGGTCCCCTAAGAATTGGTATAGAATTGAGTGGAATTTAATAAAAGTCCTGACAGTTACATGGCTGTGTAGATCTTTGATTTTATAACCATAAGCAACATTGACCCCAGAAAGGAATAGAAGAGGGACACAAAGCATGGACGCATTATTCATCTTTGTTCTAGTTTCCTTCTTAGATAATGCCCCCCAACAAAATCTTAAATTAATCTCAGAATAAGACCAAAATGAATTTTCTTTTGAAAAAGCTACTTCTTTGCCAAGATGCCCTGAGAATGAAGAAAGATATGACAGGTAAATGGGCTTCAAAATGAGCACCTTGATGGGTAATATAAAGGCACAAAAGTCAACAACCAAAGTGATCAATCCACAGAGTGATCTCACAAGAATAGCCTGGGGCTTTTTGAAGCCCCCTTTAACACAGACAGGTCTACTTTTGAATCCTGAGAGATGTCCATGATTCTATCAAGCAGGAAACACACACACACACACACACACACACACACACACACACTCACTTTGAAACTATGCTGCCCAATTATTTCATTTGAGAACACAGCACACACAGTTCTTAGGGTGAACTAAAATATCCAAAAGCTTATGGACCTGCTTTAAAAAAAAACCTACTCTGCCAAGTTTTATAAAATGTCACTTCAATTATTTTTGCACAATAGCATTGGGGAAACAACACTTTTTTGATTAGTTTGACACATGGTAATTTGGGTAGAATTTTACTTTATTTGTCTTTGACTAGAACAAATTGTCCCTCTGCCCTTGTTTATACAAAGTGCTGTTATTTTTCTCTCCTTTCATCTGTATAATCCATGGCTTGGTTTCTTTTTAAATGCTGGTAATTGGTACATTGAGACAGGCTTTACTAAGACAGCAGAATGGTATGTGGAGGAGAGGTGGAAATAAATTCAGCACAAACACCGCTGCTAAACAAAAGCCAAGGAGAATGTTTGGGGGAAATTCTGACAGAACAATGGACTAGCATTTTCTAACTTTAGAAATCCAGAAAGGGAAGAGGGAAGAAGCTGAGCTTCCGGTGCCACATGGTCTCCCCTCTGCTTTACAATGCTCTCAAGTCTTCCTGACTGTAACTTTAGATCAAGGGGACTCTCTACTAATTTGATCCCATCCTAATGAGAAAACTTCACATGTGAAGCTATAAGCCCTCCTTAAAGAGAGCTGGCACATTAAATGATGTTCAGGAATGGCAATTAGCCCTGAGAACGTGTAAACACATACACTATTGTGAATTTAGATGTGAATCTTATTCCCTTAATTATGCTGCATTTAATTGAACCATGCTGGAGTAGGTTACAAAATCAGGCAAGAACTGGAGTTTAGAAGTCACCTCAGAGGCTACTTCAACCCTTAAATGCTTTTTTCTCCTCTCCAACACACTTTATCTTGATTCTGTTGACATAAATTAAAATGTATTCGGTGTCAATTTGGCCCTTGTATGCAATACCTACACAAATTATTTCCTATAAGGGCAAAGCATGGAACAGAAAAAATAAAAGAGAGAAGAAAATGTACTCAACACCTACTATGCACTAGCCCATTCTCTGACTCCTTTTATGTATAAGGGCCTCCATAACCCTCACAATCAAAATTTACACTTATTTAGCTTAATTGTCTCATATTTATACATTTGGCTATTTATTTTATTTTTATAGAAGAAATAAAGCCTATTTACAAAAAAGGGCTTTTCTGTAGTCAATAGGCTATATAATCACTAATAAGTCTATATTCATTTCCATGGGGATGTCTTTGTTTCTATTGTAATTGTAATCAAGCTGGCTATGCAGTTTCTTGCTTTTTGATTTTTACTGAAATTATGTTATCAACATTTCATATGTCACTGCAAATTCTCCCTCAGTGATTTTTGAAGGACCTGTTATGTTTCATCATCTGGATACATTGTAATTAGTCTAATCTCTCTAGCATTTAGGGGGTCAGCATTTGGTTTGCTAAGAATCCTATTTTCTCTGAAAATGCACCTACAGTAGGAGTACTGTGTGTGTATTCCTTCTCAGTTGAAATCTAAAGGTTGGCACACAAAAAAATAATGTTACCATATAATATGAAGATGTGGGATGAGTTCAGACAGCTAGAAGGAAGAGTTGCAGCATGTAGCCCTCTGTTCTGTTATTTGTTAAGCCAAAACTGAAGAGGGCTGAACAAAGCAGCTATGCTTTGGGCTGAACAAAGCAGCTATGCTTTGGGTTCCAACTCTTCCCAAGACCTGACTAAACTTGTGCACTTCTCCATAATTCCTAATATGAATTTCTCCCTCTCTCTCCTTCTCAGTAATTACTTATTTATATTGTTTGTAACATATAACCAAATGAGGCCTAATTCACACTTACTGAATAAACGGAACCATTTAGCATCTGTAACAAAGACAACAAGTTGTATGAATTTGGGTTTTTAGGGAAACAGCCAGTAATGTGTGTGTGTGTGTGTGTGTGTGTGTGTATTCTTGTTGTCACATAAAAATTACAAATGATACTATATTATCACATTATTATATTTTGGTTATATTTATACATGCAGAGGAATTTATTAAGAATTGGCTCAGTAATCATGGAGGTTAAAAATCCTACAAATAGCCACCTACCATCTACTAATGTACTAATCCATGGCTGAGTCTGTTCATTCAAATGCTAATAACATCCAAGAAATATCCTCACAAACATATACTAATCAGACATCTGGCACCCTGGGTCTATTCGAAGTCAAGCATTAAGTTCAACATCCCGAGTTCGCTTCTTTTCAAGAGTGGTACTCATATACATCTCCTGAATCGATAATTAATCTCTAAATAAAGACAATGGAGTCATGACTTCTAGAACTACCCAAAATATGCCCAAAGAATTTGCAAACACAGGAGGGAATGTCTTTGAGTGTGTTTATTCTTCTTCATCTCCTGCTACTTAAATATTATGTTGTAAAATAACCGTGCTTAAATTCTAATGAAATACTGTCAATGTATCTTGTCCTGACTAGTGTTATGTTAATTGGATACAGTCTAGAGTCATTTTTGGAGGAGAAAATCTCAATTGAGAAAACACCCCACACACATTAGATTGGCCTGTGGGCAAGGCTGTGATACATTTTCTTGATTGATGATTGATATATCTGTTCACTCTGGGCAGTGCCATCCCTGGGTTAGTGGTGCATGAATCTGTAAAAAAGCAGGCTGAGCAAGCTAGTAAGTGGCACTCCTCTATGGCCTCTGTATCAGCGCCTGCCTCCATATTCCTGCCCTGTTTGAATTCCTTCCTTGACTGTCTTTAATGATGAACTATGATATGGAAACATAAGAAAATAAACCCTTTCTCCCTCACTTGCTCTTGCTCATGGGGAGCACAGAAATAGAAACCCTAACTAAGACACTTATCTTATATAATAAGGGAGTAAGAAGAAAGGCAATACACACACATTTTTAAAACAAGGAATGTATGTATGACATTTATAGTCTTCCTCTCTGTAACTTGTGCTGTAACTGTCATTGGTATTTGTGAATGCCTTCCACTGTCCCTTAGATACTCCCTGCCTTCATTGTCACTTGGATGCTCATAGGGAGTGACCCCAGTCTACATTCCTGAAAGGTCTAGGCCATTCATAATCCTACTTGAGCTGAATTGTAATTTTCCATTTACCTCAATCATACAGCATGGTAATAACAAAAGGTGTCTTAAAGCCCAAAGTAGTTCATATACTCCAAACTCATCCTTATTTTCTCTGGGTAGCAGTAACCCAACTTTCTCTTAATAAGCAGGAATTAGACAGCCTCCTTAACTCCTGCCATGTCTAATGATTCAGGGGAATGAGGAGGACAAAGAGCCCAATGACATTTTCAGCTTCCAACTTACTGACCTCATTGTTGTGGTTCTTAGTGGAAGATATCCTCCACCTGGAACTAAGCGTTCTTAGTCACAGGCAATGGAGTCAGTGTAACAGGAAACTAAGGTTTTGTTGGTGGATTGCTAGAGGGAATGGTAAGTGACACAATCCCCATTCCTAGATCCACGTATTCTGGAAGTCAGTTTGGCCTTTATGAAAATTTTGCTCCAGCATTCTTTATTAAGATATACTTTTGAGACCAGAGGACCAGCTGGTCCGGTGAGAGCAGGTAAAACAGGCCCTGCATCTGGGCCGGTGTTCCAGTGCCTGGGATTGCCTGGGAACTGCATAGAGCTTCCAATCCCAATGGGAGCCAAGCACCACAGATTCCAGGTCTTCTCTTCCACCAACGAGACCAGGAAACCAGCAGATCCAGGTAAGCAAGGCCCCTGCATCCCTGGCATGCCTTCCAGTGACTGGGGACAGCTACAGAAATTCCCATCCCAGCAGGACCACCCCAGATCCCAAATTTTCTCTTCCAGCAAAGGGACCAGGGAACCAGGTGGGAGGCTAAGCACCCCAGATTCCTGGTCTTCTTCTCCACCCACAAGACCAGAACAAGGACAAGGAATAGAAGAACTACCAGATTATTGGACTTGCTAACACCCACCGAAAGGGAACTCTGGTCCCCTAACCACCAGACCAGTAAGGGGCTCTTTCTGCACCCACTAGAAGAAGAGATGGGAAAGAGACAATACAAAAACACACTCAGCAACAAGAAAACAAATATGACACGGCCAGATTCTAGAGACTCCAAACCAGCGAGACTCCAACATTTCAATGCAAATGAAGCAGAAGAGAATGACCTCAAAAACACCTTCATAAAAACGATAGAGGCCCTAAAAGAGGATATAGGAAAATCCCTCAAAGAAATGGACGAAAAACAAAACAAAAAATGCAAGAAATGGAAGAAAAAACAAACCAAAAAATGCAAAAATGCAAGAAAAAAAGCAAAAAAGGCAGGAAATGGAAAAAAAAAGAAACCAAAAAATGCAAGAAATGGAAGAAAGAACAAACCAAAAAATTCATAAAATGCAACAAATGAACAAAAGATAAACTGAAAATCACAAGAAACAATTCAAACAGTACAGTACAAGAGTTGAAAATTGAAACAGAGACAATTAAAAAAAAACACAATCTGAAAAAAGTCTGGAAATAGAAAAGCTGGGCAAATGGTCAGGTACTACCGATACAAGCATTACCAACAGAATACAAGAGATGGAAGAGAGAATCTCAGGTGTTGAAGATACACTAGGAGAAATGGATTCATCAACCAAAGAAAATCTTAAGTTCAAGAAATTCTTAACAAAAAACATCCAGGAAATATGGGACACCATGAAAAGACCAAACCTAAGAATAATAGGTATAGAAGAAGGTAAAGAAAACTACCTCAAAGGGGCAGAAAACATATTCAACAAAATCATAGAAGAAAACGTTCCAAACCTTAAGAAAGACATGCCAATGAAGGTACAAGAAGCTTACAGAACACCAAATAGAGTGGATCCCCTTGCCACATAATAATCAAGACCCCAAATATACAGAATAAAGAAAGAATATTAAGAGCAGCTAAGGAAAAAAGCCAAGTAACATATAAAGGCAGACCTATCAGAATTACACCTGACTTCTCCATGGAAACTCTGAAAGCCAGAAGGTCCTGGATAGATAGTCTACCAACACTAAGAGACCACCGATGCAAGCCCAGACTACTATACCCGGCAAAGCTCTCAATCACTATAGATGGGGAAAACGAAATATTCCATGACAAAACTAGATTCAAGCAATACGTATCCACTAACCCAGCCCTACAGAAAGTTTTGGAAGGAAAACTCCAACCCAAGGAAGTTAACTACAACCAGAAAAACATAGGCATTAGAGAATCCCTTTCTACCAACAGCCAAAAGAACAAAGGAGTGAAATTCCACACATAATTCCACCAACAACAATCATTCCAAATCAAAGAAGAATGAGGAATCAATGGTCATTAATATCCCTCAACATTAATGACCTTAACCCACACATAAAAAGACACAGGCTAGCAGAATGGATTCGAAGACAGAACCCATCCTTCTGCTGCATACAAGAAACACACCCCACCCTCAAAGACAGACATTACCTGAGAGTTAAAGGTTGGGAAAAAAATTTTCCAATCAAATGGACCCAGGAAACAAGCAGGGGTAGCAATCCTAATATCTAACAAATTAGAATTTAAAATAAAATCAATCAAAAGAGACGAAGGAGGTCATTACATACTCATCACAGGTGAAATACACCAAGATGAAGTGTCTATCCTGAACATCTATACCCCAAATACAAAGGTATCCACGTTTGTAAAAGAAACATTACTAAAACTAAAATCACATATAAAGCCCCACACACTTATAGCGAGAGATTTCAACACACCACTCTCACCACTAGACAGAAATACCAGACAGAAACTTAACAAAGAAGCAAAGGATATAATAGAAGTAATGACCCAACTGGGATTAACAGACATCTATAGAACATTTCATCCACATAAAAAAGAGTATACCTTCTTCTCACCACCACATAGAACCTTCTCAAAAATTGACCACATCCTTGGCAACATTTCAAACTTCAGCAGCTACAAAAAAATTGGAATAACTCCATGCATCTTATCAAACCACCATGCTTTAAAATTAGAATTCAACAACAACACAAATTGCAGAACAACTACAAATTCATGGAAATTGAATAATGCACAACTGTACCATTCCTGGGTAAAAGAAGAAATTAAAGACTTCCTCGAATTCAATGAGAATGAAGACACAACATACCCAAACCTATGGGACACTTTGAAAGCAGTGCTACGGGGGAAGTTCATAGCACTAAGTGCCCACATGAAGAAACTGGAGAATAGTTATACTACAGAATTAACAACACAGCTGAAAGCTCTAGAACACGAAGAAGCAAACTCCCCCAGGAGGAGTAGACGCCAGGAAATAATCAAATTAAGGGCTGAAATCAATGAAGTGGAAACTAGGAAAACAATACAAAGAATCAATGCAACGAAGAGTTGGATCTTCGAGAAAATCAACAAGATAGACAAATCTTTGTCCAAACTTACCAAACAGCAGAAAGTGAACATGCAAATTAACAAAATCAGAAATGCAAAGGGGGACATAACAACGGACTCTGAGGATTTTCAGAGAATCATCAGGTCATACTTTGAAAACCAGTACTCTCCTGGCGGTGGTGGCATACGCCTTTAATCCCAGCACTCGGGAGGCAGAGGCAGGCAGATCTCTGTGAGTTCGAGGCCGGGCTGGACCGATAGCCTCCAAAACAATACAGAGAAACCCTGTCTCGTAAAAACCAAAACTCCACAAAATTCAAAAATTTAAAGGAAATGGACGACTTCCTGGAGAGCTATCACTTGCCAAAATTAAATCGAGATCAGATAAGCAATTTAAACTGACCCACAACACCTGAGGAAATAGAAGCAGTCATCAAAAGTCTCCCAACCAAAAAAGCCCAGGTCCAGATGGCCTCAGGCCAGAATTCTACCATAAATTCAAAGAACAGCTTATACCAATTCTTCTCAAAGTATTCCAAACAATAGAAACAGAAGGGTCTTTGCCAACCTCTTTCTATGAGGTTTCAATAACCTTGATCCCCAAGCCACACAAAGACACAACTAAGAAAGAGAACTTCAGACCAATATCCCTCATGAACATTGATGCAAAAATAATCAATAAAATACTGGCAAATCGGATCCAAGAACACATCAAAACAATCATTCACCACGATCAAGTAGGTTTCATCCCAGGGATGCAGGGATGGTTCAACATACGAAAATCCATCAATGTAATCCACCATATAAACAAGCTGAAAAACAAAAATCACATGATCATATCACTAGATGCTGAAAAAGCCTTTGACAAAATCCAACACCCCTTCATGATAAAGGTCTTGGAGAGATCTGGGATAACAGGAACATACTTGAACATAATAAAAGCTATATACAGTAAACCAACAGCTAACATCAAACTAAATGGGCAGAAACTCAATGCAATTCTTCTAAAATCGGGAACAAAACAAAGCTGTCCATTCTCTCCATACCTTTTCAACATTATACTTGAAGTTCTAGCCATTGCCATAAGACAACAAAAGGGGATCAAGGGGAAACAAATTAGGAAGGAAGAGGTCAAACTTTCACTGTTTGCAGATGATATGATAGTTTACATAAATGACCCAAAGAACTCTACCAGGGAACTCTTACAGCTGATTAACACCTTCAGCAAAGTGGCAGGCTACAAGATCAACTCAAGAAAATCAGTAGCCCTACTATATACAGATGATAAAAGGGCTGAGAAAGAAATCAGAGAAACATCACCTTTTACAGTTGACACAAACAACATAAAATACCTTGGGGTAACGCTAACCAAACAAGTGAAAGACCTGTATCGCAAGAACTTTGAATCTTTAAAGAAAGAAATTAAAGAAGCCCTCAGAAAATGGCAAGATCTCCCATTCTCTTGGATAGGTAGGATCAATGTAGTAAAAATGGCAATCCTGCCAAAAGCAATCTACAGATTCAATGCAATCCCCATTAAAATCCCAGCACAATTCTTCACAGACCTTGATAGAACAATTTTATATGGAAAAACAAAAGACCCAGGATAGCCAAAACAACCCTGTTCAACAAGGCAAAGTCCAGAGGCATCACCATCCCTGACCTCAAGCTCTATTATAGAGCTATAGTCCTGAAAACAACTTGGTATTGGCACAAAAATAGACAGGTAGACCAATGGAATCGAATTGAAAACCCGGATATTAACCCACACATGTATGAACATCTGATCTTTGACAAGGAAGCTAAAAATATACAATGGAATAAATAAAGCATCTTTAAAAAATGGTGCAGGCATAACTGGATGCTGGCATGTAGAAGAATGTGGATTGATCCAGGTTTATCACCATGCACAAAACTTAAATCCAAATGGATCAAAGACCTCAACATAAATCCAGCCACACTGAACCTCTTAAGAGACAGCTTCCTGAACACAACACCAGTAGCTCAGACCGTGAGATCAACAATTAATAAATGAGACCTCCTGAAACTGAGAAGCTTCTGTAAGGCAAAGGACACAGTCAGCAAGACAAAAAGGCAGCCCACAGAATGGGAAAAACTATTCACTAACCCCACATCTGACAGAGGGCTGATCTCCAAAATTTACAAAGAACTCAAGAAGCAAGTCTCCAGAACAGCAAAGGATCCAATTAAACAGTGGGCTGCAGAACTAAATTGAGAATTTTCAATAGAGGAGTCTAAATTGGCTGAGAGGCACTTGAGAAAGTGCTCAACATCCTTAGCCATCAGGGAAATGCAAATCAAAACAACTCTGAGATACCATCTCACTCCTGTCAGAATGGCTAAAATCAAAAACACCAACTACAATTTATGCTGGAGAGGATGTGGTGAAAGGGGAACACTCCTCCATTGCTGGTGGGAGTGTCAACTTGTACAGCCACTTTGGAAATCAGTATGGAGATTCCTCAGAAAAATGGGAATAAACCTACCACAAGACCCAGGAACTCCACTCTTAGGCATATATCCAAAAGATACCCATTCATACAACAAGGATGTCTGTTCTGTTCTGTTCATAGCACCATTATTTGTAATAGCCAGATATTGGAAGCAACCTAGATGCCCCTCAACCGAAGAGTGGATAGAGAAAATGTGGTACGTTTATACAATGGAGTACTATTCAGCAGAGAAAAACAAGGGAATCCTGAGATTTGCAGGCACTCGAAGAAACCATCCTGAGCAAGGTAATCAAGTCACAAAAAGAGAAACATGGCATATATGGATTTTAGACATAGATCTGGGGAGTGCTATCCCGCAATCCCATGGCCAGAGAGCCTGGGAAACAGAACCTTCATTCAGTGGCTGATGGAAGCAGAGGCAGACTCCCAGGGCTAAGCACTTGAGGTGAACTCAAGAAATCCAGTGACAGAGAGGGAGGACTGATGACCAAAGGAATTAAGACTGGGCTGGTTTAACCCCCAGAAACAGCTGACCTGACAAGGGTTAGCTCCTGAATCCCAGGTTGATGCCTGTGCATCCAGCATAGGACTGATCAAGACCCCCTGAATGTGGGTGTCAATGAGGAGGCCTAGGTAATCTATTGAGCCTTGGGTAGTAGATCAGGTATACAAATGGACTTTGGACTCCCATCCAACAATGTGAGGTGCACTCTCACCCTGAACTCTTGGGGAAGGGTCTTGGCCCTGCCCTGGATGAAATGACAGACTATGGACACCCCCATGGAGGGCCTCACCCTCCCTGGGGAAATGAGTGGATATTGGGGGGGTTGTTGGGAGGGCACGGGAGGAGGGGAGGGAAACAGAAAGGGACCTGGAATTGACATGTGAAGCAACCTTGTTTCTAATTTAAATTTAAATATAAAAATAAATAATAAAAAATAAAAAATATTTACTTTTAATTCTGTGTATATGTGTGTGCTTGTGTGTACATGTGAGCTCATTAAGCACAGATGCCCACAGAGACCAGAGCAATTATTTGCTCAAGCTAGAGTTGCATGTGGTTGTGAGCCACCTAATATGGATGCCGAGAAGTGAATTCAGATCCTCTGCAAGAACAGCAAGCATTCTCAACTACTGAGCCATCTTGCTGTCTTCTGTTCTAGTCCTCTAATTCACTGGTGCCTAGTTGATGCTGTGGCTGGTTTGTAAAGAGTCATTGCAGCTAAGCGTAGTGGCATATGCTTATTATCCCCACACTTGGAGACTAAGTGTGGGGATAATAACCAGTTTGGGAGAGGTAGCAAGACTCTGGTCTTTGTTTGGATTGGAGGGGGTTATCCTTTAAAGGTCTTTTATTGTTCTATCCAGCCATCTGTTTCAGGATGGGGGGAGATATGGTGAGAGCAATGGGTTCTCTGATCATGCCAGTAGACTGTGCATGAAGAACCGCATATAAACCAAGCCTCAGTCCTTCTCTCCCTCTGACACCTGAGCATTAAGATTTCATGATACCATTCATACAGACTGGTACGAGAAGTAAACTAGCAGTACTGAGAGAACAGCATTAAAATGAAAAACAGTCCATTTAAAATACTGAGGAGTTTTAGTGACAGCTCAAAGTGCTTGTTGCACAAGCATGTGAACCTCAGTTAGACTACCCCTAGCTCCTATGTAAAAAGCTAGGCACAGTGCACTTGTAATCCTGGTTCTAAGGATGTGGGGACAGGAGTGTCCTGGGGCTCTCTGGACACTACTGTAGCCTAAACTCAAGTCCAGATCCCCATGAGAGCTTGTCTCAAAAGACAAGGTAGGCAACTCCTGAAGAATGGTCCATAGCCTCCACACACTTGTTCTTACACATGCAGACATACACAAAATATGTAAATTAGTATAATAAACATAAAAGACCAGGTGTTATAGTACACACCTTTCATTCCAGCACTCAGGAGGCTGGGGCAGGTGAATCTCTGTGAGTTGGAGGCCAGCTTTGTCTACATAGTGAGCTTCAGGCCATCCAGAGCTACGTAGACAGATTCTGTGTCAAAAACATAAAATAAAATAAAGAAAATATGGAGTTCTCCCAGCCTCACAAAACAGCAGACAAGCACATGGAGGTTTCAAACTGTCAGTTCCTTTAAAGAATAATAAAAATAAATGGAGATATTTATCTTTTTACACTAAGTCTCATCTATAATGTTGAAATAGTATATATGTAAGTGGATACAGAGTGGTTCTGATGGCTTGCAAGCTTGGAATTTATAGCAATAAAATATAGTTGTATTAAATATAAGGAAGAACATTCAAAAATAGTGTAATAAAAATTAATCAGGATGCCTTAGGACGTGCTAAGCACAGGACACTCAGATTAAAAAGAATAATCATTTAATGGTCCATTAAGAAGAGAATTCAGGCTATTCACAGAAAATTCAATTAAATATTTTAACTGAGTTCCAAATATTTTTATTTAAATTAGAAACAAGCTTGCTTCACATGTCAGTCCCAGCTCCCTCTCCCTCATCTCCTCCCCTAACCCCCACCAGCTCCCCACCTAATCCCCACTCTACTCTCCAGGGAGGGTGATGCCCTTCATAGGGGATCTCCAAAGTCTGTCATATCATCCAGGGAAGGGCCTAGGCCCTTCTTCATGTGTCCAGGCTGAGAGATCATCCTTCCATGTGGAATGAGCTCCCAAAATCCATTTTGATATCAGGGATAAATAGTGATCTAGTACCCGAAGCCCCATAGAATGCTGAGACCTCCTCACTGACACCCATGTTCAGGGGGTCTGGACCAGTCCCATGCTGACCTCTCAGCCATCAGTCTGGGGTCCATGAGGTCCCCCTTGTTCAGGTCAGCTGTTTCTGTGGGGTTCAGCTGCCTGGTCTTGACCCCTTTGCTTATCTCCTCCCTCTCTGCAACTGGTTTCCAGGAGTTCAGTGTTTAGCTGTGGGTGTCTGCCTCTGCTACCATCAGCCACTGGATGAAAGCTCTAGGATGGCATACAAGGCAGTCGTCAATCTCATTGTTGGGAAGGGCATTTAAGGTAACCTCTCCACTATTGCGAGTTCCAAATTTTTTTATTACTTTAATTTTAAATAGCTTGTTTCACATGTCAATCCCATTTCCCTCTCTTTCCCCTCCTCCTGCAAGCCTCCCACCCTATTCCCACTTCCTTCCACATAGGGCATATTCAGAGTCTATCATTTCGCTCAGGGAAGGGTTCAGGCTGAGAGAGCATCCCTCTTTGTGTTATGGACACAAGAAATCCATTTGTATGCCAAGGATAAACACTGATCTACTGCCCAGGGCCCCATAGGTTTCCCAGGCCTCCTCACTGACTCTCACATTCAAGGGGTCTGGATCAGTCCCATGCTGGCCTCCCAGCTGTCGGTCTGGGGTCCAAGAGCTCCCCCTTGTCCAGCGAGTTTCAAATTTTTAAGGGTAGAGTTTTATATACATTCAACTATTATAATAGAACACCCTTTTAGCACAAATTACTTCTTTTTCAGAGTGAACGTTGCTATTTTTCCCCTCTATCTTTTCTTTCCTCTCTCTTTTTCGAGTGGCCAGGACAAAAACATAATAGTATGTTTCCAGCACACTGACATGCCATCAGCATTATTTTTCCAACATAGTATGAGAAAATGTCATTGAGAGCTAACACAAATTATGGCTTAGAGGGAAGGCTGTCAATATCCCCAGAGACAGTGTCAAGTCAAAGGGTTGGAAGAGACAAGAACTGTGAGAAGCAATAACAAAGAGACAAAGAAACTGAGAAAAAGTCAGAATGCATTGAAAATCGTGGACACAACAGATGATCAGAAATACTAGACTGAACACAGAGAAAGTGTGACTTTCTATGAACCAGAGTGCAGTCTTAAAGAAGTAGCCAGGATCCCAAAACAATGAATAAAATGACATGTGTTTATGGAGCCTAAGGTTTTCCAGTCAGCTTTCTCGTTACTAAGGACATGCTCTGATAGTTCAATGAGAAAATAGGCTTGCTCTGTCTGGCACAGTGCCTGGGTCATTCCATCATAGCTGTGGTTATGAATGCTTCACTCACCTATTCATTAGTTAAAAGTTTATTGACTATTAAAATTTGGTCATATCTATTCCGTCAATACATTTGTGGAACCTAGAGACTTTTCACAGAATCCAAGGGAAAGGTAAAAAATTGCTGATGGAATCCAAGAAGTATGCACCAGCTTAGAACTTGGACTGTTGTTGAGATCTCCCCTCCTACTGGAGGAGAAAGGCCAGTGTGGCCCTGTTGTAAACAGATCATCGTGTACTACAATGTCATAGTGTAAAGTGATTGATGGTGTTTCTTAGCACCAGCCAGGCATTCACTAGGACATCTGAGTTTCCCTAAACCATCTGGGTGCCCTGTAAAACTGTTACCTATAATTAAGTCAACTATCAGCCAAAATAATTTAACTCGTATCATTTATTTTGATAAACTATCATCTAAGTTCAGCTCCCCAGGGTTAAGACAGTTGCTTTATTTAATTTACAACTCTGTTAGCTTGACAGCAGACCAACAACGTAGCAAGACTTGGCAGCTGACCAGGGAGGTTGTGCATATGTTGGGTCAGCTTAAAAAAAGAAAAAGAAAAGTTTTCAAGTTGCAGTGAAGGCACAGTGTGCCTCCTGACATGAAAATTACTTAAACGTACCATAGGCAAGTACCATCAATTCAAAAAAGAATTTTAAAAGGTGGGTTGAGATTAGAGGAAAAAAATCTAGGCTTTCCAAAAAGGGATGGATGGAAAAATACGGAATATTTTTTTAAATCATTTCAACAAGAAAAAGAAGTGTGCATCCAAACTCTTATCACTTCACCCCACATAAAATCTAAACTACTAGAATGATAGCAATAGACAAAAATCGTGAATCTATAGTTCTTAAATTTTTACATGGTAGAACATTTTTGGTAGAAATTCACATAATATCCCAGGATGACCTATTTAGCCAAGGTTGTAGCAAAAATCACCACAATTCTCCCACTACAGTTTTCTCTCCATGGCAGATATTTGAAATATTTATTTATTCATTCACTTTTTCATTCATTCATTATTGTGTATGTGCACAATAGGAGTCACAGAACAACTTTGTGGAGTCATTTCTCTGTTTCTACTTGTGTGTGTAGTCCAGGAATTGAATTCAGGTAGCCAGGCTTGCACAGCAAATTTCTTTACCCATCAAGCCATCTCACCAGCCCTCTGAGGCAGTTTTTTGAAATTGAGTTCTCAATAAATAACATTACTAAGCTGCCTGTGTTCGCTCACACCTGTAACAGCAATATTCAGGAAACTGAAACAGGAAGATCATGAGTTCAAGGCCAACCTACATAGACTCTGGAAAAAAGAAGAAAAAAGAGAGGAGGTAAAAGGAGCAATCACTCTTCAAAGTATACACCAGTCTTATGACCGAACAATAGACAAAACTAAGCTGTCTCCACTCAAAGTCATTTTCTTATCACAATCTTAAAGTGGTACTGTAGCATGAAAACCCTACCTTAGACAAGCATCTTCAGAATAAGGGATGCAGTACAGATGTAGGTGCTGTGGGAAGAACAGTCTAAGAGACAGAGTATTTCCTCTATGAACAAACTTAGATTTGATATTCGTTGACCATTGCTAATTCCGTAACCTTTACTGGTTTGTTTTTCTCAAAGTCTGTCTGTTGTTTTCTTTGTATTTCTGACAGGTTTGCATTATTGTTGGTTGAAGAATGGTGAGAGACAAATATGCCCTCATCTCATCTAGTTACTGTTGTTTTTATAAATAGTAATTTATACAATAAGTATAAAATACATAGTTTTGAACCATGAGATATAATTGGTAAATGATGAGTCCTACATGAAGGTCAGAGTATTGAGTATATGTACCAAATGAGACCATTAGATCTGGGAGACCCACTTTATTCTGAGATGAGCACTGAATATCTAACAATAAAAGAGGGAAAAGTCTAAATGAATCATGAACCAGTTATAATGAGCTTCACAAAAACAAGTACTGGTTTTCATAGAGATGAGGTGCTAAAGCGTCCTGAACAAAATGCTGGATGGTCAGTAAAACTGAGATTTGATTAGCTATATCAAGGAGATATAAATAGGGAATAGATTTAGACAGATAAATAGGTAGATGGTAGGTAGATAAAAGAGATGCTAGATAGACAGATAGGAAAATAGATGGAGGTTAGGTCCACAGGTAGAAGATAGATAATAGAGATAGCAGATAGACAGATGACAGATAGCAGATAATCAGACAGACTGGCTGACAGCTGACAGTTTAAGAAACCACCCATGGAAAAATGTAGGAAAATACCAGCACCAGTTATAGCCTTTGGTGCAGTTTTTAATCGTGCTTCCCAATGACCACACAGAAAATTGAAGATGGGAACCAGCTCCCTTATGAGCACTCAGAACTAAACAATTTTTAATGCTAAACAGGACAATAAAGTTAAAGGTTCAAGTGAAAGTTTAGCCAAGCGCAGCAAAGTGCATGGGCCTGTTGTTCTCAGGGGTGGCAAGGTAGGGCTGGCTTGCTTCTTTCATCACAACTTTGAAGATCCAAAGAAAAAGGGACAAAATCCTTCTGTTTCTGGTTGTGGTCTTTTTTTCACTCATAGTATCACCCTAAAGAAGCTGTGTTGGTGTGTTCCCCAGAGAAAACTATAAGCCATGGAGCAATCAAGAGCTGAAGTGTAATACGAAAGCTTACTGCTAAGGTGGAGGGATGCTTACAGACACTGTTCTTATCAGTGGAGGAATATTTCTATATTCTCCAGTAAGAGAAGAAAATGATGTACACTGTGGTTAAGCTCCTTCAGAGCCGTAAAAACAGTAAGAGAGAGAAAACAGATAGATGGTAGACTAGAATTGACTGATTGATTGATTGATTGACTGATTGGGAATTTAACCCACGTGATTATAGATGCCATGATGTTCCACAGTGAGTTACTGGAAGCTGAAGAATCACAGAAGTAGACATGTGGCTCTGTCCACGTCAGAAAACCCTAGTCCCAAACCAGCTGATGGTGTGATTCTTGATCCTGGGTTAAAGATCCAGAGCCTCAGAAGGTCAGTGGAATCAAGCTCAGAATTCAAAGGACAAAGATCTTAGGATTCTGATGCCTGAGTCAAATCATAGAGACCCACCTTTATAAGAGGCAGAGAATCTGCCTTTCTTGTTGTGGTGGTTTAAATAAAAATGGCCCCCACAGGCTTATAGAGAGTGACACTATAGAAAGGTGTGGTCTGGTTGGAGTAGGTGCAGCCTTGTTGGAGGAAGCAGGCTTTGAGGTTTCAGAATCCCAAGCCAGGCCCAGGTCATTCTTCCAGATAACCAGAACGCTTGGCTGTCTCCAGCACCCTGTCTGCCCTCACACCAACATACTTCCCACCATAATGATAATGGACTAAACCTCTGAACTGTAAGCCACCCCTAATTAAATGTTCCTCTTCATAGGAGCAGCTGTAGTTATGGTGTCTCATCACAGCAATCCTAAGTCAAACATTTGGTCTAGGCTCTAGTTATTTGAGTAGATAGAGCCACTCACACTGAGAGTGAATCCTCCCCACACTGTCCCTCATTTACACACACTGGTACCCTCCAGCAATACCCTCCCAGACTTCCAGAAACAATGCTTCACACATCAGATAGGTTTCCTCTGTCCAATCTAATGGACCCCTGTGGTGGGTTGAATGACAGATATTTGAATGCTTGGTTCCCAGTAGGTGGTGCTGTTTGAGCAGGGTTAGATGCTACAGCACTGCTGGGAGATGCAAGTCCCTGGGGGTCCACTTTGAGATGATAAAGCCTCTCTGTGTTTCCAGCTTGCTCTTACGGCTCCATGTTTGTAGTTGAGGATGTGAGGTCTCAGTTTCCTGTCCTAGCCGCCACACCCACTGCTTTCTTCCTTGCCATGATGGACCCTGATGTCCCTGGATCCGTAAGCCCAAATAAGTTCTCTCTTCTGAAATTGCCTTGGCCACACTGTTTCATCACAGCAACAGTAGAGAGATTGATACAACCCCTATAATGAGCCTCCACAACCACCTTTTTTATATGGGCTTACTATTATACATCTTCGGAAGCCAAGGTGGAAAGAAAAACAGAGTAACAAATGCATCTGTATAACCTGAATTATACAAGAGCACCTTAACTCTTTCACAGTTTCCAAAGCCAATATTGGTCTCTCAGGTGCTCATATGCCTCCCTGGATAACTTCTCATGACACTAATGTTAGAAGTCTAGTGATGGGAGAAAAACAAAACTTTTTAAGTGGATCTCTTATATCTACACACACAGAAAAAAACAACCTGCTGTTTGAAGTGGGATTCTTAGAATGACTTGGAAGCTTGTTAGAAATGCAGACTCATCAAGGAGAATTGGCCCTGCCCCTTAAGAAGGCTGCATTTGGTGAGCTAGAGGGGGCAGTGCTGGAGAGCTCACACAGGTGGTGACGATGAGGGAAAGATGTCTAGCTGACCAACCCAGCTACTACCAGGCACAGAACCAAGGCTATGAGTTCTCCCACCCCAAAGCCCACCTCATCTAGGAACTGTTGGAACATGTGAAGGGGACAAACCTCCAGATCCGAAACTGCAGGATCTCCACAACACAAGACAACAACACGATAATCAAGAGGAGCCCCATTGAGAGATCATTATTTTTTATCCTTTTTATTTAAGTTAGAAACAAGCTTGCTTCACATGTCAATCCCAGCTCCCTCTCCCTCCCCTCTTCCCCTGCCATCCCCACTATCCTCCCCAGGCCCCCACCCAATCCCACTCTGCTCCCCAGGGAGGGTGAGGCCCTCCATGGGAGAGATCCAGAGTCTGTCATTTCTTCCAGGGCTGGGCCAAGGCCCTCCTGCATGTGTCCAGGCTGAAAGAGCATCATTCAGTGTGGGATGGCCACCCAAAGTCCATTTATATGCCAGGGATAAATACTGATCTACTACCCAAGGCCCCATATATTGCCAAGGCCTCCTCACTGACACCAAAATTCAGGAGTCTGGATCAGTCCCATACTGGCCTCTCAGCCATCAGTCTGGGATCCATGAGCTCCCCTTTGTTCAAGTCAGCTGTCTCTGTGGGTTTCATCAGTCCGGTCATTACTCCTTTGTTCATCACTCCTCCCTCTCTGTCACTGGGTTCCAGGAATTCAGTTCAGTGTTTAGCTGTGGGTGTCTGCCTCTACTTCCATCAGTCACTGGATGAAGGTTCTAGGATGACATACAAAGTAGTCATCAAACTCATTATCAGGGAAGGGCACTTAGGGTAGTCTCTCCACTATTGCTTAGTTTGCCAGTTGGTGTAATCCTTGGAAATCTCACTAGTGCCATATCACTCCTCAAACCTATAATGGCTCCCTCTATTATGGTATCTCTCATCTTACTCTCCTCTATTCTTCCCCTGACTCCACCTTCCTGCTCCCCCATGTCCTCATCTCCCCTCCTCTTCTCCCCCTCTCTTTTTCCCAGCTCCCTCGCCCCTCCCCCATGCTCCCAATCTTCTCAGGAGACCTTGCCCCATTCCCCTTCTCTGAGATACCATGCATATCTCTTTTAGGCTCATCCCTGTTTCCCAGACTCTCTGGTAGTTGGATTGTAGGCTGCCACTCCCCTGATCCATGGAGAGACCATTATTGATAGTGAAGCAGAAGCCAGAGGACTAGAACCAGACCAATGACTCATAGCAATGAACACTTGCAAGAAAAGATGAATGACCTAAAGGGTTAACTGTGTGGCACACAGGGCCACACAACAGCATCCACAATGAGACTATACTCTTTTGTTTGTTTTCGAGTTCGTTTTTTTGGATTTGCTTTTTTCTTTTAAGTTTTGTTTTGGGGTGGCAGTTGAGAGGTCAGAGGGTGGAAGCAGGGGAACAGGGAGATCACTGGAAATGGAATACAGGATGAGAAATACACAAAGAGTCAATAAAAGTTGAGAAAAAAGAAATGCAGATTTATGGTCCCCTCAGAAGCACTGAGTCAAAATCTGCATTTTACCAGAATGCCCAGGGAATTCCCCCACTGAAGGCTAAGTAGCAGGGTTCCCAGCTTCCCTCCAGAGCCTCCTTTGCTGGTCCACCAATCTGTCCCAGCAAAGCCCTGGCAGTTTGCATATCAAGCACTAGAGGAGCCCAGCAAGCCTTCCATTCAGAGGCATCTAAAATGACTCTCCTCACAGGGACAGCATGGCCTGGGAATTTCTGCCTGGCTCACAGGAACCAAATGTATTACTCTGCCAAAGACGTGAGACCTGTAAAATGGTGAGGGCTGTGTGTTCGTGGTGACCAAGGTTGGATGGTCTGTTAACACCTGGGTTCTGACTTCTGAAGTGAATTTTCATTAAGCCTGTTGTGATCAAATTGTACCAGTAGTCTCTAAAAGTGCATGTCTAGGATTTATCCCTGGACTTCAGCCATTCGTGTGTTGTAGATGGCCACAAATGAAAGCCAAATTAGGAGATGCTGCAATGCTTGTCAAACAGCAAAGTCATTGTTTACACAATCCTACATTCATTCAATAAGCATTTATTGGTTTCTCTGTGCCTTGCTGGGAACAAGCCATACCCACATTTACAATTAGCCTCAGTGAGATAGGATAAATTAGCAAATCATTGTGATTACATTAGAGTGTTTTGTATTGCTATGACAAAATACTAGAAGTATGCCAACTTTATAAAGAAGGGAGGTTTATTTAGCTCACAACTTTGGAAGCTAAAAACCAGAATTGGATAGCTCCACTACTTTAGTTTGTGGTGGGAGTCTACTGGCATTTTGACAGGAGTACATGTATCTGGGCAAGCAGTATTCTAGTTAGTACTAGACTCTTGCAGTATTCAAACACACACACACATACACACACACACACAGCTATCTTGAGACACGGAGCCAAAGAAAAGGGGTGGAGCCATCAGGCTTGCTCCTTTTATAACAGTCTTCCCATGAGTACTAGCTCTATCCATTCTAGAGACAGGGCTTCTGAGTCCTGGGGACCTCCTGTTAGACCATACCTTTTAAAGGTACCACCACTTCAACGCCAGACTTTTGGGAAGCAAACCCTACCAGAATCCCATCAGTGATACTCAGTTATACTCACTGCCCAGGCAAGTCTAAGGTGATATTAGTACTGAAGTGTCCTAGGTCAAACCCTCAACACTTGGAGCATATTCCTAGTATATTTGTCATTTTGATATTTCCATGACCGTATACCTGACCAGAAGCAACTTAAAGGGGAGGGTCCTGAAACAGTCCATCATGTCAGGAAAGACATGGCCCTAGAGCATGATGCTGATGGTCACACTGTGCCCACAACTGGGATGCAGAGTGGACAAAAGTAAACTGTAAAACTTCAAGACTTGTTCCTATAGTCTGCTTCCTCCAGCGGGGACCAAGTGTTCAAACACATAAGCCTTAGGGGGACATTTCACATTCAATCCCAGCACCCGGTTGGTGGTGGCATTCAAATTATTGTGAACAAATAGCAAATGTTTGCTGAATATGCAGAGGAAGAGAAATAGTGTACCAAACAGGGTAAAATAGGACCAAAGTAAATGTGGAAGGGAACATAAAGCAACTGGGGAGCTGCCGACGGCTCGTCTGTCTCCAGTGTAGGATAAGGTCAGAGAGGATGGTTCAGAGACAAAATCTCAAGTCGTGTCAATGACAACAGGAGTTAGAGAATCAGACTGATTTCTCAGATTTGGGGGACATAGTTTGGGGAATGTGTTGGAAAGACAAGACTAGAAACAGGAGCACAGAGGAGGGATGCACAAACTGGAGATGAAGGAGTATCTCTAACCCCTGTCTGCAGGGATGCTAAAAAGCCTGACGATGCAGCATCAGTGAAAAGGAAGTGAAGCAGAGGGCCTAATGCCAAGAAAGGACTATGAGAGCTCTTTCTGATGAGATTAGACAAAGATAGCACAGAAACGGGACAGGACCAAAAGTGAGGATGCTGAACAAAGCAGAGAGGTAGAAAAGCAGGCCACACACACACACACACACACACACACACACACACACACACACAAAGCAGGCCACACACACACACACACACACACACACACCAGATGCTAGCCTTCCTGTAGGGCACTCAGAATTCCTCTGGGCTAGCACAGCCTTTAAAAGAGAACAAATCAAAATGAAGACAGCACAAATTAAAGTTTTCAGTGTCACCTGTGCTAATTTCAGAGAGTAGTTCGAAGCATTTGGTTAAGGATTCATGCAAACACAGTATCTCAAAGAAATAACTGAAGTCAATGAAAATCTACTGTAGATTCATTTGCTGTGGGCTGCCAGGAAAACACAAAGAACTGGCTGACCAGCACTGGTTAAAAGCCTACTTCCATTATCTGCTTCAACCTCACATCTGAAAGCAAGAGTGGAAAACAACAGAGTCCACATAAACAAAGCATGTGGGAATATGCAATATACTGAGTTGTGGTTAATTTTACACAAGAAAAATAAACTGAGAATTGAATTTTGGACCATGAGCCAAATGTTAAGTACATCCTATTAGCATGAAAGACCCCTCATCAATCTTTTGTTATTAGTAATTCCCTCTGTTATCTACCTCACATGAAGATCAATCAGGCTGAAATATGCTAGTGCTCACTTGTGCTCTCTCTCGCTCCCTCTCCGTGTGTGTATGTGAGTGAGTGTGTGTGTGTGTGTGTGTGTGTGTGTAAGGGGGAGCATATATGTATTTGGTGTATGTGCCCTATGTATGTGGTTTATGTATCTATGAGATAGATGATAGATAGATAGATGATCGTATGTATAGTGTGTAGTATATATGTGTATTTTTATGTGTGTATGTGTGTCTGTGCATGTTATCATTGTCAATTACAGCAGAGAACAACTGTCCTATACAAGAGTTCTTATAATTTCCAGGAGGTTGGTGACCCCCAAATCTGACACTGACTAACTCAAAACTAGTCACTGTCTCTTTTGGTGACATAAAAAATATAATCATTGCTGTTTTCTAAGAACAAAGTGCAAGATTAAGAGGTAAAACTCATACACTTTGAGCTGACACCACACGGATTTCTTTCCACATGTTTAACTGGAAAACACTATGAATTTGGACACTGGAAATATTCCTTAGTAGTATATTTTTCTTTCCAAAACCAGCATAAGAGACAAATATCATGTCTGGATTAGATTGATAGTGTTTCCCCTAAATTGATATTCACCTATAACCTCAGAATGTGACCTTATTTGTGAAAAGTCTTTGCCAAGGTAATTTGTCAAGTGAAGGTGAAGTTGACTAGTTACAATGGGACACAGACTGACTCCAAGGATAATATCCTTATACGATGAGAGGAGTTTGTACATTAACACACAAAGAAGTTCAAGTGGAGAGATGTAAAGAGGATGCTATTTGACAAGAGGATTAAGATTGGAGCAACACATATATAAGTCAAGGGACATCACAGATTCTTGGTGTCTACTGGAAACCAGAATGAAGCAAGGAAACAAACCATGTTGGAGCCATCAAGTATACCATGCCCTGGTGACAACCTGACTTTGAACTTTCAGCCTCCAGTGCCATGAAACAATAAATGTCCGTTGTTTCAAGCTAACTTATTTTGAGGTTATTTGTCACAGTATCCTAGGAAACTAGTGCAGTGCCTTCTACTTATTGGCTTCACTGCCTTTTATTGGCTTCATTGGATAAGTCCCTGTGATGCTTGATCTCCACTGTCAGCTTGAATGAGTTTTCAAATCAACCTGGAGACACACTTCTGGGTGTGTCTGTAAAGGTATTTCCAGGGAGACTTAACTGAGAAGGGAAGATCTACCAACTGTAGGCTATTTGACCAAAATGCGAGGGTAAAAAAAGCAGAAAAGCCTGGTGAGCACCAGTGTTCACCTCTGCTTCCTCATTGCAGGGGCGCTGTGCCCACGTGTTCTGTGACCAACCTCCTCATATTCCCACTGTCACTCCTGACCATCAGGGGCTTTGCCTCAAACCATGAAGCAAAATAAACCTCTCCTTAAGTCACATTTGTTGGGTTCTTTGTCACAGCAAAGGGACCAGCAACTACTGCACTTGGTGAAACACCACAGTCCTCTTAAAAGGAGCCCATGGATGTCAGTGCAGGAGCTGATATTGAAGCTGAGACGGATAAACAGGGTAAGTTCATTTAATAGAATTTCCACTCCATGCCCATTTTATTATGTAAACCAGTATGTGTGGACAAAGAAAATAGTTAATGGCTTTCCCTGGACTCAGTACTGCCTTATTCTAAAATGTGAAGGAATATGCTGGAAACACATACGGAGACCGCTACATCCCTATTGTGAGAGCTTTGCATTAATTTCCCGCTGCTGCCATAACAAATCACCACAAATGAGGTGCTTTGAAGCCGTTCCTATTATTATGTCATCATTCTGTATTTCAGAAATCTGACAGCCTCACTGGTTCTTATAGATAGGGTCTCAAATGGAAGAAATCGGGGTTCAGAGGAGCTGTGTTCCTTTCTGGGAGACTCTGCTTGGGTTCCTTCACATGTTGGCAGAATTCTGCTCCGTAGGTTGCAGGAATGAAATCTTGTTTTCTTGATGGCTATCAGCTGGGAAGACAATAGATATGCCACATAGACCCCACAGGTCACAGCCAGAAGCATTGAAACAGGTTCAGTTCAGACTGCCTCGCCTGCCTCCTCCTTTGTTTTGTGTGCATTTTTAAGTTAGTATACAAAGTAATGGTTTTCCTTATAGCAAACTCACATCCGCATGGCCTCCTCCTGGTCCTATGCACCTCCCACCCTCCTGCCTTCCCTTGCTCATCACCTTCCTCCCCATGAATAGCCCTTGGCTCTGCAATCACATCAGGTGTGTGCTACTATGCTGCCTCTTCTTGTACATCATAACTCAGACTCATCTGTTTCCCTTTCAGGGCTTCTATATTTCATTGGCTACATCTGTATCTTGATGCAGATAATTCTCTGAAGTCTATTGATTAATAACCCGAATTTCAGAATCAGAAAAGTCCCTTCCCAGGTGTGCTAGGTCCATGTTTGATGAAACCACAAGAGGGCAGACATCTGGGGGATAGCTGTAGAAATCTGGCCACTACAAAGCTATAAAATGACTTTTGGCTTCCTAAATAAGACCAGGAGAAGATTTTAGGCATAACATGAGGCTGTGCTATCTAGTCTATGGTTGTCCAGGCAGGTGAGTTCAAATGTCCTTGGAAACCCTGGGTACCAACAGCATCGGTTCCTATCACTACATCTCCTGCACCAGATCTCTCGGCTAAGTGCTTCCAGGGTCCTATCTCAGTCCTTCTAATGCACCAAGTCTCCAAATGATCTCACTACCAGCTGTTGAAATTCAACAAACTGCAGGTAACGAAGCAAATAAGAAGGGCTTAAATGTTTGTCAAGCCAGGGAGAGCTCTGTTCACCAGGCTCCAGTTCTTTTCCTTGCTTACCAGGAAAAAACACACCAACAGTAAGGAACCCAGTCAGTACACTGAAGATTGCATTACTTAGCTGCAATTATGCTTTCAAGGGAATGTTGCTTTAAGAACCACACACTTACTTCTTAGACTTCAAAAACCTTCTGATAGAGTAATTGCCTGACACAGAATACCTAGGAGGCAAATTAAAATGAAAAGCCTTTTACGGAGTGGCAAAAAGTAAAGAATTAAATGCTTGATTAGAAGTCCTGTGTCAGTAATAGTGAAGGAACAGACGAATGGTCCTCACCCACTCGCTGCCTCCCCTCTGCCTGCTTCTTTCTCTCATTTTGGATTATGCCAACTCCCAGTCTCACCAAAGTGATTTTGCAATCCTGTTTCTTTACTTGAAAACAAGGGAAGGCAATCAATTAGCTCAGTCTGTTGAGTGTTTTCTTGCTGAAATCACTTTCTAAAAAGATTTTAATCGATCCAGCTCCACGTCGTGGGAAGCCCTTGAGACCAACATACCTGAGTTCTTCCACCATAACGAAGCTGGGTAAGTCATGGGAACCCTCTAAGCCCCAGATGTATCAACTATGGAAGTAACAGCTCCATCCCTGACAAGTTATGATAATTAAAATAGAAGAAGCATTCTGGCACACTATAGATGCTAAATATTAAGTCATTTTTTTCATGTTCTTTTTGTTCAGTTTGAAACTAAACCCTAGCATTTGAGCATGTGGCATAAAGATTACAAATTCTCTAAAAGCTGAGTCTACACCTGTGTAATTCAATGAAAAGATTATTTGATTGGCATTCAGATTTAGGCCCAAACCTGAAATTGTGAGCTTACCTAACTCAGTAGCCCTCTCTATTGTGACTTTCACAGGTATAAGAAGCAATTTCACTGCATGGATTCTTCATCCCTAAAATGTCATGTTGACACCTATTTATCATCACTTCGAAGATCCTACTGAGCAAACAGTAGGCATTTAACTAGCACTCACTGAGCAAAAGTACTCAATGTGACAAGTTTAATAGCAATAACTACTGAGCATTCAAAACTACCTATTCTAAACTTCCACCAACTATTTCTAAGAGTATTTTAAAACCAAATTACCCCTTGGAAGCTAGAAGGTAGAAAATACCAGATAGTGCTTGATGTTCTCAGCAAGTGTGATTGGACATGAACTGGTCTCTCTAGCTTCATTTTGCTCCCAATAACGGGTAAGTAATTCTTTGCTCACTTGGGACTTGGTTCTATTTGTCTTACAGAATTAAACATATCCACCATAGGTTGGAAAGAGACCAACTACAAGGTACAGCACAACCTCTTGTCATGCCTAGATTCTTCTCATAGTGGTGTTTAGGAAGGAAGCCTTCTCCATTATATAGCACTAGTGCACCGATTTCCAAAAATGCCCCCCAGATTTCTGTCCTCTTGTCAGTCAACTGCACATGGATCTAGGCACACTTGGGAAGGTGTTTTGCTGATAAAATTCAGGTGACTAACCAGCAGACTTTAAAACAGGGAGATGGTTTAGAGAATCATTCGTGTGAAGAATAGCTTGTGAGATCATTTGAAAACTCTAGACCACTTATGACATGGTGACTAGAAGGCCTGATTTACTTTCTTAATGTTTTGTTGCTGCTTCTGTTGAACTAAATGCCTATGTTATAAGCACATATTTTAGCAATGTATATGCCTTAATATCCACTATTCAAATTAACATGTATAATATTCCTCCTTATTCTAGAAACTTCCTAGTTACCCTCTCTAGTTAATCCTCATCCTGAGGCAACCACTGCTCCATTTTTTGTCAACTGCATTAGCTGAGCCTGTTCCAGAAATTCATTTTACAGTGAACAAATATACAGTATGTACATTTATGTGTCTGGCACCTTTTGCTTCATCATTTGAGACTGATCTGTGCTACTGTGTACATCAGGAATCTGCTACTTTTTATTGCTGACAGCCCTATTGTTAGAAAATGTCAAATTTTCTGTTCCCATACACTTACAGGTGGAGATTTGGGTTGCTTTGCAATTTTACATTTTCATACATAAATCTATTATTTAAAGAAAAGTTTGCCTTTTTATGGGCTTATTTTTTTCTTTTTTTACTGAAATTAGAAACATGCATGCTTCAAATGTCAATCCAAGCTCCTCCCCTTGTGCCTCCACCATCACCCCCACCCACCCACCCCCAGCCCAATCCCCACTTCATTCCCCAGGGAGGGTAGGGCTGTACCAATTCATTCAAGGGTACCTCCCACTTTTCTCTTCTAACACGTTTATTGTGGCTGGATTTATGTTGAGTACTTTGATCCATTTGGACTTAAGTTTTGTGCATGGCAATAGACATGGATCTATCTACAGTCTTCTACATGTCAATATCCAGTTATGCAAGCACCATTTGTTGAAGATGCTATGTTTTTCCATTGTTTAATTTTAGCTTCTTTGTTGAAATTCAGCTGTTCATAGGTTTGTGGATTAATCTCAGAGTGTTCAATTCGATTTCATTGGCCTACCTTTCTATTTTTGTGCCAATACCAAGCTGTTTTCAGGACTATAGCTGTATAATAGAGCTTGAAGTCAGCAATGGTGACTTTGTGTGGCTTGGGTATCAATGTTATTGAAGCCTCCTAAAAAAGAGTTTGGCAAAGACCCTTATGCTTCTATTGCATGGAATACTTTGAGGAGAATTGGTATAAGCTGTTCTGTGAATTTCTGGTAAAATTATGCACTGAAGCCATCTGGCCCTGGGATTTTTTTTTGGTTGGGAGACTTTTGATGACTGTTTCTATTTCCTTCGGTGTTGTAGGTCTATTTAAATTGCTTATCTGTTCTTGATTTAATTTTGGCTGGTGATATCTATCCAAAAAGTTGTCCATTTCCTTTAAATTTTCAAATTTTGTGGAGTACAGGTTTTCAAAGTATGACCTGATGATTCTCTGGATTTCCTCAGTGTTCATTGTTATGCCCCTTTTATTTCTGATTTTGTTAATTTGCATGTTCACATTCTGCCATTTGTTGAATTTGGATAAAGGTTTGTCTTATTGATTTTTTCAAAGAACCAACTCTTTGTTACATTGATTCTTTGTATTGTTTTCCTAGTTTCTGCCTTATTGATTTCATCCATCAATTTGATTATTTCCTGGCATCTACTCTTCCTGGGTGAGATCTCTTCTTTGTGTTCTAGAGCTTTCATCTGTGCTGTTAATTCTCTAGTGTAACTATTCTCCAGTTTCTTCATGTGGGCACTTAGTGCTATGAGCTTTCCTCTTAGCACTGCTTTCAAAGTGTCCCATAGGTTTGGGTATGTTGTGTCTTCCTTCTCATTGAATTCTGTAGTATCTGACTGTTTCCCCAGTTTTTCTATTTCCAGCATTCCTTCAGACTGTGTTTTTTTATCGTCTCCATGTCAGCTTCCAACCCTTACACTTTTGAATTGCTTCTTGTAATTTTTGCTTCATATTTTCCTCCCTTTCTTGCATCTGTTGGATTTTTTTGGTTTGTTTTGTCTTCTGTTTATTGCAATTTTTTGGTTTGTATTTTCTTCCATTTCTTTAAGGGATTTTCTCACATCCTCTTTGAGGGCCTCTATCATTTTCATGAAGGTGTTTTTAATGTCATTCCTTTCTGCTTCCTCCACATTGGGGTGTTCAGGTCTTACTGGTGTAGAATCTCTAGACTCTGGTAGTGTCATATTTGCTTTGCTGTTGCTATGTGTGTTCTGATATTGCCTCGTCCCCATCACTTCTTCCAGTGGGTGTAGAAAGAGTCTCTTCCTCTCCTGGCGGGTAGGCAACCAGGGTTTCCTTTCAGTGCGTGCAAGAAAATCCAATACTCTCTGGCCTCTGCTCTCTAGCCTCTGGCCTCTGTTATGGGCTTATTTTATATATCCCCTTGGTTAAAAACCAAGGGAGTTACTGGTCATGGGGTGGACATAAAGCATAAGACTTTGAATTTGTAAGAAACTCCCAAGCGATACTGATGCTGCTGCTCCTGGGACCACAATGGGTGCCATCACTGGGTCAGATCTCCTACTTCACTCTGATCCATCACTAATGAGAATCTTTGTCATAGTGAGGAAAACTGACTAATGAAATTATCAAGCCAATTAAACAGACCTGAAGCTATAAAGTAATCTTTGAAGCCTTGACTCAACATCACTTCTATCTAAAATGGGATTCTTCAAGATGAGTTCATTTCAAAGTGAGAGTAATCTAGATTTACTGCATATTTTCAGATACACAATTGATAGTTCATCAATAGATGATAGGACTATAGAGATGATATCATCTCAGAGTGATTGTGCTTTTTAAATTTCTTCAAAATTCACTTTGAAGAAAAACCCATCACCATAGTCTTTCACAGTTTTTCAATAATAAGAGAAGTCTCTAGTGGGATACAACTTCTGTGGATCATTAGTTATTCTTTTCCAAAACCATTAGTCAACAGCCACATCGAACCAGCTCTACGTGTAGCCTTCACCTGATTTCTAGATTGAGTGTGTAATTTTCTTAACAAAGCAAAAGTTTGGTTATTACTTGATTAATTTAAAAACATTCTTCTTCATTATCAGAACAAATCTAAGCATCTCTGCTGGCAAATGCCACTTTAGAAACATCTTGATTCTGATGAATAGTTTTCTTAAATGTCTGGTAAGTATTAGCATAGACACTTGTGTGGTTTCAAATGCATACTCTTCAGAAAGCCACCAAGGTAGAAGCTAGAATCCAGGCAGGCAGAGAACAACAGCCTCAGACTGAGGGTGGGGTTGGTATGTAACACCTGGACACATGACTCCTCAGAATTTTGTCACTTTTCCCTTTTTTCACATTTTCTCATTTTCAGATACCCAAAGAGAGCTCAATTATTTACTGTCACAAATATGCCCATTGATTATCCCAAAAATCCAGGTCAGATGAGAGAAAAAAAAAGTAGGCAATGACACCAACTGCTCACCTGCTTAGGTAGTCAGCTTTTTATTAACAGATATAATTGTTTTTCACGCTTTATTAAATAGCACGAAGAGCAGGGAAGATGTGGTATTACTGGTGATTTTTAATCAGATTCCTCTAAGCCTAGTTTGTAATGTAATTTTTCAAACAAATACAAGAGGGCAGGACAATCCATAACTGCACTAAGTATCTATTAGAGGAACAATGTCTCCTTTTAAGATAGAGTACATAAATAGTACACAATTCATGTGAATCATTTTTCTTTGTGCACATTACCATCTTCAAAAAACAAATTGCAATTACTTTTATTGAGTGATTTACAAGATATGTACAAAACAATGCACCATTATTCTAATAACTTTATCATTGTACTGAGCTATTTTGCTATTATTAATAACAGTAGTAGTACCTGTATCTATAGCTCATCTTATGAAGTAGTTTCTCTGTGCAAAGCATTTTTGTAGCATTACTAAATTTAATTCACATAAGTCCAGAATTACTCTTAAGGAATTGGCACTGGGGGACCTTAGCCTAAAGGTCTTACGTAAGGCTGGGATCATAGATCATCCAGTGAAGTGCTTGCCACACAAGCAAGAGTAAGAACCAGAGTTTGGATCCCCAGAACCCACATGTGTGTAGGTGTGATGGCCCACTTGTTATCCCAGGGACCCAGGGCAAGGGAGGTAGAGATGAAATTCCCCAATCAGACAAGCCAAGCAGGGGTGCTCCAAGGTCAGCAAGAGACCATGTCCCAGTAGACAAGGTGAAGAATAATCTACGTCACCTGATGTCAACCTTGAACTTACACATACTTGCACACACATGGGCAGGCACACACACACACACACACACACACAAACTACTGTCAATTAGTTGAGTCTAAGATCTAGTTGGTAGTTAAATGCATGTCTGCCTGACTCTGAAACACACACTTCCTGCATTCCCATATCACTACCTGCTAAGGAGTTCAAGGAGTACAGGATTCCGGAAGGTGACAGAGGTGTTCCTCTGTATGTGATAGCCCAAATAGCTATGAGGAGTAGAACAGCTTCAAACTGTGTGTTCCTAAACTTTGGCTTCTTCCTAAACTTCTTTTCAAAATTTCCTTGGCCCCCAAAGCCTGTTGTAAGGTACCTGATTGATCTATGTGCCTCTGTGTATATCTTTGTTACTGTATTACTGTGACTAATTTTACTGGAAAAGAGAAGTTGGACTTCTACTTCGTTGAAATCATTCCTTTATTATAACAATACCACCCTGTGCCTTGCTCTCTTAAAGTTTACCAAGGTAGACTGTCCATAATAATCATTGTCCTAGTCCATCTTAACCCAAGGAAATACACCACACAAGCAGTATTCTCGAGAACCACCTAATGAGAACATCCCTGTTAATGTTTCTAACATCAGTCTATTCTCTTCCACAATCGCTTGCCCTGATGACTTCGTTCCAACAGAAGACATGGATGCAGTGGAAAGAAGATGGCTTCTGGAACCTACTAATCCAAGGCCTCGATGCTGGTTCTGAGATTTAATAGCTGTACCTACACCATTAGCTTCTCTAACTTCAAAACTCATGTCTGTAAACTGCTGTGAAGGGATGTGCAGAGGATTTAAGAGACAATAGCATGCAAAAATCTGGTGAGACACTCAGACAATAGCGATTCTCCGCCTCTTTCCCCCGTCCACAGACATAATGGGGGGGGGCACATGCTTAGCAGCAGTGACATCTCACAAGGCAGTAGTGGCGAGAGCTAGAAGCAAAGCAGTGGAAAAGCAGTGCTAAACAAGCCAGCTGCTCATCTGCCTCTGCTCCTTGCCTTTATTCAGAAAATATGTATTGGTCTTCTGCTCTGCTCCAGGCACCAAGAATGACAATAATCCAGGCACTTAAAGATCTATGACAAGAGAGTTCCAGAAGGTGGAAGCAATAGACACTGAAGCCCAAAGACAGAAACAAAGATAAACACAAGGATCAGAAAAGAGCTTAACACAGCTGCTCTGTGAGCTGCAGTCGGCCTGGGGAGTGATGGGAACCAGCACTGAAGGTAGACAGTCCTGAGGCTGTGGGATGTCAAATGAGGCCCCTGCTCTCACCCTGAGTTAGCCATCTCTTAAATTATGTCGACTGTCCTTCCATAGGATCGAATGATGTGACTCCTGCTTTAGTTAGTCCTGCATGATCTTGTCCCTACCGGCTACTGTCTCTCTTCCTTTATTTTTGCTTCCCTGAAGCGCACATCATAAATAAAAATTATGATCAAAGTATTTTTAGACATTTGATGTAACCAAATCTAGCATGGTTTCATGATGGTTAAAAGCTAGATTTGCAGCTAGGATCTTGCCCTGACTTTGTAACAGAAAGCAGGTGACTTCGCTTCTCTAGTCCTAACTCTTATGCAAATGAAAGCAGATGGCTGCAAAAATTGAATCCATCTCCAGGGTACTCCACATGGCACCTGACACATAAGTGTCCAATGCATGATATCATTAATAACATGCGGTATCATTTTCAAAACAAACATCTCCGTCAACTATTGCTCTTGAAAACCGGGAGGGATGAAAGCATTTTTCATATAGTTTGTAACAGCCAGCATGATTACCTGTGGCTTCCTCCAATCAGAAAACAAATATGAGTTAATAAATTTTAAGCAGTAATGACTGTCTCAGTTGTCATGATCTCATCAATGGTAACCGCCATGATTCTAAAGACTCGTAGTGACATTTCCAAATCATGGTCTCAGGCATCTACTATGTGCTAGACCTGATATCAGGTACCAAGTATAATAAGGAGATGGTGTCACACTTTGTTGTTTAACCACACACAGTCCAGCTGGTGTAGGAGACAACAAATAAACAGTCATTGAGTTGGTCAAGATCCACACAGGTACAAAGTACCATCAGAAGCACTTTAAAGGTACGGCTAGAGGTCTAAGGGCTGTACATCACACTGGGTCTTGGGAAACCCATCCTAGAGGAAGTCACACAAGGACCACACTTAAAGTAATTAAGAAGGTATGGGATAGAAAAAAAAGAAGGTATGGGATAGAAAAGGTATGGGACAGACCTGAGTGGAGATTAGCTACTGAAATGATGGTAATCAAAGAGCTGTTGGGTTATGCTTGTATTCAGAAGGCCAGTAGTAAGTATAGGATTCTGAGACCATGTGGGCAGAGCAGGTTGTACCTGAGAAGGCAGCATTCCATGAGGATGGGCTTTCTGAACTTTCAATGAGCCCACACACCTGGAGAGCTTCATATGCTGCCGACATCAATACAAACCTTCCAGAGATTCCAGCAACAGGCACTTCTAAGATACCATCATCACATTCTGTCGTAGGCAGGGTTTTTATTGCTGCAAAAAGACAACATGACCACAGCAAGTCTTATAAAGGAAAACATTTCATTGGGGCAAGGTTACAGGTTCAGAGGTGTAGTCCATTATCATCATGGCAGGAAAACAGGCAGTATGCAGGCAGACATGGTGATAGGGGAGAGGAGAGAGTTCTACATCCAGATCCACATGCAACAGGAAGAGTGACACGGGGCTTACCTCGAGCTTCTGAAACCTCAAAGCTCATACCCAGTAACACACTTCCTCAGACAAGGCCACACCTACTCCAACAAGGCCACAGCTTCTAACTGTGCCACCCCCTTCTGGTGGCTTCTGGGGACCATTTCCATTCAAACCATCACGTGCTCCATCTCCTCTTTTTAACTTGGAAGCTCCTGCACTGGAAGGCCTCCTTTACATTCAGTCTGCTGAGCTGAAACACCCGGGAGCCCTGGCATCTGGTCTTGTCTCTTTGCTCCTCATTGAGTTCCCAATGGGATTTATCTTTAGAAAGCACACTGAGGGTTCTGTGTCACTCATCCTCTCTTCCCAGATGTGGTCCCTGACACTGAGGCTCCCAACAAAGAATGACACGGTGGGCTGCCACATCTGAATCCTCAAGGAAAAACAAACACAGAGTACTTGGCCCCACACCTAAAGGTGGATACTAGCCTATTCTTTTACAGTCACTTATTCTGTGTGCCTCTTGGATTTTCATATTAAAATTGCATGCATGATTCACTTTATTGCCCCTTGACAAACATACCAAAAGCACCTCAAGTTTAAAGATTGCCCCTCCGTTTAAAAAAAAAAAAGCTACAAAAACCCAAACAAAAGCCTTTCTCTGAAGACTAGAACACACAGGGTCTTTTATTCACAGACCTCAAAAAAATAAAAGAGAAAAAAAAAAACAGTTGTTTTTTGTCTGTTTTTTGTTTTGTTTTGTTTTGTTTTGGGTCTCTTTAGTTTTTTTGTCTGTTTTTGTTTTTTCTTTGTTTTTGTTTGGGGGGGTTGGGGGGGTTAGTTTAGCACTGGCTGTCCTGGAACTCAATTTGTAGACCAGGCTGGCCTTGAACTCACAGACATCTGCCTGCCTCTGCCTTCTGAGTGTTGAGATTAAAGACGTGTACCACTACTGTCTGGCTCCAGTTCTATTTCTTAACTGTTTCCTTTTTTGTTAGTATATTTGATGTACTCTGGCCTACAGAATATGCACTTAAAGGCAATTTTTGCATAGCACTTTTAGAGAAGACATAAGACATGCCATCTTATTTCTAACGACAGAAAGAAACTCTAAACCATGCTCTTAATAATCCATAAAATTCTAACATCCAATGATGTGTCTATTTTCCCCAAATGCAGGTCAGTTTTGGAAAAGAACATAGTTATGTAGAATAATTTAATGTCTCACTCCTCTAAGCATTTCTGGTAACTTCAAGTACTTTTTCTGGATTGCTTTGGTAACCTCTTAGTCTGTCTCTTGGGATCATGTGTTAGGAAGACAAAGCTCCCCACCTGTACTGTTTACTTGTCCCCGTGCTATGACAAAAATCTCTGGCAAGAATCCATGTAAAGGATACTGGCTTTATTTTACCTTTCACCTTAGTTAAGGGAGTAGAGTCCCTCATGGCAAAGAGGTCATAACAGCAGGTGTTCAAGGCAGCTGGTCAGATTGTGCCCACAGTCAGGAAGCAAAGACAGATAAGTGTTAGTTCTCAGCTCCTGGCTTATAGAATAATGACACACCCCTTTAAGATAGGACATTCTCACCTCTATTAACTTAATCTAGATAACCTCTCACAGGTATGCCCAGAGGCTTGTCTCTTCAGTGACTCTAGATCCCCTCAACTTGACAAGCCATATTAACTATCAACCTACCCCATCCCGCAAAAACTTCTACATCTTAATCTCTGGGGTAACTGTGAGTATCAAAAGAACTGGTCAATGTGATTAAGTTGAGGACCTTGAGATGGGAAGATTAACTTGGAGTACCTGCGTGGGTTGGATGGGTTTTTATAGAGGGGTGACAATGTCAAACTCTGGTTTGAGAATGTTCTCTGACAATGGAAGTAGCAGCCGGGGTGAATCAGGGCCAAAGCCCTCAGCCTATTGTCAACGTCTAGATGCTGCAGAAGTTGCAGAACAATTCTCCCCAAGAACTTTCAGTAGGAGCATGGCCCTTAGTTTAAGCTCAGCAAAACTCATTTTAGACTTCTGACCTCCAGATTTTTTAGAGAATACCAGTCCTGTTTTCACCAGTAAGTTTTAGGAACTTGTCATGGCAACAACAGGAAAATAATATAGACAAAAATTCTTTCCATCTATCTGTTATTTGGCATCACTTTCATATACAGTATACAATTTTGTTTCTGGGAGCTGGGCAAAATATTCATGATTGTCATTTCTCTTGTAAGAAAACTGAGCCTTATAGAGTTGAATAGATGCATCCAAGAGCAGAACATGAGAAAGATTTGTTCAGGTCTGCATCCTTATCCACCACTCTTTACACAGGAGCATACTGTCTCTGACAATGGGTTCCATCTTTATCACTTCCTGTACTGGTATTTCCTTTTATTGCTCCATGACTAGCTCAAGCTCTGAGCAAATAATAAAAGTCTCTTGAGCCTACTCTCCAAGAACCTTTGTTCTACATACCTGTTGTGGTTTATAGGCTGTTAGGATATGCCTTCCAGAACCTTAGGGATTGAATAAATACAACCTCCAAAACCTCATAGATTGAAGTTCTATGCCCCCCCAATGTTGGTATTAGAATGTGACATCTTTGGATGAAATTAGGTTAAGATGAGGTCATGAAAGGATTGGTGCCAGAGGAGCAGGGGCTGGAGAGATTGTTCAGTGGCTAAGAGCACTGGTTGCTCTTCCATTGGATCTAGGTTTGAGTCTCAGCACCCACATGGTGGCTCACAACTACCCGAAACTCCAGTTCCAGAAGATCCCATACCTTTTTCTGACATCCATGGGCACTAAGTATGCACATGGTGCACATACATGCATGCAGGTAAACATCCATACATATAAAACAAATCTGAAAACACAAAAATAAAAATTAAGCAAAATAAAATTTCGCAGAGCAGACATCACAGTTTCTTTTGTCTATCCCATGTGATTGCAGCCAGAAGGCAGGCAGTAATCTGGGAGCCAGGGAGTGAGCTTTTCAAAGCCAGCCACAACTTTGAAAACTGAGCAGGAATATCATGAATTCCAGGCCAAACTGGACTATCTAGAGAGCCTGTCTCAAATGAACAACAAAAACAAGGCAGCCATGCTGACATCCTGGCCTCCAGAACTCATAGAAACAAGGGCCTGTAACTTATGGCACTGAGTATTTTCCTATAACAGCCCAAGAATCCAGGAGAACTTACCTCTGTCGAATAGAAGCCTAATCTTGACAGTGTGCACACAACACACACTTGGTTGACGGCTGAAGTTTTAGGACCTTCGTGATTATTCTGCTTATACCTTTCAGTAACAAAGTAACAAAGCAGAGATTGCACCTGCCCTAAATCCTAAATAATATCATATCTAATCCTGTATGTTTTCAGTATTCACATGAGGCTTTCAGAACATAAACTAAATATACCAGATAGTTTATGTTCATATTAACAGTAAGCAAAAAAGGTCATGCATTGGGTTTTTGGGGAAAGGAGCAGGGTGTATGTCTTTTTATATGGGGTGTTTTTAAGTGATTGTTTCCAACTCCAGTCTTAATTCGAATTAGATATTAGCTTCTCGATTGCAATCACCACCTCAAACACACAACACTGTGTTTCTCATCACTTTTCCGCATACAACCTCACAATTGCATGATTCAAATGGAGGGGGGACCCTTCCTGCTTTCCTTCTCCACCTGCACTGTGCATCTCTGTTTCACTTTTCTGTGGTCAGAACCCTTTAGCCATCCCAGCTTTTTTGGGGGGGAAGAGCTTGTCACACCCAAGGGATGGTGCTTTATGTACCCTAGCTCCTCTAATCTCGAAACCTCCTGGTGAAACAGGTGTTTCAGGGGTTGATGGATCAAACGATCAATTGATTGATTTTACTGTTTTTACTATTATAGACAAAACACTTCCAGGGGATGTTGGATTTGTAGCTGCATACATTTTTACATGCCCCATCAACCACTTTTGCAGGCTTTTGCAATTTCCTGCTTCACCTTTTGGGGTTAAGAGATGGAAGTATGGCAAGTTTGCTTTTGCAGTTAGATTTATACATCAAAATGGGTTTTATTTTTTGACATCAGTGGACAAACCCATTTGTCTAGCCCTCTGTTTCAGACTAGGAATCCATCATAGTTTATCCGCCAGCTGCTGGTTAACCCTGGTCATGGTCTCCTTAATGAGAAATGCTTCCCATCTTCCATGAAGTTCTGACTCCATTTGTAGTCTTCAGGCACCTGAGGAGTTTGCATTTTTAATGAATTCCTAATGTACCCACTCCTGCAAACAAGGAAATTACAACTATGGAACATTGCATTTCAGACATTAATCATAATTGCTTAATAATATCAAACGAGGAAACTTTGCTGCAAACTTAGACTTCTTACTTAACTTCACAATCAGAATAGCTGTCACATTTGCACACATTCCAACTGATGCTACATACTTCTGAATGCCTACATTACACAGTTTAGTCACAAAGAAATATTTTGTCAGCTAATTCAATTTAATTGCATGGCATAATCATTTCACCTATTTCTCTAAAAACAGATAGGAGGTTATAAAAATCTTACTTTATTTCCCAATTGCCAGGAAAGGTCTCTGCTGAAAGTTACCAGACAATTACAGATTCTGGGGGTTTCCATAGTTCTTCAATGTATTTGTTATATACCATTAGTCACCAGGTGAAGCCCTTCACTAATAGCAAAACCCTTCAACAATAGCCCCAGAGAATTTAACACTGATTGATGGCAGGTCACCTGGAATTGGTTGGCAGAATTTCCAATTTTCTGTTGGGAAATTGCTTATTTCTCCAAGTCTATTCCCATTTTTACAAGTGGACAGCAAGCTGAGATTATACATTATTATGTGTCTAAATATAAAATTGTGATGGATGGTGTCACACATTTAAAGAGTTAAGCATTTAATTTAAGATTTAAAAAAAGTTTAAAGATGTTTAAAATGTATTTTTAATCTTTCTTGGGAATTCACAACTGATCCATATTGAGGGAAATATTGAAAGATTGCCCAAGGAAGATCATTTAAATACAGTATTATTTTCATTAAAATTTACCTTTTTGGAGTTTCAAGGCAGCCACACCAGACCTTATGGTGAGTATATCTGGTGATCTCTGGCTTATGGAGGGAGAGGGGATAAATAGGCTATTTTTGTAAACATAGGGACTTGATGGGGGAAGTCCTGTGTATATGTCAATAAAGCACTGTTGGCCAATAGGGAACGAAGATAGGTGGGACTAGGAGTCCAGGAGGACACTGGGAAGGAGAAACACAGGGAGTCAAAATGTAACGCCATGGGATAGGAAGCCCGGAAAGTTCTCCGGTAAGAGAAATACTTAGATTAACAATTATGGGGTAATTGCTTAAGTCAGAGATAGCCAGTAAGAAACAAGCAAGGCCAACAGCTTCATAATTAATATAGCCTCCTGTGTGTTTATTTGGGACTGATGCGGCTCTGGAACCAGGCTGGCGGGAAGGCTTCTCTTTACAGGGACTAATGCTAAATTTGGCAGACAAAAGAGGACAGAAGGCAGCCAAACTCAAAAGCCACATTAAAATCAGAAGACCAAGATCTACATTTACATGAAATAACTATTTGTTTGGAAATGAATATTGGGATAAATTTTAAATATATTTAGGATGCTAAAATGCTGCCTATTATAATAATCATATCTTGTGAATATTTCTGATATTATAATCTGTACCTAATTCTTAATTTCAGTATTAAATAAGCAGCTGTCTGAACACAACATTGTGCAACAAGTGACAAATAATACAGTAATTTTTAAGTTCAGTCACAGGGACCAGAATGAGAAAACCCTCACGTCTCAGTTCAGCATATATTTCTAAGGTTTTTAGTCTTTTTAAAGGGGCTTTTGGGGGGGGGTTGAGACAAGGTTTCTCTGTAGCTTTGAAGCCTGTCCTGAAACTCCCTATGTTGACCAGGCTGGCTTCAAACTCACAGAGATCTTTCTGCCTCTGCCTCAGAAATGCTAGGATTAAAGTTGTGTGCCACCATCACCCAGCTTTTGTTTTTTTTTAGGTTTTTATTCATAAAAATAGTAGCATATAGTTTAGAGAAACACAAAGAGCAAATTTAAAATTCTTATAGAAAAAGAGAATAATAGAGTTCTCTGTACTCACAAATAATTATCATTAACATTTTTTTATTTTTCGTATGTATATATGTAAGTTGAGAGAGAAATATTGAACAATGAAAAGTCTATCTGCTTTTGTAAGCTACGCTTTTGGTGCTATGAACATATTGCCATGTTGGAAAACTACATGTATTTATTCCTAAGTGCCATTTTAGAGGTTAGATATCATTTCTTTGTAGTCTGCCTAATGTGGGTGACCGAAACCTACTGAGTGACATTTAGCTTGTTTAGCTTTTGTTGTTCATTCAGCAAACATTTATGAAATATTTGTTCATTGTACAGTGCCTACCTTTATCCAAATTGGAAACGTAAAACCTTCTCTCTCATAGAACCTCTATTGCAGAGATTGAGCAACAAAGACAGACAAGAAAAAAAAACAGCACCTGAAAATTAGTATGACTACCAGTGGAATGGCGCTGTGGCAGGACCTCAAGGGTTGTAAGGAAATGGGAGAAGGCAGTGACAGGCGTGCTGGATGATACTTGCAGTGAGGTGGCCTGAGAGTAGGGACCTGGGTGGGCTATGACAATGGTCACATGGTCATCTGACCAACTAGTCTTCTAGGCTGAGTAATAGAAAAGACAGAAGGAGCCTGCTTGGCATGTTAGTAAAAGGAGAGGGAGACAGACGGACGGACAGACACATAGAGACAGACGGACGGACGGACGGATGGATGGACGGAGGCAAAGACAGACAGACAGACAGACAGACAGACAGTCAGACAGAGAGCTGAATTCTGTCTTACATTTTTCTACCTTTGGAAATCATTCCCTAGAGTGTGTTTGTGAGATGTCAAAAATATGAATGCTTTCTCACTAGAATTCTCCCCGTATTGTGGGAACAAAAGTGTTTATTGAAAGATTTTTTAAAGCCTCCGTGTTATATCTCATTACTCAGTAAAGCACTGAAAATGAGGACACTTCCAAGAATCTGCTGTGCAGATGTCTGCTATTTCCACGTACAAGCCGGCCTATCATTTGACATCATTCGACAGTTGTTGGTGATAAATGTCAGCATGCCGTGATTTGCATGACAGTTATTTTGCACATGTTCCTTGCCAGACTACAAGCTCAGAGAGAGTAAGACCCTGCTTGCACCCTGCACGCACAACAGCACTTCAGTCAGTTTCTGGAGAGTCTGTAACAGTGGTAGGCATTTTGTCACATTTTCTTTTTATATTAAATTTACTCCTTAAACAAAGAAAACAGTGACCATGAACTGTTAGGTCAGCCTAGAATGCAGTAGATGTTCATCATTGACCTTTGATGGTGGATTGAATGAATGGATGAAAAATATCTTCACCAATATAATCTAGATAGGGACTAACTACTCCAGATAATACAAATTCATTCATCTTAAATATTCAGTAACTTATCAAAAGCAACCAACAATCTTCAGTCATGGAACTTCCTCTTCAAGGAATAACATTTCTAGTTATTCTTTGGTCCAAAAGCATGTATTTTTTGTTGTTGTTTATTTTTGAGATTGTTGTTTACTTTTGAGATTATCTTTTAATTGCATTGTTTCCCCCTTTCTTTCCTCCCTCCAAACCCTCTTCCACATACACCTTCCTGCTCTCCTTCAAATTCATGACCTCCTTTTCATTAGATGTTACTGCACGTACATATGAATTGATATTTTAAGTGTTGATTTCACACGTTACTGCATATGTATGTTTTCAGGGCTGAACACTTGGCACCAGAAAACCTCTTAGGATGCTCTTTCCTGAGGAGGGTTGCCTTCCCCACCCCCAGCTTTACTCAGTCGTCTGTTCTCTGTGTAGGGTTGAGGCCTCACGGGCTTTTCCTCACGCATTTGGCATGTTCATTAGTGTTCTCCTTTCTCTGTACACATTTGAACAGTTATATTGGTGAGACTTTGTAGGTATAACTTCTGATGTTACTAAGAGATTGCAGCCTCACAGCAATGTGCCTGATCCTCTAGCTCCTACAGTTTTTCTACCCCATCATCTGCAATGCTCCTGAACCTTAGGAGGGAGAGTGTTTTACAGATGTATCAATTGAGACTGGGCTCCACAACTCTGCATATTGATTGGTTGTGGTTTTCTATAGTGATTTGTTGTAAAGAGAAGTTTCTTAGTGAGAGGTGAAGACTATAATTATCTGTAGGTATAAGGACAAGTGTTTATAGATTGTTGTTAGGGATTATGCTGGGTTGTACTTTCGATATCTAAAAAAGACTGTTTTAATCCTATCAAAGATGCCATAGCTTTAAGGATGCTGTAAGGAACAGAAAGCATGAACTGCCTGCCAGAAGTTAATGATCACCTGTGCATGTATTCACTGCTTGGCTTGTACAGCTTGGGCCCTGGATTAGGAGCCGTGTGCGGGAAGTGAATATGGTTCACCAGCAGGGGCAAGAGACATGTATGAGCACAGTGCCAGGAGTATGGACCTTCTAGTTTTGGTCAGATGCAACTTTGACTGTTTTTGCTTTTCACTGAAGATAAGAAATAAAAGATATATGTCAAGTTTCTCTTCTAGACAGCAAGCTGAACAAAAGTAGACCCTCTACACCAGGGGTTCTCAACCTTCCGAATGCTGTTATCCTTTAATACAGTTCCTCATGTTGTGATGACCTCCAGCCATAAAATGATTTTCATTTCTATTCCATAACTGCAATATTGCTATTCTTACGAATCATAATGTAAATATTTTTAGAGACAGGGGTTTGTTAAAGAGGTTGAGACTCACAGGTTGAGAACTTGTGCCTAATGCCTCATCTACTACCTGCCTATGCTTTCTGGCTTTTCTGAAACAGTTGGTCTAACTCACTGATTCATCAATAGCAAGGTAAGTCCATCTTTCCATCCTTAGGACCTTGGTATTTGGCTATATTCTATGCCCATGCTCTGAAACGCCTGCCTCTAGCTCAAACTCAATAAAGCAGGTGATGACCCTGCTCAGACACCACCCACAGCTTCTTGTGTCCCACAGACTGTTTCCTGTGTCTCCCTGCCTGATGATGATTTTAGCACTGGTGCCCATCATAGTGCATAGGAATAATGCCACAGAAGTAACCCTCAACTATGAAGACATGGTACTTCCATGATGAAATCCCTAGTGCCTTCTTTCTTCAGTGTGAAGATCCTGAGATCTGTCTGTAGTGTCTCAAGGATCTCTATTGGTTCTTGAACTTGGTTGCCTAAAGCACATGCCCATTAAGTAAAAGGTCTATATTTGGTTGACTTTCATCCTCTTTTTTGTTTCCTCTCTCCTTTGCATATAATAGAAAACTTGGCATCAATTTTCAAATTGAATACTTACACACAAACACTTGTCTCAGGATCTACTTTGAGGTTAACACAACTTATGATGTTGAGAAATGGTGATGGTGACAGTGTCTATTGTATAAAACTGTTGGAAGGGTTTATTCAGATAAAATGAGTAAGAGTGCCTGCAAGGTAGTGCGTGACTCATAAAAGTTAGTCACTGGATTTATGAGTGCTATGTATGGTGTTGTTGATCTCCTCTGACATAGTGTCCTTGGTTTTGCCACTCTTGGTTCTCTCTGTAGGTCCACACCTCTCCTCATATCTCAATCCCCATTCAATTGACAGTACATTGTTGTGGTATGTCCTTCCATATGCTTTGAATATATGTTGCTTTTATTGGTTGATGAATAAAGCTATTTTGGCCAGTGACTGAACAGAGTAAAGCCAGGCAGGAAATCTAAACAGAGATAGAAAGTGATAGAAGGCAGAGTCAGAGAAACTCCATGTAGTTGCCATAGAGGCAATATGTCAGAACATCACAGGTAAGCACACAGCCATGTGATGATACACAGACTAATAGAAATGGGTTAATTTATAAGAGAGAGAACTAGCCACTAATAAGCCTAAGCCATTGGCCAAACAATTATAAATGCATATTAAGTCTCTGAGTAGTTATCTTACAAGCAGCTGCAGGGACCCTGTAGACAGAGAAAAACTGGTCCAGGGGGACCAGGCTAGACAGAGAAAAGTCTCAATCTATTTCATACTAAAAGATTTTTTTCAAGATCTTCACCTTCTTTGGGAGTTTCCTCCAACTGCCCCTCTCTGAAGTGAGCTAACCTAAGTTATCCTCAGCAGCATTAGAGGCATCAAAGTGAAACTGGGTTTTCCATGTTAGTCAACTTTCTAGATGAATATATTTAAAGACAGGAATTTCCAGGTAGGCATCTAACAGCAGCAGCAGACGGTGCACCTAACCAAACAAGGATGTTGCTAAGGTCACTTTTCTTTTCCAAGTCAGTATCAGTGCTATGAATTTGAGTTAATTTTCAACTAAGAGTAATTACAGCACAGTTCCTGAAAACCTGGTTTTACAAATTAGTGAGGTCAATCCCTTACCATGTTATGTGCAATGGCTTTGCTGAGTAGAATATTGTAGAATATATTCAGTTATTCATTTCTTGATACTCATTTTTATCCTTTCTCCAAATTACCAGACAGTATGAAAGAGTTGTGTCTGTAATAGACAAATCTGTGTCAGATGGTATAAAAGCCATATGATATTAACCTATGTTTAGCATGTAGAGATCTCCAAGAAACTCAGTGGTTTTTTATTTAAAATAGCATTTTGTAACTGAAGTTATAAATATGGAGACATCTTCATGAGGGGTTAGTCTGGCATAATTTTTATCTGTATAATGATAGTATAATTTTTGCTTCAGCTTTTAATCATAACAAAGTATACATAAAATAAAATGTATCATTTTTAAGCCTTTTGAGACAAGGTCTGTATATGTAACCTTGGTTGACCTGATAGTCTTCAACCACAGCAATCCTCCTACCTCAGATCCCAGCTATGGGATATCACACCCAGACCATGCTAGTCTTTTTAGATTGTGCTGCTTAGTATTGTTAAGTGCATTCATGGCATCAAATCTCCAGGACATTCTCTATCTTATAAAACTAAGGCTTTATTAAAGAATACCTCATTTGATCCATTCTTCTGATATCTATGAATCTGGTCATTCTATATACTTCAGATAAATGGAATTGTCTTTGTTTTAATGACCTACTTTACTTAACATAATATCCTCAAAGTCCATTCATGTGATAGTAAATGTTAGAATTCCCTTTCTTTTTAAAGCTATGTTTCATTCCATGTTACCCATTTATCCAGTGATGAACACTTAGGTGCCCCCATCTTTCTGTTGCCTCAAATAATGTTGCTATGGATATGAGCATATTAATATATTTTAAGGTCCTACTTCCAATTCTTTGGAAAAACTCATGGCATGGATTGATGGATCATATGCTAATATCATGTTTAAGTGTTTGAGAAACTGCCATACTGTCTTATATAGCAGCTGGCCCATCTTAAATTCATACCCATGGTACACAGGGATTTTAATGTCACCACTGTAGGATCTATTGGGCTCCATTTTCTTTTAACTTCCTTATACACGGTAAAGATCTTGGTTGCCCATTCTTGTTTATCTTTGAGCAACTAAAACAAAAACAGTAATGACTGACAAATTGTTTCTGCTCCCAAGGAGTTCTTTAAAATGAGTAAGAGATTTGTCCTGACCTCAAAGACCTCCCTGGCTACTATAGTCTATGTAATTATCCTTGTAAGTTACCATGTGTTGTGACAGTGTCACCAGTACACTGGTATAAACACTGTAGGAATGTGTACAAGGAGATGACCTAAGAGAGCATCAGTGGAAAATGAAATTTATGAGAACTTTAACATGAAACTTAGGGTGAGATCCGGTTGGTGACAGTGCTTTACAAACTCTACTAAAATGGCTAGGGTTTGGAAGACTGAGACCGTACTGATCCCTAAACACTTGAAATTTTTATTTATGCCTGTATTAATAATATATGAAATTAATAAATGCAATTATGAAAATACAAAATACAGTGAAAACAGCCTACCTATCAGATACTGTTTGTCTTTTATACTAAGCCATACCCAGACCCAGACAGACAGTTTGACAATATAATCTGACCATTCCAGTTCAGTTATCTGATATTGTAACAGAGAAGAAGGTAGATGTCCTGTGGTCAATGTGATATGGACTGTTCATTAATAAAAAACTAATGACCCATGCTTCCATTTTCTAGCTCATGTTATAGAACCCTTGTTACTCTTAATTAAGGGCTTCTCTGCATGAGACATCAGCAGCAGCTTTTCTGAAAGACAGTCACCATCTTCCTTGTATGACAAAAATTGAAGTCACATAACTTGGTGCAGATAGATGCCAAGGGCATCTGAATGAAAAGGTCTATCAAGCTGTAAACCCATGTAAAAGTATGTGCTCTGTGTATGTGGTATGTGTGTGTGTTCATAGTGTAGGATGGAGGACATGTGTCACTGACAGGTGTGTATATGAATAGAGCAGAGCAGAGGACCTTTGAGAGGAAGTCATTACTTCTTGCATTTACCAAGAAAGTTCACTCAAAGATGTTTTTAATGATAATAACAGTCTCCTCTTTAGACTTCACACAAAGATCTAACCATTTAGGTAGTAAGCCATAGATCAAAGTTAGTCATCATAACCTAAATAACATAAAAAGTTATTTTTCACATGTAAGATGCAGGAAACTTACTACCAGAGTCTTGTTATCAAGCATCTGCTCATTTTCAATCACAGAAAGGAAGTATGATGCACCAGCCTTTCCACGATATTTGGGTGCAATGTTCTTTTCTCTATTCCCAGAGACAACACTTCCGTAATTATTTGATATATAAAAAAATTATCAAAAGCGTTTGTGCACATCAGTAAGAACTTTCAACCACCTTGAAAATGACTTTTAGAATATTTCATTAGCAGACTGTCTCTCAGAGCCTGGGTTGACATTCATGTTTCTTCATTCCAGGCTTTCATCCATAAAACCCTTTGTTCTGCTGAACAGTTTCCAGACAATGTGGGCAATCACAAAAAAAAGCATCCATCCCAGCATTTGATCAGTCTTATTCAAATCTCATCTATTAATACTTTTTTGAGATCATTCTGAGAATTTTATTTCCTTTCTTTCAATACCATTATATTATTTCTTTTAAAAACCTCCAAATTTAATGAAATGGAAACTTGATATTTTGTAGGAAATAAGCATAATTCATAGCTAAATTTTATCCATTTTTATCACTTTCAATAAAGTATATGAGAAAATAACCATTGTGTTCAGTTTGAAGATTTAATTTTAAATACATAAGAATGAATGTCTAGCCCTCGGAATATTATGGAGGAAAGCTTTTACTTAAATAGCATTGCACATACCCAGAAGAAATGTATTCAAAATAAAATACTTTGAGTAGCCAAATACATGATTATCAATATTTTAATAAAAATAAAGTATTAAACAAGCTATTTAGGATCACTAAGTCTTTAGACCAGACACAACATTGAAGGCCTTCATGACTAACAACTGCAATTCAAGATTCACGCCACTTCAGCTCTCCCAGGATTTATGCAAAAATAGATATTTTAGTAAATCTACGTATAAGCATAAAAATAAAACTATTTCCTAAACAAGTGAAATGTTGATGTCTCTTGGCATGTGAGAGGCCATATTTTATGAAACACACATATTGCAGGAGAAGAAAAAAATCTGCTTTTGCTTAGCAGTTATGCCTACTAAGCCTATTTTAGTAATTTAAATGATTTGGAAAGTATATTAGTTATTTTTCCTATTGATGTGATAAATGTTCTGACAAAAGCAACTTAAGAGAGAGGGAGGCTGTGTGGGGCTCGAAGCTTGGGGGCACAGCCCATCCTGCATTGACAGGCAGGACCCAAGCCCAGGGAATGGCGCTGCCCACTTTTAGGATGGTCTTCCACACTAATTAATTAACCTAGTCTAGACATTTTCTCAGAGGCAGAGCCGAGGTTATCTTAATCAATGTTAGCCATCACAGACAGCACAACTCATGAAAATCTATGAAACACTAAGCCCAACTTGATTTAATAACTCTGGGTTGTTGCTGTTGTTTTTTCTCTCCTTTTTATACTTCTTTTTTTAGTTTTTATGCTTTTTTAAAATTCTGTGACTGAATGCATGAGGCACACATATGTCAGATCCACTGTGGCTGGAGTTCTAGGCAGTTGTAAAATGCCGCCAGACATGGGTGCTGGGAATGGAATCCAGGTCAGGAGGAGCAAGTGCTCTTAACTGCTGAGTCATCTCTCTAGCCCTCTTTAAAATGATTAGTTTCTTCTCTGTGTGCTTCTGGGTGCAGGAAGAGGAGTTGCAGATTTTAATTTCACCTTGTTTTGGAACGTTGAATTTCTAGATTTTGCTATTTTGTCATCCAGATTAATTTGCTGTTGTAGAACTTGATACTGTTTGCGTTTGTTAGTAAACAAAAATTTACTTCAAAGAAAACTTCAAAGACAGAAATAAACATTGGGGGAAAAAAGGATTGGAAAACCACCAAAGAGCTGGGGAAGTTAATTCTTTCCATCTCTCTCTTTTAGAACAGTACTGAGATGGGCTGAAGAGAGGGGCTGGAGAGATGGCCCAACCACGGGGTGCTATGACTACTCCAGAGGGCCCAGTTTGACAGTCAGCACCTACATGGAGGCTCACAACTGTCTGTAACTCCAATATTGGGGTGTCTGGTTCCCTCTTCTGGCCTACACAAGCACTGCATGTGTGTGGTACACAGACATTCAAGCAGGTCGAACATCCACGCATACAATATAAAATGAAAATAAATAGGGCTAAGGATATTTCTTACTCAAGAGAAGTATACCTAGCATAATCGTAAGTGCTACCGAGTATTATAATATCAAATTGGAGATGGAAGGTGATGGTGCCCATCTGTAATCCCAGCACACAGGAGGCAGGCAGGAGGATCCCAAGCTTGCTACACAAGGCAACTCTGTCTCGGAAACAAATAGTAATATGCAGTTGGAAATGGAAGCAGACCCAAAACAAGGAACCTAGCCCTTCACAGACTGAAACTCCCAGATGGGTGAACCATAAATGCTGTCTTTGTAACTTATTATCCCCAGTATTTATTAGGAAGCAAGGTGAACAGATCCCTGCTCCATCGCGGGGAATGCAGACACATGGACGAACAGTGGCAATGCCCTATGTAGAACTTACATGTAGATGCGTTTCAGTGAACACAGAGGAGGACCCACATTCTCTTACACACCGGTACCCACCTGTGCCTATTACATTGATCTGGCTTTGCCATCCCCACTACTCTGGAAAATTACATATTGCTCTTAGGAAACCAAAGCCTATTCCGAGCCTGTGGTTTTCTACAGTTCAACATGTAACCATGGAGGAGGGTTGCCAGCTTAACTCTCACACACCATCCCAAGTTCACTCCGAGTGCTTCCCCAAACTCTTGTTTAGCAGTAGCCCCAACTTGTCCTTGCTGTACTCTCTGCAGCCTACCCTCTGCTCCACTCTGCCTCGGAAGCTGCCCAGTGACCTTTCGTGATGACCTCCAGTAAGCATTTGGCAGTCTGTGTTTGCTCCTTTCGGACCCACTCCCAGCTCTCCTACAAGCCCCCCTAGTTTCAGATCCTGATCCAAATGAATTATATCAGCTCACTAGCTTGTTTCAAACTGGGCTTAGTAAAAGCAGAGACAAAATAAAAATAAAAAAGCAAAAAGAGGGATGGAGAGAGGGTCATGTTAGCTACTGGTCAAGGTCTTTCAATCATTAAAGAAAAAGTGTAGAATGAAATCCTGTCATTTTCCATGACGTGGATAAACCCGAAGGACGGTAAATGAAATAAAACAGGTGCAGAAAGATAAATGCCACACTGATATGTATGCAAAGGAAGATAGCTCCTCTCGGGCTGGGGAGGAGAGGGCAGAGGGAAATGGAGAGAGAATGCATAAGAGCTACAAGGTTACAGTTGGTGAAACTGCCCGTGCTTGACAGCACAGGAGGGTAAAAGGTTAACCGTTAAATGTGTGTTTCAAAAGCTACTCACTACGATTTTGAAATGACAGGTGTTTGAGATCTGGATTTGTCAGTTGTCCTGATCTTATTCTTATCCATTATATGTCTACACTGAAATACCGCACTACATCCCAAATACATGTACAGTTACTGTATCAATTGAAAACTTCATTCTTAAAAATAGGCTCCTTTAGCGCTCCTTCATTCAGTCTCCACACAGCTTCCGTGTGCTGGGTCCTGGTTAACTGCCCCTCTTCTGGCTCTTGATGCTGGCAGCCAATCACGCTACCACCTCCCCTGTCCCTGGCTTTTAGAAGGAACTGTGTCATGGAGTCCCCTCAGTCTGCCTACACTTTGGCTAACAGTCTCTTTATTAAGACTCTTTACCTCAACGCACCCTGTTTGAGAGTGCAATCTGTTTCCTGCTAGCAGCCTGACAAGCCAGAGTCCTTATCTTATTTGCCTGCTCTCCAACATTTGATACCAGTGTCTGCTGCCTTCTTATCTCCGACAACCTGCTTCGTGTCCCTAATGGGTCTGCCTTAGAGTGGTCAGGAAAAGGTGACAGCACTAGTCTCCAGGGGGCCTCCCTTGTAAGCATTGTGATCTGAGTAAAACCATGTGCCTTCCTGGAAGGCAAGTCCCCTACACAACGCCCTGAGTGCCGCCAACACGCAAGTATGAATGTACTTGCACACACGCACATGTATTGATGAGCACCCGAGAAAGCCGTGGGGAGGAGCTCTCCACTCTGAGTTTTCTGTCTGGAGAGAGCTCACGTCTTCAGCACTTGAGTCTTCTCAACTCGTACAGGCTCCCAGCTGCCCATGGGCTTTCCTCCCCACCTGTGTCCAGCAGGCTCTCTCCAGGCAGGAAACTGAAGCCGTTAAAGGACTCATCTTCTTTGTGTCCTGACTCTCAGAGACACTTTCCTCCACTGCCTTATGCTCACTGTTGTGTGTAGATTGTCCAGCTTTGGGGTGGGTTGACTGGGGGTTGGGAGGGGTTCTTTTACCTTTTGTTCTGTTCTTTCAATTAGGAACATTGTTTTTTGGCTTGCTGTGTGTGTGTGTGTTTGCGTGTGTGTGTGTGTGTGTGTGTGTGTGTGTGTGTGTGTGTGTGTGTGTGTGTTCAGGTAAGATGGTGAATCCATCCCCTGTTACTCCATTTTAGTCATTAAGAAAAGTCTGAACAGCCTTATTTGAGTCATGTAAGAAAGTCTTTGTAGAAATACTATTTTTGTAGATAATTTTAATAAGTGAAAAAGAACAATTAAAGGAGTTCAGAAGAATAAATCTTTTTGGAGATAACCATGATCACTATCCTGATTTCTGTGAAGAGAAAGTTGGGTTCTTTACTTCTTTCCTTTGACTGTCTGTCACTGCTGTCTGCCACTTGATCTGCTGAGCCATTTGAGAGAAGCCTGGTTTGACATCTCTTCCCCAAGGCAGTGATTACTGGATGGTATCACACTCCACTCCTCAGAGCCAAGTGGCTCTCAGCCCTGGTGCTTCAGCCGGTGGTCCCTTCAGACTCTTCTCCTGTCTCTGTGTCTGTATCCATAGACTAGGGATGTGGCTGGACCAGATCTCCTGGGTGTCTCTGCTCATCTAGTCTTGCTTTGTTTTGATTGGTCAGACACATAACCACCAGTGAATCCTCCTCTTGCCCTCCCTTAGCTGCTTCTGTGGGATTCAGGAAAAGAAGATCAGGGACACTGGTGACATAATGTAGTAAGAGTATCAGTTTTCCATATAATGAATATGAAGCCATGTTAGTGAGACGGCATCACATCCTCCTTTTCATACAGTCTTTGAACTCTGTATATTTTACATCAAAGTACATATCTATTTGCAAGCTAAACTTCCATTGGACATGTGAAACATATACAAATTGAGAAAAGGGGTATAAATACTATTTTCATTCCACTATTTCAGGACCTTTTATGTGATCATTTTTTTTTATTTCAACTGCTTTACTTTTGAATTTTTTCTTTTCATTTATTCTTCTCTCATACAATACATCCCAACTGCAGCCTCCCCTGCTTTCACTCCCCCCCAGTTCTGCCCCCCTCCCAACCCCCTGCCAGATCCACTGCCTCTTCATTTCCCTTCAGATAAGATCAGGCCTCCAGGGACAACAACCAAACTCAGCAGAAGAAGACACAATAAGGTTTGGTACAGTCCCTCCCTCATATCAAGGCAGGATGAGGCAACACAGTAGGAGGAAAGGGGTCCCAAAAGCATGCAAAAGAATCAGAGACAGCCCCTCCCCCACAAGAACACCACACCCACAACCATAACATATATGCAGAGAACGTAGGTCAGACCCATATGTGCTTTGTGATTGTCACGTCAATCATTACGAGCCCCTAAGAGCCCTGTTTAGTTGGTTCTGTGTGCCATGTTCTCACGGTATTCTCAAGCCCTCTGGCTCCTGCAATCCTTCCTCCCCCCTCATATGCAGAGCTCTCTGAGCTCCACCTAGTGTTTGGCTGTGGGTCTTTCATGTGCTCCCATCAGCTGCTGAAGGAAGCCTCTCTGATGATAATTGGGCTAGTTGGTTGGTTCGGGTCGGTTCAGTTTGGTTTGGTTTGGTTTTGGCCAGTCCTGTTTGGTTCTACACTAGGTCTCTGGGCCATCCAGCTTCCAGTTCCTGGCCATCCAGGCTGTATCAGGCATGGGCTTCATCTTGTGGCATAGGCCTCAAGTTACATTAGTCATTGGTTGTCCACGACCAAAAGTTCTGTGCCACCTTTACCCCAGCGTATTTGGCAGGCAGAACAAATTGTAGACAGAGGTTTTGTGGCTGGGATAGTGTCCCAGTCCCTCCATTAGAATATTTGCCTGGTTACAGAAGATGACTGGTTCAGGCTCCAAATCTGACACTACTGAGAGTCTTCATCAGGGTCACCCTGAGAAATTCCAGAGAATTTCCATTACACTAGATTTCTACCTTGCTCCCAAAATGCTCCCCAATTCCAGTCTCTCTCAGTATTTCTCCCTCCACCCCCACCTGATCCCTCCTTTTCCCATCCCCACCTGCCCTCAGTCTACCCTCAAAATCTATTCAGTTTCCCCTTTTCAGAGAGATCCATATGTCCTGCTTGAGCCCTCCTTGTTACCTGGCCTCTCTGGGTCCATGGATTGTAGAATGGTTATTCTTTACTCTATACCTAATATCCATTTATGAGTGAATATATACCATGCTTGTCTTCCTGGGCCTGTGCTACCTCACTCAGGATGACTTTTTTCTAGGTCCATCCATTTGCCTGCAAATTTCCTGATGTCTTTGTTTTCTACAGCTGAGGAACACTCCATTGTGTAAATGCACAACATAGTTCTTTATCCACTCTTCATTTGAGGGCCACAAAGATTGTTTCCAGTTTCTGGTTATTACAAATAATGCTCCTATGAACATGTTGAGCAAGTGTCCTTGTGGAAGGATGCAGCATCCTTTGGGTATATGCCCAGGAGTGATGTGGCTGGATCTGGAGGTAAATTGATTCCCAATTATCTGAAAAACTACCATATTGATTTCCAAAGTCACTGTACTAGTTTGTATGCCCACCAGCAGTGAATGAGTGTCCCCTTTACTCCACAGCGTGAGCTGTCAATTGTGTTTTTGATCTTAGGCATTCTGAAAGGTGTAAGATGGAATCTTAAAGTTGTTTTGATTTGCATTTCCCTGATGGCTAAGGATGTTGAACATTTCTTTCAGTGTTTCTCAGCAATTTGAGGTTCCTCTGTTGAGAATTCTCTTTAGATCTGTATCCCATTTTTATTTTAAATATTATTTCCTTTATTGCACTTTTCTTTTCTCATACATTACATCTCAACCACGGTTTCCCTTTGTTCCATTCCTCCCTACTCTTTACCTCACCTCCCACAAGATTGCTTGGTTTTTTTCCACGTCTAGCTTCTTGAATTCTTTATATATTTTGGAGATCAGCCCTCTGTCAGATGTGGAAATGATAAGAACCTTTTCCCATTCTGGAAACTACCATTTTGTCTTAATGATGGTGTCTTTTGCCTTACAGAAGCTTCTCGGCTTGATGAAGTCCTATTTATTAATTGTTGATCTGAGTGACTGCGTGATTGGTGTTTTGTTCAAGAATACTGCGCCAATGAATTCAAGACTACTCCCTATTTTCTCTTCTATCAGGTTCTGTGTATCTGGTCTTATGTCGAGGTCTGTGATCCACTTGGATTTGAGTTTTGTGCAAAGTGGTAAATATGGATCTATTTGCATCTTCTACATGCTGACATCCAGTTATGCCAGCACCATTTGTTGGAGATGTTATTTATTTTCCATCGTATAATTTTTACTACTTTGTCAAAAATCAGGCATTCATAGGTATGTGGATTTATGTCTAGGTCTCACATTCAATTACAATGATGCATCTGTCTGTTTATGTCAGTATCATACTGTTTTTATTACTATAGCTCTATAGTAGCACTTGAAATCGGGGATGGTGATACCTCTGAAAGTTCTTTTATCATATAGGATTATTTAGGGTATTCTGAGATTTTTGTTTTTCCATATGAAGTTGAACATTTTTCTTTCAAGGTGTGTAAAGAATTGTATTGGGATTTTGATGACGATTGTGTTGACTCTGTAGATTGCTTTTGGTAAGATGGCCATTTTTACTATGCTCATCCTACAGATCCATGAGCACAGGAGATCTTTCCATCTTCTGATTTCTTCTCTGTTTTTTTCTTCAAAGACCTGAAGTTCTTGTTATACAAGTCTTTCACTTGCTTGGTTAGAGTTACCTCAAGATATTTTATATTATTTGTGGTTATAGTGAAGGGTATTGTTTCCATGATTTCTTTCTCAGCCTATTTATCATTTGTATATAAAAGAACTACTGATTTCTTTTTTGAGTTACTATTGTATCCAGTCACTTTGTTAAAGGTCTTTATCAGCTGTAAGCATTCCCTGGTAGAATTTTTGAGGTCACTGACATACACTATCATATCTTCCATAAACAGCAATACTTTGCCTTCTTCCTTTTCAGTTTGATTCCCCTTGATCTCCTCTTGTTGTCTTATTGCTTTAGCTAGAACCTCAAGTACTATAGTGAATAGATATGGAGAGAGTAGACAGCCTTGTCTCATTCCTGATGTTAGTGGAATTGCTTGAATTTCTTTCCATTTCATTTGATATTGGCTGTTGGCTTGCTGTATTTTGCTTTTATTATGTTTAGGTATGTCCCTTGTATCTCTGATCTCACCAAGACTTTTATCTTGAAGGCATGCTGGATTTTGTCAAAGGCTTTTTCAGCATCTGATGAGATGATGTTTTATTTACTTTCAATGTGCTTATATAGTAGATTACACTGACAGATGTATGTATATTTGACCGTCCCTGCATCTCTATGAAGCCTACTTGATCATGGCAGATGATCTTTTTTATGTGTTCTTGGGGCTTTGTCTGCCAGAATTTTATTGAGTACTTTTGCATTGATGTTCATGAGAGAAATTTATCTGTATTTCTCTTTCTTTGTTGAATCCTTGTGTGGTTTTGGTACCAGGGTGACTGTAGCCTCATAAAAATGATTTGTCCACATTTCTTCTGTTTCTATTTTGTAGAATAATTTGAAGAGTATTGGTATTAGCTGTTCTTTGAAAATCTGGTAGAATCCTACACTGAAACTATTTGGCCCTGGGTCTTTTTTAGTTAAGAGACTTTTACTGACTACTTTTATTTCCTTAGGGATTATAGTTCTATTTAAATTGTTTATCTGGTCTTGATTTAATTTTGGTATGTGGTATCTAACAAGAAATTTGTCCATTTCTTTTAGAATTTCCAGTTTTGTGGAATACAGGTTTTTGAAGTATGACCTAATGAGTTTCTGAATTTCCTCACAGTCTTCTGTTGTTGGGAGGTTCTGCTGGTCAAAGGCTGTAGTCCACTATGGCCTGGCAGCTCTCTCCAAGCTTGGCAACATGGAGGACTCCCTCCCCCAGTGGAAGGTTTCCTGCTCTCTATCTGACCTGGAGAATAGCTCTAGGCCTGGATGCCTAATTTATCTCAAGTGCAATACTTAAAACAATTCCTGTAAACACCCTTCCCCCGCTATCCATACAGTAATTAGGTGACATCTATTTTGATAGGGCTGTGCTGCTACTAATTTGCCAATATGAATGAAGGATGCCACTTAATGCAAATTAGCTGATTCCCTAGACAGTATTGCCATTCTTATATATCCCCTATAATCTGGAATAAAGTTGATCAGCCTCCCTGAAGCCATATCCCAGAAGGCTAATTCCATAACAGATCACACAAAGCTCTCTGTTGCTGCTTCTGGCCTCTTTGTCCTCACGGACTGGTAGTCAATAGACCATAAGGAAAAGGGGGACCCTGCATGTTGTCATGTCCCCATTCTCGTTTCTGATTTTGTTAATTTGGATATTAGTTAATTTTTGGATAAGGGTTATGTTGAGTACTTTTGCATCTATGTTCATAAGGAAAAATGGTCCGTAATTCTTTGTTGAATCTTTGTGTGGTTTGGGTAACAGGGTAACTATGGCCTCATAAAATGAATTTGGCAATGTTCCTTATTTTCTATTTTGTGAACTAATTTGTGGACTATAAAAGTCTGGGAGAGTTCTGTGCTAAAACCATCTGGCTCTGGGCTTTTTTTCTTGGGAGACTTTTAATGACTACTTTTATTTCCTTAGGGGTTATAGGTCTATTTAATGTGTTTATCTGATCATGATTTAACTTTTTAACATTACAACACTAGGCACAAACTGGGGTTTTATCTATTTTATTTTACTGGGTATTTTAAGACAATATTTCACAGAGCTCAGGCTGGCCTAGAGCTCACTCTGCAACCTAGGTTATCCTCAGATTCTCAGAGATCCACCTACCTCAGTTTCCTAAGAGCTGGGACTATAGGTATTTGCCACCATTTGATGTGTTCTTGGGTTTGGTTTGTCCACATCTGACAAAAAAATGTCACACTGATTTATTGGTTCTCTTTCTGGTACAGTTTAGAGGGGTCATGTATGACACTGTGCATAACTGAAGGTCAGAGGACACCTTGAAGAAGTTGGTTCTCTCCATCCACCATGTGGATCCTAGGATCAAACTCAAGTCATCAGGTAACTCTTTACCCATGAAAGAGTTATCTCACCATCCCCTTCAAATTTGGGCTGTGAACTGTAATATAAATCTGGTTTATACTACCACACCTCACATGGGTAAGTGTATGTGTGCGAGCGTGCATGTGCACACACACACACACACGCACACACAAAACTAAAGTAACAATTCATATTAAACCATTTTTGTTATAGGTGTTTAACTCTTTTTTTTCTATTTTGCTAATAAAGCTTATTTGACTCAAATTTGTTTTGTGCTCAAGTAGGTGGTTTGATTTCACATTAGAAAAAAAAGATGATGTAGTATTTCTTAAAATTCTGTTGATTCTAAGACTTCCTCTTAAAGTTGATATTATTTTCTCTTTCTTTTTGCTTTATTTTTATTTTACTAAAATTCTGAAGTAACCAGATATATCCGAGAGCTACTAATAAGGTGGTCACATTTTTTCCAAGTCTTGATGCTCTGACTTAGTGATATTAGCATTACTCTTTATTTTTAAAAAATTACATACCATTTATTTTGATCATATTTCTCCCAATTCCTAACAGATCCTCCCTACCTCCCTATGCACCAAACTTCATGTTCTTTTTCTCTTTCATTCGCATGTTTTTGAGAAAAACATAAAGCATGAGAAGCTTGGTCAGAGTTGTCCATGAGACTCTCAAAACATGCAGCCCATTGATGTGGCCCTTGGTTTCCCTCCAGAGGTGGAAAGTAAGTCCCTATTGCAGAATACATCATGTACTTCAGACACAGGGCCCAGGGGATCCTGAGCTGGAACTGACCTAGATGTCACTTCCCTGGGGACTAGCTTCCATGGGACCTATGCAAGCTTCCACAGCAGAGAATCTTCCAACAGTTCTTCCTAGCTATGATGCCTATGAACCACAAAAACAACCAGCATGGCACAATAACCCTGAGTGCGGTAATGCCATGCATACTTTGATGGTAACCATCTCTCTAGTTAGACAGAAAGAGGAACCCTGTGTCTGGTACTGAAAACCTAGCCAAATACTCAGGGCTAATGAAGGAAGACCTCCAATCACCCCTTTACTAAACTATCATATCTCTAACAACCATCTATAAACATTTGTCCTTATACCCACAGATAAGTGTAGTCTTCTCCCCTATTCAAGTAAACTTGTCTTTGCAACAGATGGAGACTACTACAGAAAATATGCAGGGTTGTGGAGCTCAGACCCAAAGGATACATCTACAAAACAGTTCCTGCACCTAATGCTTCGGTAACACTGCAGAAAAGAGGGTGGGGGGATTATGAGAGTCAGACGATCAAGACTTTACTGTGTATCTCCTGCTAACATTAGGAGTTACCCATAAAGTCTCACCAACATGACTGCCTCAAATGAGCTGAACAAGACAATAGATCCACTAAGATGAGTAGGGGAAATCCCAGAAGACTTCAACCCTACACAAAGAACTACAGATAGCTAAGGAATGCTGAGAGCAGCATAAATAGATTCCCCCAGGGAAAAGCACACCAGTTGGTACTCTAATACCAAATGGTCAGACTAAGCAGGTTATATTCCTAAATATAAAGAATATGTATGTTCATATACATATGCTCATGAAAAATAATTTAAGAAAAAGAAGCAATTAACTTGAAAGAAAGCAAGGAGGAATTTACGAGAGGGTTTGGAGGGAGGAAAGTAGAGGGAAAAGTAAGGTAATTATATTATATTCTCAAGAATAAAAGAAAATTAGAAAAGGGGCACAAAACAAGAAATTCAAAACAAACAAAAAATAGTAAGACAAAATAGAATTGTTCTTTCTTTATGAAGTCAGCATGAGTGGACTTGGAATGTCCACTTTCCTAAGACTATTCCTCAACCAGACATTGTTTTTGCAATTTTTAAAAATAAGAACCCTGTTAGCTACATCAAAATCTAATTGAGATCAATTGAATGTTATGGCTATTTAATTACCAGCAAAGCAAAGAAAATCATTATTTAACTTTAATAACTTAAGATATATGTGAGTATCCAGCAATTTGCAAGTAAAAATATGCAATTTGATTTTTATTGATAAATTATTTTCTATGTAGTGGTTTTCCATTTAATGAGCTATTAGTTGGAAGATTGATATCAATTGCTCTAATTATTAAATACTATCATTTTAAGTGTGATTCCTTAATTATTTTGCTGTAGGCTATTTTGATAAATGTGAATGAAGTATCTGTACATTCTTAGATAGTTAATATACCAAGACTTAAACGGGGTATCCCTTACTTATGTAAGTTTCATCTAATTATATGGCCATTAGGTATATGTCTGAAAGGCTCAATATTTTTCTCTTTACAATCAACTTATGCTTAATTAAAAAGTAGTGACAAACTTGCTAAGTCTGCAGTAACTATTCACTTGTGATACAAATTTAATAGGAAGTCTAAATTATTTTAAGTGATTTAAGGATTTCCAATATACTCTCTCAACCTCAAAGTTATTTGATTCAAAGAAACCAGGAAGTAAAAAACATCATGTTAATTACATGTTTTCCTATTTTAAAAAGGATAGGTTCCCTGTATTTTAAAATTGTAACACAGCAAATTAACACTAAATTTAAAAAATAAGAAAATAAATGACCAGCATAAAATTTGTTATTTATTTGGTGTTATTTGTATGTAATAAAATATAATTTAAAATAAGAGGAGTGATGTGGGAGAAAGCCCTACTTTGCTTTTGGGGCAGGGTCATTATGATGTGACATCCATCATCTGGGTTGGACATGACCGCTGCTATCCTGAAACAGAGCAGTTGTGATCACCCATACTTGAGACCCCCCCATGAGAGAAAACCTATTAACACTTCCTCATAGGGAAAGAGGGGGAGACTCTTGGGAACTACAAACTTCCAAAGATCCTGTAGGGGTCCCTCCTCTCTTGAAATTACATAGCAGATTAAACAGTAGACTGAGAGTTGGTACATTTCAGTAGTATAACTCTTCCTTAGCTACCCAGGGGACTTCCTTTTGGTGTGGTTGCTACTGAATCACACAAACTGCTATAAGCAACCCTCTTTAATCTGTTGGTGCCCTCTATATCTTTGGTGAACAAAAGTTTCTTCATTTCTCCAGGAGGTATAGCACAACAGAATCCATGGGCAATTGGGATTTGAGATCCAGCCACATGGGAGACTCTTCTAATCATCGGGCCATTGGGCCACTAAGCTTTATCCCTTTTCCAGCCTATTTCCTCCCTTGGAAGAATATTCTTTCTTAATCCTCTCACTTTGCTTGCTATTATCTATGCACATCTGTCCACTTCTTTGTTCCAGATATTAAAGACCTAGATTGTCTCCAGGAATGCCCTCCCATTATCCATTTCCAACAATATCAAGTGGAATTGATCCAAAAGTATGACAAGGATAAATTTCACCAAAATTTTTGTTTGATGCTTCATGGATGGACATGATGTTTAGTGAAATAGGGCACAGAAAGGCAGACACTGCATGATGTTATGCATACATGGACTCTTTAAAAGATTATTGCAGTGAAGTTGAAAACAGAATAATGGTCATCAAAGTCTCAGGAAGGAGAGTATTAAACTCAATCTATTTCTCCCTAGACTGACATAACCATGAGGCATCATGAAACAGAATGACTATGACAGCATCCAATATTCCCTTGCAATATGACACTGCATTGAGATCTACAAATGTGCTGACCATATTCACAGATACCCTTCACAGAATGTGGTATGTGTGGACCACAGATTAGACCTGAATACTGCCATTCACAGTGAAACAATATATCTGACAGCTGGGTCTATGGTAACAGATTCTGTTTACACTCTTTCCCAAAAGGAAGGTATGGCAAGGTGACCAGACACTCCCCTAAGATTCTGATTACTATTCCCTCCTGTCCTCCCCAGCAGCACATATTCTTGGTGATATGGGAAGTTGATGGTTGGCTAAGTGTTGGGACATCACGATGCAACTTTCCTGGGGCCTCATCCATGCCATAGTGGAGAGCTTCATTGATGCAGCTGCTTTTGAATCATCCATGGCCCTGCAAGTAACCCTTCACTCATGTTCCTGCAAGTAATCCCAGTAAGTTTATTTTGGAAAAGAAGAATCTATCTCAGTTAATAGAGTGCTTGGCCTTGCAGACACACCAACCTGAATTTGATCCCAGAACATGTATTTTAAAAGCCTGACATGTTTGTGTGCACTAGAAAGCCCAATGACAAGAAGGCAGAAAATGAGGGTGACTGGGTCTCACTGGACAGCCAGGCTCACCTACTTTCTGAGAGGGAAGAGTGATGATGAACAAAGGGGTCATGACCACAATGGGAAAACCCACAGAAACAGCTGATCTGAGCAAATGGGAACTCATGGACCCCAGTCTGGCAGCTGGGGAACCAACATAGACTAAACCAGGCCCCCTGAATATGGGTGTCAGCTAGGAGCACTGGGCAGTCTATGGGGCCTCTGGAAGTGGAACTAGGATGTATCCCTAATGCACTAATGGACTTCTGGAGTCCATTACCCATTAATGGATGCTCTCTTAGCCTAGGCCCTCCCCCAAATGACTTGGAGATTTTGATGATCCCTCCCTGGGGAGCAGATGGAGGATGGGATAGGGAGGTCAGTGGAAGCCATGAGAGGATGAGAGGGAGAGGGAACTGGGATTAATATGTAAAATAAGATTGTTTTTAATTTAAATAAAATTTATTAAAAGAAGAAATGGGAAATGTGACAAAAAAGTTCTTATTAATCTAGAATTCTGAAGATAAGTGATTGACAATAAAAGTATAATCCAATTAAAATAGTCCCTTTTGTTAAAAAGACTAAGGCCAATATATGAAAAATAGTCATGTCTTAATGGTAAAACTATGAGAGATTTAATTTCCTTACTTTTTGTTTCTCTAAATTTTCCAAATTCTTCCTCAAACATATCTAACTTATATGATAAAAATAAATTAAAGTTTAGAAATATGAAAGCAGCGATTACCCCCAGGTGCTTCAGATCATGTTTTTCCCTTTCTATAATGAGCAAGTGTTTCTTTAATAATTGAAAAAACAAATTGTGTTTTTTAAAATAGCATAGATATAATGCACAATGAGAAAATGAGTTTGATTCCAAAAGGGGCTTTATCAAGATGATTTTTTTTTAAAAAATAGCTGCTGAAGCACTCTGCAGTCAAAAATATGCTACTGTAGAAGCAACTTTCTCTCCCCCCCCCCAAAATGATACAACATCAGCATTCTTGGTAAGGATTTCCAATAATGGCTGGCCTTGATGGTCTTGTTATCTACAAAGGCATTTCTTCTTTGGATATGCAAAAATAAAATGTAAATTATGTCAAAGTATACTCACCATCTCTGCCATTGCTTTCAGGAATTGTCAATTGCTATCCTCTCTGGATAGATCTTTCATTATAGAAAGTCAGAAGTTGGGTGTTAATTCAAATACTATCAATATAACTAAATATATTGTTAATCATACTAATAGAGAATAGATTTTCTATGCAATAAGCAATCTCAAAGTGCTTACTTAATAAGCAAGAAAAATACTTCTAGTAGCCATAAGAGTACTTTTGGTGTCCTAAGACCAAAAAGAGCTTTCTAATACACATATTTTCTAGAATTCACAGCCCCTTGCAGTTAAAAACAGTGTTCAGTTAGTTGCTTGTTTTTCTTCATGTAGGAGTAAAAGTATTTCAGCATTGTATTTGTACTAAATATGTCAACCTTTTATAAATAAATGCTGGGGGTCTAATTGACAACATTGTGACTATATTTACTGCTATATTGTGGGCTTGAAATCTGAGTGCTATTAAGTATTTTTATCACATACACACACATACACATATAATAATTGTGTGGTTGTGTCAATTATTTTGATTGTGAGAATCATCCAGTGGAAAATACCAAATCATCATCTTGTATTCCTTGAATACCTGTAATTTTTTGCCAATAATCCTTCAGTAAATCTTAGAGAAGTAATTTTTCTCTGTAGAACCTCATAGGTTTGTCTTCTCCACTCACTTCTGCTCTTCCTAACATTAATATCGTGTTGGATAGTTTTATGTCAACTTCACACAAGGTAGGGGCATCTGAAAGGTAGGAAACTCAATTGAGAAAATGCTTCCATAAGATCCAGCTGTACACGTGTGCACATGTAGTCATTGTAATGTTAATCACAACTGAAAGAGCCTCAGAGAACTTCCACCACCACATCCACAGAGAAAGTGAGCAATGACATTTTGCAAATACTGTTAGCTTTAATTGTCAACTGTAGAGTCATCTGAGGGAAAAGCATTCATCAGGGAATTGCCTAGGTCAGACTGACCTTCGGGTATGTCTATGGGGGGTAATCTTGATTCCTAATTGAAATAGGAGGGCCCACTATATTGTAGGTAGTACCACTACCTGGGAAAGTGGTCCTGGCCTTCAAGAAAGCTAGCTAGCAAGCAGCATCTTCTGTGGTTCCTGCTGTACTTTCTCAGCTGTGATTTAGATTCCTGGTCAAAACCAATGCTGTGTGGAATAGCCAGTAAGCCTGTCTTCAGCTTCCTGCTTGAATTCCTGCCTTGACTTCTCTTGGTGATAAACTGAAACTTTCAAGCTGAAATAAACCTTTCCCCCCACCAAAAAAAAGATTCAGCTGTAATGTGCTATTTTAATTAGTGCTTGATGGTGTAGGGCACAGACCATTGTTGGTGGTACCATCTCTGGGCTAGTGGACGTGGGTTTTATTTTTTAAAAAAAGCAGGCTGAACAAGTCATGAGGAGGAAGCCAGTAAACAGCACCCCTCCATGACCTCTGCATCAGCTCCTGCCTTCAGGTTGCTGCCCTCACTGATTTTGATGATAAACTCTTACATGAACTGTGAGCAGAATAAGCCCTTTCCTTCCCAGGTTGCGTTTGGTCATGGTGTCTCCTCACAGCAGTAACCCTACTAAGACAAATATTTTCTTCATCCATTTCCCTCTAGGTTACCTTGATATCTGTGTTGTATTACCTCTCCTTGGGAGTCATTTCTCAGAAACCTGAGGTATAGACTTGAGTCACGAAAGCCAGCTAGCACTACTTTATTTTGAAGCTAATAGATAGGTCTTAAAATCATGGTTGCCCATTTTTCAAATTGTGAGTCACAAACAAAAACAATATAGGTGAATTAACTTTTATCAAATAAGAAAAAAAGCAACACAGTCTTGAACATAACATCCATGCACGTCTTCAACAAATACTGAAACCTAAGAAGTGCTAACATTCTTAGACATTCTAAAGCACACATGTGAAGAAAATAACACAATTTCCTTTGTAGACCCCACAAAGTTCTAATTATCAGAATTCTTATCCCCCAAAGCAAGAATTTTCCAGATGCTCATTTATTTAATTCTTAATGGATTTTTAAGATTTATTTGAATGGTGGTGGAGGCAGTGCGTGTGTGTGTCTGTGTGTGTGTGTGTCTGTGTGTGTAGCACATGTGTGCTAAAAGTGTGAACATGCATCTAGAGGCTACAGAAAACATTGGAGCCTCTGGAACTAGAGTTATACACAGCAATGTGCCACTCAGCTTAGGTGCTGAGAACCAAACTAGGGGTCTCTAGAAGATCAGCAAGTATTCTTAACTACTAAGCCATCTCTTCACACACACACACACCCCACTATTACTTGAAGGATTTTTAAATACTTCAAGAGCATTGAAAAATGAGGGTCCCCATACCTTTTGTCTACACTTCTCAGCCTTCTTGTCTTCCAAACTCCCTTCGAACAGCCATTTAAACTCTGCACTCTCAAGGCTGTTCTAGTTCAAAGTTGCAAATTCTTCTACAGTCTTCCTGTAAACCAGCTCCAATGGCCTAAGTACCACATGGTAAGGTTTATCACACCAGGGACCCCACTTCTGGTACCATTTTTCTGGATAAGAAACTTTTCTCGTTGATGTAGTAAAGTATCTGAGTAAAACAAATATGGAAAGCTTATTTTGGTTTACTTCATAAGTAAATACAGTCTATGTTGGTAATGAAAATATAGTAGCAAGAGGTAGCTAATCGCATTGCATCCACAGTCAGGAAGTACAGAGAATACTTGTATTCAACACTACACTGTATCTTTTTTATCCAACTTGGAAACACACCCTTAAATGATACCACTCATACTTAACCCTCTTCAATTAACCTAATCTAGATAATTCCCAACATGCATGCCATAGACTTGTCTTCAGGCATTCTAGATCCTGTCAACTTGATAACTAATATTAAGCATCACACCATTTATGTTGGTTTATCACTAATGAAGCTTCATCTTGATTATTCCTGCATCTTGGAAATCTGCCACCAGAAGGAAAACTTCATGATAGGTCTTGTTCTTATAAAATAACTGCTTACCAGTGTGGACTATTTCCCAGGTTCATCTCCCTACATGCAGCCTTACTCCCCTACTCAGATTAGGACCAGTTCATGGGAACAGGACAGGTGTTGCTCCTGGGTCCCCAGCTGCAGCACCACCCTTGGTAGCTCAGGGAGGAATACACACACACACACACACACACACACACTTTTACACACTCACACACATGCACACACACAAACACACTCACATACACATACACACGCATGCACACACACATACATATACACACACGCACACTCACATACACTCACACAGAAGATAAGGTTAGGGAAATTTTTAATGAATTAATTATTGAGAGAGAGTGTGGGGAGGGGCATGCACTTGGAGATCAGAGGACAACTTGCAGGGGCTGATTCTCTCCTTCCTCAGTATAGGTAGGTCCTGGGGCTTGTCAGGTTTGACACAAAAACCTTTATCTCCAGATTCCAGCCCAAGATAAAGGGACTCTTATAGTAAAGCTAAACACTGAAGTAAAATAGGTGTGTGAGAGAGAAAGAAATGAGTCTAGGAGTTCTATTATTAAATGAAAGACCTAAAAAGAGAGGAGGGAAGAAAATCGAGTTTCCAGGTCATGCTAGTCTGTATTAGTCGGTTTCTTCTCTCTTGTTTTCTTTTCTTTTGGTTAATTTGACACAAGCTGGAGCAATCTGGGAAGAGGGAAGGAACCTCCATTGAGAAAATGTCTTCATCGATTAGCCTGGGGGCAATTTCTTGATTGATGACTGATGCGCAAGGGTCCAGCCCACTGTGGGCAGGGCCTCCCCTGGGCTGGTTCTGCATTATGTAAGAAAGCAGGCTGAACAAGCATGGGAGCAGGCAGTAAGCAGAGTTCCCCCATTGCCTCTTCAGTTCTTGTCTCCTGGTTCCTGTCTTGATTCCCTGCTCTGGCTTCCTTTTATGATAGACTGTAAACTGTAAGATGAAATAAACTATCTCCTCTCCAAAAAAATAAATAAAATATCTGCTTACATCTCCAAACAAATAGCTGTCCATCAATTCAGCTATTCACTGAACAATAATTGCTTCCCAATATGCAACAGAGTCTAATATATAAATTTTCCACCAATAACATTTACGAACTGAGCACCATAATAGTACCTCTCTCAAGGGTGGACAAGGTGCCATATAGAGCAATAAAGAACTCCCAATTTAGAGGAAATACTTAAAATGTAAATATCAAGAATGAATTATGAAGGACAGAGAATTGGCATATATTATTGCAATGTTTGCCTTTTTTTTATTCTCCAGATTTATTTTGGTTAAAAAAAATCAGATATAACCTTTCAAAAATTACATTAATGTTTAACATGCATTCAAATAACTTTCTTTTTTTTCCAGTTTAAATTTAGATAAGAAACGAGGTTGCTTCACAAGTCAGTTCCAGGTCCCTCTCCCATTCCCTCCCCTCCTCCCGTGCCCGCCCCCCAGCCCCCCCCCGTTATCCCCTCATTCCCCCAGGGAGGGTGAGGCCCTCCATGGGGGTGTCCATAGTCTGTCATTTCATATAGGGCAGGGCCTAGACCCTTCCCTAAGAGTTCAGGGTGAGAGTGCACCTCACATTGTTCTATGGGAGTCCAAAGTCCGTGTGTATACTTGGGATGGGTACTGATCTGCTGCCCAAGGCTCAATAGGTTCCCTAGGCCTCCTCACTGACACCCAGATTCAGGGGGTCTTGATCAGTCCCATGCTGGATTCCCAGGCTGATGCCTGGGATTCAAGAGTTAACCTTTGTCTGGTCAGCTGTTTCTGGGGGTTAAACCAGCCCAGTCTTAATCCCTTTGATCATCAGTCCTCCCTCTCTGTTACTGGCTTTCTTGAGTTACTGGCTTTCTTGAGTTCAGCTCAGTACTTAACCAGCCGCTAAATGAAGTTTCTGTTTCCCAGACTCTCTGGCCATAGGATTGTAGGCTGGCACTCCCCAGATCTATGTCTAAAATCCATATATGAGAGACTACATGCCATGTTTCTCTTTTTGTGACTGGGTTACCTCACTCAGGATGGTTTCTTCTAGTGTCATCCATTTGCCTGCGAATCTCATGATTCCATTATTTTTTTCTGCTGAATAGTACTCCATTGTGTAGATGTACCACATTATCTCTATCCACTCTTCGGGTGAGGGACATCTAGGTTGCTTCCAAGATCTGGCTATTACAAATAAAGCTGCTATGAACATAGTGGAACAGACATCTTTGTTGTATGAAAGGGCATCTTTTGGATATATGCCTAAGAGTGGAGTTGCTGGGTCTTGTAGTAGGTTTATTCCCATTTTTCTGAGGAATCTCCATACTGATTTCCAAAGTGGCTGAACCAGTTGGCACTCCCACCAGCAATGGAGGAGTGTTCCCCTTTCACCACATCCTCTCCAGCATAAATTGTCATTGGTGTTTTTGATTTTAGCCATTCTGACAGGAGTGAGATGGTATCTCAGAGTTGTTTTGATTTGCATTTCCCGGATGGCTAAGGATGTTGAGCACTTTCTCAAGTGCCTCTCAGCCATTTTAGACTCCTCTATTGAAAACTCTCTATTTAGTTCTGCAGCCCACTTTTTAATTGGGTCCTTTGCTGTTTTGGAGACTTGCTTCTTGAGTTCTTTGTAAATTTTGGAGATCAACCCTCTGTCAGATGTGGGATTAGTGAATATTTTTCCCATTCTGTGGGCTGCCTTTTTGTCTTGCTGACTGTGTCCTTTGCCTTACAGAAGCTTCTCAGTTTCAGTAGGTCCCTTTTATTAATTGTTGAGCTCACTGTCTGTGATACTGGTGTTATGTTCAGGAAGCTATCTCCTGTACCAATTCGTTCAAGGGTACCACCCACTTTCTCTTCTAAGAGGTTCAGTGTGGCTGGATTTATGTTGAGGTCTTTGATCCATTTGGATTTAAGTTTTGTGCATGGCGATAAACATGGATCGATCCGCATTCTTCTACATGCCAGTCTCCAATTATGCCAGCACCATTTGTTGAAGATGCTTTCTTTATTCCATTGTATATTTTTAGCTTCTTTGTCAAAGATCAGATGTTCGTACATGTGTGGGTTAATACCCGGATTTTCAATTCGATTCCATTGGTCTACCTGTCTATTTTTGTGCCAATACCAAGCTGTTTTCAGGACTATAGCTCTATAATAGTGCTTGAGGTCAGGGATGGTGCTGCCTCCGGACGTTGCCTTATTGAACAGGGTTGTTTTGGCTACCCTGGGTCTTTGGTTTTTCCATACAAAATTGATTATTGTTCTTTCAAGGTCTGTGAAGAATTGTGCTGGGATTTTAATGGGGATTGCATTGAATCTGTAGATTGCTTTTGGCAGGATTGCCATTTTTACTACATTGATCCTACCTATCCAAGAGCATGGGAGATCTTTCCATTTTCTGAGGGCTTCTTTAATTTCTTTCTTTAAGATTCAAAGTTCTTACGATACAGGTCTTTCACTTGTTTGGTTAGCATTACCCCAAGGTATTTTATGTTGTTTGTGGCAATTGTAAAGGGTGATGTTTCTCTGATTTCTCTTTCAGCCCTTTTATCATCTGTATATAGTAGGGCTACTGATTTTCTTGAGTTGATCTTGTAGCCTGCCACTTTGCCGAAGGTGTTAATCAGCTGTAAGAGTTCCCTGGTAGAGTTCTTTGGGTCATTGATGTAAGCTATCATATCGTCTACAAACAGTGAAAGTTTGACCTCTTCCTTCCCAATTTGTATCCCCTTGATCCCCCTTTGTTGTCGTATGGCAATAGCTAGAACTTCAAGTACCATGTTGAAAATGTATGGAGAGAGTGGACAGCCTTGTTTTGTTCCTGATTTTAGAGGAATTGCATTGAGTTTCTGTCCATTTAGTTTGATGTTGGCTGTTGGTTTACTGTATATAGCTTTTATTATGTTTAAGTATGTTCCTATTATCCCAGATCTCTCCAAGACCTTTATCATGAAGGGGTGTTGGATTTTGTCAAAGGCTTTTTCAGCATCTAGTGAGATGATCATGTGATTTTTGTTTTTCAGCTTGTTTATATGGTGGATTACGTTGATGGATTTTCGTATGTTGAACCATCCCTGCATCCCTGGGATGAAACCTACTTGATCGTGGTGAATGATTGTTTTGATGTGTTCTTGGATCCCTTTTGCCAGTATTTTATTGAGTATTTTTGCATCAATGTTCATGAGGGATATTGGTCTGAAGTTCTCTTTCTTAGTTATATCTTTGTGTGGCTTGGGGATCAAGGTTATTGAAGCCTCATAGAAAGAGTTTGGCAAAGACCCTTCTGCTTCTATTGTGTGGAACACTTTGAGAAGAATTGGTATCAGCTGTTCTTTGAATTTATGGTAGAATTCTGCACTGAGGCCATCTGGACCTGGACTTTTTTTTGGTTGGGAGACTTTTGATGACAGCTTCTATTTCCATAGGGGTTATAGGTCTATTTAAATTGCTTATCTGTTCTTGATTTAGTTTTGGCAAATGATAGCTGTCCAGGAAGTCATCCATTTCCTTTAAATTTTCGGATTTTGTGGAGTACAGGTTTTCAAAGTATGACCTAATGATTCTCTGGATTTCCTCAGAGTCTGTTGTTATGTCCCCCTTTTCATTTCTGATTTTGTTAATTTGCATGTTCACTCTCTGCTGTTTGGTAAGTTTGGACAAAGGTTTGTCTATCTTGTTGATTTTCTCAAAGAACCAACTCTTCGTTGCATTGATTCTTTGTATTGTTTTCCTGGTTTCTACTTTATTGATTTCAGCCCTCAATTTGATTATTTCCTTGCGTCTACTCCTCCTGGAGGAGTTTGCTTCTTTGTGTTCTAGAGCTTTTAGCTGTGATGTTAATTCTCTGGTATAACTGTTTTCCTGTTTCTTCATGTGAGCACTTAGTGCTATGAACTTCCCCCGTAGCACTGCTTTCAAAGTGTCCCATAGGTTTGGGTATGTTGTGTCTTCATTTTCATTGAATTCGAGGAAGTCTTTAATTTCTTTTTTTATTTCCTCTTTGACCCAGGGATGGTGCAATTGAGCATTATTCAATTTCCATGAGTTTGTAGGTTTTCTGCAATTTGTGTTGTTGTTGAATTCTAATTTTAAGGCATGGTGGTCTGATAAGATGCATGGAGTTATTCTAATTTTTTTGTAGCTGCTGAGGTTTGATATGTTGCCAAGTATGTGGTCGATTTTTTAGAAGGTTCCATGTGGTGGTGAGAAGAAGGTATATTCTTTTTTATGTGGATGAAATGTTCTATAGATATCTGTTAATCCCAGTTGGGTCATTACTTCTATTAGACCCTTTGCTTCTTTGTTGAGTTTCTGTCTGGTATTCCTGTCTAGTGGTGAGAGTGGTGTGTTGAAATCTCCCACTATATCTGTGTGGGGCTTTAGATGAGATTTAAGTTCTAATAATGTTTCTTTAACGAATGTGGATGCCTTTGTATTGGGGGCATAGATGTTCAGGATAGACACTTCATCTTGGTGGGTTTCACCTGTGATGAGTATGTAATGACCTCCTTCATCTCTTTTGATTGATTTTATTTTAAAGTCTAGTTTGTTAGATATTAGGATTGCTACCCCTGCTTGTTTCTTGGGTCCATTTGATTGAAAAATTTTTTCCCAACCTTTAACTCTCAGGTAATGTCTGTCTTTGAGGGTGAGGTGTGTTTCTTGTATGCAGCAGAAGGAAGGGTTCTGTCTTCGAATCCATTCTGCTAGCCTGTGTCTTTTTATGAGTGAGTTAAGGCCGTTAATATTGAGGGATATTAAAGACCATTGATTGCTCATCCTTCTTCGATTTGTGATGGTTGTTGTTGTTGGAATTATGTGTGGAATTTCACCCCTTTGTTCTTTTGACTGTTGGTATAGAGGGATTCTCTAATGCTTATGTTTTTCTGGTTGTAGTTAGCTTCCTTGGGTTGGAGTTTTCCTTCCAAAATTTTCTGTAGGGCTGGGTTAGTGGACACATATTGCTTGAATCTAGTTTTGTCATGGAATATCTCGTTTTCTCCGTCCATAGTGATTGAGAGCTTTGCCGGGTATAGTAGTCTGGGCTGGCATCCATGGTCTCTTAGTGTAGGTAGAATATCTATCCAGGACCTTCTGGCTTTCAGAGTTTCCATGGAGAAATCAGGTGTAATTCTGATAGGTCTGCCTTTATATGTTACTTGACCTTTTTCCTTAGCTGCTCTTAATATTCTTTCTTTATTCTGTATGTTTGGGGTCTTGATTATTATGTGGCGCAGGGATATTTTTTTGTGGTCCACTCTATTTGGTGTTCTGTAGGCTTCTTGTACCTTCATTGGCATGTCTTTCTTAAGGTTGGGAAAGTTTTCTTCTATGATTTTGTTGAATATGCCTTCTGCCCCTTTGAGGTGGATTTCTTCTCCTTCTTCTATACCTATTATTCTTAGGTTTTGTCTTTTCATGGTGTCCCATATTTCCTGGATGTTTTGTGTTAAGGATTTGTTGGATTTAAGGTTTTCTTTGGTTGATAAATCCATTTCTCCTAGTGTATCTTCAACACTTGAGATTCTCTCTTCCATCTCTTCTATTCTTTTGGTAATGCTTGTATTGGTAGTGCCTGACTGTTTGTCCAGCTTTTCTATTTTCTGCCTTTCTTCAGATTGTGTTTTTTTAATGTCTCTATTTCAGTTTTCAACCCTTGCAGTGTTTGCATTGCTTCTTGCAATTTTCTGTTTATCTGTTCGTCCGTTTGCTGCCTTTTATGAATTTTTTGGTTTGTTCTTTCTTCCATTTCTTGCATTTTTTAGTTTGCTTTTTGTTCCATGTCTCGCATTTTGTGCTTTGTTTCTTCTTCCATTTCCTGCCTTTTTTGGTTTGTTTCTTCTTCCATTTTTTTCATTTTTTGCTTTGTTTTTTCTACCATTTCTTGCATTTTTTGCTTTGTTTCTTCTTCCATTTCCTGCCTTTTTTGTATGTTTCTTCTTCCAATTCTTGCATTTTTTGGTTTGTTTTTTCTTCCATTTCTTGCATTTTTTGGTTTGTTTTTTCTTCCATTTCTTTGAGGGATTTTCCAATATCCTCTTTTAGGGCCTCTATCATTTTCATGAAAGTGCTTTTAAGGTCGTTCTCTTCTGCTTCGTTCGCATTGGAATGTTGGGGTCTTGCTGGTGTGGAGTCTCTAGTATCTGGTGGTGTCATATTTGTTTTTCTGTTGCTAACTGTGTTTTTGTATTGTCTCTTTCCCATCTCTTCTTCTAATGGGTGCAGAAAGAGCCCCTTACTGGTCTGGGGACCAGAGTTCCCTTTTGGTGGGTGCTAGCAAGTCCAATAATCTGGTGGTTCTTCTATTCCTTGTCCAAATGGTGGTCCGTGGGTGGAGAAGAAGAACAGGAATCTGGGGCGCTTAGCCTCCTACCTGGTCCCCTGGATCCTATGCTGGGTCCTGTTGTATCTGATCCGGAACAGCTACTCCCCTGGTCTCCCTGGCTCCTCTGGTTTCCTGGTCTCGTTGGTGGGAGAGAAGATCTGGAGTCTGGGGTGCTTGGCTCCCGCTGGGATTAGGAGCTCTATGCAGTTCCCAGGTGATCTGCAGGCACTGGAACACAGGCTGGGAAGCCGGCCTGTTTACCTGATGCTGCTGGAGGAACAGCTGCTTTCCTGTACTCCCAGCCTCCTCTCCTTTCCTGGTCTCGTTGGTGGGAGAGAAGATCTGGAGTCTGGGGTGCTTGGCTCCCGCTGGGATTAGGAGCTCTGTGCAGTTCCCAGGCGATCTGCAGGCACTGGAACACAGGCTGGGAAGCCGGCCTGTTTACCTGATGCTGCCGGAGGGATAGCTACTTCCCTGGACTCCCAGGCTCCTCTCGTTTCCTGGTCTCGATGGTGGGAGAGAAGATCTGGAGTCTGGGGTGCTTGGCTCCCGCCGGGATTGGGAGCTCTGTGCGGTTCCCAGGCGATCTGCAGTCACTGGAACTCAGGCCGGGAAGCGCAATGTTTGTCTTTTTAACTTTTCTTATTACTATGTAAACACATTTGCTTTGGAAAATATAAATATTTTCAGGCATGAATGTATACTTAATAACCAAACTAAAACAAGCCTTAACCTTACACCTGTGTACTATCTAGAGACACTTTGAAAATCTGATCATCTTACCTGTCACTGAAAAAATGCTGCCTTTTTCTAATAAGGTTAAGGAGGCCACATACTTCATTTCTTTCAAGATGCACTGTGTTGTACTTGGAGTTAGCACTTCAAATACCATCCAAGGTTTCATATCAACAGCAGTCCTCACTACCCAGCATCTATGGGCAACTGAAAATAAGCTTTTTCAACATCATTCAAGGAATTATTTTGTAAAGAAAGTTTTAAAGAATAAAAATAAAGTAAATTTATAACCTTGACTTTCCAACTTTTATCTGCACACTTCTTATTCAAACTATGTCCCTTGGGTCTTTTTCTACTCAGAGGGGACTATTTCCTTCCTCTGCATGAGTAGGATGCCTGCATTTCTCCCTACTCCCAGCCCCAGTAGGATGTTGACTTGTGATCAACAGAGAGAAAAGATCGTGGAGAAATGGGCTATTTATCCATATGGCATGCTTCCTCATAAATGCCTTTTTCCTGGTCCATAAGAAATGTTTCCATGACAACCAAGCCACTAACGTTCACCCCCCGACTAGCTGACGTGCTTCCCTCCCAGTTGATCAGCTGGATATTGTGTTAAGATTACTTTGCCCAGACTGGACAATCTTCAGGGATTACTTGCCTGTTTATTTTTTTATTAGCTGGAACCTTGGCTGGAACTATTTACATGAGCCTTTCTCTTTCATCCTTTAAAAACATAATCTTAACTAAACAGAACAAGTTTTAGACAACATTAGTCATTTCATAGGAAATAAAATAAGAGCAGGATTCTTCACTCTCCATAGGGGATACATAGGTGCTCTGCAAATGACTAAATTTTATGTTTGGCTCCTCCCTGTGTCCCTACCACATGGTCTACCCAATGCTACATGTTCAGTAATAGTTGAACATGTTGTCACCCAAATTTTTCCAGAGTTTTTGTATTTAAGTCACTAAGTTAAGGCAGAACCAACATCCCAGTAATTTAACAATCTTCTTGCTCTCAAATTTTCTATATAAAAGGATAAGGAACTTAGGGTGAAATATTATTACATTCTGACTCTTAAATTTGAAAAAAATAGATGAAGATGTGCTAAAATGTTTATAACTATTATATTTAGCCAGGGCAAATATGGACACATTTCTGCTGGAAATTTTTGGGTTTGATTTTTTTTCCTTTTAGCTAACCAGACAAATTTTTCTGATGAGTATCTTCTATGTTCAAGGCACTGGAGTAGCCATCAGGATCAAGTCAATTTTTAAATCTCCTTTATATTTAGAAAGATGAAAAGAAGAGGTGAGCCAGGCAGAAAACAGCTGACCTGGGGTTTGCCTACTCAAGGATGATCACCAACATGAACTGTGGCTACTTTCCACAGTGTGGCGGAATCACATGATCATCAATAGGACCTGTGGCTACTTTCTACAGAGTAAAGGAAAAATCATTTGTTTCTTACAATAATATTGCAAATGAACATTGGGATGTAATCCAATGCCGTGATCAAAGTGATTTTCTTACTGTGGTCACAAATGAACCAGAAATCACTGGAGTGCAAACAGAACTTGATGGACATGCCCAGTTGTGTGATGGAGATGCCTCACTACTACTAAGAATGTTTGTGGAGCAGATTGTTAAATACTACTCTAATTATAAATTAAATTGTATAAAGTTGCAGTTAAATCGATTATACTAAAACAAAGATTGTAGACAACTCAAAATCTCGCTTCAGAAATGAATGATTCATTCCCCAGCTACTGGACATCTAGTAGCAGGCTGCCTTGGCTATCAGCCATTGTCCAAGAAAGCCTCAATGAAAAACAGCCCTCTTGCCCATGATCATACCCAGCCATGGGTGGTAAGTAAAGGTCTAGCCACTGACCATGAGTGGGTATTCACATGCAAATATGCATTGGATGAATGAAGCGTTCATGATTCTAGATGATGGTAAGGAGCATTAACCTGAACTGAAGCTGGAATTAGCATTTTGGAGTTGGCACTGAAAATACTTAGAAAATATTAGAACATAGAAATATTTAGAATAACTAGGTAGGAAAATCAGAGAAGACTCAGATTTCTGATTCGGAAAGAAAATACCAGAGATACAAAGTATGACAACTAGAGGAGAACACCTCAGTGATTTCTAGATACATTGATTCTGACCTATTTGTAGGGCACTGAAATGAATATAGAGTTAGCAGCTCAGGTGAGTCTAAGATGGGTAAAAGGAGACAGTAAGGGGTGAGAAATGGGGAGGGCTGAAGATTTGTAAGTTGGTAGAACACTTGCCCAGCATATGCAAATCCTGGAGTTCAATCCCTAGCATCACATGCCTGCAATGCCAGCACTTGGGAGATAGCAGAACAAGCCTTTCATGTCAGGCAGACTATGAGTGTACTCAACACGCTACACATCAGTATAAATACTTAAAGAAGTTACATACTGAAGTGCCCATGCTTTGCAAGGTTTCACACGCTTAAGTGAGATTTCTTACATGAACGCATGCTGCACAGAGTGGGACTGCTCCAGCGATTCTCTAGGGTCCAACCCACCAGATTCTAGTGGCCTCTGTATTGTTCTCTGCAGCACTTTACACTTCAAACTCCTAACATTCACATCTATTATTTCACTTACCTGATACGGATAAAACCAAGCCCCCACCCTGCCTCTCTACTGCCTGGATCTGCAGAGTTTGTGGTCCTCTCCTGGCCTCTGAGACATCTGATTTTCTTCATTTCAGTTAAATGTGACAGCAAGTCATGAATTGTTCTCCATCCATGTTTATTGCAAACAAATAACAGTAATCTCTGGTGGGCCTGCTTGGTTTTATCTTAGTCAGTCCTGAAACTGTTTAATTATTTCATTTTATTTCCCCTAAGTTAGCCTGTTTCTCTTCAGAATTGATGACATGGATAAAGACACAAAAAACAAATTTGTGTTACTGGATTTCAAATATTTTTTACCACTGGAAACAAGTGGAGTCCCTTTTAGTTGGTTTTGATTGTAAAGCTCAATGACCACAACAAAAATTTCTTGGCTAGAAAAAAAATTTTCTCCAGTGCTTTTTACGGGGTGCTGAGTTAATTTCATTGAGGGGTCCCAGTCTGAAAGAAGCAGTTTTGTTTGTTCCCGAATGCAGATCTTCAGTAGAGCATCCGGGGAAGATATTATCAAGCCACATCCAGGAAGAACAAGAGCAGAGTGAGAGGGGAAATGACTTACTCTAGAGGTCATGGGTGAGACCAGAAAAAGAACCTTTTCTTTAAAATTAGGTAAACAAAGTATAGTCTCCAAGGATGTCCAAGTCCAGGCCAGACATGAAACAAGAGTACCACACGTACCTTCTGAGGAGTGAAGATCAAACAACTGAAGATACTTAGTCCACCTCTGTTAGGGAGGAGCAGGTCATCTTCCACACCCTTCAACAGTTCTTCATGAGCACCATCTAAGAGAGCTACACAGAAGGATCCCTCAGTCCATGCCCTCCATACTTTCTCCCGTCAGCCTCCTGCATCACTCTTCCCTCTCGTCTCGGGCCTCCACTTCCCTCTCAATGCTCTTCTTGCCAAGTCTCAATGTCCCCAAACTACATAGTTTCTCCTGTCTCTGTTTGATGGGACCTACTGACCACAAATTTCCTCATCAGTATATCCCCACATCTGTGTGTCTTTCTGACAATTAAGAAATCTCATTATAAGGGAAGGGCAAATGACTTGACAGATTTTGATGATCCCTCATGGAAGACCTCAGCCTCCCTGGGGAGAGGATGGGGGATGGGATGGAGGGGGTCAGTGGGGGGCATGGAAGGATGGGAGGGAAAGGGAACTGGGATTGATATGTAAAATGAGATTGTTTCTAATTTAAGTAAAATTTATATAAAAAAAGAATTATCAACAGAGACCAAAATGCTGGTTATCTATCCCTATTCACAGGAATCAGTCTGGGACAGTGGAACTGGGCAAGGAGAAACTAGAATATTCTGTTTCAAAGTGCTGAATTTAAGAATGTCGCCTGCCTCACCCCACCAAATCTTCAAGATAGTTCAACTTTACAGTTGTGACATCACAAAGCTGGTAGATGGAAGAGCATAGATAGACATACAACTCCAATAGTCACTCTTATACATTAATTGTACAAGTAGTAGGCATCATTCCATACCATTATATGACATACTTTGGTCACATTAGCTCCCACTAGTCTTATGTTCCCTCATCCCCTTCCCTACCCTAAATGCTGTGGCAAATCTAATTTATAAATTATACTTTTATGGTGCCACACCACTGATTTCTCTATGAAGAGCTGCCAACTTCTCTTTATCTGGCCCTTTCCAGACATGCACCCCATCTATATTTTCCTTGCCCATGATAATTTCAAAGTGAACAGAGAGACATGGTAGTGAGAACCATCTCCCGAAGTCCTTCATTCTCAAGTCTAGGTCTCCAGGAACCTTTGCTTTTCACACACATACACTGAAATATAAGGCAGTTTATGATGTTGACACTGGAGTGACATTTCAAAACCCAAACCTGACACTCAGCTTTAAAATCTTATTAGCAGATAAATATCCCTCTACTGTGGTAAAGGGAAGAAAAATTCAAATGAAAAGGGCAGTGCATTTAATAACCATCCAGGTGAATGGGAATGTCAGGCACTATGCTGACTGATGTGCTCACTCACTTCTGCCCTGACTAAACTGACCCATACTTCAGACTTCAGCTGTATGTTCAGTCCAAAGGCCTGACTTCCTGCTTTGAATGCCATGAGCTGGCAGAGCCACATGTCCTGAAGGAAGTTCCTGAATGGACTCTGTGCAAACTCCTTGTTCCACGAATTTTGAGATGCATCAAGAAGTTCCCCTGAACCACAAACTAGACCTTTTAAACATGCAGAGAGGATGCTGACTTCCCTTGTCTAGAAGTTGGGTCTCTGAAGACACAGCAGTGGTAAGTCAGATCATGACCTGTTAGCTTTTGGATTGTAACCATCTCCCCAATGCTAAAGTCTTAGACACTGGTCTGCGGCAGTATTTGGGAATGATGAACCCGTAAGAGACGGGGCCCTATACAATAACATCATGTCATTGGAGGAATAGCCTTGAAGTGGTTGTTGAAACCCTGCAGCCTGCTCTGCTTCTCAACTGCCATGGGTTTTGTTCCACCATGTTCTGCCTTATGACAAGCCCAAAAGCAACAGAATCAAGCCACCATGGACTGAAACAACCACAGGTGTCTTTATGAAGGCCACCAAATAAATCAGGCTATTGCCAAGAACATTTGTTGCTTTTCACAAATTGATAAGCCAATACCTACACATCAAATAAACACAGAGAAGTCAAGCTGATACCTCATTAGAGTCTTTATCCCAATTCCCTAGTGTTCATAGTACTGGAAGGTACTCTGCATGCTACCAGAAAAGAAACAGCAACCCAGCTACAAACCCTCCTATCTATAATGCTGACTTGATTACATGATATGCTGGTACAATAGTAGCATAAAAGTTGTAGAAGTAACCAACCACTATCTGATCAATTTAAGACCCACTCCATGAGATGGAAGCCAAGCCAGACACTGTTTAGATGGCCAAGAATCTGAGACTCAGCCAAGCAGAGGTGGAGGACTCCTTTAATCCCAGCACTTGGGAGGCAGAGACAGGTAGATCTATATGAGTTCAAGGCCTGATCTACAAAACAAATGCCAGGACAGGCTCCAAAGCTACACAAAGAAACCCTGTCTCAAAAAAAATCTGAGACTCAACAGTAATGGGCATAGGAGGAAAACCAAACACTGTTGTTCTGCTGAAGGAGTATATAAGTAAAATGACTTACAACATTCTTCTATAACCATAGATCAGTGTCTTTCTCAGACATCCTCAGAGAAGCTTAATGAGGATGTGCTTCTGTATATATGTTTCTCTTATTGGTTGATGAATTAAGCACTGATTGTCCAGTATCCAGTCAAGAAGGATAGGTAGGACTACCAGACCAGGAGAAGGCTGGGGAGAGGAAGGCAGGGAGAGGCCTCTGAGAAACTCTATGTAGAGACCTGGAAGACAGAACACACCAGGCATTGTCTGGTAAGATAAGTGTAGGGAAAAGGGACCAGTTAAAGAAACACACTTTGGCTCTACAACCAGAACTAAAGAAATGCACCCTGGCCCTAAAACTAAAGCCAAAAGGCTAAAAAGGACCAAAGAAAGAAACACACTTTCTGAGCCAAATCTGACCCTAATCCTGTGCAGATAATTAACCAATCCTCAAGCATAGTTCTAGCCAATCTGAGCTCAGCACTAAAATCTGACCAATCCCTACCCTGGAAGCCCTATATAAACCCTGTGTCTGTTCAGCTTGTGTCTATTCGAGCTACCAGAGTGGCAGAGGATAGCCATTCTCCTGGATTCTTCCTTCCAATAAACCCCTTCAATGAGCTTTGGGTGAAGATCTTCTTTTGCAGTGGTGGTGGAGCAGAGGCCACCCTGGACAGAGCAGAGCGAGTAGGGCTGTAACACTTTTGCAGGAGAAACCCTCCCTTGGCAGATCAGAGTTGTTACACTCTGCTCTCCGGAAGCAACTTCCCCAGAGAAACCTCCTGCCGAGCAAAACTGCTATACTAGGCAAACATCCCCAGCTGGAAGACCCTCTCCTGCTGGAGAGGAGCCTATACACTGGGGAAGCCTTTCCCTGAGGCTGGACTGTAAGCTGCTAAGCTTTCTACAACCTGTGGTAGTCCTTGGCTTCCGAGCTCCAGGATACCTTTCCACCTGAGCTGTGTAACACTCAGTATTCTGTGACTCCCGAGTGCCAGAATACCCATCCCATCCCGATCCTCCCAAAATGCCAACAATAAGGCCATATAGAAATATATAGATTAATAGTTATGGTTTAATAATTAAGAGAGAGCTAGCCAGTAAGAAGCTCTAGCCATTGTCCAACAGTTTTATAATTAATATAGTGTCTGTGTACGTATTTGGGGGTAATCAGCTGCAGGACCATGTTGGAAAGAAACTCCAGCAGCAAATGGCAGTCAACGTGGGGCACAAACCCACAACCCTAGATTAAGAGTCTCATGCTCTACCAACTGAGCTAGCCGAGCAGGAAGGATAGGTGGGGCTACCAGACCAGGAGAAGACCGGGGAGAGGAAGGCAGGGAGAGCTTCTTACTGCAGTAAATAGAAACTGATTCAAAGATTCACAAAGGGACAATGTGCAGAGAGTGAGAGGCCTTGAAGCACTCTGTCTTAAATGGGATTTCCCCATCAAATCCCTCCCCTCAAGGCTCAAGGAGCTACACAGTGAAGAGGGCGTAGAAAGATTTTAAGAGCCAGTGATATAATACACAGTCAGCCTAATGCTAACCCAGTTCCCAATCTTACTGTGCCGCTGTCTCACCCACCCCAGTTCAAATTATCAAGGCCATGGATGCAGGAGTCACATGTGTCTTCCTTACCATTTTCACCTGAGTACTTAACAAACACAGACACACACTAAGCAATTCTTGGATTGAGTTTCTTATGCAATTTTTGTAACTTCTGAGAGCAGGCACATTTGGGGTAGTATGACCATAGACTTGGAATGTACCTGAAATACTTATTCAGAGTGGGCAGCCTCCTTTTGAGAGGTAAATGTAATAGTAAATCTATAAAAATTACCACATTTTCAATGTTTTTATGTGATTCTGTATTTGTTATAGCTTGGACCTTGGACAGAGACATCTCTTAAAGCTGCAGATAATTCTTTAAAGCTTGTTAAACCCCAAATTCATAATCACACTAGGCCATGGTGGCTTGTTACGTGAGCCAAGCATGACACACCTTTTAGTCAAGGAGAGCCAGGTTAACGGTGCCTGTGATTTATCAGCCCTCCAGATGACCACGGGTCCCATTCTACTCTGCTTCAACCACATTTATAGCTTTTTAAGTCTAAACATCAATTTTCTCAACAGTTGACAACGAATAAAAAACAGGATCTCCCTTCAAACTAGAGTGTGTTTCTTTCTAAATCCTCTCCAAGGGCTCCTAATGACACATAGCTCATACTGTAGGCATGGAATGAACCTCATCTGCCCCTGGGCCTTCTCAATCTGGAAACACATTAGATATTTGGGGTTTGCATTAATTCTCTCTTCTGCTTACTGCCTTGTAGTTTCAAAGAGCTAGTAGCTCAGTGCTAATGAGGTCAAAGTCCTAGGTTTGATTTCTCATGAGGACAAATGAAAATCCCTCTCTTGTTTAGACTTATAAATATCACTGAACCTTGCTAGCTCTGACTATTTTTCTCTCCTGAACAAAGCCGTGTAGAGAAAGAAGCAATCATTTCATTTCCTGGTTCTCAATGCACTCCTCTATAAAATGAGAATAATGAACTCCTATTACTTACCTTTCACTGTACGGTCTTAGGATTTGAGCCTGGTGTAGTCCCCAGGCTCATGTTTTCAATACTTGTGACAATATTGTGAAGGCTGTGAGGTCTTTAGGAGACTGGGGCATGGCTGGTGGAAAAGGGTCACTAGGGTGACCTTCAAGGTTTCTACCTGTTTCCAGCTCTGACTGGCTTCCTGATCAGCCACAGTGTGAGCAGCTGTCCTCACCACTTTCCAGCTGCCACAAACGAAAAGGGTCCTGTCATTATACCTTCCCCACCTTGATTGACTGAATCCCCGTGAAACCATAAACTAAATTAAGCCCTCCTCCCTGAAGTTGTTTCTGTTGTGTACTTTGTCCCTGACGTGAGGAAAGTAACTAATACAAACAAAGAAGAACCTAAGGAAAGAATTTCTAGGAGTGTAGGCATATGTTACAGAAACATGAAAGAGAGAAGACAGGGATGCCTGGAAGCAGGATGGGAAGGAAGAGGGAGGGGAGAGATGAGTGGATGACACACTGATTAACTTTTCTCATTGCACAATAAAGTCACTGACAAAATCAACCTAAGGAAAGAAAGGTGCATTTTGGCTCACAGCCCATTGTTGCAGGAAAGCCATTGCAGAAGAAACCGGGTCACACTGTGTCCCGCTAGCTACACAGAGAGTGATGAATGTTTGTGCTCAGCTCACTTTCTCCTTTTTACTCACTATAGGACCCAGCCCTTTGATTGGTGTCCCCACATCTAGGCTGAGTCTTCCCACATCAGTTAACCTAGTGTAGGTAATCCCACACAGACACACCCAGAGACTCACTGCATAATGACTCTACATCACATCAAGTTTGGGTTGAAGAGATGGTTCTTGTGGTTAAAAGGCCTTGCAGCTCTTCCAGATGACCTGGGTTCAATTCCAAGCACCCACATGGCAGCTCACAGCCATGGGATAGGGTTGTATACCTTATTCTGGCTCTGTGAGCTTCAGGCATGCACAAAGTATACAGATAAAAATAAAGGAAAATGTTCATATTCACAAAAGATTTTTAACTCTAATTAAACAAGTAATTACATTGAGTTGATAATCAAGATTTTTCATCACATCTTTTTAATATTTACTTATTTCATAGCCCAACCAAAGTTTCCCCTCCCTCCACTCCTTCTAGCCCCTCACCTCCACCACCACTCCCAATCCATTTCTCCTCTATTTCTGTTCAGAAAAAGGCAAACCTCCCATGGATATCCCATGGTTATCGACAAAACATGGCATATCAAGACTAAGCACTTCCCCTTGTATTAAGGCTGGGCAAGGCAACACAGTATAACAAACTGTGTCCCAAAAACCAGTAAAAGGGTTAAAGAAAACCCTGCTCCCACTGTTAGGAAACCCACAAGAAGAGCAAGCTATACAATTGTCACATATATGCAGAGGGCCTAGGTCGGTTCCATGCTGGCCAGCTGGTTGTTGGTTCAGTCTCTGTGAGCACATATGAGTCCAGGGTAGTTGATTCTGTGGGTTTTCTTGTGATATCACATATCTTATTGATTCTTGGTAATTATAGTGTCTTTTGTGCCTTACTATTCAGTGGGTATCTGCCATTTATGATAACAACACCTCAATACTTTTCTCAAGTAGCCACCTTGTTTCCACTTGGTATTTGAAGTGGTTCAATGTATTTTCTGATTTCATAGGCATATCACAGGCCCCAGTGATCACTTTAGGCTCCTTTTTAGGATGGGGATCATTTAAGGATCGGGACAGGCCCACATCACCCCCAAAATCATTCCCAACTCTTTTCTGAAGCAATGTATACCTGGAAAGTGGGTAGGATGGGTCAACAGTGTTCAGAAGCACCCTGAGTCCACAAACCTGCCTGGAAATGGATCTGCACCATTTAGACTATATCTGAGACTAATATTTTCACCATCCCTTAAGTTCCTTTTTTATTTAAAGTTGAGTTTCTCTCTGAGACCAGAAGGGACCTGATCATCACAGTGCAGACAGTAAGGCAAAGGCTCGAAAATGGAAGATCGGCCATGGCATGTGGGAAAAAAAATGAAAGAATAAAGAATAAAGTTGCACCCAGGACTCATTTAAATCCAGACTCTACTAATGGCTAGCGTTACCATTAGTGTTGACTGAATTCTTTTATTTCTCTGGGCCTCATCTTTGCATACATGAAATGGAGAGACAGACATCTCCCTCCTGTTTTGAATGACGCTAAGGATTAAATAAATTGAAAGGTACAAAGGGTGTGCACATTGGATGCATACGCCGTTCCCTGCTTCCTGTGTTGCCAATTAGCTCTGTAATACCCAGAAATGAGAAGGAATCTGACAAGTTCTCAGTGACAGTGCCCTTGAGGCTGTCAGCATGCACACCGATTCCAGGTCCCGTTTTCCATTCACTTCAGTTCACTGCCGTGTGACTAACTAGATTAGTATCTCCAACCAGCTGCAGTTATTGTTTCATTGTCCATAAAACCCAGAATCCTTTTATAAGCACAAGTATTACAGATGTGGCCAGGCAGGGTTCTATAGCAGACAGAATAGCTCAGGAGATGGGAGCCCAGTAAGGTGGACACAAACAATCCTGCACCAGGCTTCACTCTCCAGAAAGCTTTGGAAAGACAAGAATCTGCTAAGAAATGCACTGTGTAGGCCTTTTTCTTTCCTTGATTTCATTAAATTAATATGATTTAATTGAAACAGAATTGCATCATTTTTCCTTTCTTCCCTGTAGCCCCTCCCAGCTACATTCCCTCCTACTTCTCATTTCCCCCCATTCTAAAGTTGATAGCCTCTTTGATATGTAGACATACACACACATGCAACCTGTTAAGTCCTTTTTTGTTGTTCCTATGTGTGTGGTTTCAGGTCTGAGCCCAACACCCAACACTGAAAACAAATCTGGAAACAACTCCATGGTAGAATGACAGTTAGCAGTGACATCGCTGCCCCCATAGCATTAGTCAGGGTTCTCTAGAGGAACAGAATGGACCTATACATACATAGAGAGTGGGTTGAGTAGAATGGTTTATACATGTGGCCCAGCTAGTCCAACAATGGCTATCTACCAACGGAAGGGCCAAGGATCCAGTAATCGTTCTATTCATGAGATCTGAACTGGTCTTCAGTAGATGCCAGAATCTAATACCAGTGAAGAGATTGACTTCCTAGTGAGGATAGGAAGAAGCAGACGAAGAGGGAGAACTTCCTTCTCCCATGTTCTTTATACAGGATGCTACCAAAAGGTATGGTACAGATTAAAGTGACTCTTCCCACCTTAAAATTTTCAGATTAAAAGTGGGTCTTCCCCAAATGTGAATCTCCATCCAGTAACTGATGGAAGCAGATGCAGTAACCCACAGCCAAGCACTGGGGTGAGCTCCTGGAATTCAGGTGAAGAGCAGGAGAAGGGAGCATATGAATAAGGAAGTTAAGACCATGATGGGGAACACCACAGAGACAGCTGACCCGAGCTAGTGGGAGCTCACAGACTATGAACTGACAGCTGGGCAACCTGCATGGGACCAAACCAGATCCTCTGAATGTGGGTGACAATTAGGTGGCTTGATCTGCTGGAGGAGCCCCTGGCAGTGGCACCAGAACCTATCCCAGGGGCACGAACTGGTTTTTTAGAGCCCATTTCCTAAGGGAAGATATCTTGCTCAGCCTTGATACAGGGGGAGGGGCTTGGTTCAGTCTCAACTTGGTATGCCAGACTTTGTTGACTTCCCAATGAAGGCCTTACTCCCTATGAAGAGTGGATGGGTAGGGATAAGAGAAGTGGGGAGGAACTGGGCTTGGTGTATAAAATGAAAAATAAGTTTTTAAATAAAAAAATCAAGAATGGAAAATAGTGGGTCTTCCCATTTCAACCTATTTAATTGAGAAAAATAAGTATCTCACAGGTGTGCCCAATTGCTTGGGTTTTAGTTCATTCCAGACATAGTCAACAGGACATCCTAGAATAGCCATCATATCCATGTACAATCTATCACTCGTCAATGAAAAGGAAGAAGTTGTTGGTGCATAGTGTATTCGTTACTTTTCTGTTGCTGTGATAAAACACCAGGATGAAAGCAACTCATACAAGAGTTTATTTGGGCCTGCAATTCCAGAGGGATAAAATTCATTATTGTGGGAGGCACAGCAGCAAGCAGCTGGCATAGGAACGGGAACAAGAAGATAAGAGCCCGAGTCCTTAACGGCAGCACAAAGCAGAGAGGGCAAACTGGAAGTAAGAAGAATTACAATCTCAAGGACTACCCACAGTGGCACACTTCCTCCTGCAAGGGCACACTACTTAAGCCTCCCCAAACAGCACCAACAACTGGAGACCGAGTGTTCACAAAGACTATGGGAGGCATTTTTTCATTCAATCCATCACCCATGGCAAAACTAAAAATCATGGTTATTGAAAACCCTGACAAATTGCAAGTGGTGACACACCGTAACACTGTAGCACTCCATACACACAGCATTGTTGCAATGGCAAGACAGGAGATTACAGAGTGGTACTTGCCAAGGGTTAGGAAACGAAAATAAGAGCAGGAGAAACACGAAATGGCTGTATAATATCACACACACACACACACACACACACAATTAAATGAGTGCAAATAAACCTAGGCACTCTGAATAAAACCAGTGAATTACAGAAATGGTAATATGCTAACTGTCTTATCTCACTGATGTCTTGGAAGATGTGACCTGGAGAACACAGAATGGAGTACTTGGAGTCTCTATGATTTAGGTCTATGGCAGAGGCAGACAGGCCTCGGTGAGTTCAAGGCCAGCCTGATCTATGTATCAAGTTCCAGGACAGCCAGGGGTTGCAAAACAACCCCCCAATAAATTAAAGAATAATATCAGAAGAATTGTCCTGGTTAACAGAGTCCAGTGTGATCTGATCCCCAAAACTAACTAATCCCATATCCCCCCACCCAGGAGAACCCTATTTGTCACCAGCTGTTTCCTGTTGAAATTTTCTCCCTCTGATCCCTACAGGAGCAGTTCCTTTTTGTCACTCGGTTTTCAGCTGACTACCTTCTCAGTAAGGCTTCTCTTGTCCCCAAAAGGGAGCACTTAACCATTTTGTCACATTCTCCATATTAATTAGCATTGCAGCATTCATTACTATGTTATATTTGTTCAGTTTGGTGGAGAGGTTGAGACAAGTTGTCTCTGTGTAGCCCTGGCTGTCCTGGAATTCACTCTGCAGACCAGGTTGGCCTTGAACTCAGAGATCCATGTGCCTCTGCCTCCCAAATGCTAGAATTAAAGGTGTGTGCCACTATTACCTGGTTATTTGTTCAGTTTTTACATTGCTGTATTTATTTTTCCCTATTGGAATATAGGTTCTTTTTAAAAGATTGTATGTGTGTGTCTGTGTGTAGGTGTCTGTGTGTGTGTGTGTGTGTGTGAGAGAGAGAGAGAGAGAGAGAGAGAGAGAGAGAGAGAGAGAGAGAGAGAGAAAGATGACCAGAGCCAATTGATCGAGAACTCAGTACCACCAACCCAAGAACGGCCCCACCCACTACGGGCTGGGCCCTCCCCCATTGATCACTAATTGAGAAAATGCTGTAGCTGGTTTTTCTTTGGGCCACCAGCTCCCAGAAAATGACAGGGAGATTTCTTATTAAGCATGAAAGTTTTGCCCTAACTTAGGCTTGTTCCCAACTAGCCCTCAAAACTTCAATTAATACACTTATATTCATCTATGTTGTTAATACACTTATATTCATCTATGTTGTTAATACACTTATATTCATCTATGTTGTTAATACACTTATATTCATCTATGTTGTTAATACACTTATATTCATCTATGTTCTGTCTCATGTCACATTACCTCTTCTCAGTCCTGTATATCCAACTTCCACCATATCTGACTGGTAAATCTCCCACACCCCCAGTTCTTTCCCAGAGTTCCTATCTCTCTCTCTGGAAGTCCCACATACCCTCTTCTGCCTAGATACTGGCCATTCAACTCTTTATTAAACCACTCAGAAGGTGCCTTAGGCGGGCAAGGAAGGACAGAGACACATCTTCACATCGTATACAAAAAGATTATCCCAACAAAATGCCTTACAGCTGGATCTCATGGAGACATTTCCTCAACTGAAGCACCTCTCTCTCTCCCTGATAACTGTAGCTTGTGTCAAGTTGGCACACAAAACCAGCCAGTACAGATCTCTACTGCTAAAAAGCAGTAGCAAAGAATAAGTCCCTAAATGTGCTAACCTTGTTTTTGGCTTCTGTAGTTGTAATTATTGCTAACTAAAGTGTGTCAACCAGGATGTGGTTTTTGTGCATAAAAGACAAAAAACTTTGAGGCCCATGGCTGCATGATTTGGCCAAGTTCCCCATGCAGCTGCTGGTCAGCAATATAGACTACCTATTCAGCTTCAAAGGTGTCATTGTGAGAGCCTCTGGTAGACTCACCTTTCAACATTCTAGAGGCTCCAGCAAGATCCCAGGAGACTGACACACTAGGGCTCTGGGGGTCTTGGATCCATTCTGGATCAGTGAGTACAGAAAACAGACAGCTCTTAGGGGGTACTACCGTGGGATATTCCAGGGTCTCACAGACTTCTGTGCCTCTAGTCCTACCACCTCAGAGGCTCCCACCCTAAAACGGGAAATTACAGAAATCCGACTAAATCTGTTACCTCCAGAGTTAAGTCTGTTTATGAAACCTTCTGAGTAGGACACTTAGGAAAGACTGGACATAGCTAATCCTTGTGTCCAAGATCCGCATGAGATGTCACCTTACCCCTGGTTAATTCTGTGTGGTGACCACCTCTAGTTGTCTTTACTCTTTGCCTGTCTGTGTGTCCTTCTGTATGTTTCTGTCAGTTCTAACAGCTGGAACAACATCTAAAATTGGAGGGAGAGTGAGCAGTCCCAAGACACAGTTGAAGTGCATATTGAAGTAGATGAAGATAGACATGCTGCCCATTTCTCACCCACCAAATGCCAGACCTTCCACGAGCCAATTGTCCCTCTCTTGGAGTCAGGTGGCCCAGTGAAGGATCTCTGGACCCCCAGATGGTTCAGGCTGTTTGGAATATGGTGACTGGAGACTCTGGCCTCTCTGACCTGTTTCTCCATACTGACCAGTGGCCTTCTCTGATGCAAGACCTACACCCCTGGCTTTATACCTGTGCCCACTTATTGGGAGCACAAAGTCTCTTGGATTGGCCAGGTCATCCAGAGAAAGCCAAACCTCCGCCTGCTCTCTCAGTCCCACTGGAAAATTTGATTTTTCCCTCCACATGCCCCAGTGTGGTCCCTAGCCACATCCAGGGATGAGAAAATATTTTCCCCAGTCACACTGGGGGCAGAGAAGAGGGATAATGGTCTCTTCCACCTCAGGCTCTCCCTCTACATACATTAGAGTGGTTCTGGTTCTGGAGACTCTGGGAAAAATTTCTTTGGGGTAGGAAGACACACACCCTCCCTTTAAGGGAGGTGCCCCCTGCCAGCCTGAAACCCAAAGACTCCCCTTCTGCCATTTTCATGGTTTATGTCTTCTTTTCATCCAATAACCTGTATAACTAGGAAATTCAGAACCCATAATTCTCAGGGAAACAGACTCAAGCTTCCATTCTTTTATTTGAGACTCACTTTTTTTCGAGACAGGGTGTCTCTGTATTGTTTTGGAGCCTGTCCTGGAACTCACTCTGTAGACCAGGCTGGACTTATAGAGATCTGCCTGCCTCTGCCTTTCAAGTGCTGGGATTAAAGGCATGCGCCACCAATGCCCGGTGAGACTGTCATTTACACACCCCAGATGACCTAGGAAGACTTCCAACAGCTCCTGACCACCCTTTTCCTGGCTGAAGAGAGGAACAGGATCCAGCCTTTAAGTAGGAAATCTGCCCTGGAGGACAACACCACCCAAAGAGAGTGGATTTTCCCCTCTGTCTGACCTGACTGGGATTCCAACAATGACCAAGCTAATTGGACAATTTTGACTGGGCCACTTTAGGAGGATTGACGGCAGCTGCTAGAAAACCTACCAATCTGTCTGAGTGGCGTTGTACAAGAGCCCCAAAAATGCCCCTTTAGGTTACTCTGTGAGACTTGCCAGGTATTCACCCCCACAGACCTAATGCACCAGAAAACTAGCACAAACAATGCTGCTTTTGTTGTTCAGTCTGCCCCCGACATTAGAAAGAAACCCCAGAAATTAGAAGGGCTTGGGGGTATGAATAGGTCCCAATTATCAGACATTGCTCAAAATGTTTATAGTAACCATGACTATAGAAGAAACGCAAAACAAAAGACTGACCCTAGCAGTAGTGGCAGTGCTCAGGGAGACCAGCAAAAGAGAAACATTGGGAAAAGAAGAGTCTAGAAAAGGACAGATGGGTTAATTGTAAGCAAAAGGACACGGACGAATGAATGCCAAATGTGAAGAGGAAAGAAGGATATCTCATTCTTCACTTGGATGAGGATTGATGGAGATGGGGATCCACTCCACTGAGACTCTGGGATCCCAGAGCAACATTAAAGGAAGGGGAGAATCTGCCAAATTCCTGGTTGACATGGGAGTGGCCCATTCAATCCTAACAGCCATTTGGACCAGTGATTCTCAATGGAAACTCATCCAATCTGTACTAAACAGACTGCTCTCTTTCCCTGGACAACTTCTCAGATGCTGGACTTGGGACACAGTACTATGACCCACTCCTTTTCAGCCATGTCAGACTGCCCATCCCCTACTTTGTAGAGACTTATTACAAAAATCATTGGGGAAATAGTCAGTCAGGGACCAACCTAACTGTTGATATTTCCCTTTTAATGGAACAGGCCCATTATTATCTGCATCACTTATGGGGCATTTCTGATCCACACATGATCCAATAGCCAAGAAATGCTTGAAACCCCAGTGTGTCGGGCAGACCCAAGTCTTGGACTCACTTAACAGCAACAGAATGGATTATGAAAACATCCCATCATTTCAGGACAATATTTTCTTTAAACCTTTTCTAACCCTGTCTTTAAAAATAAAATAGAAGCAATGTACTGACATTCTCATTTTCAAGTCCCTGGTGGGTTTCATTGTCATGGTCACCTGGGGTTATCAAGTTGCTTCCTTCACAATTGCTGGCCAGATGAGGCACAGCACAAACTATCACCTCTCCCCTCAGAACAGAGCTGTCTCATTCTTGAGGACAGAACAAGGGCTGGGTGTTGATTTCTACATGGGCAATAATGTGTATCTCTTATGCTTTCAGGCTAAGAGCCCCAGATATCTTAGGAATTTTTTCTAGAGTAAGGCACCCCACCTTCCCTTAGACTGAAGATGTTATGTTCTCATGGTTTCTCAGATAAGCAGTAGGAAGCATCACCTTTGGGCTGAAAGGCTATAACAAAACAAAACAAAAGGACCATGTGTACCCTGAATCCCATATCCTCACTTAATAAGACTTTACCAGAATTAGCCTCTTGGATTCAGCAATTAATCAAATCAAATTTGAGGTGAGTATGGATTGTAATCTCTATGACACAAGTAGAGTCCTCACAGTTAATGCAGGTTGTTTCAATCTGTTCTTTAACATAGTCCCCCAAGTAGCCCTAGAAAAGAACGCACCCATTTTAGGGAGGAGAACACTCAATAAAACATTAGGGATTGGAGGCTTCAGCCCTTTATTCTTGGGTGTTTTCCAGCCAGTTGTGTATCATTTCATAATACTGACTTGACATTTTTGTTCATTAAATGAAAAGTTATTTCAATAAAACTACTCAAACTTTTACTTCACTTCACCAAAGCCAACTTAAACTCATAGTTGGCACTGCTTAGATGACAAATCAGGTAAAGGCACTTGCCACGAAGGCTGATAGCATGAGTCCAACTCCCAGAGGTCGCCCTCTGACCTCCACACATTTGTCATGGCCCACATGCACACACACAAAAAAAATAAACTTTAAAGCTCAAATTAATTTGTATTTGTTAAAATTTCAGTGAGAAAATTGTATAGTCTTGGGGGCAGCCTGAACAGTTAATTGGTTCTTCCAGATATAGAGAAATGTTACTAATTTCTCCTAATACAGAAAGTGCAATACAAATCATGGATGATCTCACATAGAGGCAAGAACACATATCACGTATTATTGGACTCTTCCAACACTCTCATGTAAATTCTGGCACTTTATTTAGCGGAAGAGTAATAGATGAACGCAATGTCAGTTAAATCATACGAGATGGAACACAGGAAGCAGGACAGATGGGAGACCTCTTATTCCCCTGCCATGCTACAGAGACAAAGAGGTTGAAGGGGAAGTACTTGTGAGTGTCCCGAAGAAAAGGAATGGTCCAGTTTTCCCCTTTCCATAAATTCATGCCAGTGAGTATGTGGTGTCTGACACCAGATACTCACTGGGGTCCCCCACTTGAAGGTGACATTCTACATGTAAACTCTTCTCAGGCTTCATCACCGTCACTAACAACTGAAGAAAGTGATGAACAAAGTGAACTGTTATTTAGGCTTGCTTTCAGATATGCTAGTCCAGATGAGATGGTGAAGAGGGGTGTGTCTGCTCATCTTGTGGCACACAGGGAAGGAAGAGGCAGGAAGAGAGGGTGGAGGAGAGAGAGACAGGGGAAGGCCTGAGTTAGTAGTGGGTTTTCTCCTTTGCTGCTCTAGTTCCACCCAGGACCCAGTCTGTGGTGTGGCATTGTCCGCGTTCAAAGACAGTCCTCTCCTCTGGACACACCCTCACACCAGAGGCTGGTTAACTAATCATTTAGGCATGTCTCAATCCAATTGAATTTGATGGTGAAGATTCACCATCATCAGAGCACTTGTGTCTTTTGCACAAGATCCAAATCCAGTTCACAACACCCGTGTCAGGTGGTCCATAATCACCTGTAACTCTAGCTCCAAAGGACTCCACGCCCCTTCTGAATTCCACAGTCAAGCACACACATGTGTACATAAACACAAAAAAGTAAAAATGACAAAATAAAATACAATTTTTTAAAACATACACATAAATACCAAGACACTTGTATTCCTTGGCCTCTACTGCCCCATGCACACACACACACTGGGAGGAAAATAAAGTCCTTTACATACCCTAAACAAGGAAGAACATCGATAGTCATAAATGTCTTTGTCTTTTTATTCCAAGGTGCTAGTTGTTTAACCTGACTCACCACTCATCCCCTTGCACTCTGAAACACAGTCAGAGCAGGCTGGGGTTTTCTACAATTCCCTGCACGTCAGCTGTATCTTAATTGCTTTTTCTTTTTCTCAGGAGAGCAGAGACGAATGCAAGAAAGTATTCTGTTGTTATTATAGGATAACCATGAATCCATAGGTAATTATTTGCAAACTTCAATAGCTTAGCTAGGAATGGCAACAAATTTCTTGTGACACATCTCACAAGAGAGAGAGAGATATTAAAATTCTATATCCTAGTAAACTTATTATCAGATGGGATCTTGTTTTAGGAGATTTCTGCCCTGGGGAAAGGGCTAACTTTCCAATTTATCATAACCCATACATGCTCTATCATGGAACTATACATTAATTGTGCTGGTTACTAGCTTATAAATGAATGCAACTTCCAGAGCAAGTTGTTTAAATTCTTCAGTTTAGCCACAGTAGCAATGTGTGAGTCAGAAATTGAATTCCAATTATCAGGAGGTGTGGCTTGGCCAGACTGCTAAGGCTCTCCAAAGTTCCTCTTTCTCTATCTAATCCAAAGCATAGGAGAATCAAAAATCTTGGGTATGATAAAAAAGGTGTACTTCTCCACCATTTCCCTTCAGAAAAGAGCAAGTCTCCCAAGGATGTCAACCAAATACGACATAACAACTTACAATAGAACTAGGAACATCCCCTCATATCAAGGCTGTGCAAAGCAACCCAGTAGGTGGAAAAGGATCCCAATACCAGGCAAAATATCTGGGATAGAGGGACTTGGAGGAAAAGTGGGGGGGGGGGAATGTGGTCAGGATGAACAATGAAAGAAGAATAAATAAATAGATAATAAATAAATAATAATTTTTTAAAAGAAGAGTATAATATATGGCAACTGTAAAGAGAGTGAAGGGAGGTTTTTTTTCCTTTGAGAATCCTATACCCATGGTCTGAGGTGCTTCTATCTCTTGATGCTTATGCTTAAAGTGTATGTATATTAGACTATCTTTATTAAACCCAGCTACACAAAAGGAAGGGAGGAAGAAGAGAAGGAAGGAAGGAAGGAAGAAAGGAAGGAAGGAAGGAAGGAAGAGTAATGCTTTTATTAAACTTAAGAGATGCATCCTCAGATGTGAAACCTTAGACCCACATGACTGAACCTTACTCCCTGCTGAAGTATAATCTGTCCCATATGTTACAGAAAAGATTATTTAATTTAGGGACCCCTGGTGGTGGTATAAACAGTATGTTAGGAAAAGATCAAAGACAATAGGGCAATGAGAAACTACAATAAATTGAAGGCATTGATAGCTGGAATGTTCTAGGAACTCCATGAGAGCTGAAGTTATGGAAGAGGGGTCTCCAAAGGAACTGGCAGGATGCAGTTCTAGCTGGAATTAGATCATCAATACTGAGAGGAGGCAGAAAGAGCACATTCCTGTATATTTCCAGTGCATCTCACTGGCAAAGGCAGTCCAAAATAGATTCTCTGGGTCAACATTAGAGACTGGCGTGAAAATGAACACAGTGAAGTTGACCGGTTTTTCTGTCATCCTTCTCAGAGTCTTTATGCTGTGACGGCTTCCTCGAGTTTATTATGCCACAAGCAAGTCTAATGTGTCAGGACTAAGCCTGGAGACTTAAATGAAAGACTAGACGTACAGCCATTTGTGCTAAGAGAATGTGTGTGTGAGCCTTTATTGCAAGGAGTGAGCAGTCTTATATACAGACTTACAGCACAGTGGAGAAACCCCAGGTGTAAGAGTCCATGTTTTCCTCATACTAGATGTTGATGTCAGTGGGGCAAAGCCAGGGACTACAGAACAGGATGTGCCTATGGTTATCAGCTGACAAGCAATGCACAGAGATCCGTGGGGGCTGGGGCCCAACAACATGTCCCTCTTCATGGTCAGAACTTCTCTTCTTCTGTAAAGGCCCATTTAAATACTATCTCTGAAGGACACTGCTGGGGACTCCAGTTTCAGAGTTGTGATCTATGATGTCTATTGATATCCCTCAAAACAAGATGACACGGAGACAAATTGAATTTTCTAAAATCCTCATGAAAGGTACTAGTTGTGTGGATGAAATCCCAAATGCACTAATCTGTTAAAACCAGGGGCCACTAGACCTCCATTATTTTCAGAGGAGCATACAGTTTCATGTCAGTCCTGAATCCCTCAGGATAGAAAAGGAGAGCCTCCTTCACTGCCCATTCTGCTCCTCCACTCAACTCTCCTGCAAGTACCTCATGTTTCATCCCAGTCATCCACCTGAGGACTTCATGTGGATAGTTTGATCACATGACCAAAGCCAGTTGAGAGTTGACTATACTTGTTATGCACTACTTTAATACGTCTCCTGCTCCATGGTCACACTTTAGAAAACCACAGCTAATCAACATGCAGATTTATGGAACCCTATCCCAGTGGGTGCAGCTACACAATAGTTCCCACATAAGGCTCAGGGAACATTGCAGCAGAGGACGTAGAAAAACTGTAAGAGCCGAAGGATCAGGGAATCTTCTCCTAGTAATATCAGAAATAACATCCGTAAAGCCTCATCAACACGGCTGCCTACCATGAGCTGAACAAAGTCAAGACCAGTAGACATGTCAAAAAGGAAAAACTTTTGTCCATTTTGAAAAGAAAAAAAGAAACATGGTCTCAACCCTACACAAAGAATTACAGGCAACTAAGGAATGCTGAGAGCAAGAGAAATAGTCTTCCCCATGGAAGAGTTATCTAATACCAAATTGTCATCCCCTAAAACATACATACATTTAACATTATACAGACTGAGTAGGATATATATATACATATATATATATGCATGTGACAACAATTAATGAAAACAAAGGCCATGAATTTTAAAGAGGGAAAGGGTGGTATGTGGGAAGGTTTGGAGGGAGGACAGTGAAAGGAGAAATGATGTAATCATATTATAAGCTCAAAAATAAATTAATATATAGTGGCATATATATATGGAGAGAGAGAGAGAGACAGAGAGACAGAGAGACAGAGAGAGAGAGAGATCACAACTGTAATGGTGTCTTCCACAGTTGAATAATGTAAGATAAAATTCAGGATTATTTCATGTATAATATTTAACTCACTAGCAGGAACCTATGAACTAAGTCTTCAAACGTTATACTGAGCTAAGCATAGCGGCAGGTGTCATTAAACCCAATACTTGGAAGGCAGAGGCAAATGAATCCTTGAAAGTTCAAGGCCAACCTGTTCTACACAGGAAGTTCCAGGCCAGTCAGGAAGAGAGGCCTTGCCTCAGAAAGAAAGGAAGGAAGGAAGGAAGGAAGGAAGGAAGGAAGGAAGGAAGGAAGGAAGGAAGGAAACTAAGAAAAGGAAACTAAGAAAGAAAGAAAGAAGAGATACAATGAAACATTGGAAGGTGTTATATGTTGATTGTAGTGATGTATAACAAGTCCAAACACATCAAATCATATACATTATATATAGTTTCTATATACTAATTATACTTCAGTGAACTGGTCTACACAGTAAATTTCAAGACAGCCAGAGCTACATAGTGAGACACTGTCTAGAAAAAAAATTATATTGAACAAATAGAGAATTAACTCATCACACGCGCACAGTCAAACAAGAGTGTGAGGTTGCATCTTACTCTGTTAGATGTGTATGCTGATGAGACACAATTTTCAATTTCCAGTTAAGTTTTTAAGTAGTTCCGTCTTAAGGGGGACCTTGACTAATCATAGCACTGCTAAGAAGGGTATGAGAACTTTTGAAATCCTGGAAGTCCTCTGACAACTATCGTGATAGACTACTGGCTGACTCCAAATCTACTCAAGAGCTACTTTTTTAAATGCTGTCAAATGCATTTGCACAGACGGGAAGACGCTTTTCACAGCGATAGGGGCTCATCCATATGCATGCGTGCACTGTGCCTACCACTTCTAATCCAAGTCTCGAGATTTCGAGACTCTGAATGCTTGCATGAACTGGCAGAAGAGAATGAAGGATAGTGCGATTTACAGCTTAGAGGCAAAAGACCCACAATTTTATAAGTCTGTTTAAAGAGGTTCTGAAAACCAAAGCAACTCATATGCTCATCATAAAGTAGAGCTATAAAACAATACACACTATTAAACACTTCCTTTGAACAAACGAACCCAGGAAAATAAAAGATGGAAAAGAGACCCCATGTTAAATGGCTTTTTGTAGCATAGAAAGGCAACTACAATTTCATCTGTCTCCAAAGAAAAGGCCATTTCCCAAACTAAACTCCAAGGAATTCTAAAAAAGAAAAATATACTTAATTTCCAAGACAGTTCTTTTTATGCTGGCAATATATATCACTATACCAAGGCTACTTTTTAAAGGAATTTCCTTTTATTATTTCATCTTTGGAGGCGGCGGCTATAGTTCTGATCAGGAGGCGGGCTACAGATAAAAATGTGGATGGAAGCTCTGTTTGGTATGTTGTAAACATGCCATCATGAGGCTCAAAGGTCCTGGGGAAGTCACACTTGGGAGTACCATGTACGTCTTTTCTTCTTCCATTTGGTCCTGAAGTTAGAGGCCATGATAATATCATTTCCCATTTCCTGGGAAAGAAATTAAAAGTCAGAAACAATTTGAGTTATTTGAATGCTTTCCCACCAGAGGAATTTGTACACCTCAGAAATGAGTGGGCTCTCTGATGGGGCATGCTTATTTGCTCTTGACAGCTTTTTAGTGAAAAGGAGAGATATCAGATTGGATTTCAACAGTGAGAAATTGAGAGCTTGTTGTGCCAGCAGGAGGCTGAGGCCTCTAATTTTACCTCCGCAAAACAAAGATGAACCAAGAATATAATCTACCTACTTTTCAAAAAACAAAACATAAAAATTCTCCGTGTAGCCGGCTTCAAAGTAAGAAAAATTGCACACAGCGCCAGCTCTGTTCTGTCCATCTTGGATTTAATGTAATGGTTAGACTGTATTCAAAAGCAGATAGAATAGATTCCGAATCCCATTGTACTCTCTGTTCTGAACTTTTCATTTGAACAATGAAGTCCACAGTAACCCCATCAAACTTCCTTACACCAAAGGGCTGACAACCCCTGAATACCAAAACCTCTCTAACACACAAAATTAAATGGGATGCTGCACAAAACACAGATTGTCAAGGATACATTTTGGCAGCAGAAGTGATACTCAGGCAGTGTTCCTTGGGCTTCGGTGAGCTCTTAATTGTATATAATAAACCTAAACAGACAACACTTGCTTTCTAATAGAAATGAAATCTGGCTTTGGTGAGTCTATGAGTCCTTCACACACATTCCGTCGTCCGATATTCATACCTGAGACAGCAGCTATGTTTATAAATTTCTCTTGACAAATGAAGTCAGAGGGGAGAAGCCTGATATTAGTTTGTGATGGATGTGGAAGGGGAGTTTGCTAATGCAGATTTGAACAGCAGGGACGCCTGTCCCTAATACTACAGCTCTGTGAGTGGTATCGCAGAACAGAATGGTATAAATATTATTGCAGTTTCAAAATAGGGCTTCATTGGGAAACATCACCTGAGAAGAAAATAATAATAACCACGCCAGCCACTGTGTCCAACAAAGAGGGGCGTATTCATGAAATGTAATGAAAAGAGGCAGCCAGGAGAGCCTAATCATTTCCCTCCATGTGTGTCCCTCTCAGGGTTCTCCTTTTTACCTAGCTTCTCTGGGGTTGTTTATCGTACGTGGTTAACCTTTGTTTTACATCTAATATCCACTTATGAGAGAGTACATACCATGTTTGTCTTTCTCGGTCTGGGTTATCACACTCAGAATGGTTTTTTTCTAGTTCCATCCATTTGCCTGCAAATTTCAAAATGTCATTTTTTTTAATGCAGAGTAGTACTCCATTGTGGAAATGCACCATGTTTTCTTTATCTATTCTTCAGTTGAGTATCTAGGTTGTTTCAAAGTTCTGGCTGTTACAAATAGTGCTGCTATCAACATAGTTAAGCAAGTGTCTTTGTGGCATGACTGTTCATCCTTTCGTATATGCTCAAGAGTGGTATTGCTGGATCTTAAGGTAGACTGATTCCAAATTTTCTGCCATACTGATTTCCAAGGTGGCTGTGAAAGAGATATCTTGATAGAGGGAGCCATTATGGGGTTAGGAAGAAAACTGATACTACATAAATTCCGAAGAATCCACAAGGATGACCCCAGCTAAGACTCCTAGAAATAGTGGTAAGGGTGCCTGAGCTTGCATTCCCCTTTAATCAGATTAGTGGCTCCTGTAATTGTCATCACAGAACCTATATCCAGTAACTGATGGAAGCAGATACAGTGACCCACAGCCAAGCACTGTGCTGAACTCATGGAGTTCAGTTAGAGAGAAGGATCATATGAACAGGGGGGTCAAGATCATGATTGGGAAAGCCACAGAGACAGCTGACCCAAGCTAATGGGAGCTCAGGGACTGTGAACTGACAGTTGGGGAACCTGCATGGGACTGAACTAGGCCCTCTGATTGTAGATGACAGTTATGTGGCTTGATCCACTGGGGGCACCCCAAGCAGTGGGACTAGATGGTGGGGGATGTCCCGTATGTGGTGAATATATGTTTCTTTTATTGGTTGATGAATAAATGCTGATTGACCAGTAGACAGGCAGGAAGTATAGGCAGTGCTACCAAACTGGACAAGTCTGGGAAGAGAGGAGGCAGGAAGCAGTCACCAAGCAGAGACGCCATGTAGCTATTGAGAAGATAGGACACTGGGCATTCTCTCATAAGCCAAGACCATGTTGGAATACATAGATTAATAGAAATGGGTTAATAATTCAGAGAGAGTGAGCCAATAAGAAGCCTGAGCCATCAGCCAAAGAGTTTATAATTAATATAAGCCTCTGTGTATTTATTTTGGGTCTAAATGGCTGTGGGACCAGGTGAAACATAAACTCTGTCTACAACCAGGGCTTACCCTGGGTAAAAGAACTGACTTTTGGGGGCCCATTTCCTATGACAGGATGCCTTGCTCAGCCTTGATACAGGGGGAAAGGGTTTGGTCCTGCCTCAACTTGGTGTGCCAGACTTTGTTGATTCCCCAAGGGATTCCTATTCCTTACCTCCTACGAGGAGTGGATGGGTGGTGGAATGGGGGAAGAAAGTGGGGTGGGAGAGAGCAGGGAAGGGGAACTGGGGTTGGTATGTAAAATGAAAAAAATTTAAATAAAAACCAGTAAAAAAATAAAAGAGGCAGCATGGTATGTTAAACTGGCATGCAATGCAATTATAGGACATTAGAGGAAAAGGACTATATAGCTACTGAGAAATGTAGATGTTATACTTGATATGAAAAGGGAAATTGTTACAGACTATTGTATACCCTGATTTAGAAAGCCTCAATCAGCTGCATGGTTTCAACAATTTTGAAACAAACTAATTCCCTATAAAGAATTAATACTACATGAAAATCTAGTTAAAGAAAATAAACAATGTTTTGTTGACTTCATTAATTCAAAAATAATTAATCTTACTGAAAGAAATACAGGAATTAAATATCAAGCTCTCATGCAGTTCAATCTCAAAATTCTACAACAGAAAAAGAAGGTCCACTGAAAAGAAATAGCTAATTTCCACTTTGGGAAAATATGATAGATTATCCTCAAAAATCTTCTTGAGAATTAGAATTTCTACTGCTTTTCAGTCTTTTGGGTAAGATCAAATACAAAGTTGGAATTTCTGCAAAAGACAGAGTAAGCATCCCTTCACAAGGTGCTGCTGGACCAAAATTAAAGTCATATGAAGATATGAAAATGCAATATGAGTGAACAAAAGTAAAGCCCAAAGTGAATCTACTATATGACCCAGCTATACCACTCTTTGACTTATGTCCAAGAAGACTTGGTATCCTACTCCACAGATACTTGCTCAGTCATGTTCATTGCTGCACTATTCACAATAGCTAAAAAATGAAAACAGCATTTAGACATTCAGGTAATGAAAATGTGGTACATATACCCTACGGAATACTGTTCAACTGAAATGATGAGCTTTGCCAGTAAATGTGTAGAAGTAGAAAAGATTTTATTAAGTGAGATAACCCAGACCCAGAATGAAAAACATTGTGTGTTTTCTCTCTCAGAGAATCCTAGATCAAAATCTTCAAATATAAGTGTGTGTATATATATATATATATATATATATATATATATATATATATATATATATATATTGGAGCAACTGCAGAAACCAGAAAAGTAAAAAGGGACCACTTCTGGAGTGGGGAGTAGGCAAAAGAGAGGGGAATAACAGGGTGCAAGTTATTTGAAGAAAGAAATTGGAAGGAGAAGGAGACTTTCATTAGGGAGGTAGAGGGAGATAAATACAGAAGAAAGGGAGGAGATAAAATAACCGTAAAGTTTCTAAAAACTCATAAGGAATCATACTATTGACTATTTGGCTACAAAATAAAATAAAATATATGTTAGTCTGTGTATAAATATGCATATACAGTTTCAGTGAACTTTTCTCATCTGGGCTGGCATGCTCTCTCCAAGAACCAAAGACCACCTAACAAAAACCACATCAGGATTTAAAAAGTCCCCTTTCAAGTTGTTGAACAGTGTTGCCCAAGGGGTTCCCAAAACATTATATATCATTACTACTGGCCTTGGTTCCCCTCCCCTAGAAGTGAAAGATCACTATTGCTGAAGACACCAAGCTGTTCAGACACAGGGCCCAGAGACCCCTGAGCTGGCACTGATCTGATACAAGCATCCAAAGGAGGGAAGAAATCAAAAATCCTACACAGCTGTGATGTTATGAACCACAATAGTAACCAGAATGTCACTGTAACCCTAAGGGTACGGTAATGGCATGCATACCTTAGTGGTAACCAAAAGCTCCCTAATTGGACTTAAGACCAGATCAGCAAGAGGGAAATCACTTCTGGTCCAAGAAATCTAGATAACTCCCTAGAGTTAGTAAAGTTGTGGATATTGGAGGAGAACCTACAACCACCACTTTACTAAACCAACATAATCCCTAACTACATCCTGAATATTTGTCCTTATACCTACAGATAAATGTAGACCTAGCCCCACATTAAAGGAATTTCTTTTGCAACGGACTATTACAGAAAACCACAACCAAACAAAACGAAGATTGTGGCACCCAGAACCAGTGGATACACCACAAAACAATTTCCTCAACCAAGGTTCAGGGAACATTGAAAAAGACTGGGGCGGAGGTGGGGTAAAAGGGCGGGAATGGAGATTATAAAAGCCAGAAGATCATGGAGTTTGCTCCTAGCAATGTCCAAAACTATACCATAAAGTCTCATCTCACCAACATGACTGTCTGAACATGAGCTGAACATGGATGACACCAATAGACATGTCAAAGAGGATGCGAGAAATCCCATGAGGCTTCATGCCTACACAAAGAACTACAGGCAACTAAGGAATGCTGAGAGTGAGAGAGAGAGTCTTTCTCAGGGAAGAGCACATCAACTAACTGGTTATCCAGTACCAAATAGTCCTGAAAACGAACATGCAAGTTACATTATACAGACAGAGCAGGCTATCTTTGGAAATGTATATATAGTACATATAAATATGTGCATATAGCAATTAATGAAAAAAGAGGCCATGAATTTGAAAGAGAACAAAGAGGGATATATAGGAGGTTGTGCAGTGGTTATCAACCTTTCTAATGCTGTGACCCTTTAATATAGTTCCTCATGCTGTGATGACCGCTGACCATAAAATTATTATTATTGCTACTTCATAATGTGATTTTGCTTCTGCTATGAATCGTAATGTAAATATCTGTATTTTCTGATAGTCTTAGGCGACCCTTGTGAAAAGGTCATTCAAGAGATCATGACCCACAGGTTGACAACCACTAGTTTAGATGGAAGAGAAGGAAAGGATTTATTACATATAATTTTACATTATAATCTCAAAAACAAAAGTATGATCAACAAAGAGTGAAAGAATATGTAAGCCATGTGCTCCAATACTGAAGAAGGGGGCATAACTCTAATTTCTACAGATATTAACAAAATAATAAAATGATATTATTCAAAAAAGAAAAGAGGGTGTTGGGTGAGATAACATATGGCTTTAATCCCAGAGTTTAAGAGGCAGAGGCAGGCAGATCTCTAAGAGTTTGAGGCCAACCTGGTCTACATAGGAAGTTCCAGGCAGGCCCCTCAGGGCAACATAGAGAGAACCTGTCTTAAACAAAATAAGAGAAGAGACACAAAGAAACATTAGGAGGTGTGTGTGTGTGTGTTATTTTGATTACAGTGATTATATCACAGTTCCAAATACATGGTCACATAGATAATATTATTTCTGTATACTAATTAGTCCTCAATAGAGTTGATCTAAAATATAGTATGGTTACATAAGGAAGTATTATTCTGTCTTAAGAAAGAATGAAATCATGCCATTTTCAGGAAAATGGATGGAACCAGAAAGCACCGCATTAGGTATGTTAAGTGAAATAATTCAGAGTCAGAAAGGCAAATACTGTATGTTTTCTACATTTAATCTACATCTTAAACAAAAGGGCATCAAAGTATAAGGGAAATGACTTGGTTAGAGAAAGACCACCAGTGGGAGAAGAGGACACAAGAGATGGCAATGGTGAGGATGAATGTGATCATAGGACATTATATGCATCTATGAGAATGTTGTGATGCAACCCCATCACTCTGTATACATAATATACACATATGATGTCTTTAAACGGCTTTTAAAGATAGCTATTACCACTGTGCTAATTTGAAATATTTGATGAGATGAAAAAATGTAGATAAATAAAATTTGACTATTTTAAAATTTAAACTCATTACCAAATAAAATTAATAAAATCTCCAAACAAATATTCCAAATCAGGTGATGACTTGCTTGGTGAAGACTTCAAAGTAGTAAAGAAAAAAGAACCCTAATATTCTGTAATATCTTTCACAGAAATGAAGATACCATATTATACCAGCACTAGCCTAATACAGAAACTTGATGACAAAAAAATCTATATTTTATAAATACTGACTTAAAATTCTGAAAATAATAAAACTCATTAGTATATAAGAAAATATATTACAGTCAAATCATATTTCTTCTAAACAAACAAGCTTCATTAGGACTGAAAACCCACTGTGAGTCACCAAATTAAGAAAATAAAATGAAGGACAAAACCTGGGGTCATTTTTAATCAATGGAAAAATGCTCTTAAGAAACTTGTCATCCTTTTCATTATCTCAAAAGTAATACACTTAACAATCTAGGGACAAAGTTGACCTTTTTAACCTAATAAATCACATTCAAAATGGTGATGTCTCACACTTAATATATTTTCCTATAAAAAATCCTCATACTGCATGAGAAATGTTAAAATATTCTCCCAATACCAGTGCTATTGTCTAAATGTATCTCCTGAAAATTTTTGCATTTATATCCAATTCAGTTTTAATAAAATTGAGGCTTTCAGATGTGATCAGGTCTTAAATGGTGTCAGCCCTCCCCCCGAAAAGCCAGAGGGAGCTTATTGCTCCCTCCCCCAGGTGAGAATGTAGTCTGTAAGTAAAGGCCCCGGGACTGGAGTGCTTGCAGCTCTTTCAGAGGACCAGAGTTCTGTCTCCAACATCCGCCATCAGGTGGTTCACAATTGCCTTTAACTCCAGCTTCAGTGGGTGTAAGGCCTTACTTCTGGCTCCTGTGGGCACCCACATGCAAATACGGGGGGGGGGGGCAGGATCCTGGTGCTGGAGAGCCGGTTCAGCGGTTGAGAACACTTACTGCTGTTGCTGAGAGCTTGATTTTGATTTCTAGCCATGTGGGCAGCTCACAACCACCTCCACCGCCAGTTCCAGAGATCCTATGCCCTCTTCTAGCCCCTGCAGGCACCCACAGTCAAGTGACAGCAACACACAGATGTACACACACATACACATATTTTAAAACAGAAACGGTCCTCACCATACTCTATCTGCTGCTCTGATCTGGAGCCCTTAGCCTCCAGAACTGACACATAATTGTTTACTGTTTATAAACTATATGTGTCATTGTGACTTACTGTGAACCAACGGCCACCTTGCTGGGCAGGCCTTCCATCCGTTCTTGGCTCGCTTGCTTTTATTTCCCACCCCTTTTAAAACGGATGAATACTGATTGCCTCACCTCTAACCCTTACCTCAATATTGTCTTGGCACCAATATAGGACACATGCACAGAAGGATGGATACATTAACAAAATAAACAAGTATTTGTCAATATAACAATCATGCCAAATAGAAGAAATCTTATCCTAAAATGTATATGCAGCCCCTCAAGTCCAAGTCATAATTGTAAACATTTTTATTAAAAATATAAGTTGGGGCTGGAGAGATGGCTCAGCAGTTAAGGGTACTGACTGCTCTTCCAGAGAACCAGAGTTCAAATCCCAGCACCCACATGGCAGCTAACAACTGTCTGTAACTCCAAGATCTGTCACTCTCACACAGACTTACCTGCAGGCAAAACATCAATGTACAAAAAAAAGTATATTAGTCATCTTCTTTATTCTCCATTTTCTTTTTTTTTCCTTTTATTGAAAACAGATTTTTTTCTCACATAATATATACCCTGATTATGGTTTCCCCTACATTTTCTCTTCCCAGCTCCTCTCTATCTCCCATCCCTTCTGGATCCACCACCTTTCTGACTTCCATTAGAAAACAAACATGCTTCTGAGCAAAATAATAAAATCAGAATTGGATGAAAGAAACAAAAAGAAAAGAGCCCAAAAGAAGACACGTGAAAGAGAGGCCCACTCATTTTCACACTCAGGGATACGGTAGATGCAGTAAACTGGGAGCCATAGTATATACACGGAGGATCTGTAGGGTAAAAAAAAGAGAAGCAAAATATAAGGAAATAATTATTTTAAAAAATAAACAAAATTAACAACAACAAAAGGAGAAGAAGGTCCCTGACATAACACAAGGAACAACAGAAGGTGCCGTTGAGTTCATTTTCTGTTGACTATCTACTGCTGGAAATGCAGGCTACTTGGAAGGGTAATTTGTCTTTTCAATGATACTCCCTTGGAGGAAGGAAAGCGGTTATCAGTTGGAGATTGCTTCTGGATTAGGGAAGGTGACATGTATCTACTTCTTTTCATCTCAGGACCCCAACAGGTGCAGACCCTTGTAGAGCCTATGCATGCAGCTTCAATCTCCAGAAGTCCATATCAGTCATGTTGATTTAGAGGGCCTTGTTTTCATGGTGTCCCCCATCCCCTTTGGCTCTTAAATGCTGTCTTTTTTCCAGTGTGTGTTTCTGGCCTCTTTATCAAAAGTCAGGTATTCACAGGTGTGTGAATTTGTGTCTGGTTCTCCAATTTGATTCCATTGGTCAACTGTTTTGTGCCAATACTATGCTGTAGTACAGCTTAAAATCAGGTATAGTTATACCTCCAGAAGTTCTTTTATTGTACAGGATTGTTTTAGCTATCTTGGGTTTTGTGTGTTTCCATATGAAACTGAAATTGTCAAGATCCATGAAGAAATGTGCTAGAATTTTGATAGACATCTCATTGAATCTGTAGGGATGGCTATTTTTGCTTAACATAACATTTCTTATCAATCTATAAGCATGGTAGAGATTTCCATATACTGACATGTTCTTCAGTATCTTTCTTCAATTATTTGAAGTTTTCATCATACAAGTCTTTCACTTGCTTGATTAGAGTTGCCCCAAGATTTTTTATATTATTTAAGACTATTGTGAAAGGTGTTGTTTTCCTGATTTCCTTCTCAGACCATTTGTTATTTGTATTATAGGAAGGTTACTAATTTTTGCGAATTAATTTTGTAACCAGCTACTTTGCTGAAAGTGTTTATCAGTTGTAGGAGTTTCCCAGTAGAATTTGAAGGTCACTAATGTGTACTATCATATCATCTGCAAAAAGGGAAAGGGAGAGGAACCTGGAATTGACATGTGAAGCAACCCTGTTTCTAATTTAAATTTAAAATAAAATATAAAAAAAGACACTTGGGTTTCTTCCTTTCCTATTTGTATTCCCTTGTTCTCCTTCGGTTGTCTTATTGGTCTAACTAAGACTTCAAGTGCTATATTGAATAGACATGGAGAGAGTGGACAAACTTGTCTTGCTGCTGATATTAATGGAGCTGCTTTTGAGTTTCTCTCCATTTAAGTTGATGTTGGCTATGGACTTGCTGTATGTTGTCTTTATTATGTTGAAATATGTCTCTTGTATACCTAATATCTCCAGGACTTTTATCATGAAGAGGTGTTATATTTTTGTCAAAGGCCTTTCCTGCAACTAATGGGATGATCATGTTGGGAGGTTATCTTTCAGTTTGTTTATATTGTGGCTTACATTTATTGATTTACATATGTTGAATCCTCCCTGCATCTCTGAGATAAAATGTACGTGATCATGTTGGATGATCTTTTTTTTTCCTCTTTTTTTATTTAAATAAGAAAAAGTTTGTTTTACATGTCAATTCCAGTTCCCTCTCCCTCCTCTCCTCCCCTTCCCTCCACCAACTCCCTATCCTATCTCCTTTCTACTCCCCAGAGAGGGAGAGGCCTTCCATGGAGGATCTTCAAAATCTGTCATATAATTTGGAGCCTAGATCCGCCCCTTTGTGTCTAGGATGAGAGAGTATCCCTATATGTGGAGTTGGATGATCTTTTTGATGTATTCTTTTTTATCATTTTTTATTTTAATTTTAAATAGCTTGTATTACATGTCAATCCCAGTTCCCTCTCCCTCCCCTCCTCCCGCACTCCCCTTCCCCCCCTTCCCTCCCACCCTATTGCCAAATCCTTCCACATAGGGGATATCTAGAGTCTGTCGTTTCACTCTGGGTAGGGTCCAGGCACTCCCCTAAGAGTCCAGGCTGAGAGAGCATCCCTCTTTGTGCTATAGGCACACGAAGACTGTTTGTATTCCAGGGATAGACACTGATCCACAGCTCAGGGCCCCATAGGTTGCCCAGGCCTTCTCGCTGACACTCACATTTGGGGGGGTCCAGATCAGTCCCATGCTGGCCTCCCCACTGTCGGTCTGGGGTCCAAGAGCTCTCCCCTGTTCAGATCAGCTGTTTTTGCCTGCCCATTCATTGTCAATTTGCTCATCACTCCTCTCTCTCTGTCACTGGGTTCCTTGGGTTCAGTTCAGTGATTAATTGTGTGTTTGCCTCTGCTTCCATCAGTCACAGGATGAAGGCTCCCGCATGGTTATAGACATCAAGTTCATTATCAGGAATGGGCATTCGAGATGGTCTCTCCATTGCTTAGCTTGCCAATTGGTGTTATCCCTTTAGATCACTCGAGGTCACTCTGGTGCCTGATCTGTATTCGATCCCATGATTCCCTCTTCCCCCTATTCTACCCCCATCCACTCAACTTCCTGTTCCCCCATGACCAACTCTCTTCCTCTTCACCCCCTCTCTTCTTCCCAGCTCCCACTCCCCCCACCCCTCGCCGTGTTCCCCATCCATTCAGAGGATCTTGTCTCAATCCTCTTCTCTTGGGTACTATGCATATATGCATATCTTTTAGGTTCTTTCCTGTTTCCCAGACTCTCTATCAGTGGAAGTGCAGACTGGCACTATCCTGATCCATGTCTAAAATCCATATATGAGTGAGTACGTACCATGTTTGTCTTTTTGCGACTGGGTTACCTCACTCAGGATGGTTTCTTCCAGTGCTATCCATTTCCCTGCGAATTTCAAGATTCCATTGTTTTTTTCTGCTGAGTAATACTCCATTGTGTAAATGTACCACATTTTCTCTATCCACTGTTCAGTTGAGGGGCATCTAGGTTGCTTCCAGGTTCTGGCTATTACAAATAATGCTGCTATGAACATAGTGGAGCAGATGCCCTTGTTGTATGAATTTGCCTCATTTGGATATATGCCTAAGAGTGGAATTGCTGGGTCTAGTGGTAGATTAATTCCTATTTTCCTGAGGAATCTCCATACTGATTTCCAAAGAGGCTGTATGAGTCGGCACTCCCACCAGCAGTGGAGGAGTGTTCCCCTCTCTCCACATCCTCTCCAGCATAAATTGTCTTCGGTGTTTTTTATTTTAGCCATTCTGACAGGAGTAAGATGGTATCTCAGAGTTGTTTTGATTTGCATTTCCCCGATGGCTAAGGATGTTGAGCACTTTCTTAAGTGTCTCTTGGCCATTTTAGCCTCCTCTATTGAGAATTCTCTATTTAGTTCTATACCCCACCTTTTAATTGGATCCTTTGGTGTTTTGGAGACTTGTTTCTTGAGTTCTTTGTAAATTTTGGAGATTAGCCCTCTGTCAGATGTAGGGTTAGTGAATATCTTTTCCCATTCTGTGGCCTGCATTTTTGTCTTTTTGACTGTGTCCTTTGCCTTACAGAAGCTTTTTAGTTTCAGGAGGTCCCATTTGTTAATTGTCAATCTCAGTGCCTGTGCCACTGGTGTTATGTTTAGGAAGTGGTCTCCTGTACCAACTTGTTGAAGAGTATCTCCCACTTTCTCTTCTAAAAGTTTCAGTGTGGCTGGATTTATGTTGAGATCTTTGATCTATTTGGACTTAAGTTTTGTACAAAGCGATAAACATGGATCTATCTGCAGTCTTCTGCATACCAGTACCCAGTTATGCCAGCACCAATTGTTGAAGATGCTTTCTTTTTCCATTGTACAGTTTTAGCTTCTTTGTCAAAAATTAAGTGTTCATAGGTGTGTGGGTTAAAATTAGGGCTTTCGATTCGGTTCCATTGGTCTACCTGCCTATTTTTGTGCCAATACCAAGCTGTTTTCAGGACTATAGCTCTATAATAGAGCTTGAAGTCAGGTATGGTGATGCCTCCTGAAGTTCCTTTACTGTATAGGGTTGTTTTGGCTATCCTGGGCCTTTTGTTTTTCCATATAAAGTTGATTAATGTTCTTTCCAGGTCCTTGAAGAATTGTGATGGAATTTTGATAGGGATTGCATTGAATCTGTAGACTGCTTTTGGCAAGATTGCCATTTTTATTATGTTGATCCTACCAATCCAAGAGCATGGGAGATATTTCCATTTTCTGGTGTCTTCTTTGATTTCTTTCTTTAAAGACACAAAGTTCTTGATATACAGGTCTTTAACTTCCTTGGTTAACATTATCCCCAGACATTTGATGCTGTTTTTGGCTATTGTAAAGGGTGATGTTTCTCTGATTTCTTTCTCAGTCACTTCATCATCTGTACATAATAGGGCCACTGATTTTTTTTTAGTTTACCTTGTATCCTGCCACATTGCTGAAGGTGTTTATCAGCTCTAGGAGTAACCTTGCGGAGTTTTTTGGGTCACTTATGTAAACTATCATATCATCTGCAAATAGTGAAAGTTTGACTTCTTCTTTTCCTATTTGTTTCCCCTTTATCTCCTTTTGTTGTCTTATTGCTGTAGCTAGAACTTCAAGTACAATATTGAAGAGATATAGAGAGAGTAGACAGCCTTGTCTTGTTCCTGATTTTAGAGGAATTGCTTTGAGTTTCTCTCCATTTAGTTTGATGTTAGCTGTTGGTTTACTGTATATTGCTTTTATTATATTCAGGTACGTTCCTGTTATCCCTGATCTCTCTAGGACCTTTATCATGAAGGGGTGCTGGATTTTGTCAAAGGCTTTTTCAGCATCTAGTGAGATGATCATGTGGTTTTTCTTTTGCAGATTGTTAATATGGTGGATTACTTTGATAGATTTTCTAATGTTGAACCATCCCTGCATTCCTGAGATGAAGCCTACTTGATCATGGTGGATGATTTTTCTGATGTGTTCTTGAATCCGGTTTGCGAGTATTTTATTGAGTATTTTTGCATCGATGTTCATGAGGGAAATTGGTCTATAGTTCTCTTTCTAAGTTGTGTCTTTGTGTGGCTTGGGTACCAAGGTAATTGTAGCCTGGTAAAAAGAGTTTGGCAGTGGGCCTCCCACTTCTATTGTGTGGAACACTTTGAGGAGTGTTGGAATTAGCTCTTATTTGAATTTCTTGTAGAATTCTGCTCTGAAGCCATCAGGGCCTGGGCTTTTTTCGGTTGGGAGATTTTTGAAGACTGTTTCTATTTCATTAAGGGTTATAGATCGGTTTAGATTGTTTATCTGTTCTTGATTTAGTTTTGGCAAGTGATATCTATCCAGGAAATTGTCCGTTTCCTTTAAATTTTCATATTTTGTGGAGTATAGGTTTTCAAAGTATGACCTGACGATTCTCAGTGTCCATTGTCATGTCCCCCTTTTCATTTCTGATTTTGTTAATTAGCATGCTCTCTCTCTCTCTCTCTCTCTCTCTCTCTCTCTCTCTCTCTCTCTCTCTCTCTCTGTCTGTCTGTCTTTTGGTTAATTTGGACAAAGGTTTGTCGATCTTGTTGACTTTCTCAAAGAGCCAACTCTTTGTTTCATTGATTCTTTGCAAAGTTTTCCTGGTTACTACTTGATTGATTTCAGCCCTCAATTTGATTGTTTCCTGGCATCTACACCTTCTGGGTGAGTTTGTTTCTTTTTATTCTAGAGCATTCAGTTGTGCTACTAATTCTCTAGTGTGACTGTTCTCCAGTTTATTCATGTGGGCACTTAGTGCTATGAACTTTCCTCTCAGCACTGCATTCAAAGTGTCCCATAGGTTTGGATATGTTTTGTCATCATTCTCATTGAATTCCAGGAAGTCTTTAATTTCTTTTTTATTTCTTCCTTTACCCAGTGATGGTGCAATTGTGCATTGTTCAATTTCCATGAATTTGTAGGGTTTCTGTGATTTGTGTTACTGTTGAATTCTAATTTTAATGCATGGTGGTCTGATAAGATACAAGGAGGTTATTACAATTTTTTGTATCTGTGGAGGTTTGCTATGTTTCCTGTTATGTGGTCAATTTTAGAGAAAGTTCCACGTGGTGCTGAGAAGAAGGTATATCCCTTTGTGTTAGGGTGGAATGTTCTATAGATGTCTGTTAAAACCAGTTGGGTCATAACTTCTTTTATTTCTTTTGTTTCTTTGTGAAGTTTCTGTCTGGAGGTCCTGTCTAACAATGAGAGCGAAGTGTTGAAGTCTCCTACTACTAGTGTGTGAGATTTTATGTGTGATTTGAGCTTTAGTAATGTTTCCTTCACGAATGTGGGTGTCTTTGTATTTGGGGCATAGATGTTCAAAATTGAGTCTTCATCTTGATGGACTTCTCTTTGATGAATATGAAATGTCCTTCTTCATCTCCTTTGATTGATTTTAATTTGAAGTCTAATTTGTTAGATATCAGGATTGCTACACCAGCTTGTTTCTTGGGTCCGCTTGATTGGAAAATCTTTTCCCAACCCTTTACTCGGAGGTAATGTCTGTCTTTGACATTGAGATGTGTTTCTTGTATGCAGAAGAAGGATGGGTTTTGTCTTCGTATCCATTCTGCTAGTCTGTGTCTTTTTATAGGCAAGTTGAGACCATTGACATTGAGGGATATTAATGACCATTGATTGATGATTTTTGTTTGTGCTTGATTTATTGGTAGTGGTGTTATTGTGTGTAGTTTCTCCTCCCTTTTTCTTTTGGTGTTTGGCAAAGTGGGATTATCTATTGCCTATGTGTTTGTGAGTATAGTTATCTTCGTTGGGCCTAGGTTTTCCTTCCAGCACTTTCTGTAGAGCTGGATTCATGGATATGTATTGTTTAAATCCGGCTTTGTCATAGAATATTTTGTTTTCTCCATCTTTGGTAATGGAAAGCTTTGCTGGATATAGTAGTCTGGGCTGGCATCCTTGTTCCCTTAGCGTTTGTAGGACATCTGTCCAGGATCTCTGGCTTTCATGGTTTCCATTGAGAAGTTGGGTGTAATTCAGATAGGTCTGCTTTTATGAGTTACTTGGTCTTTTTCTTTTTTTCCATATTTTTTATTTAACTTTTTACACATGTCACTTTCAGTTCCCTCTCCCTCACCTCCTCCTCTACTCCCCAATCCTCCCAACCCCTCACCCACACTCCATCCCCCCTCCACTCCCCAGGGAGGGCAAGGGCCTCAGTGAGGGATTTCCAGAGTCTGTCACATCACCCTGGGAATGACCCAGGCTCTTCCACATGTGTCCAGGCTGAGAGACCATCCCTCCACATGGCATGGGCTCCAAGAGTCCCTCTGTATGCCAGTAATAAATACTGCTCCACTCTCCAAGGTCCCACAGATTGACTTGGCCTTTTTCTTTAGATCCTCTAAATTCTGTAGGTTTGATATTTTGATTATTATATGGCAAGGTGACTTCTTTTTCTGGTCCAGCATATTTGGTGTTCTGTAAGATTCTTGTATTTTCATAGGCATAGCCTTCTTTAGGTTAGGGAAGTTTTCTTCTATTATTTTGTTGAATATGTTTTCTGTACCTTTGAGCTGTATTTCTTCACCTTCTTCTATACCTATAATTCTCAGGTTTGGCTTCTTCACGGTGTCTCATATTTCTGGATATTTTGTGTTAGGGATTTGTTGGTTTTGAGATTTTCTTTGGTTGATGACTGTATATCCTCTAATGAGTCTTCAACACCTGAGATTCTCTCTTCTATCTCTTGTATTCTATTGGTGATACTTGCATCTGTAGCTCCTGATCGTTTACCCAGCTTTTCTATTTCCAGCATCCCCTCATTCTGTGTTTTCTTTATTGTTTCTATTTCAGCTTTCAATCCTTCGACTGTTTGAGTCATTTCCTTCATTTGTTTGGTTGTTTTTTCTTGGTACTCTTTAGATTCTTTAAGAGATTTGTTTATTTCTTGAATTTTCCCCCATTTCATGGATTTTTTGTTTGTTTTTTTCTTCTATTTCTTTAAGGGATTTCCTCGTTTCTTCTTTGAGGGTCTCCATCATCTTCATGAAATAATTTTTAAGGTCTGTCTCCTCTTCTTCATCTATGTAGTGCGTTTCGGGTCTGGCTGGTGTTGGATCCCTAGATTCTGGTGGGGTCATGTTGGTCTTTCTATTGTTGAGTGAGCTCTTATTCTGTCTTCTTCCCATCTCTTCTTCCAGTGGGTGTAGGTGGGATATTTATGTCTCCACCAGTCTCCTTCTTTCCTGAAGCTGAAGCTAGGTATGCTGGAGGGTGTGGTCTGGAAGGCCTGATGCCTTTCCTGTGTGATGGATCCTCTGGATGCCATGAGCAGGCCCCAGAAGATTGAGAGAGTGGATGGTCGGCGGGGGAGTGGTCCCAGGGGGACCCAAGCTCGTCTGAAGCTGGGGACTCTGCTATCTGACAAAAATTTTATAAATGGCTTCACTGACTTGCTTCCTAGATCCATTTGCATGGAATACCTTTTTCTATCCTGTTACCCTGAAGTGATGTCTAAGATCCTTAATGTTTCTTGGATGAAGCAGAAAGATTGATCTTGTTTCCACATCCATTCTGTCATCTAAGTCTTTTTACTGAGGAATTGAGACCATCGATGTTGTTGAGAGACAGCAAAGAATAGTGTTTGTTGATTTCTTTTACTTTGTTTTTCTTGTTGTTGTTGTTGATGTTGTTGTTGTTTTGTTGCTGTTGCTGTGGTGGTGGTGGTGTGCATGTGTGTGTGTGTGTGTGTGTGCGCGCACGTATGTGTGTGTGTGTGTGTGCATGTGTGTGTGTGTGTGTGTGTGTTCCCCTATTTTGATTCACTGGCATCTGCAATGGCAAGGAATTTGTGAAGCAGTAGATTCTTAGTCCTACCTAGAACTTGTATACAATGAGAGAAGTTCAGGATTCTACATTTTTCACATAACTTGGAAATCATTTTGATGTTACTAAACAGGAAACCCAGGTATTAGGGGTTTTAAGGCATTGGAGAGCCCATTTTACATTGCCAGCCAGTGTCCTTTCCAGGATTTAGATGTAGCAATGAGTGCTTACAGATTTCAAGGTAGAACTTCTTCCTGTGCCTTCTTGCCCCCACTCCAAGAAGAAAAAAGCAAATGTCAGAGTCAGTAGCACAAATAATAAAAACCAAGAAGCAGATATTGGGGTTCAAGTTGAAGATTAGAGAATCAAAGCACTTACCTCTTCCAAGGCTGAAATGAAGATCCTGTCTTCCCTGTGACTAGAAACTAAATCTCCCATGAGACCCTTTGCTTCTTCCTTATATATCTCTCTAGTATTCTGTTATTCTTTTAGATTGATTCACTCTCATGTAGCCCAGGGTGATCTTGAACTCACAGAGCTCCATTTACCTCTGTTTCTTAGTCCTGGAATTGAAAGTTTGTTTCGCCACTGCCTAGCATCTATGGCTAAGTAGTGTGGCTAACTTTACATTCTGATCCCAGAGAAGATTTATTAAATCATAAACAATGTCATCACAAATTTATGTATTGAACTTATATAGGCTCATAGATTCTCTATTCCAAATTTCACCTTAAAATTAATTATGACCTATTTAGATTAAGGCAATAAATATTGCCACTGAGTAAAAGCAAAATTGCTAATTACCTAATATAACTCTTGATAGGAATTTTTACATTTTCACCTAAGAAAACCAGGAGTCAGGTATTTGTTTTTCTGCCCATTTGGAATTGTTTTTTTATTAGATGTGTTTGTTTTATTCTATGTACGTTTGGTTTGCATGTATGCAGGTGTACCACATTTGGGCAACAGTCGAAAGAAAGCATTAGGTCTGTAACTGGAGTTGCCGATGGTTGTGAACCATCATGTAGGTGCTGAAAATTGAACAAGGATCCTCTGTAAGAGCAACAAGTGCTCTTAACCACTGAGCCACCTCTCCATCCTGCAGAATCATAATCCAAATGCTATGCTCCTTACCTGTCTTAAGTTTGAGATGAGTGTGTTCTAGAAGCCATTAGGCATCTCTTACAAAAGCTTCAAAGTGAGTAAAGGATCTGATGTTGACAAGCAGAGCACAGTCAAGTATGCTCTCAGGGAAGTAAAGTAGAAAATAAGTGAGATTCTACATGTTATGGTGCAACCAGAAAATAGAAAGAAGGTGTGTTCAGGTGAAATTAGCATAGGGAATTGTGTGGATGGGTAATGAAGGGGCTGAGAAACCCAGCAGGAGACTGTGAATCAAGACAAACATTAACAACAGTGTGATCATGCCTAGTAGTAAAGGGTCAGAGAACTGGTCTCCAGACTAACAATATAACCACAGAATCCCAATCAGCAGAACTTACCATGAAGCCTAAATACCATGGTTCTCTTGTAGAGGATCCTAGTTCAATCCTCAGCACACACATGGTGGTTCACAACCATATGGTGTGCCTACATACATGCAGACAAATTCCCAAACCAGAGAGAAAGGAAGAGTATCAGTTAGCTTCTCCCTCTTTCTGGTTTCTGACCCTGTGTCAGAACCTCCATTTACAAGTCTTTTCCAGAAGCCAGAATCAAAAGAATCAAGAAAAACTGAATAATGTTCAGTAGGGAACACCTGGCCACAAAAAGAATTGATCTATAACAATGACTAGTACACTGTAACCCAGAAATAAGGTGCCAAGAACCCAAGATAAAGTTTCTCTACGCAACTCTAATGCCAGTCAATCCTTTTTACACATTTTTGTCTCCTTTGATACACTCTTTGGTGACTACAATTTAGAGATTTCTTCTACAAAAAAAAGCTAAATTTAAAGGAAATCCACATGGCCAGCTCAACTCTATAGCCCATATATCTGGGTAACACATAAATTCAAGAACATATCTGTAAATCTATGCCAATTTATAAGCATTTGAAATTCATGAGGATACTGAAGCTTATGAGTTCAGAGCACTAGATGCTCTTCCAGAGTACCCAAGATCAATCCCCAGCACCTACATGGTGGTGCATAATCATCAATGACACCACTCCCAGGGGATCCAATGCCCTCTTCTGACTGCTAGGGGCACTACACACACATAGTACACAAACATGCATGCAGGCAAAATACCCATAAACAAATCATAATAAAATACAATCTTAATTTTAAAAATAAAATAGAATTTCAAACAAAATTCATTCTGTAAAACTTACCACTATTCTTTTTATTGGTGAACTTTTTCCAGGAAAAAAAAGCAAACAAACTTTTATTTGTTGGCTAGCAAGATCAAGTATCTGAACTATAACCAGGACGAAAAATGCCAAAATCATGAGGTTCTTGCAAGCAATACACTGTCCAACACAGAGAGCTGTCAGGTCCAGGGAAGCCTTTGGTGACACCATATCAGAAAACAGAGAAAATCCTCATAAGAGCTTTTACTTCTTCTACCTTGAGTCTGTTTATTTTCAAAGATCATTTATGAACTGGGCCAACCTTGGAAAATAAGCTTTGGTCTAAAGAAGGCTGCAGTGACCCTGTAGCATGAAAAAGAAAAAAAGTGACTAAACTCCACCAAATGTGGTCCTGGAAGAACACACTTGTCTTCTGTGTTTCTTTCTATGCTTGTAAATAAGGATCAGGGAAAATTTCAAAAGACCACACCAGGGGCATAGTAAGAAACAGATAAAAGTGGGTGAGTTGTGGTGGCAGAGATGGGAATGGATTCTTCTAGCCATCAGGAAGTGTCTGTTGTTCTGTAACACTGAACAGAGAGATCCATATGATGAAAAAAATAAAGAGAAGCAACTCTTCTCCAGCTGGAGTCCTGTAAACCCAGTGTGTAAGGACACCTAGGAAATGATTTCCAGAGTGTAAACTCTAGAACAAGACAGACAGAGTGGTTAGTGGAACTGAGCTTGTGTTAGTGGGGTTTGTTTATGTTTTTATTTTACTCAATTGCATTCACATTTGGAATTTATATTTGGTTTATACAAGGAACTATGCAGAGTCTGTGATTCAAAAAGTATGACTATCAATGCAGAATAAATACATACACATATTGTATGTTTGTGTGTGGTGACAAACATATATGTGCATATGTATTCATTCTATTTCAATATGATTGTGATAGATACTGGATTCACACATGAAAGCTTTTTTCACTTCTTTTTAAAAAATATTTTAATGTATTTGTTATCATTGTGTGTGTGCAAGTAGATATGGTGTGTGTGTCCTGGTACAGAGTGTGGAGGGCAGTAAGTTACCTAGTGGAGTAGTTCTCTCCTTCCACCTCTATGAGGGTTCTGGGGGTCAACAGGTTTGTTGAAAGTGCCTTTACCCACTGAGTCATCTTACAATTTTGTTCACAAATTCTGAGTCTTCTCTGAAAAATACAAGAATATGCAAGCTATTCTGTGAGATTTTTTTAACCCACCTTGTTTCTAGCTTTTTTTCTCACTTCTAATTCTCTACTTGCTTACCACAAGGCTTAAAGCATTGTGTGACACAATAGGATTAAACAAAAAGCTAGCGTGCTCCTCCGCAGACTTCCTCATGTTCTCTCACCTTAACTTTTAATTAAAATGCTGTCAGTTGGGGATAAGCAGAAAATACAAAGACAATTATATACAGGGAAAAAACACATTTCACCTAAGATTAAGTTATTAGTCTTTCTTGGTTCTCTTATTATTTGAGATAAAATCACGTGTGAGCACCTGTGAGGTGCCAGCCCCTAGTTCTGCAGAGAAAGACAAAGCCAAACTGGGAGAAAAGAAGAGGGTGTCCTTATAAGTCAGCAGAGACCAGAATAAGGGAAGGTGTCAACCTGCCCATGGTGCCTGCATCTCATCATCAGGGGCATCAATGGCTATATTCATCACAGCTCCTTTCAAAGCATGTGCAACATGGTACTTGGTACTTGGGAGAAAGAAGCCCTGCTTTTCACAAATGAGTAATAAAAGAAATTGACTTTGGTGAATGAGTCCACTGGTAGCACTCAAAATAATGTTAGCACTCTCTAGAATATTTTGAAAATCGCTGATCTTGAGCATAATTGTCGAGTACTTCATTCTTACCTCAATGTTCGTGACAGGTTTTACTTTCTATTAGTCCTAACCATACTCTGCAAATGAGTAACCAATTCCAATTGGCTAAAAATGTTTCACCTGTTTTCAACAACTAAACCATTGGTTTCTATTGTCGTTGACCTTGACTCCCTGGTTTGATTGACTTTGTAGTGTTACATCAGATACATAGAATCATAGGGATGAATGTAATAAAGAAACAGTAATTGATCATTTAAAACACCTAATACTCTATAGATACAGCTTTCTCATCATCTAGATAAGAGTAATACACATAAAATCAAAATGGATGAATTTTTAAACTGCTGATACCCTCAGCACTGCTGCTGAAAATCCTCCAGCCCTGCAGCTGCTGAGCCACGCTGAGGCTGTCCCTAGAACCAACATGACCTGCAGCCACTGGGCCATCCTAAGACAACCCCCATAACATTCATTACTGAAAGACATTCTTTGTAGGCTTGGCTTCTCATTGATTTTCTTTACTACCATGGTTTTTTAATTCAAATCTGAGTCATTTGAGTTCAGATCAAAGACATTTAGAACAATCACAATTCTGGTATTCTCAACATTCATAGGTGTTATGATTTGGATATCAGATGATCTCTCAAAAGTTCTGTGACTAAGGCCATGGTACCCCATACAGCAGTGCCTAGAAGTAATACATTTGAGAAGATAGATTGTGAGAGCTCTGAACTTATGAGTGGATCACTCCATGCATGGATTCCTGGCTTAGTGGATTGACAAGGAGTGGTAGAAATTTAGGAGCCTGGTTGGAGAAAGTGGGTCATTGGGTGACTGCTCTTGAAGGACATGTTTTCCCCTGACAACTTCTGGATCCCTTCTTCTTGGCTACCATGAGATAATCAGCTTTCCTCTACCACACAATGAAGTTCTGTCTCACAGCAGGCCTGAAACAAATAGAGCTAGACAACCGTGACAGAAACCTCTGAAACTATGAAATTAACACAATGGTGGGGAGCTGCTGTGCTTACAAAGTAAAGAATTTCCAAAATGTAGCATGGGACTATGGATGCCAGAATTCCACATGAACAGTGAGAGTCTGTATCAATCACAATGTGGCTTCATGTTCCTGTTTGAAAGTAGCAAACAGTATAGGGAGGAGTCTGTCTATCTTCTGAGTTCATGATGACAATAATCAGGCTGTATATGCCAGATCCTCTCTCTAGTATCACATTGGTCCATCCAGGTGCCCCAGCATTCTCTCAGCTGAAGGAAAAGTAACAACATGAGTTAGCTTGTGATTGACTATGAATAAAAGGTCCCTGCTATTGTTTTGTTTGTTCATTTTTGTTTTGTTCACTGACTAATGAGACTGGTAGGCTTGTCTTACTCATACAGCTAACCCAAGGAACATTTTCTAAGGGCAAATCCAAGTCCATTAGCTCTGAAGCTCATACTCAGTCCTATCTGTTTATTTTAGTGTCTTTGTTAAGCTGTAAACCCAGACAATTCCAACACAGGGAACATCAGCTTACTACAAACTGTTAGTTAATCCACAAAGAACTAGGATACAGAGTGATTTTTTTAAAGCAGGATTTTTCCAACCTTCTGGTTGCTGTTGTACCTAGTATCATACCAAGTTGTACCATAGAGAGGAAAGCAAGAAAGGACAGAGAGAAAGACTACCCTCTAGCAGCTTTTGATCAAATGAGGAATTTGAAATAAATTAACTTAATTCTTCGTTTTTAATTACCAGTTATGACATGAAAAAATGTGACTTATAAGGCCACACACACACTCAGAGCCCAAAAATCACTGCAGAAATGAATTAGCCAGGGAGAGTTCAAGAGCTAGAATAGAGATTAGCCCTTGCAGAGTAGGTCAAATAAGGATAGGCAGATGGTAACATCCAGAACCTGCTGTTATTCAGTTCAGTCAGTTCTCCTGATTGCATGCAACAGGAATCCATTCTAAATTACACTTTGAGAAGAACTTCTTAGAACGATAGACTGTACTTCAAAGAACCAACGGGAAGAGAAAGCTGGGAAAATGGACAGAAGTCCCATTACCAGTAAGTTACAGCCAAGGTCACTTGACAAAGATGACCTGGGAGAAACGGTCCACAGGTTAAGAACACTGACTGCTCTAGTCTTCTAGATGTCCTGAGTTCAATTCCAAAAAACCATGTGGTGGCCTACAACCATCTATAACGGGATCTAACAAAGATGACCTAATGAAATCACCAGTGACCTGCGGCCAGAATAACCAACGGGCAGCTGAGGGGTCTAAACTATTCCCCCCTGTTAGAAAAGCTCCCTCAGTATAATTATAAAATGCAGGGCAACTGGATAGCTACATGTAGAAGGACACTAGACCATTGTTTTCAAGACTGACCACACTTAACTCAAATAGGTTAAAGATTTCAGGTAAGACCTGAAAGGGCAAAACTACTATAGTAAAACAAACAGAAGGGTGCTGGATCACTCTAACCTGAGCAATAGTTTTGAGGGTGTTTGTTTGCTTGTTTTGGGGAATAGTTCTTAGATGTGTACCTTGATCATAATCAATGAAATCAATTATAACAAATTTTAAATCTTCTGTACATCCAAGGAAACAAACATGAGACAACCTACAAAACAGGAGAAACAGTTATGTCAAATAAAGTCTCAGTACACAAAACACATTTTTTAAGAATTCAATTAACTCAATAACAAGTAAACACCTGACTTCCTAAGAGGGAAAAAATATGTGAATAGACATTTTTTAAAATAAGATAAACACATGTCTTTACTGAAGTCAGGATCTGTGTTGATATCCATGGTACCTATTACCATCGAAGGCCGTGAGGATGCCTGGGACCTGGGCTGCAACTGGGATCAATGCCAATCTGAGTGGTCTATGCTAACTCCCAGGGCCATGGTGACATCCAGGCCTAGGCTTCTGTCAAAGACCATGTCTGAGTCCATGTTCTTACTATAGCTGGGGTCTGTGTTGATGACTATGGCCTGTGTTGCTACCAAAGTCCACAAAGATGCCAGGTTCTGGGCCACCTCCCATGGACATGTTGGGGTCCCAGGGACAAGCTGATGCTGGGGCCATGACAATCTGAGTGACCTGCACTGACACCCGGAGCCATGGTGTCTTCTGGGCCCAAGCTACTGCCAAGTGTCATATCTGGGTCTGTGTCAAAGCTAGGGCCTGTGATGATGTCCATGACTCCTGTTACCATCGAAGGCCAAGGATTGCCTGGCATCCAGGCCACCACCTAGGGCCATGTGGGACTATGACTCTGCTGGGCCCATGCAGATCTAGAAGGCTTGTGCTGCCACCTGGTGCTATGGTAACATCTGGGCCCAAGCTACTGCTGATGGTCTGTGGTCCTGATGCAGCTGGGGTCTGTGTTGATGTCTATTGCCTGTGTCATCACAAGGGCCCATGTAAGCCATGTGTTGAACAATGTATTGAAGTTTGAGGACCATGCTGAGCTGGTCCTGCCCCTCATTGTCCCAGAGAGAGCCACCTACCCCCCTCATGGAGGATTCGATGACCGCTGCACAGAAGATCTATTATCATCCCTCATAGAAGACCTAGACCTCAGCGCTTAGGAAAGCTGGTGTCACTCTTCATAATGAATGTGGAAAAGATGATTCTACCCCTCACCTAAGAGGAGGTGGGCCCAGCAGCCAGCACTGACCAACTCAGCTACTGCCCAGGCACATATCCAGGGCTTTCAGTTTGCATTCCCCAACATCTACCGCATTTATGACCTAATGGAGAGTATGAAGGGACTAGTCCTGTAGAACCATGGCAGCAAGATCTCCATGATTCATGGCAACAACAGAATATCTGAGAGGAGATTCAGTGAGGGTCCAGTATTAATGGTGAACCGGAAGCCAGAGGCCTTGAACCTGAAGCAGCACTTTATATAGTGAACATCTGCAAATAAATCTGTTTGGATAAAGGATTATACTGCATGACACAAAGCAGTTCCCAATGCCACTAAGACGAATGGAGAGGCAGGAAGGACAGCAGAGTGAAGTGAGGGTTCCTGTTGTTTACTTTTTGTTTGTTAGTTTAGTTTTGTTTTTGGTTCTCTTGTTTTGGTTTTAATTTTTTTTTGTGTGTGTTTGTTTTCCTCTGCTTGTTCGTTTGGTTGTTTTTAACTAGTATTCTTACTAGTATTTTTGTTTTTCTTATTTTTATTTTATTTTTTATTATTTCTTTTTAAGTTTCCCTTTGTGGGGGAATGCTACAAGGACGATGGACTGAGAAATGAGTAGGAATGGGGTGCATGATGTGAAATTTGCAAAGGATCAATAAAAAAATGTTAATAAAAAAGAAAAGAAGAGAAATAGTTGACAGGTTCGACATCACTAATCACCAAGTAAATAAAAATCAAAATGACGAGGATATACTGCCTCCAGCCAGTGAGAGAGGCGGGCATCAGAAAGATAATGATAACAAGTGCAGGTGAGAACTGAGAGAAAATACGTTTGCATGTCACTGGTGGAAATTAAAGACAGCCCTGAGGGTTCTTCACATCGTGCTTGTGTCCCAGCACTCCCACTGCTAAATAAGTGCCTACAAAATAAATACAGAATCTTCCTCCTACAACAGATGAGAACAAATTCAGAGATCTATAGCCAGACATCACACAGAGAGAGAGAGAGAGTCCTCGGAACACTCGGTCCTAAATAGGGATCTCCAACAAATCCCTCGTCTCAGATCTCAAGGAACTCCGTGGGAGAGGAGGTGGACAGAATATAAGGGCCAGAGAAGCTGGAGGACCCCAGGAGAACAAGACCTCTAAATCAACACGAGCAAAGCTCACAGAGACTGAAGCAGCGTGCACAGGGCCTGCACAGGTCTGCACCAGGCCACCTGTGACTATATCATAGCTTCCAGTCTAGTGTTTCTATGGGACTCCTGAGTGAGGGAAGGAGTGGGTCTCTGATTCTTGTGCCTTTTCTTGGACTCTTTTCCTTCTGTTGTGTTATCTTGTCCAAATTCCATGTGAAGGCTCTGGTTTTATCTTAATATATTTTATTTTGTTATTTTTGAATGAGTGAATGGAAACTTACCCACTACGTTACAGGTTAATGACTGAACTATCACTTATACCTGCTTTAAAAAAAATCAGTTTTCTTCAATAGAGTAACACTGGGTATATCAACCATTCCAGAAGAGACCTCATGTTCAGGAGTATTTGACCAACATATAATGGACTCCACAGTTATTTATGTGTGCTTTCCTTGGGTTACATTTTGCTGTGTGTTGGGGGCGTTCCTTTCTTTTATTCTTTATTCGTGTGTGTGGTTTTGTTTTCTTGGTTTTGGAGGGGTTTGTTGTATTGGGGTTTTGTTTGCTTTTTTGTGAAAGAACTTAAAATGAGAAAAAAATAAGGCAGTTCCTATCAAAATGTCCCCTGTTTCAGGACGATAAGACCTACAGTCCCCAACATAAATTCTTAGTCAGTAGGATGCTTAAATTATCATAGAAACCAAGGAAAATTTAAGACCTAAAAATGTAGGTTAGTAGTAGCTCAACAATTCATGTGAAGATACATGCCACAGACAACAGGAGGATGAATTAAAATTGAGAACCTCCCATAAGCCTCTCCTTAAGGACTTGGCATTTTTAATTTTAAATCAGCTAACTTGCATATACACCTTTGTTTTTAGCATTTTATTTGACCTCGTTAGGCCTCTACTTGTCAGCAAAAAAGGAGCAAACACAAGTACACAGATATAAGATTATTTTGGAAACTTAAATTCTGGAGATCACGATGATGACAGCTACATTCTGTGTCTTGGTCCCCATCTGTGCCCTCCTAGTATTCACGACATTGTTCTGTTCCTTGCTTTCACCTCCTCTGAGAATCTCAAGATAGACACACACTTTTAAATGTATCTCTGCTGCCTCTGAGACTCAGATCGACTCTGTAAACGATAAATTGAAGTTTCTTCTAAAGGTACACTGGAAGCTGCCGAGGGAGCAGATTTATCAAAGGAAGGACATTGAGACGTCACTCATCACCCCCATCCACATCTGTGACTGAGAATAATGTTTTCTTTAATACAATTTGATATTTGAAACAAAATGACAAAATGAGTTCACTTCTGTCTGTCATTCGAATTGTGCCATTGGAGGGTAAATTGATTCTCAGACATTTTGATTTATACCAACTGAGAAAGAGTGACCATGGTGGGGACAGTCACCTTTACTCCTAGGAAAGCCCCGGTTATGCACATACACAATTCCTCTAAGGGACTGTTTACTGTGCTAGAATTAAGATGAGTACACATAGGTATAGCTTTATACACTATGCTACAATATTTTAGAATTCCTGAAACTGTCGGTGATGAGGTTACAGAGAAACAATTTCTTTATTGCTTTCAGCAGTCTGGATTCCCCTGGACTTTCAGGAACCTCAACACTGGACATACTGGTATTGGTGGTTTTGACAGTGAAAAGAATTTCAAGACTATCCAGTGTAATGAAATAGTTGGTAATTTTATAAAATGTATTTCAATATAGGCTTAGCACCATAGTTAAGAGAAAAAGAGACATAATAAAAGACAATTGATTTGCTAGTTCTAATCCTCCCATGGATGTTTTATTTGTTCCATTTTCTTTTGTTCTGGTGGTGAGTAAGTGCACACAAACATCTTCCATAGTGAACGTGTAAAATCCAACCCAAAGCACCTCAGCTTCAAAATAGCTAATTTCATTGCGTGGTAGTTTCTATTTGTACATTTTTCTAATGAAGTTAAAATACATTAAAATTAAGTAATAAACAATATTTTCATATAGACTTAGCACAAAAATTAAGGGGAGACTTGTTCAGAAAGCCCTGGGCAGGCTTATACTCTTCCCCATGGAGAATAGGAGAAAGTAAGATGGGCCCAAGTGTGGCATGGGCTCCTCAAGTGAGGGTAAACAATCTTTAGCTGTGCACACAGTTCAGGGACTTTCACAAAAGAAGTCGCATCCCAGAGGTTCTCAGAAAACTTTATTTTCTCCTCTTCCTCTTTTGGTAAGAGATATATGTGAGGTAGCGCCACAGATGCCTTAGACATAATGTAACACTGGAAACCCAGTAGCCACTAGGGTTTAGCACATGACTTTCCCATAAAAGAAGTTTCTGGCAAGATTCCTAGAAAACTGCAGGTCTGCGGCTGTGAAGGGAGAAAAACCTCAAACCATGGTTAATTAAGCTGAGATTCTAACCTACCACTAACAACATCTACAACAGGATTCCTAGATAAGAGGCGCCTTTCTCCCTCTCCCTCTTCTCATCTTTCCCAAATTTACTCTGCCTCCTGCCTCAAAACCACCCTAGTCAAAGTCAAAACCTCTAGCATCTTTCATTGGACCTATATCAACAATTCCTGGATGTTATTTCTCAAAGAATAACCTGATAGTGAGTGTGGTGTGTGTGTGTGTGTGTGTGTGTGTGTGTGTGTGTGTGTGTGGTGTGTGTGTGTGTGTGTGTGTGTAGAAATACTTACACGTGTATTTGGGTATGCATATGCTAGACCAAGCAACTCCTTTGCTCAAAAATGTCCAACTACTCCCATCATATTAATAACAGTATCTATAATCTTTACTCAGGTTTACACTGCAGGTCTGGCCCATCCTCCTAATTGCATCTTCTGTATCTTTTCTCCTGACTTACACTGTCCACACACTTGCTTCCTTTGTTCTTTGCACACTCTAGGAATACACCTGCCTGGAAGGAGTGCTGTTTGTGTGACCTGAAGTGTTCTCCCTCACCCTTTCCCCAGAGTGCCCGGGTCAACCCCAGCTTTCATTCACATCTCCCTTTCAATGTCTTATTCTCAGATAGCTTCACAAACATCCTATAAAAAATAACGCCCTAACATACTCATTTTCCATCTGTCCCTCAGCACAGGCCCTCAGAAAACCATGTTCCTTCCTGTCAAGTACTTTGATCTCTGACACCTTGATTTGCCCATGGATGATTAGCACCTGTCTTTTCATTACGACTCTGAGTACCATGAGAACAGAGACCAACCCATTCTCACGCACATTCCTACTTCATTTATAATTACCTCCCCAAATGTTTGAAGTATATAACATTTACAGTTTAAAATAATGAAATGAATATGTGCACAGCAAATGAGTGCATGGCAACAATTAGTTCATGGTCAATGCCAAAACCGCCTCCATGCACGGCTTGACTAAGCACAAACGCTTCCTCACAAAGCAGTTCCTATATTTAACAGTTATTTGTTTCTCGTCCCATACATTCTTTTGGAATCCAGAAAAAGACTGGTATTTTGATAAATCTGAATGAAAGACCTGATACATTCAACCAATAATTTATATGTAATTCTCAGAACTGAATATATGAAATAGGAATACCCAGGCCTCGTCCTAAAGCTAGGTAACTAAAAGGAGTGCCCATATGTACAATCTGAACATAAACCATGACTCTTGGTGTCCACTCTCTGTGAGGATCACTTATCAAATTAAAAGTGGGGATGTTAAAGGAACCTATTTTCTATATGCTTTTCTTTATTAAAAATAAACTAAGAGGGATCAAGTGTATAATTCATAATTGTCTCTCAAATTCCCCATCACTACTTCCCATTCTTGGGAATTTTGAACCCACTCCTGACCCCACCCCCACCCCCACATGGGGCTTTTTCAACTTCCCTTGTCCCATTACTTCTTCTCTCTTCTTCCCCTTCTCTTTGTGCTGTGCTGATTTGGGGGTTCTGTTTTGGTTTGGTTTGGTTTGGTTTGGTTTGGTTTGGTTTGGTTTGGTTTGGTTTTTGTGCACTTCACTAGAGCTAGAGTTATATGGGAGGAAGAACCTCTCAATTGAGAAAATGCCTCTATCCAGATTGCTTACAGGTGAGTCTGTGGGGCACTTTCTTGATTAACAGTTTAAGTGCGAGGGCCTAGCCACTGTGGGTGGAACCACCCCTGGACCGGTGATCCTAAGATGTAGAAGAAAACAAATCCAGGAAACCCACAGAAGCAGATGACCTGAACAAGGGGGAGCTCATGACAGTTCAGAAACCAGCATAGGACAGAACCACGCCCCCTGAACGTAGGTGTCAATTAGGAGACCTGGGCAGTCTATGGGAACTCTGGTAGTGGAACAGTATTTATCCCTAGTGTACAAATGGGCATCGGAAGCCCATTCCCCATAGAGGGATACTCTCTCAGCCAAGACACACAGAGGAGGGCTTAGACTCTGCCCCAAATGGTGTGACAGACTTTGATGATCCCCCATGGAAGACCTCACCCTTTCTATGGAGCAGAAGAGGGATGGGATGGAGGTTAGTGGGGGGGGGGCATGAGGATGGGACGGAGAGGGAATTGGGATTGATACATAAAATAAGATTGTTTCTAATTTTAATTTTAAAAAGAGGGGGGGAAATAAAACAAACCCAGAAAACCGGAGAGAACAGGCCAGTAAGCAACATTCCTCCATGGCCTGTACCTCAGTTCTTGTCCTGCTTGTGTTCCTGTCTTGATTTCTCTCAGTAAAAAGACTGTGGCCTCGAAGCATAAGATGAAATAAATTCTTTCCTCCCCAGGTTGCAACAGGAGACCTAGCGATGACACTTGCTGTCTGTTTTCCCTCTCCAAGCCTCCCCTTTTCCCCTTCTCTCAATCCCTCATTTACGAAGGTAGCCCAATTAGCAAAAACAAAACTAAACAAGCAAAGAATAAAGTGTACTTTTCCAAAATGGAAGCAGAGTATCATTGAAATTGTAATAAACCGCACAGCTCAAAGGCCAGGTTAGGGAAGTACCTGCTTAAGTTACTTAGCCAGTACACAACAACGGAGCTCAGCTTTAAACTTGGGTGGGGACTCTGAAACCAAAATCTGCCTAAGAGTCAGGCCCTCTGAGCTCACATTCCAGTGGAGCAGGAAGGAGGAAGCGTGAGCCGCTTATGTCCTTCAGGCTCCTTTTCGGAGGGATCTAAGTAAGGAAACACGAGACACGTTCGTATGCATATTTATATTTATGCTTTTCGGCCAGCAGCCCCCCAGAGGGAGCTCAGTGGGAGGGTATGATTTAGCTGCAATCAGCTTGTTGCCATGTTAACTCTGTTTTAAAAAGGGCAAGTGATGTCTCTCTGCTCCGGCCGGTTGCATGGAGTGCCAATTTGGTGAGGTTTATCATCTGTCTCTAATAGCAGTGCGCTCCAGAAATGGCACAGAACAATTTTCTGCTTTCATTTCCTCAGCACTTGAGAAAAATCTGGGGGCAATCTCTAAGTCTGAGGCAATATTTCTTAATGTTATTACGTCTCGGAATGGCTGCTTAATTCTCCTCTTCACTCACTTTCGAAGCTGAAGGCAGAGTTGGCCACTCTGCAGCTGGGTTCACATCAGGAGGAAGATGGGAAACTCAGGAGGCTGAGCAAGGCGCTGGTGGAGGAGCAGGGAGAGGGAGTCTGCTCCCCCACAGGGCAACTTCTGGCTGAGGGCGGATCTATTCTCTCCATCCCTTTACCCAGATTTGAGTGCAGAGTGCTGTCCTTAGCTGGTGTGAGGTCGGTGCCTCTGGTTCTGGCATATCCTTTGCTTTGTCTTTGCCGTAAATCCAAGCATCTCTTTCCCGTCTTTTCTCAAGGCTGAAGTCTCTCAGAGAAAATGTAGCGATCAAGGTTTTTTTTTTTAAGTTCTCAACATTTAGAGATGCCCCCCCCAACTCTTCGTCACCTAATCTCACAGACACATTAATAGTTGACATAAAAGTAACAGTATGAAGTAAAGAGACTAAGGAAAAAAAATGAAGGGAAGAGAACAAGAATGAGAGGTCAGAGGGCAACTAGTTCTTTATTCTCTCTGTCTCTCTTTCTCCCTCCTGAAAGTCAATCGGAGGACCTTATAAAAAGCCCCATGTGACAAAAGTGTACTAAAGGGAACTCACATGGATTTTGAAGCCTACCTTCCTAAATTCCATCAAAAAAATCTAAGCTGGGCTGGTGAGATGGCTCAGCAGACAAAGCACTTGTCTGGAAAACTTGATGACCTCATTTCCATCCCAGAACACACGGTAGAAGGAGAACTGATTCCAAAAGTTGCCACAGGTGCATACTGGCTCACAAGCCCTGCTCTCTGTCTCTCTGCCTCTCTCTCTCTGTCTCTGTCTCTATCTGTGTGTGTGTGTGTGTGTTACACACATACACACTAATCACAACTAAAATAGTTTTACTTTAAGATTACTTTTATGAGGAACTTCTTAACACTGAGAAGAAACGCTCCATGGTCTCTATTGAAAGCCACAATGTTTTTGAAGTGGGCAGTAGTTTCACCTGCCGGAGGCCAGCTGCATGCCAAGGCCACCCAGAACTGGGTCTAGACCCAATGGCTCTATCTTTTAAGGTGTTTACCATATGCTGAGACTTAAACCCTGCCTTCTCACTGAATACACTAAAAGCAAGATCGCAGATGTTTCTGCCTCAGTGTGACAAGTATCATTATACATTTGTGGGAGATGGATTATTTAACCAGTTCCCAAAGACGTGTTACAGAAGAAGCAAAGTTTTCTAAAATAAAAAAGCATTTTAGGCAAAACAGAAAGTCACCTGTGTGTGAGCCGTTTGGCACAGGAAATCAAGATTTTGGCAGGGAAAATCTCACTTACGGTGTATCCACAACTCAAGAGCTATACCCAAAGAGAGGCAAGGGCAGAGGCAGGGAAAGGATTCACAGGAATTTATCAAGGGAACGACACATCGATTACACTCTGACTGCAAGTGATCTATTTATAGCATGCAAATGTGTCATTTCTTCTTAACTATTTTACATTACCATTTAGGAATGGGGGGGTCGGAGAGCAGAAACCAGTGATTGCAAATAGTCTGATTATCTTGACAACCACCATGCAGCCTCTTAAGTGTGACACTCCTGCAAACCTCTTTAACAGCCCCATGAAATTCGGAACATCACTTGGTTCCACTACCTACAGGGAAATACAATTCTTGTCAGGAGTTACCTGCGGCTGATGCAGCTGACAAATGTTATCTAATCAAGTCTATAAGCATCTCAGACAGGTGTGCCTCTCCCCCAGCCTAGGAAATCACCCTGAATAATTCATTATCTAATATGTTTCTCTAAGCCAATCTACCTGTGGTTTGAAAAATAAAATCCTGTTGTGCCATTTTTTGTGTGGAAACAGAGAGGCTTTAGGCTGCTCATTAGAAATGGCACATAATCCCTTTCTCCTTTTTGCTATTGAAAAATTTAGATTATGACCATTTAGGTTTCTCCATTCTATAACCAATTTCATTGCTGACTTTTACACCATACTCTTGATCTTTCCCACATTTAAAAATAATCCTCCCTGTAAGTTCCATCCCATTTCTAACTCAGCATCCCCTTCTGAACCCAGCCGAGCCACAGACATGAACGCACTTGCCCTACAGCCCCCGGACAGATGACCCTCAGATCCTCCAGATGGGTGAGCTCAGCTTCCCATCTTCCAGTTCAGCATCTCTGTTTCTAGCCACACTGTCACAGCCCACAGTGATGGCTGGGATGCTGGTTTGCTTAACCATCTGGATCTCAGAAGAGCGTGGACATGGCATATGCCCTTATCTTAGTAGGACCCACACCCAAGGCTGCTTCCTTTTATCTGTGATCTGCAAGTGTTAGTGAATGCTGAAATACAGATGCTGGACTCTGTCCTAGTCTTTCTGATTTAGCAGCCCTGGAGGAGGTCAGAACATATGTGTTTGTATCAAGTGTCGAGGTGATACTGAGGTTGCTGTCTGGGATCACACTTTTAAGAAATACCAAGTCCTATTGTTACCTCAGTGGAAAATGCCTAAGGGAAAAAGAAGCCTGGGGTTCTCTTGCCTGAGGATTACAAGTTGTCTAGGCATGTTTATATAAGTAGGCATGTTGAAACTTGGAGTGTTTTGGGCTATTCAGAAGGAACTGAATAAAGGTGTGTGTGTGTGTGTATGTGTGTGTGTGTGTGTGTGTGTGTGTGTGTGTGTGAGCGTGCCTCACACTCCTGCCACACTGGCTTCTCCACCACAAAACCCTCGAACCCTGAGCCAAAATCATCCTTTCTCACTGAAATTGCTTCTGTCAGGGATTTTGTTATGGCAGCAAAATAGCTGATACAGGTTGGATATAAACGCTCATGCTCTTAGAAAAAATTCTAGATGAGGCCTACTGTGATATTAAAATTATCATCTCTATTTGTGTCCAAGTAGAAAAAAAAGACAGTGACTGAGTCTTGAACTCAGCCATACTACATTACCTGCTCAGACTGAAGTCATGTGATGCTCATCACTTACTTGAAAATCCAAACTACAAAAGCCAACACTTGCTGAGCACAAACGTAAGACACAAGTAGAAGATTCCATACCATGAAACTTTATTTCAAGAGCAAAGTGATTTCAAATGTAATCATAGCCTATGTGGGGTACTACAGTATGCACTTTGGATAAAGGTTTGTCCCTATTGGGAGCTGGTAGAACCTTTAAAAGATGAGCCTTAAGTAGGTGATGGAAGCAGAAGCAGACACCCACACCTAAACAGTGAGCTGAACTCCTGGAATCCAGTTGCAGAGAGGGAGGAGTGATGAGCAAAGGGGTCAAGACCAGGCTGGAGAAACCCACAGAAACAGTTGGCCTGAACAAGAGAGAGCTCATGTACCCCAGACTGATAACTGGGAAACCAGCATAAGACCAACCCAGGCCCCCTGAATGTGGGTGTCAGTTAGGAGGCCTAGGCAATCTATGGGGCCTCTGGTAATGGACTTTGGGAGCCCACATAGAAGGATACTCTCTCAGGGGAGGGTTTGGCCTGGCCTCACACTCCCTGGGAAAGGGGATGGGATAGGGGGTCATGGGGGGGCAGGAGAGGAGAAGAGAGAGAGGGAACTGGGACTGACATATACAACAAGCTTGTTTCTAATTTATTTTTTTAAATCACCATTAAAAGAAAAAGATGAAGCTTAGCAAGAAGTCTTTAAGGAATTGCAAGACCATAACCCCACATTTGCTCCCTGACCTCCCCAACTTGCTCCAGCACATGGCATGATACCTCATCAAAGTAACAGGGCCAAGTGAGCATGGACTGCAACACTTAAAACTATGACTCAAAATTAAAGTTTCCTCTTTATAAGTTTATTGTTTGGGGGGTATTTTTGTTTGTTTGCTTGCTTTTTATTTAAATTAGAAACATGCATGCTTCAAATGTCAATCCCAGCCCCCTCCCTCCACCAGCCCCACCCCCACTCCCCCACCCCCAGCCCAATCCCCACATCATTTCCCAGAGAGGGTGAAACCCTCCTTGGATAGATCTCCAGAGTCTGTCACTTCATCCAGGGCAGGGGATATTTTGTTACAATGGAAAAAGGCTGCTTAAGAGAAGGTACACATAAAATCAGTGAATTTTGCTTAGACTTGGTTCCAATCCCAAGACATTTCACTATGTATATACATATATTCCAAAATAAGGGAAAGAAACAAAATCTGAAATACTGTTTGTCTTGAGTATTTTGGGCATAGGGAATAACTTTCAATAGCATATATTGAGAAAATCATTTAACCTTTCTAATTTGCTTTATCATCCATAGATGAGAATAAAATACCTAATACCTTTAGTCATTCATCAATAACAGAAGTCAGAGCATTCATTGAATCAATCCTTATTTTTCATTCATTATTTCACTAATGCACTTGACAAATACTTATTAATCACTGACCACATGCTAAGCACCATTGTAGACAAAGTCTTGATCAAAGCAATGATCACAATAGTGCAGCTTGCCCTCACAGCACTTGGCCAAGTCTGGAAACATAGCTATGTTCAAAAAGTGCTTGCCACTACCGGTATCTGAACAGGAGATAATGATGGTTACTTGTGCGAAATGAAAAGATAGGACAGAAGACAACATGTTCGATGCACATCAAAAGAGTGTTCAGTTTAGTAAAAGAGTGTTCAGTTTAGTACTTGGTTCTATAGTTATGATCATTACATCAATATGATGTATATTATGAATTTAAATATTCAAATACATGTTTTCCTTTTCTGATCATAAGCCAAAAGATAATATACCTATGGAAACAAGACTTCAGAAGTGACCCTGAAGATCAGTGAGCAAGGCCCCCTCATTCATTGTTCAGGACAGAGCATTGCCCCTTGTGTCAGACTCCCTGTCATGTTTCTCAATGGTGAGTTCTCCATAGTACTCCAGCAATGCTTTAAGTGTTTGCAGGCTTGACACAGCACAAGAAGCCTGTGTAAATAAGAGTCAAAAGCAATCTTTGCTCAAGGACTGAGCTTTGAATATCAGGTAACCAAATGGGCAGCTTCTCAATTTGATATTCGAAAGCATAACTACAGTCTATAATTATCTCTCTGCTCTCAAATAACACCATACATAAGCATCGTAAAGGATAAAATAAATTTTATAACAAATAAGTCTCTTTTCACTGTAAATTAATAAATTTCCTTTTCACATTATTTTAGCTATCTGGGTCCTTAGCCTTTACTTAATGACGATGCACTTGATTAAATAAAATGAAAGAAAAATGAAAGTTCTTTCAGACATTAAAATGAGTAATGAGTTTAGACTTAATCCAAAAGCAATTTGACTTTAAACATTCATATGAAATTAAATGAGCCATTGAATTTGCTATATAAGCAAGCATTAATCTTATCAAGCTATGAAACCTAGAAAGCTATACAGTCACCCATTAATTTCAGAGCCTAATACAAGGTCTGTTTAATGCCTACACTCCATTAAAAAGTCTTATTCCACAATATAAGTGCTTTTTCATAAAAGTTTAAACCCCCATTCATTTTTTCACTGCTCCAATCATGTGATAATCTACTCTGACAAGATTACAGCTGCACTGGAGTACAGTATGTAATGTCATGTGAAACAAATTTTGTTCAGGCGCGCTTCCATGAAAAACATTTTTTAAAAGGAGGACATTTATATCATTGGCAGTATCATGTGCATAAATCACATGGCTCACTCCTCCCCTACCCAAGGGTGTTTCCCTTGGAGAAGGCACTTTACAATTCTCCCATTAAGTAGATAGACACCAGTGTTGCTCAGAAGAAGAATTCATTCATAAAATTACACAGGCCAAAAGCACTATTCCAGGACAAATAAACCATATGCTATAAGCAGATACACAGTTCAATGTTGAAATCAAATCACATGATCATTTTACATATTTAAAATACTCATATAGACTCTTAGGGGGAGTGCCTGGACCCTGCCCTGAGTGAAATGACAAACTCTGGATATCCCCTATGTGGAAGAAAGTGGGGATAGGGTGGGAGGCTGGGGGGGATGGTGGGGGGGCGTGGGAGGGGGTGCGGGTGTGGGAGGAGGGGAGGGAGAGGGAACTGGGATTGACATGTGAAGCAAGCTATTTAAAATTAGAAAAACTGAATAGTAAGTTTTTTGGAATTTTTTTATTATTTTACTATTACTTATTTATTCTCTTATACAATATATCCCAACTGCGGCATCCCTTCCCTCCCCTCCTCCCAATACCTCCCAGACCTCTCCTCTTCCCCAGATCTACTGCTCCTGTTTCCCTTCAGAAAAGAGCAGGTCTCTGAGGGATGTCAGCTCACATAGCAACCACAACCCAGTAGGAGAAAATAGGTCCCAGGAGCATATAAAAGTGTTGGAGACACCCCCACTCCCATTGTTAGGAGTCCAACAGAAACCCCAAGGTAAACAACCGCAGTATGTGTCCAAAGGGCCTGGTGCAGACCCGTGCAGGCTCCATGGTTGCCAGTCTCTGTGAGTCCCTATGAGCCCTGGTTGGTTGATTCTTCATGTTTTCTTGTAGTGTCCTTGACCCCTCTGGCTCCTAAAATACTTCCTCCCCCTCTTCTTCAGGATTCCCTGAGCTCAGCTTAATGTTGGGCTGTGGATCTCTGTATCTGCTCCTATCAACTGCTGGATGAAACCTCACTGATGATGGTTGGACTAGGTTCTAATCCTACCAATATAGCAGAATATTATTAGGAATGAGTTCACTGACTCTTTTTTTGTCAGTTGTGTTTGATCCTACCCTAGGTCTCTGAGCCATCCAGCAGATGGATCCTGGCCACCTAGGCAATGTAGTTCTATATGTTACCATCCCACTTCAGACTTGAGACCACAGTTACATAATGAGTATGAGAGTGATAGTGCTTTGTAAGTCAGTGTGTAAATACACATCTAGGCTGGCAATGCTCCCTCTGAGAGCCAAAGACCACCTAACAAAAACCGCAACACCAGGCACAAGAAGTCCTCTTTTGAGCTGGTGGTCAGGGTTGCCCAAGAGAATCCCGAAATATATGGGCTATTGTTGTTGCCTTTGACCCCTAGAGGTGGAAGGTAAATTCCTATTTCTGAAGATACTATGCACTTCGGGCTCAGGGTCGAGAGGCTCCTGAGTTGGAACTTACCTACAGATCTCCTTTCTTAGGACTACCTTACATGCTACTAGAAGACACCATGAAAGTTTTCAAGGAAGGAAGTAAACAACCAACATACCTAGCTATGATGCTATGAACCACAGCAACCAATATGGCATAATAACCATAAGGGTGCAGTCGTGGCATGTACACCTTGTTGATACCCAACAGCTCTCTAATTGGATGTAAGACCTGCTGAACAAGAGAGACTTCATGCCTGGTACTGTAAACATAGCCAATGTCTGGGACTACTGAAGTCAAAGATTTTGGAGGAAAGCCTACAACCACCACTTCACTAAACCAGCATAATCCCTAACTGCATTCTAAATATTTATCCTTATACCCATAGATAAGTGTAGCCTTCACCCCACATCAAGGAAAACGTCTCTTTGAAACAGATGGAAACCATTACAGAAAACCACAACCAATCAAAATATAGAGTTGTAGAGGCCAGTCCCAACAGAAACATCTATAATACATAACAGCTCCCAAAGTTAAGACTCAGAGATTGTTGTGGAAGAAGGGACAAAAAGATTATAAAAGCCAGAGGATCAGGGAGTTTTCTGTGAGTCTCCTAGGAAAATCAGAAGCTTACCAAAGTAGAGTCTTAACCAATATGAGAGGGAGAGTTTTCCCCAGGGAATATCACACCAATTAGTTATTCAATACCAAATGGCCAGCCCTAAAAACATATAAACAAATAATATTGTACAAACTGAGAAGGTTATATGTGTGTATACATATATTTTTATATGTGTGTATATGTATTTGCATATATGCATATATGTGTGTATATATGTGTGACTATATACACATTTATTAACAACGATTAATGGAAAAAGAGGTCATTAATTTGAAAGAACAATGAGGGACATATAGTAGGGTTTGGAGGGAGGAAAGGCAAGGGGCAATCACACAATTATATTACCCTCAAAAAATTTGTCCTTCTTTCACAGAATATAACAACTGCAGACTCACCCTCCCCACTTCTCCCAGTCCCCCCACCCCATATCTCCCCTTTCCTTCAGATCCACTGCTCCTGCATTTCCTTTCAGAAAACAACAAGCTTCCCAGGGATATCAACCGAACACAACATAACAAGATGCAATAAGACTAGACACAAACCCTCATATCAAAGCTGGACAAAGCAACCCAGTAGGATGAAAAGGATCCCAAGAGAAGGCAAAAGAGTCAGAGGCACTTCTACTTCCACTGTTAGGAGTCCCACAAACACCCCAAGCTAAACAGCCATAACATATAGAGAGAACCTAGAGCAGACCCATGCAGGCTCCGTGATTGCGCTTCAGTCACTGTGAGCCCCTATGAACCTTGCTTAGTTGATTCTGTAGACCATGTTCTCCTGGTGTCCTTGATTCCTCTAGCACCTACATCCTTTCTCTCCCTCTTCTTCATGGTTCCCTGAGCTCCACCTAATGTTTGGCTACGGGCCTCTACATATGCTCCCATCAGCTGCGAAGGGAAGTCTTTCGGGTGATTATTGGGATAGGCATCAACCCTACGTCTCTGGGCCATCCACCTGCCCTAGTCCACCTGCAGAATCTATTCTATTTCCTCTTCTCAGGGAGATCCATGCATCCCTCCTAGAGCCCTTCTTGCTGCTTAGCCACTCTATGTCTGTGGGTTGTAGCATAATTATCCTTTACTTAACCACTAATATGTGCTTATGAGTGAGTACATACCGTGTTTGAAAAGACATGATTTTTTAAAAGAGTAATAGTGCTGTCTTCATTGCCTTGTAACTCCAGAATGAATTTCATGCTGAATGTCATTTTATCTTCATGACAACAGTGTTCAAAGTACAAAATCTGGCAAACCATAAAGGGCCACTTTTAATTTTATTGTATGCGATATGGCAAACTGGAGAGGAAAGCAAAGAAGTAAAGTTTATCAGGAGTATGATCAAAGTATCACTATGGTACATACCCAGAATCCAAGCATGTGGGAGGTAAAAGCAGGAAGATCAGAAGTTCAAGGTTATCCTTGGCTACGTAGTAAGTTTCAAGGCCAGCCTGAGCTATGTGAGACCACATCTCATAAAAAACAAAAAAAGCATATTTTGGAAGTGGCATGGACTTACAGTATTTCTAATTCCATTATATTTAGATTAGACTAAGAAATTGCATCCCTCACTTATCTTAAATCCCTGTCAATAAATATTTGTTCTTATTATTTAGCAACTTAATATTTGATATTTGAAAACTATAGCAGTAAATTTAAATAATGAAGTCTATTATTAGTGAGAAAGATTTTGTAGTGTCAGAAGCAAACCATTGCAGACATTTTTTATAAAGCACAGCTTCTGACACAAACCTGTTTATCACCAGGCTGCTGCTAAGATTTCCAGGATCTATCTCCAAGGCATGGCATATGAGTTTGGCATTATCTTCTGTGAAGTTTGACCCCATCTCTTTGTTAACTTTCTCTGCCAGCGTAGTGCCAAAACATGGCAGCCACTTCAAGGCCTGCTACCACTACCAGAGTGGCTTAAGCTGGCCCAAGTACCACATTTCCCAGCACAGTACAAGTCCCCAGAGGGACATGTCAGACACTTTTATTTCTTTGCACTCTCCATAGAATGTAAAGCTACTTTTCACAAGTTGACATTACTTATAGTCACTCAATCATAGGTACCTTGACATTTGGGATCCTCAGGAAAGAAAGGAAGGTGCATGGATCTCCATTTTGAAGTTGAGTGAACATGAGATTAAGACTCAAAGCCTTAAATGCAAGGAAGAGGTGAACATGAAGCAGACTCTGAGCTGTGACATCTGTGCATGTTGCCATGACAGTAAGTCACCTTCTAACCTGAGCCCTGTGAGATCTTGAAGAAGCCCTTCCATTGTGCATCTCGATGGGATCCACAGATACTCATTATCCTGATGCTAGCAATCACTCCTGTGTAAATTAGCTAGCATTACCTCTCATCACCTGTAACCAAGAGCTTTGAGTGGACATTGACACTTTCATACTTCACTCCCCTGTCTCTAAAACTGGGGCTGTTATGGCCTGTACTGCTTACCTTGTCACCTTACAGGGACCAAATGACACATCCAAGATAAAATTACCTGCGCAGTACAAATTGACATAAATTTAACCCTCTACAACAATTTGTTCTTTATTCTTAACATTCTCAGAAAACACTAAAAGGAAGTTTATGTCTAGGAAACCCCCTGCTGTTTGTAAAAAAAATGGAAATTGTTTCTTCTTACACTGTTGTCACAGAGAGCAAACAAGATTATTTATATGAAAATGACTAACCATTGCCTAGCATTTTATAAACACACAAAAGCATTGTTTTTCTTTACTCTTAAGAGAAAAGGAATGAAATCTAGGGAGACAGTTTGATGGGTTAAGTGCTTGCCCCACAAACCTGATGAACAGATTTGGATTCCCCCAGGATCCACATGAAAGCAGGATGTAGTAACACATGTGTCCATAATCCCAGTGCCTTCACGGGGAGATGGGAGGCAGACACAGGAGACTTCCTGGAATCTCACAGGACAGCTTAGCATACTGGCTCTCAGCAGAGACAGACACCCTGTCCCTAGCAAAGCAGAAGGCTAGCACTACCATCGTAGGAATGATCACATTTCAAACTTTATGATGATTATTGGCCATCCAATTTTGAGTGTTTTTATATAAGAATACATAAACAAAATGCATCAAAGAAAAGGTAATGTATATTGATAAGCTTATGGGAGCAATGCCATAGCTCCCAACTTACATTCTTTTATGCGCTATAAGATCTTTTGCCTAGTTTAACTCTGATCAATCTGCTTATTTATGAGATAGAGATGATTTAATCTACTTTTCAGAATAATATGTAGGATTAAACTATACAATGCATGTAGACACTGCTTATGGACTCTAGCATAATGTATAGACTATCACAGCTGTCATCAACTTAAGACTTATTGACCTGTATCTACAGGAAGAGCCACCACATGTACGAACACATACTCACAAACATGTACACACACTAAAAATGTACAACTGCTAATAATCTTTCTCCTGACAAAATCCGCAGCAAGACATGTTGCCAGAAATGAGCTGCTCCCTTATTAAACAACCATAGACCTATGTTGCTAAGACTCCAGCAGAATCAACAGAGCCATGTTAATTTCAAGCTTCATTAGAAGCTTACCTAGCAGACCACCTGAGAAAGGGACACACCCAGCCAAGAACTCACTCACTATTAACTGACTTTTATACGGGAAGTTACTATAGCAGCACCCACTCCCATGATCCCATGGGTCTGTGCTTGAAATAAGTCAGTGGAAGGGAAATAAGTGCAGCTTCATTGGTAGAGTGCTTGTCTGACATGTACTAAGCCCTGTTTTTGATGACCGGAGCCCAATAAACTGTGTATGGTGGTACACACTTGTAATCACAGCACTTGAGAAATAGAATAAGATTTTCCCCAGTTACTCAGGTTTGTCTATCATCCAAAATTAAGATAACCCACTGAGGGTAATACCTTTGCCAGACTGTAACAACCAAATCTGCTATGGGCCCACACAAGACCAACCTTATCAATCATCAGTCAAGGAAGGAAAACCATCTCATAAGGCCCTAGCCCTTACTGTGGAACTATTGGCTATTGAAAGAACCTGCAATAGAAAGAACTCTCTTTAGCTGTGTAGCCATGACTGAATCCACCAAGCTTCAGTGAGCTGCTCCAGTTCATTGTAAAATAGACCTCTCTGGTTGATCTCAGTGCATCGGAGAAAAATAAATAGACATGAATGTAAAACAGTAGGTTAGGTAGGGGTGGGGGAGAAGTGGAGGATGAGAGTGGTCAGTATACATCACATACACATGTAAATTTTAATTAATAAAAAGGAAATGTGTGTGTGTGGCAGAGGGAGAGAGAGAGAGAGAGAGAGAGAGAGAGAGAGAGAGAGAGAGAGAGGAAAGAGAGATTTGCTAACTGATAGATTGACCATGCCTGATAAAATTTTGCCTACTGAGTCTCAGTTATGATATGATGAAAAATTCCATTCTTCGGTATAAGATAAGTGACATCTTGAAAAGCATGGCCTCTGGGGAAAATGTATTTTCAATCAATAAAGCTTAGACAGGACAGTCCTTGAAGGAAACTCATTAAACTTAATAGGTTTAGGGTAAAACAGCTTCCTTAAACATGGAAAAATTAAAGCTAAATAATAGGGCAACCCCACAAGGAAAAATAGACATTTTTCATTAATCTTTCTTAAAGGCATCATAAATTATGTATTTTAAAATAAGATTCTTAAAAATACTTTTTTGCAAGTCTGTCTTAAATTCTCAGGTTAAAGGTATTCTACATGAAAACCACCATAAATTATAGTTAGATAGGAATAAAAGTTCTGCTGTATTACTGCACAGTAGACTGATGACAGGTAATGATAATGTATTTCAAAAGGTGGGAAATGATTTTCAGTGTTTTCACCACACAGCCTGGATAGAATGTTGTGAAACTGGATGTGTTTAACCCGGCTTACACATTATACAATGTATACAAGCATTGAAGCAATATATGCTTGTGCATAAAACCTCCCTTCATTATATTGTTAATCACCTGAGAAATAAATTTAATTTTAAAAATGAAGTGAAATATGTGCAATCAAGTGGCTTATATCTGTTTAAAATAAATTTAACTTGAATGAGGAAAATGGGCTGGGGGACACATGTAGAGTGTAAGACTCCAAAGAGGCCCCCATGCCATAAGGTGCAGGCAGAGCAGGTGCCCCTGTGATGAGCAAGTATGTGATAGAGAGATGGAGAGGAAGGGAAGCAGAATGATTTGTGCACTATGGAGACAGAAGGGTAGTGAGAAGCCTGATGTGAATAGTCTATGCTGCCACCTGTGGCCATGGTGATGTCCTAGCAAATGCTGCCACCAAGGGTCATGTCTGGGTCCATTGTCCTGCAGCAGCAGAGGTCTAGGTCAACGACCAAAACCCATGTTGACACCAAAGACCTTGTGGATGTCCCTGATCTGAGCTGCCACCCCAGGGCCATGTTGTGTCTGGGGCCTGCACAGAGCTAGCGCTCACCCTCGTCTGGGCAGCACAGTAGAGCTGGCCCTGGCGTTGTGGGGGAAGGAGAACCAGCTCCACCCCTTGCTGGGATGATGTGGAAGAACCAACCCCCAGGGCATGAGAGCAGGAGAGCTGGCCCCACCCCTTGCCAGCTGTCATAGCAGAAGAGCTGGCCCCAAGTCTCACCTGAGCAAAGCAGGAGAGCAGGCCCTGGTGTATCTGTGCAGGAGAGTGGAAGGCTGACCAGTTCAGCTATCACCCAAGTCCAGATCCAGGGCTTTGAGTTGGCCCACCCCAATATCTACCCCATCTAAGAACTGCTGGAGCACGCGAAGGGGCTGGTCCTGCAGAACCAAAGTGGCAGGATCTCCATGACATAGGGCAACAATAGGATATTCAATAGTGAAGATCCAGTATTGAAGCCTTGAACCAGACAAATGACTCATTGCAGTGAACATTGATGCACCACAGCTTCCACAATGAGATTTTTCTCTTTTCTTTTTCCTTTCTTTTTTTTGGGGGGGGGCTTTTTGGTTTTTTTGTTTGTTTGTTTGTTTGTAGGGGAGGTTGCAAAGGCAGAAGGCAGATATGGAAGGACAGGGAAATGAGTGGGATTAGGATGAATGATGTAAAATTCCCAATGAATCAATAAATTTTAAAAAATGGGTTCCATCAGCTACTGGATGAAGGCTCTAGGAATGGCAACCAAGGTAGTCATCAATCTCATTATAGGGGAAGAACATTCAGTAGCTGATCAAAAAAGAAACAGGCACCCACAGATAAACACTGAGCCATACTTCTGGAATCCAGTTGTGGAGAGGGAGGAGGGATGAACAAAGGAGTCAAGACTGTGCTGGAGAAACCCACAAAAATAGTTGACCTGACCTAGTGGGAGCACTGAGACCCTAGTCATAAAGCTGGGGAACCAGCATTGAACTGAACCAAGCCCTCTGAATGTGAGTGCCAACTAGGAGACCTGGGAAGTCTATGGGACGTCTAACAGTGGAGTCAGTGTTTATTCCCAGAGCACAAATGGACTTTGGGAACCCATTCTCTATAGAGGAAGCCCAGATACAAGAAAGAGGGCCTAGGCCTTCCCCCAAATCATGTGATGGGCTTTGATGGTCTCCCATGTAGGGCCTCACTACCCTTGGGGAGTGGGTGGTGGTGGGTTGGGGGGGTCAGTGGAGAGCATGGGATGATGGGAGGGCAAAGGAATGGGGGGATCGAGATGTAAAGTAAGAGTGCTTCTAAGAAAAAAATAATGGGTTAATCTAAGACTAAATATTCAATGATCTTATTCAGAGGAACACCTACATGAAAGAAAATGATGAAGGAACCCTAAGAGCCTAAGGAAATGATCAGAGCACTGAGCAGTCTGGTCTCAAATAATGAGTGGAAGGGATGCTGGCTTCAGGCCACCTAGACTGCAGAAATCTCAAGAAGACTGGACAAAACTAAAGATGAGTGCATAAGGCAAAGTCACCTTGGAGAAGCCCCTTCTCCTGGGACATTTTTATCTCACTCTCTGGCTTGGAGAAGCTGATGATGGGAAACATCAATTGGACACACAGCTGCTGTGAACCTGAGTGAGCAGCAGGTGCCCTTGGCCAGTTACATCTGCAAACCTCCACACCATGGCTGCCACCAGGGACAAAATATAAGCCCCCAATTTTTAAAGAGAAGTTTCCTTGTTATTGAGATAACTAATGTGAAAAGTAATTCCACAATAATTAATACATACTCCATGCAGGAAATATCCTCATTTGCTTATATTTTCAAGTACTGTATTTGATAAGACCTGTTCTTTGAAATAATGGTGATGAGTGAAATAGCTTCTCTCCCAGCTCCCTTGCAAGGAGAAAGGCTATTAAAGCGTTTTGTCAATGTCCAAGAAACAAATTGATGTTCTGTGTTTATTAATAGACAAAATGACTATTGCATTAAACAGTAGCTCACATGGCTGTGACTCACCCTCATCTCTCAATGTGACTGTATTGGAAACTCAGCTAATTCAAAGTTCAGTTCTCAAAATTTCTGCGTATGTTTATTTAATGCCTATTAAATCTATAAACAGTGGGTTTCATTATAACATTCTCATCCAAACTCAAAAGGTATTTGATCATATTCACAAACACCCCTACCACTCACACTTCTCTTCCTCCGTGTCTTCATTATTGGTATCCTATTTTTTGAGTGAAAATGTGGGCTATTTATCTTTCTGGGCCAGGCTGATTTCACTCAAGATAATGATATCCAACCCATCCATTCCAGGAGATGGAATAGTTTTGTTTCTCTTTATGGCTGTTTACTTGGTGCATATATGCTGTCCTTTCCTTGCCCATCCCTCTGTTCGAGGAATTAGACTGATTCTGCAGCTTGGCTATCCTGAACAGTGCTGCACCAAACATGAACGTGCAAACAATTCTGTGATGACCTGACTTAGATTCCTTTGGCATATCCCAGGAATGGTAGAGCTGGATCCATGACAGGTCTATGGCAAGTTTCTGAGCAATATCCATCCTATGGAGGAACCATAGTTAACATCCCCATTAATGGTGTACAGGGGGTCCTTTTTCTCTCCTGCATCCTCACCAGCATTGGTTTTGTCTTCTTGGTGGCAACCATTCTGACTAGAGTGGGGCTTCATCATGTTTCATCCCCTATGCCACACAATGATGTCTTGGTTAGACTTGGAATTGGGGAAACATGTTCTCACTTAAGCCTTACACAAAAGACATATTCCACAGATCTGTGTTTCTATTTAATGGTATTCAGTATCTCCTCACTGTTTCCATAGGAACCTGGGGAAGATTTCTGAGCACATATTCCATTCTATAATACCAGCCAAACTAGAACATAAGACCACCCAAAAATTTCAGATAGAAGTAACAAACAAACACAACATAGAGAATATTAGTACTATGGAAGAACCCCAATCTATGTTAAATATTTAAATATTACATATATGAGGCCATAAAAGACCCAGATCAGTTTCCACACATATGTTGCAACAATTTGAGAACTCTGATCATCCTGATGAATGAGATATTTGAGAATAAATTATATAACTGATTTTGATGGCTTCTTCTTTAGAAATTATGATTTTAAATATCTGTATCTAATCAGTCCAACTTTCAAAACCAATCAGAGTAAAAGGTTGATATTTAAATATGTTTATCCTCCAAGGCAGGTGTTCTCATTGACATACTATACCCTGACTCACAAATGTAAGATCGATATAAAATTACAGGTCTTGAGAAAAGGAAATTTTTTCAGGAGCAATGTACATGATTAAATAGAAATACCAATGAACATATTAAACCATGGTCCTGTATTTATAATGTACCCTAACTATAGTATTGTACAAGAGTCTGGGGGAATTTCACAAATGACAACACACACACACACACACACACACACACACACAGAGAGAGGATTTACTTACACTGTCATCCTAGAGAGAAATCATTTCAATGACTGAGCTCTGTTCTCTGACAGGGCATTTGTAAACACTCTGGTTCTTATGATAGTGCTAAACTTGTGCCTCTAAGTGATGTCATAATGACTAATTCTTGGCCAATCGAATATGTACATGGCACTTCAGGGTCTAGACACCCAAATTAAAATTAGTTCTTTGGGGAAGGCACAAGCAAAAGGATTCCTTGTATAGTGCACTTACCAGTTCCTGTAGCCTAAATATGCTTGTTTGTCTTCTGATCTTGACTTACCAACATAAGGTCACTGAATGTGAAGTTAAGATGCAATGGGCAGTACTTCTAATGAGTTAAGAAATAAAAAGCTTCAGAAATAAAGATAGCAATAAAATAACATAAGAAAATGTGTTTTGTTTTTATGTTATCTAATCAGAAATTCATATAATCTCACATTTATAATATACTTTTCATTTCAAAACCAACTCAAAGTATTCCTAAAAATTTATCAGTGGGCTCTCACAAGCTATGATGAGCTAGCTTCTGCCTGCCAGGCTCACTCCACGCTCTTCTTCTAGGTTCTGTAGAAATTTAGCAGAACACAGAAGAAAGCCTGGGTCCCACATCAGTTGCATGGAACAGAGTTTCCTCACGCCTGATTCTTCTAACCCGCAATGGATAGAAAGTAAGAAATGAAACTTTGGATGTAAAGCTACTTGATTGCAAAGCTCTTTGTTGTCACAGCTGTTGCTGAAAAACAAACGAACTCTCATTCATGGATTTCTACATTTGGTGAATCATCAAACTCAGCTGAAATGCCTGTGAAATGCAGGCTCCTGGATGCCTGCTGACTAAGAATCTCCAGGACTTGAGATTTCAAAGCTTCCGCAATCACTAGTCAACTTTGAGGACCAAGGATCAAACTAATTCCATTTCCTCTTGTAGTTGAAATAGGAGTTTGACAGGTAAAGGGGGAACATGGGTACCAGAGGAGGATATTACCTGAGAAGAGCCTGTTAATGGGTTTGATATGTTCAAAAATAATGAGACCCTGAGTGAAGACAGAGAGGATGATGAGGGAAAATGAAACAATTAAATCGTCTGCTTCTGTGCAGCGCACGAGGATGGGAGAACAGGGTAGAGGAGGGAATATGGGGAAGAATAAACAACACTAAAACCTTTGAAAACACCACGTAGAAATCTACTACTGCAGGAGCTTTCTAAAACATATGCATACAAATATATATAAAGTGGATTTAAATCGAGTTACCATATAATAATGAAGCAATGCCTCCTCCAGACACCACAATCTACCAAAAAATAAAAAGCTCAGTACCAGGCATGGGTTACTTCCTTCATTGGTCAGTAGGGTCCCAAAGATCCCCCTAATTTATAAGCTATTGCCATTGCTCTTGGTTATCCTCCAAAACTTGATGGTAAAATCCTATTGCTGAAGATACCACATATTTGAGCATAGCTGTGAGGAAATGAAGCTCATCCCTATGGGCTAGATGGGACGTTCTATGCATGAGACCAGGGGAGAAAAGCCATCAACAGTCTTACCTAGTAGTCAACCTTGCAAGTAACATTAACACCAACCTGACAAGTATGCCTACTAGTGCAATAGTGGCACAAATATTATGGAAATAACCAACAAATGTCTTCTTGCATTTTTAAAGCCCATTCCACAAGATGGAACCCATGCCTGGTACTTTTAATTAGGCCAAATAAAATCCTTGCCTGGCTAGGCTACACCTCCTGAGACCTAGTATTATTATTCTGGTAAGTGAATAAAATTGTAAACTGCTCCTTAAGTTCTTATCTTTTGTGAGAGGAATATTCTTTTTTAAAAAAACAAATTTTTCTTTGCAATGTATTCTGATCATGATTTCCCCTCACTCATCAACTCCCAGGTCCTGCCTAAGTCAAACTCCATGTCTTCTTTCTTCCTCTCATTAGAAAGCAAAGAGGCAACCTAAGAGCCTGCCCACTGCTTCTAGGCCTGGCTCTGGAGGACCCAGAATGACCAACACAGCTCTGCCCCAGGTCACTTAGACTTGGGCAGGGAAGAAGTTCACCCATAAGCCTATCCACTGGGCAGTCTGGCACCATTATAATTCTTGGATGGAGTGTCCTGCCCAGTGCCATGACGGACTGAGCGGACAACCAGGCCCACAGGCCATGCCTGGTAGACAGGCACTATTATGATGAGCAAATGTATGGTACATTATGGAAGAGAGAGAGAAAGACAGAATGGTTCATGTCTTGTGGGCAGAGGCATATCGGTAGAGGTGAAAGTGATGAGGAACAGGTTGAAACATGCCCCCCAGGGTGATGGTGATGTCTAAGCCTGGGCTCCAACCAGGACCCATGTCTGGGTTCGTGGCTCTGTTGCAACCTCAGTGTGTTTTGATGTCCAGAGTTCCTGATACCACCAAAGGCAGAAAAAAAAGAGCCATATAGAATTGGCCTGCCCCACAGTACTAAGGAGAACTGGTTCAGCCCCTCACCAGCTGACCTGTTCATGGGGCAAGGACGAGCTGGCCCTGCTGGTGTGAAAGAGAGAGAGAGAGCAAGTCATGCCTGCCAAGAGATGAGGGAAAGGTGCCTCCTTACACCCTTCACCACCAGCAATGGTGGGGAATCTGACCCAACCCCTCACCAGCTGCAGCACTTGGGAGAACAGGACTCCACTTCTTTTGGGAAGCATAACAGAGTTGACCCTGAGGACAGGGCATGGGTTTGCCAGCACTGAGTGGTTGAGAGGGGCACATCTGGTACTGCCTCCCTCAACCAAGGTATGGTGGTCGGGAGGAGAGAAAGATGCCCTCCCCTAAGTTATGTGGTGATAGCTGAGCTGGTCATTCTGGGCCACTGGGACTGCCTGACATCAGAGTGCGTTCTCCCTCAACTGTAGTGAAGGGTGGGACCATCTCCCCCTTGACGGTCAGGCCAGCTCTCTTGCTGCAGTGCCAAGCTATCTCTGGGCTAGAAAAGGGTGGGGCCAACTCAGGATGGACCTCTGATTCCATCACGTATGTTCCAATGGCCTTCTGAGGTGACACAAGCCACTGACATCAGTACAGACCCCAGTTGCAGCTGGACAAGGGACCCAGACATAGCAGCTTGGGCTTTGGTTAGAAGCACTGGCCACTCAGGTTGGGATAGTTCTGGCAGAAGCATGGTCCCTGGACACCACCAAGGCCTCAGGTTATGGCCCCGACTCCAGGGTTCTATACAACTTCTGGTGACAATACAGGACTGAGATTTTGGCACAGACCTAGCAGCAGTAGGACCATGTACCCAGACCTGGTCCTCGGCAGTAACTGGGTCTGGATGTCACCACTGCCCCAGGTGGCAGTGTGGCCCTCTGACACCAAGTTCTTATCTTTATATCTGTAGATTAGTGTATCACTTATCCCTCATCAGAGAAGCTTCTATTTGCAGTAGACAGTAATTAGTGAAGAGCTTGGGTCTCTGCACATGTCAATAAAACACTGTGATGGGTACCCTAAATGTGACATCTATGTCACACACACACCCTCCCAAGACTCAGAGATAATCACAAAAGAAGGAATTAAAAGACTGTAAAAGCTAGAGGTGATGGACATCTGCAGCAAAAAATTATTTGCTGGACATGACAGGGCCATTACACCAATGAACTCGCAGTAACTGTGACTGTATGCGTAAGATCTATACAAGATAAAGCCAGCCAAAATCCCAGCAGGAGCAGAGGCGTTCGTGAAGTCCCACCCTTATCTGAGGAGCTATTTGCAACTGATAGATGCTAGCCCTGAGAGGCTACCCATGCTCATACACCCTTCACTAAATTAACTCTGTGGGTGATTAAAAAAAAGTCGACGCACATGAAGTTTGGAGGGGGAACGAGTGGGGCCTTAGGGAAGGAATTAGAAAGGAGGGAGTGGGGGTAGATTTGATCAAAACACATTATATGCATGAGTTAATAGTAAATAAAATAATTTTTTTAGAAATTTCTAGGTTCCACCCCAGACTGAGTCAGAATTGGCATTTTAACAAGAGACCTGTATGATTAACATGTGTAGTGAAGTTTCAAATCAGATACGTCACAAATAATGTATACAGGCTCAGCAAGAAAAATATGACATTACAAACACATGTAGAATCAGTTCATAGTCTTCATGGAGAAACTCACGACTTTTTCAGCTTAGCATTATTTTTAACTTTATTACATAGGAACTGTGCACCATAATACTTTCAGCATTTTCAGTCTATACAGTGTTTGACCTTTCAGCTGGTAAAGGATGAGAAATTATGAAGTCTGAACAAAAAGTATTAGATCTGAATTATAGGACCACCCTAGGATGCACTGCAGACTACCAGAGAGGGAAAAATGATGCTTCCAAAATACTGTTCATATTTTTAGTACTTTTGTATTAATAATAGATTGCAAATATTGGATGTTTTAAAATGTCCCCTCATTCTTATATTTCTCCTTTAACAAACCTAAGATATTTCTGTTCGGTTGTTTTTTTAACAGATCCCTGCTAAGCTATCTCTTCTTGTATCATAAATAGAGCCCCCCAAAGATTTTCCCCTCTGAAGACATCCAGGGTTATAGCTCTATTTCTCATTATGAATTCAAATAGGCATAAAGGTGCCATTAAATGCATGTCTCTGGCCCAGAGGGAGACACTGGCTGGGGTTACATGAGAATTCTGTCTGATGAGCATGCCTTTCCCATTGTGGTTTCCTAGTCCCTCAAGTATTAAACACGGTATAGCTATCCTTACTTAAAATAGCTGCAGATCTATCCTCCCTAATGCAGATTAAGGCAAAGGGACGAGACAGGGAAGAGCCTGGGAAAGGTCAGACACTTGCTGCTCATACTCTATGTCTTTAGGAACCACTCTTTCCTCATTCTCAGGCCCCTATAGTTTGGAAAACAGTCCTTCACCTGTCATTCCAGTAGAAGGCAGACAAGGCTAGCCCTGCCAAGCTGAACACACCATCAAACCAACACAACGGGAAGTTCAATGTGTACATGCACCAAGCCAAACCGGTAAGACCCATACCACAGACATTCATAAAAACCATCAGGAAGAGAAATATTCCTCCTTGTCTCTGAAATTGCTGCACTCCAAAGAACTGTTTTTGAAACCATCTTTGCTCCACTGCATCCAAGGCCCACCTAAAAATGAATTGCCCAAGAAGAAAGCAGAACCTGAAAATGGAAAAGAGACAGATTGCTGGTGGCATTATGAAACCCCAGCCATTCCAGAACCTACCTTACACATGGACTACAATATTTATGATATCTTGAATTCCTTCTTAGTTTAATGAGGCTAGAGTGTGATATACACATTGTCTGCCAAAAATATATTTACTAATATAGAATGAAAAAAAGAGAAGTATGTTGGAATAATGACCTGGACTGAAGTCACTCTTCCCTGTGTTGTACAGTAATACCTGCATATAGAAGCAGAAGCAAGTAGAGCCTGTAGAGACAAGAGGGAAGTGATTATAGCTCACATCCACATTTGATTTCCTGGTTCCACTACAGCCTGCCCCATTAATCCTGAGTGAAGCTGGGATAAACCTGTGACCCTGCAGTACCTGTTTGCTCACTATAACTGGGGGTGGTGATAGAACCTATAGATGGAATTGGTAAATGGATCAAGTACAGCTGTCACATAAAGCACTGCAAATGAGTGTCTGTGTTCTCTAAACCTTCCTTTCTTTCCTTCCTCCTTCCCTAATTCCAGTATTTCCTCTTCTCAGGCAAAGAATGCACAGCACTTAGCAACGAGAGACAAGAGCTCTTGGGTCTGGCCCCCAGGTACCTCAGAGTCTGATGGAAGGGGCTGCATGCTGCATTGTAAGTTTGGGCTGACTTGCCACATATCTGGATGACCCTGAGCACCTGTGGGGTATGGTGATGCTATGGCAAGCAGCCTCCTTAAAGAGATTAATCAGACTATTTCACATGGATCCCCTCCCTGCGGAGGCATGAACCATTTCACTGTGGGCCAAGTACAAAACTGTGGGCAGAACAGACCCTCGAATTAACATGACACATTACTCATGAGAAAATACATTTAAGCTGGCTTTGGCATTTTAAAGGATCCCTAATTGCTGCCAAGTCTCTAATTCCCCTTGAGAATTATGAAAGTTGGGACTTGTGAGTCAACAAAAGGCTAAAAATGGGGATCTGGTGATTCTATTATTAGAGGGCAAAGAATAAAGTCAAAATGCAGAGTAGAGGGTGTGATTAACGTGGAACAATAAGATCTTAGGAGCATGTTGATCTCCAAGAGTGAGTCTCAGCATGCCTTCCAGATGGCTGTGGGAGATCTCCCCACATCCTCACCTCCAGCAAGACACCCTGACAAGAAATATAACATGATTCCATATAGCTGAACCCAGAATTCAAGTGCTTTTGTTTATAAGAACCATTCTGAGCTATAGAATAATCAAGCTCTGCTGTTGAGATATGCAAATCTAATAGGTAAATGAGAGGGTGAAGATACCACATATATAGCCAAACTCACAGCTCCACGTGTCTAACACAAGTAAACACATGGGGCAAAAACACATGTGTAAAGGGAGGCTTTTCCTTGCCAGCCGCTTTGATTTATTTATCACCTGCCAGTCGCCTGGGCTCTGCCGTGTTGTAGTCCCCAAATAACACACAAGACACTGTATTAATTATGAAGCTGTTGACCTTGCTTGTTTCTTACTGGCTAGCTCTGACTTAAGTATTTATCCCATAATTGCTAATCTAAGTATTTCTCTTACCGGAGAGGTTTCGGGGCTTCTTATCCCTATGGCGGTTACATCTTGACTCTCTGTGTTTCTCCTATCCAGAGTCCTCCTGGACTCCTAGTCCCACCTATCTTGCTTCCCTATTGGCCAACAGTGCTTTATTGACATATACACAGGACTTCCCCAACACACATGTATAACACATGATATGGGAATTCTATTACACACACATACACTGGAACTGTAAGACATGCAATCTGCACCTGCATATTCATGCCTCCTACCCCTACTCATTCTCACCCTCCAGCGCCAAAGCCAACATGGATACTAGATCAGATATGTCACACCATATGCCACCCACGTTCAGAGAAGATCTTCTTTCCTTGCTTAGTGTGGTGTTTTGAAAGAAAATGGCCCCTAAAAGAAGTGGCACTTTTAGGAGGTGTGGCTTTGTTGGAGTGGGTATGGCCTTTTTGGAGGAAGTATGTCATTGGAGAGGCAGGCTTTGAGGTCTCATATACACTCAAGCCACACCCAGTGTCTCTGTTCACTCCCTGTTGCCTTTGGATCAAGATGTAGAATTCTCCATCAACATGTCTGCCTGCATGGCACCATGATGCACCATGATGTTAATGAACTAAACCTCTGAAAGTGTAATCCACCCCAGTTAAATGTTTTTTCCTTTATAAGTTGCCATGGTCGTGGTGTCTCTTCACAGAAATAGAAACCCTGACTAAGACACTTAGTCAACTCTGGAAATGAATCACAGACACGCCTAGATATGCTTTACTAATCTGCTAGACACACCTCGCTCTAATGGATCTGACAATAAAGATTAACCATCACAAGTTGACATGACACCCAAATACATCTCTGTCAACCAGTGGTTCTCAGCCTTCCTAATGCTACAACTCTTTAATACAGTTTCTCTTGTTGTGGTGAGCCCAACCATAAAATTACTTTTATTGCTACTTCATAACTGTAATTTTGCTAGTTATGAATCAAGATGTAGATACCTGAAATGCAGATGGTCTTAGATGACCCTGTGAAAGGTTCATTCAACACCCAAAGAAGTCAAGACCCACAGGTTGAGTACCTCTGCTGTAAACCACAACATTCCACTCTACTCTGCATAAAAAGGATCACATTCAATCTATTTGAACATTGGTCAAGAATCCAAGTTCAAAGTCTCTGAAACTCAAGACCAAACTCATAGCTATGAGCCCCTCTGTACAGTCAAAATGAGTTATACACTTGCAATATACAGTGGCATTGAGTACACAGTCCCATTTCAAAAGAGATTAACTGGATATCGATGAAAGATTAGTCCAATGTCAGACTGAAATTAGCAGTGATGGTTAAATCCGGTAGCTCTACAACCAGCCTCAAGGACACATAATGTTGTGATGTGAACTTCAAAAGCTATGAGAGTCTCATCCCTATGACCTTGTCATTTGTGATCCATATCACCTTTCCTCTTGGGGTGGCTCCACTTATTTGTTGAGTGTTCTGTGCTGTGCAGGCCATTAAGAGAAGGAGAGTCATCCCAGAATATAATTTCAGCCTTTGAACTGAACCTCAAACCTCTGTTCATAAGCATACTAATTGAGTGACTCTACACAGAGATTGTGTTTGAGGTACAATCTGTTCCTCATACCAAAGCCCCTTTGATCTCTTCTGTATGTTCTCAGAGGGAAATCACACCCCTGCAACCTTTACTCCTTATTGTGTACTGTTTGCAATACCCAGCAACCCAAGAACCCCTAGTGTGCCTGGATAGTTTTGTCACTAAAGTCATACAGTGGATGGAAAACCTCAGAAAATCAACTCTATAAGTCATAGAAAACAATCACTATTATCTACTGATTTCTTCAAGGTCTAGGTACCTTCAACAAACACTCATACATTCTTCTTTTACCCTAGATACAGTGAGAGACAACTAATACATTCTAATGTTTGCCCTAAATACAATGACTTTATTAGATTCCCACTACACTTGTTACCCACAGATTTCCTTAGCAGACATTGCTTTCATCTCCAACATCCTGAGGCCTCTATTGCAGCTTAGGCCTCACCCTGACAGCTTACTTGATCACCCTTCCGAGGGATGCCTACAGTGATTCTAGCCCTGTCACATATGGTCTGGCCTCCCAGAATTTCCTTTGAAATATGGGTGGAAGCTTTCCATGACCCCACAATTTCTGTTTTGTGTTTAACTACAAAATTAAAATCATGTGAACAATGCCAAGGTTTGCCACGCCCCTTGGGCCACTGTCACACTGGCATCTAAGCACCTGTGCAGTTGAGAATAGTGAAGCATTACTGAGAGAAGAGCAGCCAATGGGGTCCTATAAGGGGAGGATGCTTCAGAGGCGATCTCCTCTCATGGGAAAATCTCAAATGAGTTTACATTTTCATACCACTGAGCCTACAGTGCATGGGTTCTGGCCAATTCCTCAAAAGCCCTCAAGACATCTTTCCTCCTGCTCCAATGCAAAGTACTTGACTTCTGTTTAATGGTGCTAATCTCTTCAGAAACTATGTCTCCCTTAGTTACACAGGCTTTGCAAACCATACCACAAGCTTCTCAAGTCCTGATACTCTACTTTTGACTTTAGATGCTCATTGTAAGCCTGCCTAAGAATAGCCAGTAAAGAAAGCATGCCACAGCCTGAAAATTGGAATGCCTCGGTATTTCCTATACCACACTAATTAATCTGACACCTTTAAGCTCAGCTTCCTATGAAGTCTCAAGACTTAAACAAAAAGTTGACAAATAATTTACCAGAATGTAATGAATGGTCTCTAGTCCAGTTCTCAATAGAGTTTTTGTTCCCATCAGAAACCTCATGAATAGTATTTACTACTTCTTCTATAGTGAAGTCAGGAGAAATTCTGATAGGTTTGCCTTTATATGTTACTTGACCTTTTTCCTTAGCAGCTCTTAATATTTTTTCTTTATTCTGTATGTTTGGGGTCTTGATTATTATGTGGCGGGTGGACTTTTTGTGGTCCACTTTATTTGGTGTTCTGTAAGCTTCTTGTATTTTCATTGGCATGTCTTTCTTTAGGTTGGGCAAGTTTTCTTCTGTGATTTTGTTAAATATGTTTTCTGCCCCTTTGAGGTGAGTTTCTTCACCTTCTTCTATACCTATTATTCTTAGGTTTGGTCTTTTCACAGTGTCCCATATTTCCTGGACATTTTTGTGTTAGAGATTTGTTGGAATTAAGATTTCTTGGATTTAGGATTTTCTTTGGTTGATGAATCTGTTTCTCCTAGTGTATCTTCAACTCCTGAGATTCTCTCTTCCAACTCTTGTATTCTGTTGGTTATGACCTGACGTTTGCCCAGCTTTTCTATCTCCATTCCCTCAGACTGTGTTTTTTTATTGTCTCTATTTCAGCTTTCAATCCTTGCACTGTTTGAATTGTTTCTTGCAATTTTTGCTTTGTCTTTGCCTCCATTTCTTTTCTTACATTTTTGGGTTGTTTTTTCTTCCATTTATTTAAGGGATTTTCTCATATCCTCTTTGAAGTTATTTTTAAGGTCATTCTCTTCTGCTTCATCTGCATTGGCATGTTCGGGTCTTGCTGGTATAGAATCTCTAGATTCTGGCAGTGTCATATTGGTTTTTCTGTTGCTGAGTGTGTTTTTATATTGTCTCCTTCTCATCCCTTCTCCCAGTGTGTGCAGAAGGAGTCTCTTCCTCTCTCGGTGGGTACAGGACAGGGTTCCCTTCCAGGGGGTGCAAGCAGGTCCAATACTCTGGTAACTCTCCTCTTCCCATAAATGGAGGCAGTCCTAGTAACTCTCAGGGTGGGTTGGACCTCATTGCGATGGGATTCACAGTACACAGTCCCCAGGCCTCAGCTGGTTGTGCGCAGGGCACAGGAAGGCGGGCTGGAAACAGACCCAGGCTTGCCTAGTCCCGAATTTAAAGTTTTTTTTTAATTTTGTTTGTGAGTTTGGTTTGGTTTGGTTTTTTGTTTTTTGTTATTTGAGACAGGGTTTCTCTGTGTAACAATCCTGGCTGCCCTCTGCATCCCTAGTTCTGAGATTATAGGTGTGTGCCACCACTGCCAGGTGTACATTTAAAGTTTTACTTGTTCAATTTTCATTTTGTATTCCTTTCAGGTTTCTTTTACATTGTTTTAATTATTTATTCGCATAAGTGGAGGTAAAAGGACAAATTACAGTTGTCATTTCTCTCCTTCCACCATGTGGGTCCCAGGAATTGAACTTGGGTTGCCAGGCTTGGCAGAAGACACGCTGAGCTATTTACTGGCTCTTAATTTTGTTTAAAGCAGGAAATGAAATGGGGCTTTAGGAATATTCATTTCCTTGCACGTAGAGATTGAGAGAGAATTGGATAAACCCTAACTGTAGGAATCTGGGCAAGGAGTATAGGATTTCTACATGATGTTCATAAGAAACTAGCTGAAGAAATACCGGATATGCAACAGAATTAGTATAGATTGAGAAATAATGAAAATAGAGATAAAAGAAAAGATTCTAGATTCCAGAAATTCCTGGTATGGGGGAAAATCCTTAACTTGCTGCCTAGATTATAGAGAAATACAAAAGGAAAAAATAATTAACACAAGATTCCACTGTTGTGTCACAGAGCTCAGATGACAAACCAAAACAATAATTTCAATGTATAGATGTTCTCAACATGTGAAGCAATAGTGATAAATGCAAGATGTTTTAAAAAAGTGATCTGGGGCTTTCAGCACAGAAAGTAGGACCCAAGAAGGCATTTGAAAAGATAGTTTCCTGTGTTTGGCACTGCCACCAGAAAAGAAGAAACTAGAATTTAGAAGGCAATGGCATTCACAGAAATGAGCTGAATTTCTATAGTATGGCTCCACTTCATACGTTGGCATTTTCTTTGCTGACCAGGCACCGGCACAGTCTACCCAGAAGACTCTGCCTGATACAAGGCAATTGCTCTCTTCCCACAGAGAGCATATTAAAGCCATTTGGGTCTGTGGCCTGTTATGGTAACTGCCTCCCTGTGGCCTCCGGATATGTTAATTCCACTTTGAAATGAAAGGAAAAAATATACTAGGAGAATGATTTAAACAAAGGTTAGAACCAGGAATGTCCCACTTTGCCACTTGAGCAAAGGCTCCATGTGTCATTTTTATTAATGCTATCAGACAAAAGGGGACTTTACTGGTCATGAGCAGGGAGCTTAAAGGCATTTTCTGGAGTCGTTGCCTGAGCTCTGGGAAATTGTGTTTGCTCTCTGGGGCCCCTACATTGATGGAATGTATTCATTTCCTCCTGGTACAAAAATAAATAATTCTGGAAGGAAATGGAAAAGTCCAGGCTTCCAGGACCACCCTTGTTTATTCTCTAGATGTCTCGAGACTCCATCAGGTTAGAAATTGGCCAATTGTGCATGGTATGACTATTTTTTTTCAATACTGATGTCTGTTTGGCTTTGACCTGTGCCACTGTCACATAACGAATCAGGACAACCACAAGACATAACAGAGGAGAGTGTTGTACCCTAGATAAGATCCAGGCAAATTCCACGGTCTCTCCTTAATCTTCCAAGAGAATCTTTTACTCTAATAAAGAAATACAGCAACAAATATATTTGTGTGTTGTGTGTTTGGTAGCTAAAGAGAGCTTTCATTCAGTGACTTTAGGTCACATATCTTGCCTCCCCTGCCTCTCAAGAATCCCATCTTATAAGATACAAGCACTTCATGGGTCATTTGTGTGGAAAATCTGACCTACAGGCCATTCGTGCCAGTTCATTAGTTTTCCTCTGCTCGCCAGGGAGCTGTCATAGAAATGGAAGATGCTTTCATTTTATGCCTAGATTGGGTAAGGAAGGGTTCCTCAAATTAGAATTCAGAAGACCATTCAGAGCCAGCCCCTAAAGGGGAACAAAAAACACATAAGGCTAGAAAATGTTCTCAGCCACCTCCTCTGGCCTCCTTATTCTATGAGACTTACTTCTACACAGACCTTGGGTTGTAATATGTGTGTGGTAACTGATCACTTTTGCCTGTCATTAACTCTGCCTTCCCATTCATTCATTCCTGCATTCCCCTCAGTCATCTGCCCACCTGCCCATTCTAAAGTTTCCTTATCAACTCAGTCATTAAACCTGTGTTTTTCTGCTGCACGCAAGCAGTCGTGCTGAGCTCTTTCTCTTTATCCACAGAGTGCCTGTGACTCTTTTGTGTGACTTACTTTCAAAATGAGATCGCTTGTGTTTGATGCCATGTCTGTCTTTCCCAGTAACCCTTGACTTCTCTGAGGACTTCTCTAAGCTGTCCCCTCCCACCCTGAGCACTTTCCTTTGTCTCTGCCTAGAATGTTCTCCTCCCCACTGTTTCCCTCTCCTTCCTCTTTTATGATTCAGTTTGATTGTCACCTGGGATGTCTACAATAGCCCCTCCTTCCACTCCTATCCTCTTCACCCCACCCCATTTCTCACTCCATCTCTGTGTTTTGTATATGCCTTCATTTTCCTGTCTTTGACTCTCTCCCCATCGGCTGCTGGTCCCACCAGGCATTCACTGCTTGTAAATTCCTAGTACCTTGATTGCTTGCACAAAATTGTTACTCAGTAAATACTGTTAATGATCAAATGGATGAGAATAAATTTTATCTTTGGGTCTCCAGCTAACAGTTAAGGATTCTGCACTCAGCAGGCTGTAGTCACTTGGCAAATGCTAGCTGCTCAAGAGAAAATGGAATCAATCAGATGTGTGCTATGCAACTCAAAATATCTAGAAATGAACAACTCTGTGTGTGTCTCTCTGTCTCTCTCTCTGTCTCTCTCTGTTTCTCTCTCTGCCTCTCTCTGACTCTCTGTGTCTCTCTGTGTCTCTGTGTCTCTGTGTCTCTGTGTCTCTCTGTGTCTCTGTCTGTCTCTGTCTCTGTCTCTGTCTCTCTCTCTCTGTCTCTCTGTCTCTCTGTCTCTGTCTCTCTCTCTCTCTCTCTCTCTCTCTCTCTCTCTCTTCCCTACTCCCAGTCCTTTCCTCCCCCATTTGTTGCCTGAGAGCTACAGGAACCGTTTGGGGTTCTAAACACAACTCTTACCCAATCTGTGCAACATGGACAATGTTTCAACAAAGTGGATACCATGAAGGGGCAGTCTCCTCAGCTTTTGTACTCTTCATGATAATGTCACATTTACATTCAAAATGTAGGCAAGAACATTACCTAGGTGTCCTTCATCTACTCACTTTTGACATATTGTCTCAATTGAGCTGAGAAGGAAATGTTGACAAAAGAGGTTTTTTTAAAGAGTAAGCATGAGGGAGCAGAGCTGGGAGTTTAATTCTCTAACACACGGTGTAGAATATTTATCAGGGTTCCTTCCCTATTTGCTGTTAAAATAATATGTCCTCTGTTAGTTATGAACCTGAACTGAACTAGGCAGAAAATTTGTTCATCTTTGAAGGGTCCAGATTCTCATCCAGCTCCCACCCCCAGCTTTGGCAGCCATGACAGGCTGCAGAAAAGACCCAGCATGATGTAGGCCCCTGACTCAGGAAGATGTGCTGAGCCCCACCCCCCACCTTGTCCTAATTTACTGTGAAGAAACTGCCAGATACCCTCCACGTGGTAAGAAACCAATCAGCAGTTAGCTGGCCCTCGGATGGCCTCCAGGCATAGCAACCTTTCTGCAGCTGCAGCTGATCAGTCAACTCATGACAGGTTCCCCCAGGCTGGAGATGCACCAATCCTGAGACTGTTACTATGCAACTAACAGACTCCCCAGACACAACCCTTGCTCTACCCCCAATATATGCCCTGTCTCGCTGTGGTCCTGGTCCCTCTTACTCTACCAACTGTGTCAGATGGCCAGAGGGCCAGAGTTAACTCATAATTAAAAAGACTCTTTGCTTTTGCATCAGATCTGGTCTCTTGGTGGGTTTTGGGGGGGTCCAGGCTCTGGGCACAACAATGTTTGTAGTAGAGTGTTATAGTGGGTCAAGAACATCTGAGGCACACAGACACTTCAAATGGAACTATCAGTGAAGAGGTGATCAATGTCATGTGTATGTATGAAAATGTCATGATAATGCGGTATGTTAATGAAAAGGGTTATTTTAAGTGGGCATTGCAGAATGTTGTCAACACTATTTTCTTCCACTCCGTTCTACAATTCCCCATGTGTTTGGTGATCAGAAGGGACCCAATAAAGGATTGTCTGTACAGCACATTTGGTGTTGTAAAAACAAGGTTTTATCAAAACAAGGGAAAACAGGAGCAACCTAAATGCCACCATCTGTAGGAATATATGCATGTGGAAAGACCAAAATGTGATCTGCCAATATGATGAAACATCACGCAGCAATCACAAGAAGCTATCTAGAGCATGAAAACAATGAGTGAACTTGGGAAACATTACCCTAAGTTATGGAAGCCACACACAAGAGGCCATGTACCATATGAGCCCATTTATACAAAATGTCCAGACACGAAAAAACTACAGAGAAAGTAGCTGCCAGTGTCTGAGGGTAAGAACAGGGATTAATTGCAAGTGAACATGAGGGAATTTTCTAGAAGAATGAAAATAATATAAAACTGATTTAAGGTGATGGTTGTCCTAACCAGTAAAGTTACTAAAATCATTGAATTGTACTCTTGAAATAGGAGACTGTTGTGATACATAAAACATACCTCAATAAAGTTGTTTTTCAAATTTAAGGTTATATGTTCTCTTAGATGACGGCAGTGCAGGCCCAGCTTAGTGCCCCTTTGATAACAATAAAACACTGTGACTTTTTGCCTACCATTCTCCTTTATATTTACTTCTATTTTTAAATGACTCTCATCTCTGAAAACAGAATTGGACCAGCTATTTTTCACGGTTTTAATTCTGAAAAATTAATTACCTCACACACAAATGAATGCGCAGAAATCATTGCCTCTGAACCAAACTTTTTCAGGGAGATTTTGCATAATAAAGCTGAGGGCATTTTTCCTTAGAAGTAAAATCTTTTCTCCTTTCATTTGGTTCATTTCACTTGATTTCAGAGATTCTAATTTCTTCTGGACTGATGGGAGTGGTCAGGGTTTTGTACATCTTCTCGAAGGGAATTGAATTTGCAATTATTCCTAGCATACTGTAGACTTGCAAACCCGTGTTTGGGGCAGCCTTTAGATCCCTGCCGCAATTAGCATATTTTCAAGGTGAAGTGCAGATGTCAAATTAATGTGGAAGGCACTGAGATTGCTAAGGGCCGGGTCAATTGGTACTGGTCTAATTGGAGGACTTGAGCCTTCTCAGGGGAGGGGTCCAGGAACTCACATCAGAAACAGAAGAGGTTGTTCACGTGTAGAAGGGGCAGCAGGGAGGAATAAGAAATTGGAAGCACAACAGAGGACTGGTTTTCATGGAGAAAGGCAGGGTTCCAAAGGAGACTGCGAAATCACCCCACACATCATCATCGCCATCACCATTGTCCTCATCACAGACATCGTCAGTGTCGCTGTGACTTCTATCTGGTTAATGTAATGCGCAGGCATTTTCTGTGTATTATACCATTTAAGTCTGACAAAAACTCTCAGTATCTTATTATTCTTATTTCACAGAAGAGAAAAAGCAAGAACCAGAAAGATGAAATTATTTACAGTGAATGATTATTGAGCATTTATGATGTGCCAAGCTTGTTACCAGATTTACATCTCACAGCAAACCGTAGGTAAATGATGTGATTATCTGCATGTGGCGGATGGGGCAATGAGCCAGGGAGACATCAAAGAAAAAATGCCACAGTTAGCAAACCTCGGGAGCACTCTTACTCCACAGGACCTGGGCCTCCACATGCACACACCACCACTCTGCCTCACACAAGTTGGTCCAGCCAAGGATGAAATGAGAGACTAATCAATCAGAAGCTCACAAAATGGCCATGATGTTATACCAATCCCTTCCTTACAGTGTTCCCTGTAGCTCCAAAACCCGTATCTCCCCTTTGGAGTGTGTGCTTTTCGTTAAATCGTATTCCGTGGAGACCAGAGAGGGAGGAAGGGCAAGAAGAACCCACCCTTCAGACTTAAGCAGAGCGGCTTGTTCACTGCTGCAGTGGTCCAAAGCCGCATTTGAGTGAAAGAGTCCCGGAAAATACAGAATTACTGTTGAAGCTGTGGCTCTAACCCACACCAGCTGCTTATGATCTGAGAAATCCGTGTCTTCAGCCCTCAGTTTCCGCACCAAAGTCAAACGGTTTCTGCATGCCTTGCCACTGTTAAGAGGATAATACATAGATCAAACAAAGTATCTATAAAACAGTCTCAAGCCAGGCATGGTGGCACGTCACATGCCTGTCATCTCTCTACTCAAAACGTTGAGAGAAGTGGATCACAAGCTCAAGACCAGTCTAGACTACATAGTGAGACCCTGTCTCAAACGTAACAACAACGATACAATAAAACAAGTCTTTAAATAATAATGACAAATAGCAGTGATTTATTGAACCAGCCTTCTGGAATTGCACAGGATAAGCCCCTTTACATGGATTAGCTTCCATAAACCCCACCATAGCTCTAAGCAATAGTTGCTCTATTATCCCTGTTTAATAGATAAGAAAGCTAAGGCTTATGGAGGTTAAGGAATTCACCCAGATGTCATAGCCAGTAAAGTAGTAGAATTTCCAGAATCAGAAACAGGTTTGCCTTATTTTTTAATAACTATTTTTAAACATGAAGTGTAGTGTCAACACTTTTTAGAATCTCTAAGTGAAACTGATCATTGCTGCTTCTACTTCCTGTGACATTTTTATCACATTTACAAAGCCTTATTACAATCTTTCACTCACTCAGAAGGATGTGGGTTCTGTGCCGCCTTTCAATACGTCACATCCCTAGAAGTAAGGCTGTGGCTATGCCTGCTATGCCTGCTGGGGCCAACAACATCTGGAACAACATCAGACAAGGGATCCGCACCTCAGAAGTCCCTCTGGAATTTGACACCATCACACGCAGAGCCACACTGAGCTCCTTGTCACTTCATTACAAAGTTTACCTAGCTTTTCTAGAACAGTGTCAATGCCCAAAAATTTACATGTGCTAGTTTGGAGCTGGAAAGATGGCTCAGGGGTTTAGAACTCTTGTTACTCTTTCAGAGGACCTGACTTCTTTGGTGCCTAGCACCCACAGCGCAGCTTACAAGACTCAGTCTACAAGTAACTCCCATTCCAGGGGATTCTGTATGCTCTGGACTCCATAGATACCAAACATGTATGCAGGGCACTTATATACATGCATATAAAATAAAAATAAATGTGGATAGAATAAAAATTACAGAGACAGCAGTGGTCTGAAGACAGTGCAAATCCCAGATATATGACGCCACATAACCTTTACAAACCCCTGTTCTCACAGATTCCCTCCACTGTACAAGCAAGAAAACTAAGACCTGATGAACAGGCTGTTGTGGAGTATTACTTTAAGATGTGTTACGTTTGTCTATGCTGTTTTATGATGCAAAGACGAGTTGCATTCTTTTATGTTGCATTTGTTTAACTCTGTGACACTGTGGTACTTTGCCTGTCTAAAACACCTGATTGGTCTAATAAAGAGCTGAATGGCCAATAGGTAGGCATGAGAAAGAATAGGCAGGTTGGTGGGCAGAGAGAATAAAAATGAGGAGAAATTTGGGAAGAAACAATCAAGAGATAGGACAAGGAAGAGAACTCCAGGGACCAGCTACCCAACCACATAGCAAGCCACAGAAGTGAAGAAAGCTATAAAAAATAGATAAAGGTAAAAGCTCAGAGGCAAAAGGTGGACAGGATAATTTAAGAAAATCTGGCTAGAAACAAGCCAAGCTAAGGCATTCATAAGTAATAATAAATCTCCATGTGTGTGTTTATTTTGAAGCTGGGTGGAAGACCCCACAAGCAGCCAATGGAATGAAAAAAAAAGCAAAAAGCAAAAAACAAAACCAGCTAACCACAGCAGGCAGTCAAGGTAGAGTCTGGGCAAAATAAATTTGCTGCTGACTTCACAGCTGCAAAATGACTCTTAACCGATGGTCTATGCTGTGCAGTCTCACTAGAATTCTCATTCCTTTAGACCCAGTTAACATGACAGGTCCTCACTTGGGACACCCATGGTTCCCTCAGCCTTTCCAATCCATCCCCAGCCTCCCTGTCACTCACTCCATCTCCACACACACACTTATTTCAGTTTTTGCGATTGTCTCTTCTATCCACGAGATTATAACATCCCATTTCACTGCCGGTGTCTCTTGCAGCACTAACAAGATGCCTCCTATGGTCCTGGCACTCTGTATTAAGTTCAGACTCTCCCCTTTGCCATGTGTCCATTCATTTAAAATTCAATAGATTTGCTATAGAAGAGGCCAGCTCTGCCTTTTTCCCCAGCTCCCAGAGCAGCGGTTCTTGATTATGTCAAATCGAGCTGTCTTAATTATTTGACTCATCTTTTAACTGCCTGTTATTGAAGAACCTTTAGAAGAGAAGTCTCCCTAGGATTTTTGACACATTACGACAGAAGGAAGGACAGAGCCCAAGGCCATGTCAAGACCTTAGAGTAAGGTGACTGAACACAGTTTCATCCTACTCCATTCCCAGCAGATCATGGAAGCAGCTGGCATTTTAGATGACTGACAATGTCACAGGTTTATCTGCTTTGCATTTACTCTGGATCAGAGATGCACTCCAAAAGCGGGGTCTGCAGGGAGAACAAGGTGGTATGTAAAAGAAGTGTACCTATTAGGGTCACCCCTGAGTGCTGTGCCTCCACCAACTCTGCTCTAGGTGTTCGGCTTCTTGGTTACAATAAATGCATCTTACAAAAACTCAAGGAAATAACCACTGCAATTCTCTGCTTTAGGATTCTATAACCCATTGCCCTCCATTAAAAAATGTGTTTAGGGTTTTTTTTTCAAAAAAGGTATCAACATAATAATCCCTAATGATATTCTGCTATACTCAGACATCATCAGAGAAAATTCCTACTGCAGCAGATAGGAGTAAATCCAGAGACCCACAGTTAGATACTACTGAGAGAGTGCTTGAAACATACAGGTCTAAATGGGATGTCTCCATAAAATTCCTCCCCTCAGAGCTCAGGGAACCCCACGGTAGAGAAGACAGAAAGAATGTGAGAACCAGAGGGGATGGAGGACAGCCGGAGAATACGGCCCTCTAAATCAGCACACTCAAAGCTCATAGGAACTCACAGAGACTGAAGCAGCAAGCAAAGGGTCTACACGGCTCTGCACCAAGTCCCCTGGGTGTATATTATAGTTTTCAGTTTAGTGTTTTTATGGGACTCCTTGGTGTGTGGATGAGGGGGTCCCTGATTCTTGTGACTGCTCTTGGGGCCCTTTTCCTTTTGTTGGGTTGCCTTATCCGGCCTCAATGTGATGGCTTTTGTTTCATCTTGTTGTATCTTCTTTTGTCAGGTGTGGTTATTATCTCTTAGAAGCCTGTTCTTCATCTTGTGGTTTTTCCAGAAGGATAAGTGGACCCCACTTCCCTGAACCCTCCTAGCCTGAAATTTCCCCCAGAAAAGCGTCGTGTGTGAGCCCTTGATAATTTTATGGGTTTTTTGCCTTTAAAAAGAGCTTGTAATAGCTGCTCAGGGATTCTCTGCCTCCCCTGGCTTAGGAGTCCATTTGTGCAAACACGGAATAAAATCCTCTTGCTTGTTGCATCAAAAAAAAAATAAGCCTGTTCTTTTCTAATAAGGGACATAAAGGGAGTGGGTTCAGATGGGAGGAAAAGTGGGGAGAACTGGGAAGAGTAGAAGGGGTTGCTGTAATTGGGATATATTATATAAGAGAAGAAACTATTTTCAATAAAAGGAAAAATAGAAAAGTAGTTTTCAATATTTGAAAGTTACTATGGATTGACTAGCTAATGTCATTCACACATCCATATATTGAATGCTAAGCCTTCATTGGATGGCATTGTTGTGGATGGTTCTAGAAATTCAAGAGATGGGGCCACTGAAGAAAATAAGTCACTAAGGGCATGTCTTCTCTCTGTTTCCTACACACCATGAGGTGAAAGACTTCCTTAAGCACATGTCCCTGCATCCATGATGTTCTGCCCAACATGAAGCCAAAACTCTCTGAGCTGTGAGACAAACAAATCCCCATTTTATGTTCTCTTAAGCATTTTGGTCAGAGCAATGCAAAGGTGTTAGTTAACGCCTAAGACTGGAGATGCATTGTGAGAAAAGAACACACTGGTGCAGGTATTTGAGGAGGTCTACATTTTATGCTGTTTTGTCATTCAATGTATCATTTTTATCTTTTTAAGTACTGAATACTGTCCTAGACCATATGAAACAGTGCACAGAACAGGCAATATCCCTGCTATCGTAAAGCTTATGTTGCAGAAAGAAGATAGAATGTTTGGTTGATGACAGGATGACGTCTGGGGACACAGAATAACAAGGCTAAGATTTCTAACACCGGTGGACATATTTTTCTTACATAAGAATTTCATACAAATTATAATTTCTTGGGCACATTAGCATCCCCATCTTTGATAGCCCACAGCTGGTTCTCTCACCTCCTGTTGGCCTCTACTTAAAAGTTTTCCCCTCAGTTAACTGAGTCCTTTCCCAAATTTTTCAATAGAAAAGAGCAAGCCACTTCCAATACTCCCCTCATCACCTTGGCTGTTGTTTCTGCTGGATGTCTTACTAAGTACTACATTTTTGCTTTACTTCCTCAGCCTTTTACAGTCCATGTCTTACCATCAGAATGAACTTCATAAGGACACGACTTAGGGCATTCATTTCCCCGCTATATCTGAAGCAATTAGAGCAGCTCTTGTTCTTAGAAATACTCAGGAGGGATGACACTAGAAGAAACCATCCTGAGTGAGGTAACCCAGTCACAAAAAGAGAAACATGGCATGTACTCTCTCATATATGGATTTTAGACATAGATCTGGGTAGTGCCAGCCTACAATCCCATGGCCAGAGAGTCTGGGAAAGAGAAACTTCATTTAGTGGCTGATCGAAGAAGAGGCAGACTCCCTCGGTTAAGTACTGAGCTGAACTCAAGAAAGCCAGTAACAGAGAGGGAGGACTGATGACCAAAGGGATTAAGACTGGGCTGGTTTAACCCCCAGAAACAGTTGACCTGACAAAGGTTAACTCTTGAATCCCAGGCATCAGCCTGGGAATCCAGCATGGGACTGATCAAGACCCCCTGAATGTGAGTGTCAGTGAGGAGGCCTAGGTAATCTATTGAGCCTTGGGCAGCAGATCAGTACCCATCCCGAGTATACACACAGACTTTGGACTCCCATCCAACAATGTGAGGTGCACTCTCACCCTGAACTCTTGGGGAAGGGTCTAGGCCCTGCCCTATATGAAATGACAGACTATGGACACCCCCATGGAGGGCCTCAGTCTCCCTGGGGAAATGAGGGGATAACGGGGGGGGGGGGGGTTAGGGGGAGGGCATGGGAGGAGGGAAGGGAAAGGGAGAGGGACCTGGAACTAACTTGTGAAGCAACCTTGTTTCTTATCTAAATTTAAACTGAAAAATAAATTTTAAAAAAATAAAATAAAATAAATCAGTATTCAAAGATAAAAGAAGAAAAGAAATACTCGGGAGCCTGTTAAATGGTTCTGTGAGCATTACAAATCATAGTAACATCTACATACACTTTGGGAAGAGGAAGCAGACATGCAGAATGTTTAGTCTATGGACACTAACTCATGCCATTATGACTCAGTCTCCTGTACCAGCACCAAAGCTAATGAAAACGAGACTTGCACCAGAGAAAGTTCACACTAAGATTGAAAAGATCTCACTTGGCTCAGGACTTAAATGATATATTTAACCTTGATTTCACTGTATCTGGAGGCAGAAAATTGGGGCCTTTTAGGATCTTATGCTCAGATTGTGACTCAGTGGGACACCTCCTGCCTTCAGGATTCTCACAAAAGCACATGCGACTTGTTGACATCAGGGATTTGCAGGTCTCAAAATTCCTGTACAAGCATTCAGAAACTCATTTTGGATTCTCAAAAGGTGGCAGCTGAAAAACTGCTGTTTTAGTAATTATGGTTATTCAAATTTTTCATTATTATTATGCAGAATAATAATTGTCATCACTTACTAAGCGCCCACACTTTAGGAACTCCATTGAAAGGGGGAAAAATCTAATTACAGGGTGCAGACATTTGCATAAATTGATGGATTTCCGTAGCAGCACAGTGCAAAGCCAGGAAGGTGAGGTTCCTCTTGATTTTTTTTAATTTTCTTTTGATCTTGTTAATTGTTTTAAATGGGCTAATGGAGAAGACTGATCTTTCCTCTTTTGCTCAATCACCTGGCTGTCTGCTTCTGCCACCAGGAGACTGTCATGTAGAGATAATGTATCGTCACGACATAATTCTGAAAGTCCTGGAAAATGAGGCAAATGTATCTAAAATCTGATTCCGTCACTCATTTCCGTCATGACCTAAAACTGGTCCCCTACTTGGTCTTAATCTAAAGAGTTTGGGAATCTTAGGGAAATAAAGCCAATCTATACAGAAACATGTATAGGACTATAAACTTGTATTTCTAAGGCACTGAGCAAGTGTTTGTCACCAAATTTTCTGGTTTTTCTCCCTTTCTCATTGTCGAGGTCTCAGAAATGGGTCTAGGGAGAAATACATGAATAGTGTTGCAAGTCACCCACACATACAAAGAATACATGGTTTTGGAATCCTTCTTTAATTTTTGCTTGACCCTTCTAGCAAAAGCCTGATACTCTGCTTTCCATACTGATGGTTTTACACAAAAGTGAGTCTCATTGCAAGTACACATACACCCATTCATTTTTGTCCTTGGCAAAGCAGAAATAACAAGCTAATATATTCAATGGGCTAAAAGAAAATTGGCTTGCATATTGATTTTCTTTGTTTTGCAGTGATTTACTTGCTATTGTTTTATTTGCATTGTTACATTTGAAAATACCATTACAGGTGACGTTCTCATTTTCTGGTTTATTTTGAAACATCAAAATATTCAGGAAAGCTAGAAATAAAACCTTACATAACACAAGTGATTTTTTTCAACAAGTTTCCAAAATGATTCAAAGGAGAAAGGGGAGCCTTTCAACAAATGTCATTAATAAAACCAGAGAACCACATACAAAAGAATGAAACAAAAGCTTTACTATTCCTATCTCTCCAACCCTGGGTGAATGAAATTCTAGAGGTGCTAAGTATAAACAGTGGGGTGTTAGATTAAAAGGAAATTCTGACACACATTGTAATATGAAAGAACCTTGAGGGCATTATGCTAAGTGAAATAGAACAACTTACAAAGACAAACACTATATTAATTCATTTCTGTGACTTACCAAGCAAGTCAAATTCCAATAGAGGGGCTGGGGGGATAGCTTAGACATTAAGAACACTTGCTACTCTTGCAGAGGACCTAAGTTCAGTTCCCAGAACCCACTGAGTGACTTTCAACCATCTGTAACTCCTGTTCCCTTTTTTGATATCCTTTAACCCAAGATATAAAAGCAGAACACTCCTTCATTGCTGGTGGGAGTGCCAACTCGCACAGCCACTTTGCAAATCAGTATGGTGGTTCCTCAGTAAAATGGGAATCAGTCTACCACAAGATCCAGCAATTCCACTCTTGGGCATTTACCCAAAAGATATGCATTCAGATAACAAGGACATCTATTCCACTATGTTCATAGAAGCATTATTTGTAATAGCCAGAACATGGAAGCAGCCTATATGCCCTTCAACTGAGAGAGGATAGAGAAACTGTGGTACATTTACATAATGGAGAAAAACAATGGAATCTTGAAATTTGCAAGCAAATGGATGGAACTAGAAGAAACCATCCTGAGTGAAGCAACCCAGTCACAAAAAGACAAACGTGGTATGTACTCACTCATATATGGATTTTAGAAATAGAACAAAGAATTGCCAGCCTACAATCCATACTGCCAGAGAAGCTAGGAAACAAGGAGAACCCTAAGAGAGACATACATGGTTCCCTGGAGAAGAGGAAAGGGACAAGATCTCCTGAGCAAATTGGAAGTATGGGGGAGAGGAGTTGGAGCTAGGAGAAAGAGAAGGGGAGAAGAGGAGGGCAGAGGAGGACATGAGGGAATAGGAAGGTTGAGTCAGGAGAAGAATAAAGGAGAGCAAGAAAAGAGATACCATAATAGAGGGAGCCATTATAGGTTTAAAGAGAAATCTGCCACTAGGGAATTGTACATAGATCTACAAGGATGGCCCCAACTAACAATCTAAGCAATAGTAGAGAGGCTACCTTAAATGCCCTTCCCCAATAATGAGACTGATGACTACCTTATATGCCATCCTAGAGTCTTCATCCAGTAGCTGATGGAAGCAGAAGCAGACACCCATAGCTAAACACTGAACTGAACTCCTGGAATCCAGTTTCAGAGAGGGAGGAGTGATGAGCAAAGGAGTCAAGACCAGGCTAGTGAAACCCACATAAACAATTGACCTGAACAAGGGGGAACACATAGACCCCAGACTGATAGCTGGGAAACAAGCATAGGACTGATCCAGACACCCTAAGCGTGGGTGACAGTGAGGAGGCCTCGGCAATCTATGGGACCTCTGGTAGTGGATCAGTATTTATCCCTAGCATACTAATGGACTTTGGGAGCCCATTCCACATAACTCTAACCCTAACCTTAACCCTAACCCTAACCAGCCTAGACCCACAGGGAAGAGCCTAGGCCCTGCTCCAAAGGATATGACAGACTTTGAAGATCCCCCATGGAAGTCCTCACCCTCCCTGAGGAGCAGAAAGGGAATGGAATAGGGAGTTAGTGGGGGACAGTGGATGTGGGAAGATAGAGGGAACTGGGATTGACATGTAAAACAAGCTTGTTTCTAATTTAAATTTTAAAAAATATAGAAAGAGGAAACACAAGATATACATATGATGCCCAGACAAAATGTAGGCAAAATGCTCATACATATAAAATTTAGAAATAATTCTTTAAAATAATGCTTTTAAAGAGATATAGAGAATCATTTTCAAAATTCAGAGAGAAAATGTAAGGATGGCCAGTGTTGGAGGCAGAGGCACTGTAGCAACTCATAGGTTAATGGAGATTTACTGGTTTTTTTTTTTCTTTCAAGACATAAAAACTTCCAGAAATTGACTTCACAGCAGTATGGATGTAACACTACTGAGATAGAGACTTAAGAATGGTTTCAAATGGTACATTTTATGTCATGGGCAGTTTATCACATTATTGTATCTTGTGCTAAATTCAGTTGAAGTCCCTAGAAGATCTGCTCTTTTCTGTGGGAAGACTGTGTGGGGGGAGTGGACCTGGGGGAGAGGGGAGTTGAGGGGGCAACTGGGAAGAGTGAAGGGAGGGGAAGCTGCAGTCAGGATATAATGTACAAGAGACAAATAATTAAAAAAAAGAAAAATTTTAAGAGAGAGAGAGAGAGTGGGGGAGGGGGGGACAAGGTGCAACACACCTTTAATCCCAGCACTGAGGAGGCAGAGGCAGGCTGATCACTAAGTTCAAGGCCAGCCTGCTCTACACAGAGAGTTCCTGGCCAGTCGAGACCATGTAATGAGACACTTGTGTGGTGCGCATGCGCATGTGCGCGCTTGAGAGTTTTAAAGATCTGGCAGCAACTTGTCTTCATGGGCAGTTCTCCCACAGTTGAGCAAAGCCATTTCTAGTCCAACCTGCATTCTCTTGCTCTCATTCTAACGCGTATTCTAAGTATTTAGTTTGTGCCCCAGGCTTAAAGCAAGATCCTCAAATTAAATGTGTGGGCTGGCCGTGCTGTCTTTCCAGATGTGGGACTGCTATGTGCAGCTGTGTGTATTCATGCTATCTTTTCTCAATTCACTATCCCAAGAGGCCTTCTCTGACATGCTATTTAAAACTGCAAACTTTTTCCTTTTTCTACAATTTTTCTTCATAGTAAGCATCAAACTTTGCTCTATTATTTATCTTGGTTATTTTAGGATTTTTTTCTTATTCCCTGTCTATCTCTGTCCACCTCTTGCATAAAATCCAAGAAGGGCAATGTGTCTCAGTTCTTCCCTGCTGAACTTCCAGCAGGCAACTCAGAATTTTTTTGTTCTTACTTGGTTTTTGTGTTAGTTTTGGACTGTTGTGTTTGTTTGTTTGTTATTTGTTTAGAAAGTCTGCTTTGTGATCCTAAAGACCCAGGTATTGTTTCTTGTCGTTGTTGCTGTTGTTTAACAAATTATTATTGAAGAACATATTCATCAATCTATCTATCAGCTTTCGGCAGACAACAGCATTCTATATTGCATACATTGGTGTGTGTGTGTGTGTGTGTGTGTGTGTGTGTGTGTGTGTGTGTTTGGAATCACAATTCATAAGACATCAACCAAATGCAAGCACTGGCCATTAAATCAGCCATTGTCTGTAGGGAATGCTCAGTGTCTGAGCACCTGTGTTTTGTGTGTGGGCTCTGCAGTTCTCCACGCCAGGGTCTCAGGGAAGCTTTGAGCTTCGTGCTGCAGGCACACGTTTGTATTCAGGCTAAGTGAGCTCCTGCTGCTCAGAAGAGCTGGAGTTGGCTGCTAAAGTGAGACCCTTGAGATTAGACACTAGCAGTGTGAAGAAAATCTGAATTGCCTACCATAATGGGCCTGAAATCAGACATAGGCCAAGACTAGCACTTGATAGGAGGGTCATTGGTTCACCAGTACTGTATACCTATTCCAAGTAGCAATGAAAACCAACTCTGCAAGACTCATTCTTAGTGCCCTTAAATTTTATCTTAACTGTTACAATAAAAGTTAAAAATAGGAAATGTCTTTGAGTTAATGCCATCCACCAGCCACCACCCAGATCTTGGAAAACAGAAGGGACAGGAGTAAGGTGACTGGCCCAAACCACATCGTAGCCAGGGAAAGCATTTTCTTTGTGTTTCATGGAAAACCCCTCCTCCTCAGTACTGATTCTAGGCTGTCAATAGGAGAAAGGCTTTCTTTTAACTGACCCAGGTTATTCGTGACAGGCTGGTTGTTCAAACTAAAGTAGAATTCTCTGAAAGTATAGACCCCTATTTGTCATTATGGATTTTTAAAGAAGTCTACCAATCCCAGGAATGTAGCTTAGCTTGGACTGGTCCCTTGACTGGTGTGTGTACAAACATTTGGGAGATGGTCCACCATATTCACAGTTGGAAGTTATAGAGTGGTTGTCAAATTCTTTGATGTTGACAAAACCTTCCAGAGAACTGTGTATATTAAGTCCTCTATGTATGCTCTGTGTGTATCTCTGAAATCAACATTCTCTTTTGTAGGAGGGACACACTCAATTTCCAAAGTAATTTGTGTGCATATGCTATGCTTTAAGGCTACAGAAACAGCTACAAAAATTTTCATTTTACTAATTTAGCTTGGTGTGAAGAATCTCTTAGTGGGTGGGAAATAGGGTGAGTCACTCCCTTTGTTACTAATAATATATTGAGAATGTATACACAGGCAAAAGTCAAAGCCCCCACATGCTTAGATACTACCAGGAAAATCACCTGCACCTAAAAAGATGGTTTTTCCAGTTTATCTCCTCAATTGGAATGTCACCATGCTAACATGGCCTCACCATGGAGACCACCTCTCTATTCTCTCCAGCAAAGGAATTCCCTCAAAATCAATAATCCAAAGTAGCTCTTAGGAAAACTAGTCCACAACAGGCAGAATGTGAAATGAGGCAACTTCCTACTTCACAGTTAAGTAAAATCTGTTTGTAGTTCATTCTTTCTTTAAAGGAAAATTAAGAAAAAAGTGTGCTTCATATATTTGATGAAAATTATATTTTGGATCCATAAATTTGCTCTTCTACCTACCTATCTATCTCTATCTCCCTTTCTTTTCAAGTCAGTCTTAAATGAATCTTCAATGGAAGGGAAAGTAAGTGTGCTCCCATGGAGCACAATTCCAAAGTGCTATGTTCTACCATCAGAGCAAACAGCACCTTCCCTTCTCCAAGATGGTCATTTAATGAAAACACTGTTTTTGTTTTGCTTTTTAACCATGTGCGTTCCTCACTAACAGTATGCTTATATGAAATACAGGTTGGGTGTATAAAGAACAAGAGGCTATCTAAAACCAAGTACTTTTTAAACTTTTATGAAAGTTATTTACTGGGGGGTGACACCAAGGCACACATTAACAGCTCAGAGAACAGCTTAAGGAGCTTGTCCTCTTACAGTGGATACATGTCCAGTGATAGCCTAGATTCAAGTCCTGGATACAAGCCTGAATTCAGCTCATTGGATTTGGTGGCAAGTACTTTTGCCCTCTGAGCCTTCTTATGGACTTCACTTCACTTTTTTAACCAAAGTCCTGCATTTCCTAGTTGCAAGTTTTATGGGTTACATGTATATTTTAATGGGTTATACCTAAGGGATGCTCCATTCTCCCACAAGGACAGTTCCCCAACTATGCTCACTGCAGCTTTATTCAGAATGGCCAAAAACTGGAAACAACCTAGATGTCCCTCAGCTGAAAAAATGGACAAAGAAAATGTGGTACAGTTATACAATATTGTATTACTCGGATGTTTTTAAATATGACATCATGAAATTTGCAGGCAAATGGATGCAATGAGAAAAAAATCATCCTGAGTGGTATAACCCAGATCCAGAAAGACAAACATGGTAAGTACACACTTACAAGTGGATATGAACTGTTAAGTAAAAGATAATCAAGCTACAAACCACAGACTTGGAGAGCTTAGGTAAAGAGGGAGGCTAGAGGGGGAGACATGGGTCTTCCCAGGAAGGGGAGATAGAATAGACTCAGCAGGTGGACTGGGTGCAGGTGAGGACAGGAGCAGGAGGGATGGGGGAATGGAGGAAGAGAGTGTGGGAAGAGACGATTAGAACTAGGGGCCTTTCGGAGTGGGGTGTGGAAATCTGCAATGGAAACTTCCTGGAATCTATGAAGGTTACCCTAGTGAGGACTCCTAGTAATGGAAATTACAGAGTCTGAATTGGCCATTTTTAGCCAGGCAAGGCTTCCAGAGGTGGGACTGGATTACATTCAGTTGAGCTGTTGCCTGAGACGTTCCCATGAAGATACCTAAACAACCCACATTGATGTTAGGACAAATGATTTCTCTGTGAAAATTGATAATGGGACTGTATTGTGGAAGACGACTTCTACTCAGCTCATTGGACCATAGAGAAGTCGAGCTGGTTCAAGCTTGGAGCCTCCGCCCCTACATTCTAGTCTCTTTGGTGTGAGAAGGTACTCTGAAGCCTAAGAAAGAGAATTTTTAACACCAACCCAGCCACAAAACCCTCCACCTATAATCAGTTCCCGCCTGCAAGATGTGCCAGGGCAACGGTGGCACAGAACTAGTAGGAGTGACCAACCAATGCCTGTTTCTACTTGAGGCTCACACCAGGAGAAGGAGCCCAAGCGCAGCACTGAGTGGACAGCCAGAAACCAGAAACTGGGTAGCCCAAAGACCTAGAGTAGAACCAAACACAGCTCATCTTTTTTTTTAAAAAAAAAAAAGGGGCCTTTTCTGTGGGATCTGTCTGAATTAAGAATTCTAAGTTCAAACAAAGATAGAGGGGGACAGGAGGAGGAAGAAGAGAAGCTGGTGGCCGGGGAGGAGTGAGGGCGGGAGAGGAGCAGAAGAGAGAAGAGCAGAAGAGGAGGAAGATAATCTGGAAGAAAAGAGGAAGGTAAGGTGGAGGAGAAAAGCCGAGGATTGGAAGAAGAGCAGGAGGAGGAAGGATGAGAAGCCCTGTGCTTCAGATCCCACAACCACATCAGGTCAAATGAAGTATCCCCCAGCATCTGTCTCGTCTATGGCCTTGCCAGTGTGAGAACTGAATGAATGGAGCCACTTTCTGCCCAGTTCATCCCAATTCAAGTAATGTCTCCCAAGTTAAAAGCAGTTAAGAAATTTAAAGTTAAGCTTAAAGTAAATGAGCAGCATGCTCTTTCAAGAGAATACATTTCCATCCTATTGTTTAACGTATTAGAATGCAATTCTTTACTCTTCCCTATACAAGTATGATTGGCACCTAGCATAACCTCAGTGAGCTGTTAGAATGGGTAGAACCTGTGCAGCATTGACAAATAGAAAAATGCAGATTCTTAGAAGTCACAGAGTTGTCAATTGGCTTATTGTGAGCCAACATTTGTGTAATAGGCATACAGTAACATTTTGGCATTGGTATGGTATGCTTCATCCCTAATTAATTTTCAGCTTTAGAAAAAATTAATCATATAAGATTACAAGTAGGTTAGTGACGTTCTGGATTGGCAGGAAATAGTAGTATTTATTGCTTTCTGAAACGTTTCTTCTAACTAGTCTTCATAAGGTTTTCCACCAGTAGCTTTGACTTTTTCCTTGTGGAATGGCAGAAGGCATTCGTGGAATTGTGAGTGGCACTGGTGGGCGATATTAGTTTTGTGTGTGTGTGTGTGTGTGTGTGTGTGTGTGTGTGTGTGTGTGTGTGTGGTTGTGGCTGTGGACTGTGGTGGTATTTGGAGGAGTTCCAGTGATGACAGTTATGAGAGGTAGTGCTGATAGAGGTGGTAACTGTGGGTGGTAGTAAGGGTAGTGGAGGTGGTGGTCATGGGTAGGGTGGTAACCAGCATGATAGTGTTAAAAGGTGACAGTACCTATTGGCAGTAGTAGTTGTGAATGGTGGCGGTGGTAATAGCAGTTGGGATGGTGGTAGGTGTGGTGGTGATAGTAGCAGTTATGAGCAGTGGCCAGGGCATAGTTGAGGCTATGGTGACGACAGTGCTGGTGATAAGTGACAGGTCTGGTCATTGTGTATATTGTATATAGTGGCAACACTGATAATATCTCAACTCCAATAGGCAGTGGTTAGGATCGTGATATTGGTGATGATAGTTAGAAGTGGTAATTGAGGGTGCTAGGTAATATGATCATAATTGTGAGGTAGTCAGGAGTAACAGTTGGGGGTGTAGTGGTGGTGTTGACTGTGATGGTGAGAGTCAGGAGTGATAGTTGTGGAGCAGATGGAGATGTGGTGATGGTACAGCTCTAGACATTTCTGTGTGGTAGTCATGGTGGCGTTAAAAGTTTGGGAAAATAGTCATGGATATGGATGGCTACAGCTGTGAGAAAAATGGGGATGGTGCTGATGACAAGATAAAGTGATGGGAGGTGTCTGTGGCAGCAGTTGTGGGTGGTAATGTCTTGCATATATTTGATCAGGGTGTAGGGGAAATACAAACAAAGGTAATTAGTCTTAATGGGAATTTCAGGGATCGCTATTCATGCTTCAGTATGCTGCTTAAAAAATGACAAGACAGAGTTTAAAATAACTAATCATAAAGAAGTCACTGACCAAAATCATCTTGGTTTCCAATTTAGTCTGTCTGTTGCTGGTTATTACTGAGGAAAACCCAGGAGTGTGGCAGGGGAAGCTGTCCCACTACCATCATTGACGGCAATTTAACTATTATTAATTCTGTGCCTACTGTGTAATGGATGCTATGTGTATGTGCCTGTGTGTGCACACATATAGCTTTAATTTAATCCTCATAAAATCCCACATTATCCCCATTAGACACACAGACACAGCTTGGTTGAGTGATTTTGAGCATTTTGCAGAAATGCATTCAGGAAAAGGGTAGAACTGGGCTTATTAAGTCCAACACAACTCTTATCCCTTTGGATTCATTTTTGGGGAACAACAGTGATGGGAAGTATCAGATCATTTAGTTCGAAGTGGGAATACCATGGTAAAGGGACCAGCTTCATAGACTATGGCTCTGTAACTCAAATGGGGTCTTATAGCTAAATATAAAGATCATGAAAAATGTGTGACAGGGGCTGAAGAGATGGATCAGTGCTTAACAGCACTGACTGCTCTTCCAGAGGACCCAGGTTCAATTTCCAGCACCCACATTGTTGCTGACAACCATCTATAACTCCAGTGCCAGGGAAGTCTAACACTCTCTTCTGACCTCAACAGGTATAATGCACATACACGGTTCACAAACATACACAAAGGCAAAATACCTATAAACCTAAAATAAATAATAATTTTTTAATTTTTCTGGCAATAAAAAAAGAATTCTGAGCAATCAAGGACCAAAACATATTTCAAAATCAGATATGGTGACTCAGTGCGTTTCTGGCAGTGCTCATCCATGTAGCACACTCAGCTTTACAGCAGCTTTGATTCAGACACACACCTGCACACTTCTCAAATAATGACATCACACCAAACCTTTCCAACAAACAGTCTGAGACACCACGGCTCAGACTTGGAACCACCATGCATTTTTGCTATGAAATGCAATGCTTTTGCTTGCATACAAAGGTAAAGGTACTTGCTGCTAAGCAGATGACCTGAGTTTGATCCCATAACTCACATAGTGGAAGGGGAAAATCAACTCCCACAAATTGCTCTCTGACCTCCACATGTGCTCAAGGGCATGCATGTAACCACTGCACACACACACACACACACACACACACACGCACACACACTACACACACATGCACACACGCACGCACACACACACACTAAATAAATATTTTTTAAATTAGACATAATACTTTATCTACAGAAACAAAGACTGATGATGACATTGTCCTACCATCACTCCACAGCATGTGAGTCTAAATTAGTTTATCTATGGGTTATATTGGATTAGAATGGTGATTTTAAATATCACTGTTTGAGTTGCCAATGGGGTTTTATTTTTGCCCAAGTGTTAAGTAAGTTTAACTTAGGAATTATGACAGAACTGCTAACAAATTACCAAACAGTCCTACAAACTTACTTCAGCAACTTTATACAATGTATTTATGTGAAGTGTCATTCTCAGCACTGACAAATACAAAATCAAAATATTGATCAACTCTGGAAAACATTAAGAATGCACTGTATCTCATAGCATCATGTTTTCAGCCAAGATTTAGTTCTCTGCAAAAGAGAAACAACTGCAGCCACCTCATTAGGATGCTAATTTGCTTTCATCATTGATGAATTATAAAATTTTGTATGTCAAATAACTATCTTAAAATAAATGTCTCTAATGATTTATCAACAGTAAATTTTTTAGAACTATCATTTATTTTTTTTATTTTATTTTCCAGTTTAAATTGAGGTAAGAAACAATGTTGCTTCACAAGTCAGTTCCAGGTCCCTCTCCCATTCCCTCCCTTCCTCCCGTGCCCTCCCCCTAACACCCCCCCCCGTTATCCCCTCATTTCCCCAGGGAGACTGAGGCCCTCCATGGGGGTGTCCATAGTCTGTCATTTCATATAGGGCAGGGCCTAGACCCTTCCCCAAGAGTTCAGGGTGAGAGTGCACCTCACATTGTTGGATGGGAGTCCAAAGTCCTTGTGTATACTTGGGATGGGTACTGATCTGCTGCCCAAGGCTCAATAGATTACCTAGGCCTCTTCACTGACACCCAGATTCAGGGGGTCTTGATCAGTCCCATGCTGGATTCCCAGGCTGATGCCTGGAATTCAAGAGTTAACCTTTGTCTGGTCAGCTGTTTCTGGGGGTTAAACCAGCCCAGTCTTAATCCCTTTGATCATCAGTCCTCCCTCTCGGTTACTGGCTTTCTTGAGTTCAGCTCAGTACTTAACCAAGGGAGTCTGCCTCTTCTTCGATCAGTCACTAAATAAAGTTTCTGTTTCCCAGACTCTCTGGCCATGGGATTGTAGGCTGGCACTCCCCAGATCTATGTCTAAAATCCATATATGAGAGAGTACATGCCATGTTTCTCTTTTTGTGACTGGGTTACCTCACTCAGGATGGTTTCTTCTAGTGTCATCCATTTGCCTGCGAATCTCATGATTCCATTATTTTTTTCTGCTGAGTAGTACTCCATTGTGTAGATGTACCACATTTTCTCTATCCACTCTTCAGGTGAGGGACATCTAGGTTGCTTCCAAGTTCTGGCAATTACAAATAAAGCTGCTACGAACATAGTGGAACACACATCTTTGTTGTATGAATGGGCATCTTTTGGATATATGCCTAAGAGTGGAGTTGCTGGGTCTTGTGGTAGGTTTATTCCCATTTTTCTGAGGAATCTCCATACTGATTTCCAAAGTGGCTGAACCAGTTGGCACTCCCACCAGCAATGGAGGAGTGTCCCCCTTTCACCACATCCTCTCCAGCATAAATTGTCATTGGTGTTTTTGATTTTAGCCATTCTGACAGGAGTGAGATGGTATCTGAGAGTTGTTTTGATTTGCATTTCCCGGATGGCTAAGGATGTTGAGCACTTTCTCAAGTGCCTCTCAGCCATTTTAGACTCCTCTATTGAAAACTCTCTATTTAGTTCTGCAGCCCACTTCTTAATTGGGTCCTTTGCTGTTTTGGAGACTTGCTTCTTGAGTTCTTTGTAAATTTTGGAGATCAACCCTCTGTCAGATGTGGGATTAGTGAATATTTTTTCCCATTCTGTGGGCTGCCTTTTTGTCTTGCTGACTGTGTCCTTTGCCTTACAGAAGCTTCTCAGTTTCAGGAGGTCCCATTTATTAATTGTTGAGCTCACTGTCTGTGCTACTGGTGTTATGTTCAGGAAGCTGTCTCCTGTACCAATTCGTTCAAGGGTACCACCCACTTTCTCTTCTAAGAGGTTCAGTTTGGCTGGATTTATGTTGAGGTCTTTGATCCATTTGAACTTAAGTTTTGTGCATGGCGATAAACATGGATCGATCTGCATTCTTCTACATGCCAGTCTCCAATTATGCCAGCACCATTTGTTGAAGATGCTTTCTTTATTCCATTGTATATTTTTAGCTTCTTTGTCAAAGATCAGATGTTCGTACGTGTGTGGGTTAATACCCGGATTTTCAATTCGATTCCATTGGTCTACCTGTCTATTTTTGTGCCAATACCAAGCTGTTTTCAGGACTATAGCTCTATAATAGAGCTTGAGGTCAGGGATGGTGATGCCTCCGGACGTTGCCTTGTTGAACAGGGTTGTTTTGGCTATCCTGGGTCTTTTGTTTTTCCATACAAAATTGATTATTGTTCTTTCAAGGTCTGTGAAGAATTGTGCTGGGATTTTAATGAGGATTGCATTGAATCTGTAGATTGCTTTTGGCAGGATTGCCATTTTTACTACATTGATCCTACCTATCCAAGAGCATGGGAGATCTTTCCATTTTCTGAGGGCTTCTTTAATTTCTTTCTTTAAAGATTCAAAGTTCTTACTATGCAAGTCTTTCACTTGTTTGGTTAGCGTTACCCCAAGGTATTTTATGTTGTTCGTGGCAATTGTAAAGGGTGATGTTTCTCTGATTTCTCTTTCAGCCCTTTTATCATCTGTATATAGTAGGGCTACTGATTTTCTTGAGTTGATCTTGTAGCCTGCCACTTTGCTGAAGGTGTTAATCAGCTGTAAGAGTTCCCTGGTAGAGTTCTTTGGGTCATTGATGTAAACTATCATATCGTCTGCAAACAGTGAAAGTTTGACCTCTTCCTTCCCAATTTGTATCCCCTTGATCCCCCTTTGTTGTCGTATGGCAATAGCTAGAACTTCAAGTACCATGTTGAAAAGGTATGGAGAGAGTGGACAGCCTTGTTTTGTTCCTGATTTTAGAGGAATTGCGTTGAGTTTCTGTCCATTTAGTTTGATGTTGGCTGTTGGTTTACTTCAACAGTAAATTTTTGATTGTGTGCCTGTATATACAGGGTTCATTGTGCAAATTATTCTTGGGTGAAGAGGGGTCATGAATAGAAAACATTTAATAATCCCTGATAGAAAGCATGTTTTCAGAAGCGAGGCAAAATAATAATAATAAATAAATAATGATAATAGTAATAATTAATCACAGTAAAGCATGTTTTCAAAATATCTATTTCTAATAAGAGGAAGATACAAATTAACACTATCTTATATGTGAAAATCAAAAAGCCTTCACCAGAAAACTCTTGGGACTGATGCACCAGTTTTAGCAAAGTTCATAAAAGCAACATCGAACACTCAGTAGGTTTTCTGCACACACACTGAGAAAGAAGTCAGGAAAACAATTCCATTCACAGGAACATCCCAAAAAGATCCCAAAGAATGGACTGCACGTAGGAAGTAATGGAACTCTAAAAGGAATATAATAAAACAAGATTAAGAGAGGTACTAAAAGCCCTTAATAACCTCACAGAATGTCCTAAGCTTCCCTGGGTATCTTCAGGATGCAGACACTCAGCAAATGATGTCTTGAGCACCTACTAAGCACCAAGACACAGACATGAAGGAGGTGGGGTCAGGTTATGTATGACCTTGAATAGCTGGCATCCCAGTGACATAAGATGGACAAGTGCAAAGCACACAGAATGATAAATGACGAGAAACAGCAGGAAGCACTTAGCATCAAGCACTGAGACACAGAGGAGAAGGGAGACAAGTTCTGCCCTTGTATAGCTGGCATCCCAGGGACATAAGATGAACTAGGAGACAACGCGCTGCACAAAGAATGATAAATGACGAGAAACAGCAGGAAGGAAACGAAGCACAGAAGAGTTCAAGGGTTGTGTTAGTGGACAAAGGACGCCACTGCAAGCTGGGAAGGGCTCTCTCAGAAGGTGACATATGAGGAAAGAATAAACTGGGAGAATGCGCATTGGTAGAGTGATTCAGGAAAACGGAAGATTACCTTCCAATACACCCAAGGAAAGTTTTCCAATGTTTGGGATCGACGGGAAAGCCACCTCCGCGTTGATGTAAGCAGAGCAGAACTGCCGTAGTAGAAAGTGCAGTCTTTAGGAAATGGGGCTGTGAAGATGTACCGAGTCCCCTTGGGGCTGACAGTCCCTTGCAAACTTTATGATCACTCACTCTGATTTGACTTGTGGCTGTTGAGTAAAGGGCAGTCTGAGACTCTAGGTATAGCGGTGGGGGGCTTGCACGGCCTGTGGAAGGCCCTGGATTTGATCCCCAGCAGTGGAAGAAGAAGGAGGAGGAAGAAGAGAAAAGGGAAGAGGAGACAAAAGAGGAGGAATGAAGAAAGGGGAAAAAAGAAGAAGTTACAGGACGGGTTAGAGGAGGAGGGAAGAGCACTATGAGATAGTACCCGTGCAATGGTTCAAGTGTGAGGTGGTCGCTTGGACAAGGTGATGAGGACAGAGGCTGCAGATCATGGCCATACTCTGCCAGCTTGAATTCAAAACCTGCAATATTTATTGGGGTTTGAGAAACATGAGACAGGAGCTAAATGTGCTGGCACGCTCCTTTAATCCCAGAACAGAGGCTGGTGGATCTTGATGAGTTCAAGGCTGCCCTCATGCACATAGAGAGTTCCGGGCTAGAGTGCACAGTGAGACTTCATCTGAATTTTTAAATAAAATGCATGAGAAAAAAAGTCTAGGATTTGGAATAAGCCATTAGGTGACACTAAGGGAGAGCCACCCTTTGAAAAACAGTGATTAATTTCTTTGACGATGGCATCTGTTCATGTCACTTTCGTTCTCCTTTGCCCACTTGTCAGATGGATGGTTTTCATAAATATTTTTAATGGAAATGTATAAGAAGAAAATGTTTTCAGTAAAAGATTTTAAAATTATGCTAAATCTTAATATTAATCCATGTGCTTCAACCTTTATTAATATGAAGTTGCAAATATAATAGACCTTTTTTTTAAAATACATTTTCACTATGTAGCCAAAGCTGGCCTCAGATTTGTGGTGCTCCTGCTTCTGCCTCTCATGCTAGGATATGTGCCCAGCCAAGCTGTGTTAGAAGCACTCTTATTTACATATCAATCCCCCCTCTGCATCCCCTTGCCCTCCCATCCTCTCATGCTCCCGACCGACCCCCCAACCAACCCCCACCCACTCCCCAAGAATAGTGAGGCCTTCCACGGAGACCATCAAAGTCTGTCACATCATTTGGGGAAGTTGTGTACCTTTTTTGTTCGTTTGTTTGTTTTGTTTTGTTTTGTTTTGTTTTTTTGAGACAGGACTTCTCTGTGGCTTTGGAGGCTGTCCTGGAACTAGCTCTTGTAGACCATGCTGGTCTAGAACTCACAGAGATCCGCCTGCCTCTGCCTCCCAAGTGTTGGAATTAAAGGCATGTGTCACCCCTGCCCAACTAGTTGTGTACTTTTTAGCCCTTATTAAACAAGCAAATCTTTGTGTTCTATTTTCAAAATCTCCCTAGTACTGTTAAATGCACAGCCTCACAGTGCAGGATGCTTCTAGAAAGTTCCTGGTCCATAGGCCTGCGTTGATGATCTCAGACTGGCTTTATGAGTCTTGGAAGAGCTGAATGCCTGGTTTTCATCAACACCAAACTTTTCTTCATGTAAAGAGAAGCTTTTTCTTTTGAGAAGAATGCCTTCCCGCCAGCCTGGTTCTAGTGCCGCATCAGTCCCAAATAAACACACAGGAGGCTATATTAATTATGAAGCTGTTGGCCTTGCTTATTTCTTACTGGCTAGCTCTGACTTAACTAGTTACCCCATAATTGTTAATCTAAGTATGTCTCTTACCGGAGAAGTTTCCGGCTTCCTAGCCCATGGCGTTACATGTTGACTCTCCTGTGTTTCTCCTACCCAGAGTCCTCCTCGACTCCTAGTCCCTCCTATCTTGGTTCCCTATTGGCTCAACAGTGCTTTATTGACATAAGACTTCCCCAACATCTTCATAAAACGATTCAGAGAAGAGTGAAGGCAAATGTAGTCATTCTTCACTGGGTATCATCGTCAGGTATGTACCTGAATTAGTACTCGATACTATTTCTTTTGTCTCCTTGGCCTACAAGTGTGGTGTTTATGTTGTGAGCGACCCTATTGTAAATGATGGAAATTGGCTCCAAGCAACCTACAATGCAACTGTTTCCTGTGGAGATCTGGAGACACATATTCGATGGACAGGAAGCACTGTGGCAGTGACTTAGACTTTGTGTTTTGTTTTTTGTGGTAATGAGAAATGAACCCAGAGACTCATGCATGCTAGGCAAATGATCTACCACTGAGCTAAATCTCCAGCCCTCTTTTTTGTACTTTTTTTGTACTTATTTTAGTATAGGACCTAACTACATTGCTGGCCTCATGTTCCTTCTGTAGGTCAGTGAGGCCTTAAACTTGTGGTCCTCTTGCTCATCTTTTCTAGTAGCAGAGACTACAAACATATATCACCACATCTGACTTAAGGCTTAAAAATATTAAATCAGTTTCAAACTTTTTTTACCCCCATGAAGAAGCAATGTGTTTAGGGAAGACTCATGGTGTCTCTAGTAGTCGAGCCAAATAATGATCTCCCGAGAGTCTGTCAAGCCATTCCACCCTAATCTGCACCCACTGGAGGATGCCCAACCACATTTACATCTCTTACACAGAAAACTAATAAGTCCTGACCAACACACCGATCTTTTAGACAGCAGAAAGGCTGAAAATGAACACCCAACTCTAAGCCATTCCTCCTCTGCATCCAGAGCCTTTAAGGCATCAAAATCAGCATGGCTTCATTTGTTACTTTTAAAGAGACAGTCCAAGATACAGTAATGAAGTTATTTACTTAGGAGATGTGCCTATCACTCGAAATAAAATGCCTGTTTAGGGTTTGGACTGTGTATATACACAGTCTATATACACTTTGTTTACTACAGTAGTGGGAGTCAAGCTTCTATCTTTCTAAAGCCTCATTTCTTATCGATGTTGTGTGGAAGGAACTTCAGATAGTTTGAAAACTCCATAATATGAAAACGTCTTGAGTTTCCATTCAGATAGTCACAGTCTCTCCAAATCAACTATGGATGTCTGTTCCTGGGAGGAGAAACAAAAGCTGTGCTTTCTGTCACTTGGTTAGCACAGATAATTCATGATTATAGAAGGGGTTGTCATTAATGTTTATGGGCAACTCTAAAAGCAAAGACACCACTATAGATAAGAGGGCAAATTAAGTGTCGATAAAAAATGCAACACACATACACACAGGGAGAACACTGTCTAGCAGAGGAATTAAAGGGAAGGATATGTAGTTCAGGAGCAGGAGCTCTAGGCTGCAATCCATCCCTTCACAGGCTGTTTCACATGGGACGCTTTTTCTGAGCTTTCCATCTTGGTGTCCTCACTTGTCAAGACAGAACCATAATAACATGTATTTAATAGAATTGTTGCAATGACTGAATGTAAGAATGCATACCAAACACTTTATTCCAGTGGCTAGCACCAAGGTTATACCTAACATCGTGATCGCTCTATTAGTTCTACATGCAGTAGGTGAAAATTAAGAATACCAGCAGCAAAATACCAGCCATGTTTTCTCATTGTCCAAAGGCATTATTCTCAGTCAGTGAGGGTATTTCCATCCTGAGCTCTCATACATATCCTGTCTCTAAAATTTAGTAAGCAGTAGTGACAAGAACTCAGAAGGCTCTGAAACACATCCACACATTTAAATCCACTTCACTTGACTTGCCCGAGTAGGTCACTGACATGTGACCCATTTACTCTTGTGCATAGAAAAAAAAAACCTGTTGCATTCGCAAAGCTTTTTCTCCTGTTTGTTTTCTTCTGTTTCTTTGAATCTAGTCCTTAAAAGAAGCTGTCTAGTATGGGTTTTGTTTTAACTGTATAAAAGCAAATGAAAACATCTTTACCAGCTGTCACTAACCATAATTTGTACTGTTTAAATCATTCTTGACCATCCTTGTTGATACTGTGGAGTTATTTCCTTAGGAACTTTGGGCATTTATCTGAGGCAACTATAACTCCAAATGTCTAATTCTGTGTTTCTATTGTTTGTGAGGCTTCAAAAATATGTTGCCTCTTATTTCTCCAGTTTCTAGATCTCATCTCGCTCCCTACCCCTTACCTCTCATCAGCACACATCTGTCTATGCTACATTCTACTTTCAGCCAAAAGAGTTTCTAAGATAAATACTCCTGATAAATACAAAAATTGGAGTGAAAACAAAAATAATAGTGCTGTATTTCTCTCACTGGTTGATTGGTTGGTTGGTTGGCTGGCTGGCTGGCTGGTTGGTTGGTTGGTTTAGAGGTTTTGTTGTTTTGTTTTGTTTTATTTTTTAGGTCCTGGGTATTGAACCCAGAGCTCCATGCTTGCTAGATAAGAGTTCTACCACTGAGCTACATCCCTATCTCCCACTTTAAAAATGAAAGGAATTCATGTGTGTATGAAGGCACACTCACAATTCCAGTCCTAGGAAGGCTGAGGTAGGAGTATATATGTTATAGTTACATATACCAAACTTTCACGCCATAGCAATAAATCTGTAAAATTATTCTAAGACAAATGAATTTTTCAAAGCATAGAGTCAGCTAGCCCTGGTTCTTAGAATTCGTCAGTAAATTTGTTTACAAGAGAAACACAAGATTGTTTTATAGTCTAATAAAAAAGGGTAGCATTCATCCAATGATAACTAGATCAAGTGTAAAAATATAATGGTCAGACATGGTGGCACATGTCTTTAGTTCCAGAACTTAGGAGGTATAAGCAGATGGATCTCTGAGAGTCCAAGGCCAGCCTGGCCTAAATACCACATTGCAGGCAAGCCAGGGCTATGTAGAGAAACCCTGTATCAAAAAAAAACCTCCTATTTTGCACATGCCTAAACTTCACTCAGATCGAGTCTTTTAACTATGAAGCAGAAGTTCAGATTGTACACTAGACAAATGTGCACAAAAATTGATGAGTTAGTGGCCAAGGCTATTGACACATGCCTGTCATCCCTGCTACTCAGGAGCCTGGGTCAAATGTTCAAAGCTTGGCTAGACTACAGAATACTCAAGGCTAGCTGGGGCACCCTAGTGAGACTTTCTCTCAAAACAAAATTTGAAACTTAATTCAGTGGAAGAGTGACACTCAAGAGTTGGGTTATTCTTCGTAGTTGAGATTCCTAGTTCCCACCTATAGACACTCTAATCTAGGGTCAAGTCAGCTGTCTTAACTTTGAGATTTCTCCAGGTATTAAAGTGAGTGGCACACGTTCAAGTCCAACTTTACCTAATTCTCTTTCTTTCACCTGTAATTTCATCTCTAAATATATTTCCTTTTGTCTAAAATACAGTGGACAGAATTGGGTTAGACTTCTGAAAGAAAGCTAATTATTACCCCACAAAGTAAAGTAGCTCATCACAGATGTGTTTGTACACAGACAAAATCTAGGAAAATACGCAGGTGCTCTGTTCTTTAAAGGTGGTTTTGTAAGAAACACACTTAGAAGATTCTCAATTTTTCACTTTCAAGATTAAATATAGAAGAAATTCCTCTAGGGCACTGTCTTATTGATGTGATTACCCAGATTCAAACATGGAAGCAAAGTTTGCTTAGAAATGACAATGGGAAGATTGGCAAACGCAAGTAGAGATTTCAGACAAAATCTGAATTAGATGGCATGCATTTCAGAGACTCAAAAAACTCATTGAATTATGCAACCTTTTTTAATTTTTTAATTGAAATAGAATTCCATCACTTTTCCCTTCCCTTTCCTCCCCTCAGCCCCTCCCAGATATCCTCTCTCTAACCTCCATATACCCCCATTCTCAAAGTCACAACCTCTCTGTGATTATTATTGCTATATACGTATACATATTTATGTATATGTACATATGTGTATATGCAAATATAAAGAAATACAACCTATTGAGACTGTGTTTGTTACTGATGTAGATATGGTTTCAGAACCAACCACTCTGCACTGGACACCCAATAAAGCTCATCCCTGGGAGGGGCTAATTGTCTCTCTAAGCAGTCACTGTTGCCTGCAGTACTTTGTCTAGAGGTGGGAATCCTCAAAACTTCCCCCTTCTATATTATGATGTCCATTGATATGCCATTTTTCTGGCATTCTTTATGCGGTTGTTTCTAGAAGAGACTGGTTTACATCAGACTTCCTGATGTTCTGGCTCTTACAATCTTTCTGCTCCCTCTTCCTTGATGTTCTCTGAGCTATAGATACAGGAGCTATGATGTAGATGTAACCATTGGTGCTTTGCCTCCCATGATGCACAAATTTCTGCATTGTGTACAGTGTAGTTTTCCATGCTGATCTCCAATTGCTTTTAAAGGAGGTTTCTTTGATTAGGGGTGGTAGCTGCACTTATCTGTGGATACAAGGATAAAGTTAGAATGCAGTAAGGAAAATGCTGGTCTAGCAAAGCGATGGCAATAGATTCTTTGGTTATGCAGAAATATTAAACTACACAAACTTAGGGATGTCCTATGATATTTTATTGAAAGAGAAGTCACGACTTCCTCCCACACTCAGGGCAAAGAGCTGAAGTGAGCACCGGGCCCCCATCTTCGACCCGATTTCCTCTCGATCACCCTCTCTCAGATCCCCTGGCAATTGAGAACAGATAAACAATTTAAATAGACCTATAACACCTAAGGAAATAGAAGAAGTCATCAAAAGTCTCCCAACCAAAAAAAGCTTGGGGCCAGATAGCTTCAGTGCAGAATTTCACCAGAAATTCAAAGAACACCTTATACCAATTTTCCTCAAAGTATTCCATGCAATAGAAGCATAAGGGTCTTTGCCAAACTCTTTCTATGAGGCTTCAATAACATTGATACCCAAGCCACATGAAGACACAACTAAGACAGACAACATTAGACCAATATCCCTCATGAACATTGAGGCAAAAGTACTCAATAAAATACTGGCATATCGGATCCAAGAACACATCAGAAAACTCATCCACCATGATCAAGTAGGTTTCATCCCAGGGATGCAGGGATGGTTCAACATATGAAAATTCATCAATGTAATCCACCATATAAACAAGCTGAGAAAAAAACACATGATCATCTCACTACATGCTGAAAAAGCTTTTAACAAAATCTAATGCCACTTCATGATAAAGGTCTTGGAGAGATCTGGTATAACCGGCACATACCTCAACATAATAAAAGCTATATACAGCAAACCAACAGCCAACATCAAACTAAATGGACAGAAACTCAAGGGGATTCTGCTAAAATCAGGAAGAAGACAAGACTGTCCCCTCTCCCCATACCTCTGCAATATTGTACTCAAAGTTCTAGATAGAGCAGTAAGACAACAAAAGGAGATCAAGGGGATACAAATTGGAAAGGAAGAGGTCAAGAACTTAAGAAGCAAGTCTCCAAAACACCAAAGGATCCAATTAAAAAGTGGGGGACTGACCATGTTCATAGCAGCATTATTTGTATTACAAATAGCTATTTGTAATAGAACTTGGAAGCAACCTAGATGTCCCTCAACCGAAGAGTGGATAGAGAAAATGTGGTACATTTACACAATGGAGTACTATTCAGCAGAAAAAAACAATGGAATCCTGAGATTTGCAGGCAAATGGATGACACTAGAAGAAACCATCCTGAGTGAGGTAACCCAGTCACAAAAAGAGAAACATGGCATGTACTCTCTCATATATGGATTTTAGACATAGACCTGGGGAGTGCCAGCCTACAATCCCATAGCCAGAGGGTCTGGGAAACAGAAACTTCATTCAGTGGCTGATGGAAGAAGAGGCAGACTCCCTCGGTTAAGTATTGAGCTGAACTCAAGAAAGCCAGTAACAGAGAGGGAGGACTGATGACCAAAGGGATTAAGACTGGGCTGGTTTAACCCCCAGAAACAGCAGACCTGACAAAGGTTAACTCTTGAATCCCAGGCATCAGCCTGGGAATCCAGCATGGGACTGATCAAGACCCCCCTGAATGTGGGTGGCAGTGAGGAGGCCTAGGTAATCTATTGAGCCTTGGGCAGCAGATCAGTACCCATCCTGAGTATACAAACGGACTTTGGACTCCCATCCAACAATGTGAGGTGCACTCTCACCCTGAACTCTTGGGGGAGGGTCTAGGCCCTGCCCTGTATGCAATAACAGACTATGGAGGGCCTCACCCTCCCTAGGGAAATGAGGGGATAATAGGGGGGTTGGGGGAAGGCACGGGAGTAGGGGAGGGAAAGGGAGAGGGACCTTGAACTGACTTGTGAAGCAACCTTGTTTCTTATCTAAATTTAAACTGAAAAATAAATAAAAAAGATGCAGATACAGCTTTAACAAATAAAAAAAGTGGGGGACTGAACTAAATAGAGAATTCTCAATAGAGGAGATGAAAATGGCTGACAGACACTTGAGAAAGTGCTCAACATCCTTCACCATTAGGGAAATGCAAATCAAAACAACTCTGAGATATCATCTTACTCCTGTCAGAATGGCTAAAATCAAAAACACCAATAAAGCTTATGCTGGAGAGGATGTGGAGAAACGGGAACACTTGTCCATTACTGGTGGGAGTGCAAACTTGTATGGCCACTTTGGAAATCAGTATGGAGATTCCTCAGGAAAATGGAAATCAATCTATCACAGGACCCAGCAATTCCACTCTTAGGCATATACCCAAAAGATGCCCATTCATACAACAAGAGTGTCTGTTCCACTATGTTCATAGCAGCATTATTTGTAATAACTAGATCCTGGAAACGACCTAGATTCCCCACAACTGAAGAGTGGAGAGAGAAAATGTGGTACATTTACACAATGGAGTACTATTCAGCAGAAAAAAACAATGGAATCCTGAGATTTGCAGGCAAATGGATGGCACTAGAAGAAACCATCCTGAGTGAGGTAACCCAGTCACAAAAAGAGAAACATGGTATGTACTCACTCATATATGGATTTTAGACATGGATCAGGATAGTTCCAGTCTGTACTTCCACTGACAGAGAGTCTGGGAAACAGGAAAGTACCTAAGAGAGATATGCATGGTATCCCAGAGAAGAGGAATGAGTCAAGATCTTCTGAACAGATTGGGAACACGGCGAGGGGTGCGGGGGAGTGAGAGCTGGGAAGAAGAGGGGGAGAAGAGGAAGAGAGTGTAGGTCATGGGGGAACAGAAAGGTAGGATAGGGGGAAAAGGAAATCATAGGTTAGAAGACAGATCTGGCACCAGTGAGACCTCTAGTGATCTAAAGGCATGACACCAACTGGCAAGCTAAGCAATAGTGGAGAGACCACCTTAAATGCCCATTCCTGATAATGAACTTAATGTCTACAGCCATCCTAGAACCTTCATCCAGTGACTGATGGAAGCAGAGGCAAACACCCAGAGTTAAACACTGAACTGAACCCAAGGAACCCAGTGACAGAAAGAGAGGAGCGATGAGCAAATTGGCAAAGGATGGGCTGGCAAAATCAGCAGAGACAGCTGATCTGAACAGGGGAGAGTTCTTGGACCCCAGACTGACAGCTGGGAGGCCAGCATGGGACTTATCCAGACCCCCTGAGTGTGAGAGTCAGTGAGGAGGCCTGGGCAACCTATGGGACCCTGGGAAGTGGATCAGTGTTTATCCCTGGCATACAAACAGACTTCGTGTGTCCATAACACAAAGAGGGATGCTCTCTCAGCCTCGAATCTTAGGGGAATGCCTGGACCCTGCCCTGATTGAAATGACAGATTCTAGATATCCCCTATGTGGAAGGAAGTGGCCATAGGGTGGGAGGCTGGGGGGATGGTGGGGGTTGAGGGAGGAGGGGAGGGAGAGAGAACTGGGATTGATGCGTGAAGAAAGCTATTTAAAATTAAAATAATAAAATAAAATAAAAGAGTTTGGCAAAGACCCTTCTGCTTCTATTGTGTGGAATAGGTATAAGCTGTTCTTTGAATTTCTGGAAGAATTCTTCACTGAGGCCATAAGGACCTGGACTTTTTTTGGTTGGGAGACTTTTGATGACTTCTTCTATTTCCATAGGGGTTATAGGTCTATTTAAATTGCTTATCTGTTCTTGATTTAATTTTGGCAAGTGATATCTATCCAGTAAGTCTTCCGTTACCTTTAAATTTTCAAATTTTGTGGAGTGCAGGTTTTCAAAGTATGACCTAATGATTCTCTGGATTTCCTCAGAGTCTGTTGTTATGTCCCCCTTTTCATTTCTGATTTTGTTAATTTGCATTTTTACTCTCTGCTGTTTGGTAAGTTTGGACAAAGGTTTGTCTCTCTTGTTGATTTTCTCAAAGAACCAACTCTTTGTTGCATTGATTCTTTGTTTTGTTTTCCTAGTTTCTACTTTATTGATTTCAGCCTTCAATTTGATTATTTCCTGGCATCTACTCTTCCTGGGGGAGTTTGCTTCTTTGTGTTCTAGAGCTTTGAGCTGTGCTGTTAATTCTCTAGTGTACCTATTCTCCAGTTTCTTCCTGTGGGCACTTAGTGCTATGAATTTTCCTCTTAATACTGTTTTTAAAGTGTCCCATAGATTTGGGTATGTTGTGTTGTCATTCTCATTGAATTCCAGGCAGTCTTTAATTTATTTTTTATTTCTTCTTTGACCTAGGAATGGTGCAATTGTGCATTATTCATTTTCCATGAATTTGTGGGTTTTCTGCATTTTGTGTTGTTGTTGAATTCTAATTTTAATACATGGTGGTCTGATAAGATGCATGGAGTTATTCCAATTTTTTGTACCTGTTGAGGTTTGATATGTTGCCAAGTATGTGGTCGGTTTTTGAAAAGGTTCCGTGTGGTTCTGAGTAGAAGGTATATTCTTTTTTATTTAGATGGAATGTTCTATAGACGTATCTCAATCCCAATTGGGTCATAACTTCTATTAGTCCCTTTTCTTCTTTATTAAGTTTCTGTCTGGTATTCCTGTCTAGTGTTGAGAATGTGGTGTTGAAGTCTCCCACTATAAGCATGTGGGGCTTTATATGTGATTTGAGTTTTAGAGAGCCCATAGGCAAAAATTACCTTGTTGATAGCTCTCAGATCAGTAACCATCCTCCATTTCCCAGACTTATTTTCAATAACAAATACAAGGGAGTTGATTCTTCAATATGTCCAGCATTTAGCTGTTCCTAAACTAGATTTTCTAAAGCCTCTAACTTCTCAGAGGTCATAGGCCATTGCCCTACCCAGACATGTTCCTCTGTTAGCCATTTTAGGGGTAGTACTTTTGGTTCCTCTGTAAGTGTGTCACTAGCATCCTGTAACTGTACAGCCTGTATGTTCTGAGTCTGTTTACTATAGTGCCTTACAGTATTCTTTCTACAACCTACAGCTTGCTTATGATTCATATGTGACACAGGAGGAATGTGAATCTGGTTATTCCATTGCTGTAATAAATGATGAGCCCAGAGATTTATAGCAATATCTGTGACATATGGCCTCAATCATCCTCTTTGTCCTTCTGGCCCAATACACTCCACCCATCTTGTACTTTGCTTTACTTGAGATAGAGTCCCGATCCCTAAAAATTGAACATTAACTTCTTTTAAGGGCCAACTTGAGGGCCAAGATTTTTTAATTATGATGGTGACATCAGGTCCACCATTCAGAATCCTGAAAAATACCTTATTATTCATTTTAACTGGTAATTTGGGTCTGTGATCCTGTATAGAAGTTTGCCAAAATATACATTTTTCATTTCCTCCAGTATCGACTGATTCATCCTCAGCAACTAATTTGTCATCCACAGTGCTATTAGTTTTTACAATAAGCAATGGATCTTCTAATTGTCCTGAGAGAAACCTTCATTTATAGTGAGTGGGACTGACCAGACCACTTTTGATATGGGGACCTTCGAGAGGCCCCTTGAGAGGTTTCCTGATTGTAAATGGTTACCTTGTTTGTCTGTGGTCGACCTACATTCATTGGTCCACTGTTGGCCTTTGTCACGTCGTCTGCATAATCCAGAGGGTTGAGGCCTTCTCTTTGAATCATTCCTAGGAAAAGCATTACTTCTAGGAAGGCCTTGTCTAGATTTCCTATCCAAATGTCCTATTCTACCACAGTTAAAACATCCAGTTTTATGATGTCTTTTTAAACTTCTAGAGATGGCCTCTCCAACCCAACTCTGTATCTCCTCACAGTTATGGCATTTGTCATCTTGGTGCCTCTTTAGTCCTTTAGAAATGGCCTCTCCTACCCAAGTTCCTGTCTCTGGACCATTATACTCAATATATAGCTATATACAAGTCCCATTTGTCCAATGGCACTGATCTAATTTTTAATGGCCACAGTACTTGTTTGCATGCAAATTTACATTCTCATAAGCTAAAGATTTTTTAAGGAGTCACCTAGTATTTGAATCAGTTACCTGTACATCTACTGCTCTGGATAATCTTTGTAAGAATTCAGGGAACCTTTCTCTAGGACCCTGTACCACTTTGGAATATGGTTCAATTCTTTTCTCCTGGTTCAAGAACCTCATTCATAGCATTCAGAGCTGCTATACAACATAAAGGTAGTATATATTGTCAAATTCAGCTTGGGCCTGTGAATCAGCATATTTCTCTTCACCAAGAATCTTATCTTGAGGAGCCTCAAAGCCTTGCTTCAAGACTTGAAGTTCAAAGGTCTTGGCTTTCTGTCTCCACAAAGCCTTCCATTGTATTTGGGAAGAATGGTCTGGCACCACTGATATTAAATTACCCCAATCTGTGGGCATGATTTTATTTGTTCTTGCCCAAGAATTCAGCAATTCCTTTACATAGGGGCTGTGAACCCCTGTAAGCTACTATAGCCTGCTTTATTCCTTTCAGGTCTTTCATCGGTATAGGTTCCTACTGGTAAGTGATGGACCTATTTTGATGCCTCCATGATGCTGGCCTTTCAGTCATAGTTACTGGAAAGGCTACTTTAGGAAGATCTCCTAGGGGTCTTGTAGGTATATTTCTGTCATTACCTGGTGACCTAGTGGCTAGTACATCTGGGTCTGATGTTTCATATTGTGAATCCTCTGAGGATTGTAACCTTGTGACCATAGTAGCCCTGAGGGATTGGATTTCTTAAATCAAAATTTGGTCTAATGACCTGATAGAATCTGTACCTTCCTTGGACTCTCAGTCAAGCACGATTCCAAGTGTTTCATACTGTCATCACAAGAGGCTCAAATGGCATGTAAATTGCCTTCTAGAAATATCATCCTGTCTACTAGATGGTCACTGTCTTCAGTCATAGAGTGAATTGTCCCTGCTAATTTGGTAACTTCCTCCTGACTGGACTCTTTTTTGCCAATAAATGCAGTGTACATTGAATTAAATGTGTCTTGAAGATTGTTCTGTTTAAGTTTCAAGTTACCTACTCTGGTGGCAAGTTCCTCTTTTTCCTGAAGATTCTGAATTTTTGACTCAAATTTTTTGATTCTCTGTACAATTTCCCCATTGACCTGAAAATTTTGAATTTTTGTCTCTAATTTACCAATAGTTTGCACAACTTCCCTGCTTTCTGGCCTATGATCCAGCCCTCTCATCCAGGATATTATGTGGATTATGAAGCTAATTGTTAGCTTTAGACATAAATATATTTCAGGTATGTTATATTCTTCTTCCATGATGTCATTCATGTAATAAGAAATGAGATCTCTAACACTCTGCATCATAAGATTATCTGCCATGGTATAGAATAGGTAATCTTATCACAAACTTAACTACCAGAATGCAAAATTTTACCTCCAATGATCTCCAGTTGAGAAAAGGATGTTTACCTGCAATGACTATACTTGGCCAAAAGGTGGCACAGGTGTGCCGCCAAACACAGCTCCTCCTCAAAACCTGGGTATTTTTCCAAGTAACAGCTGAAAGATTCTAAACAGCTTGTACAGAAAATTAGCAAACAGATTCGGGGAGAGAAAAGCATGTGCAGATTGGGAGACCCTTGGCCAGAAAACAGCCATAAACTTTTTCAGGTTGAGTTCTCCAGGTCAAAACCGAAACCCCCTCGCTCTATTTACCACTATTCCTTCTACATACCCATGAACACACCCTCATAGTAGTGGTCAGGGCTTATGGATACGTAAAATCACTCCCTACACTTTGGCAAGGTCCATGACCTCCTAAGCCCAGGGTGTATTTTCCAGTAATAGGCATGATTTCCTTCCTGCTGAGTGGGCCTTAACTCTAATTAGAGCTGTTGGTTACCACCAACATGTGAGTGCCACTGACTGCACCTCCAAGCACCTTTCTTTAAGGCGAATCCTACTAGTAAATTAAAGTGGATTTGCCAGTGTAAAACATCATCTTGCTAACAGGCCACATTTTACATCACCACTGCAATACCTTCAAAGACATAAGCACTCAAAGAAAACTTAGAAACAGACAGACAGCCAAGCCAGCACCAGAAGCTATAGGGAACCTCAAAGAAACAGCCAAGCTGATGCGAATCTTGAGACTCAAAGAGCGAACCTGGCTCTTCCCTGGACATCCAGCCTGCCAGACAGCCCCCGCCCATGGAGTTGTAGACTTTAGACCTGTTAGGCTCCATTAATCACATAAGCCATTCCAGTTCTCAGAGAACCCCATTAATTCAGTGAGAATTTGTCTTTATTTACATTTTATTTCAACAAAGAGCTGTTAGAAGTATTACACCTGTAGCGACATTTAATAGAAGGTAATATTTCTTCAACCTGTTCCCTGAAGTAAGGCATGACTTGCCTGCAATTGTAGGAATTAACAGTCGTTGTAATTGGCCAAAACTCTGTAATAAAAAGAGAGGCTGCATTTTCCATTGCAACAATTCAGCAGCCATAGGGTTCTTATTACATTAAATTCAGCATTTATCTCATGAATATCACTGTGTGTTATAAATTGTCCCCACAAAATAGATTAAATCCTCAGTTACTGCATTCTAATATTTAGTAGGTAATCATTTGGGAGTTATTACATTTTGTACAGAATTTTTAGATGTTTTTAAATTTCCTTTTACCATGTAAATCCAAAGTTTGGTATCTGTGCCATACTGGTGGTTTCAATGGTTGCAGAATTCACTTTAACTACTTAAAAAGATATATGGATACAATTCCCACACCTAAAGCTCAAGAGTTATTCAAAAGAGGAGGCAGAAAGATTTTAAGAGGCACACAACTGGGGAGTCTACTGTGAGATTGTATCTCCTAGGAACATCAGCAGCCACACCCATAATGTCTCATCAACATGACTGTCTAAACATAGGCCAACAAGGACAACAGCAGCATGCTAACATGGATGGCGGCCTCAGCCCTGCACTAAAAACCACAGGCAACTAAGGAAGGCTAAGATCAGGAAAAATAGTTCTCACACCACTTGGTTATCCAATACCAAATGGTCAGCTGTAAAAACAAATATCCAATAAGCATTATGCAGCAGACTGAGCAGGTTATATTTATATATTTAAGAATATGCATATGTATATACATGTATGTATATAACAATTAATGAAAAAGAGGCCATGAGTCTGAAAGACAGCAAGGAGAAGTGTATAGGAGGATTTAGAGGGAAGAAAGGGGAAGGGGAATGACATTATAATGTGTGCACGTAGGTATATGTAGATATGTAGTTATATAGATATCTAGAAGATAGATGTGTGTGAGAGAGAGAAAGAGAATGTTCTTATGTGTGAATGTTCCTGTGCATGTGTGTGTGAGGAAGTGAGTGCTCATGTGTGTGTGTGTGTGTGAGTGTTCATGTGTGTAAGAAAGTGAGTGCTCATGTGTGTATTCCAGTGTGAGTGTTCATGTGTGGGTGTGTGTTCATGTGTGTGAGTGCTCATGTGTGTGTGAGTGCTGATGTGTGTATGTGTGAGTGTTCCCATATGTGTGATTTTTATGTATATAAATTAATTTTTAATTTAAAGTGTTCCAAGTCATACATTAATGTGTGAGTTTATGTACACACATACACATCAAATTCCCACACAGGGGCTGGTGACCGGTAGCTCAGGGGTAGAGTGCTTACCAAGTATATGCAAGACCCTGGGTCCACCCTCCACACATACAAAAAAAACCTCACGAAGTGCAGGATCCCGGGTATATTTTCTCCCAACAAGAAAGATGGAGAAAAGGAGACAAGATACAGAGACAGTGACAAAAAGAAAGGCGGGACCATATATAACGCAGTGTCAACGTGCTCTAGCTCACTTCTCTGCTGCTATGATAAAACGCTGACCAAAATCAGCTGGGGATGGAAGGCCTTATTAGACTTAGAGTCCATCATGAGACCAAGCAGAGCAGGAGCTCAAGGCGGGAACCGGGGGCAAGAAGTCTGAAGCAAAGACCGCCAAAAAAAAAAAAAAAAAAAAAAAAAAAAAGCCCTGCTTACTGCCTCGGTTCCAGGCTCCTGGTCAATAGCGATAGCCCAGGCTCGCCTGACTAGTGGTGGTATCTAATGGCGCCCACACTTCTTGCTGTTAAATGAACCCCAATGTCTTTCCCCCACCCTTCTCACCCTGTTTTCTCTCCCAAAAAGCAGCCTACATGAGTGGCCAAGCCTATGGCTTACATTGAACTCGGCCACTCCAGCACCTTGGCAGGGACAATCTGAGGAAGGTCTGACCGTTTTTTCCCCTGCTCACTGTGAGCCTGGGTCTGGAGCTACCTCCCTCAGCCAAGGGTGTGCCACCCTGGATGCTTCTGCCCTCTATGACCGTATTTTACAAATAGCCCTCTGTCAACTACTCTCAAATGATCCTGTTTGGAGGGGGCATTCCACTCATTTCCTCCTGGGACATGCGCTGATTAATTCCCCAAATTATCTTTCAACCTTCTCATCCCAAACACCTTCCTCTGGCCCTATTTTTTTTCACTCTTATTTTATTTTCCTGTGTCTCAGATGTTTTTAAATGCCAGGATGATAACTGTGCATCTGAGTCCCCAGTACATGGCAACACCCCTGTATATAATAAGTGTTTAATAAAAGTTGATTGAATTTATGTGTGGAAAATTAAATATATTCTTAGTATAAATGACTGTTTTATTCAGTTATATTGACCCTTATTATTGCATCATTGCCACCAGTAAAGAACTGAGTAAACTTGACTAAGAAACTAGGAAAGAATTGTATAGACTTTATCACCTCAGGCAACAATGTATTTTCATAACAGTTTTGTGGCACAACACATATTACTAAAAAATATGCAATTGTCTCCTTGTATCAAATAGCATTTACTTTTCATCTTTGTAATTTCCTCCACAGGAATCTGAGAGTTCAGGGGGCATCAGAGAACATAAGGAACTAACAATTTCATTTCTGTTCAAAATTAAATATTTTAATAGATTGCCAAAAGCAAATCCCTATTTATATTTTTCTTATTATTTTGCCTGTTCAAATATTTGCTGTGGATTTTAAATGACAGATCTCATTCTCAGAAAATGATTACATCGATTTAATTAGATTGTAGCCTCAGGGGTCACTCTTCTACGTCTAAGAAGTTTGGAGCAAAAAAGACTCTAAAATCAGAAGAGACATTGAACATAGACACCTGGCATGTGTTCATGTGTTACTTCTCTATGTGCTAATGCTTCTCTTGTAATTAAGCTTGGAAGTTTTGCTTGACAATGGACTCAAGAAATAGTTGAAACTTCCTTTGTCCCTCCTGTTCTCCCAAGTCATATAGCTTTCACAGATACGTTTTCAGCTTTTTTTAATCGAGATATAGATACTCATAGTTAATGGATTTTAGTTTGTATGTGACTCTTTAAGAATTGGATGAAGAGCATCACACCACAGATACTGCTTTGTTACTCGGATTTAACCCAGTAATGCTTTCAGAGTCGTTAGTGGCTGTATGCGAAGCTCATTCCTTCCCTGTGTCTGTAGAGCAGATAGACAGTGCCAGTTGCCTTCCCAATAACATGTGTCCTTCTTTTTTCTTCCTAAGAGAAGCGTAGCGTGCTTTCCATTCAACTGTGTGCACTACAAAATTGGCCAATATTTCCCAGGCCTCTGGCAGCCACATTTAGTTCTATGGTACAGTTCTAGTTGGTGAGACACAAGCAAGGTTGTGTTGAGAACTGGCCTCATCTGTTCCTCCTCATTTCTTTCCCTGCTGAATGAAGATGTAACTCACGTTGGCAGTGCAGCCTTTTGTGGTAGTAAAGAAAGGAGCTACCTACAGCGATGTGTTATATAATATGGTTGACTTACAAAAACATTATGACATTTTTCCATACTCATTCCCTGTCCCTCCTCTCTCTCTCTCTCTCTCTCTCTCTCTCTCTCTCTCTCTCTCTCTCTCTCTCTCTGATACCCATCCTTTCCACAAATAGTTCACCACTCTGTTCAACACACACACACACACACACATGCCTTGTTCCTCCTTCCATTCCTATCTCTTCTCCCCCTTGTAGTCGCCTTTTTACTTCATGACCCACATACACAAACATACATGAGCATTTAAGTCTAGATTCTGCATATGAGACATTTGCCTTTGTGAGTCTGACTTACTTTATTTATCACAATGATTTCCATGTTGATGTCCATGGACTGTGCCACCACTGGAGGCCATACTGACGTGAGTGTCCTTCACTGCCACCTGAGGCCAAGGAGATATCCATGGTCCAGACAGCCTCTGAGGGTCTTGTCTGGGTCAGTGGTCCTACTGCAGCCAGGGGCCATGTTGGTGGTCTGTGTGTCACCAGAAAACATGTGCAAGCCCATGATTTGTGCTTCTGCTGACTGCAAAAAGCAAAGAGGCTACTCTTGCAGCGAAGCTGATGATTGCAGACACACAGTTGAGGAAGAGGGACATTGAAGGTTTCTGTGGCAACCCCTATGCCCACCCACCTCCAACAAAGTAACAGCCTAAACAGGAAGCCATGAAAGAGAATGCTTAAAAACTGTGATAAGGATGCTGGAGTTGGCTCTCCATAATTGATGGCTTCTAGTGGGGGTTCGGGAGGGGAAGCACTCGGCTCTATTTAAGGGCAGGCCACTGAGAGTTTGACCATGTTCTAGTGAGCATATAGATAACACAAATTGAACTTGTTTTTTTTAACTTTCTATTTTTTTATGTGTTGGGTCCTGTGGATGGGGGTAGACCTGGAAGGACTGTGAAATGAGTGTGATCAGGGTGTTGCAATTTAAAAATAAAATAAAATAAAAATAAATGTTTAAAATTTAAAATGGAGACAGCCCAGTTAAGAAGGGATGGCACACAGCCCAGTTAATGAACTGTTGGCCTGCCTTACAAGCACAAGAACCTGACTTTAGCACCCAGAAACCACATTTTAAAAAGCCTGTCCTGGTGGCATGCATGTGTAACCTCAGCACTGGGGAAGGGCGGCAAGGGATTCCTGGTGCTTGCTCAAGCAGTGAGACCCAAGCCAGTGAGAAACACTCCTGTACACACTGAGGAATGACCCTTGAAGTTGTTCTCTGACCTCCACAAGCATACACACACACACACACACACACACACACACACACACACACGAATGCACAAGCACAGACACAAGAATGTACATGCACATACACGGAGAGAGACTTTAAAGTCCGCATGGTTTTGTTTTATGGTGGTAATTCTGCTTTGTTTTATTTTGTTTTTTTTATTTCCACATCCACTGTGTCCAAAAAAAAGCTGCTGTAGAGAAGGAAACAAATTAAAACAGCCAGATTCTAAATTATGAAAAATAAAGAACATAGATATTCATATTGATTTTCAAATGTAAAACTGGATATATTAGAGATGTTTAAGAAACAACTCTTGATCACGGAGAACATGAGGTAAAAAGAAAATTCAAAAGAGATTGGATTTCACCAGAGAAATGTCCTATAATTGCTACTTGGACACAATTTTAATTTTTGTAGGTTAAGTGAATACAAGTGATCCATTTACTTTTAAAGAAGTTGGTACTACTTTTGCTCCTGAAGTTCTCCTTGCAGAATTAATTGAAATTGGCTTGACTAGAGTACCCTCAGATGATCTGGGGACTGGCTCAAGAGTCACGAACAAGGAATAATCATGAACTTCTAAGTACCTAGCTTTCTAGCAAGGTAGCATAGGGATTGGTGTGTTGAGTTTTATTTAGCATCTTCATTAATAATATGTAAGAGGGAACAAATAGCATGTTAATGAAATTCACAAATGCTAATATGTGCAGCATTGAAAACCTTTTAAATACTGCAGTTATCCAAGGAACCTACAGAGGTAAGGAAGCAAGATTCAAATAAATAACTTAAAATGCAACATAGAAAAATGAGGTTTGAAAGTGGGATGTGTGTGAGTGGTTTTGGAAAAGAAGTTTATAAGAAGAAAAATAGTTTTATGTGGCACCTACTAAGAGGCTTCCAAAGCATCCTTCCTTAAAGAGGCAAAGGATTAGAGTGAAAAATCAGTTGGAGCTTAAATTTTGTGAAATGGCAGCCAAGAATTTCTATAGCTTACTGATGTAAGAGAAAGCAGAATTTGGAATGACTAAGACAGACAGGAGATTCAAAGCTCCCATCTGATTCAGACCTCCCATCCAACCCAGTTCTTACACCACTAAGAATACCCACCTCATCTGGTTGCTATGGGGATGAGATGAGGCAGTGCATGGGGGATGGGGAACAACAGGAGTGAGACAGGCTTCCCTGTATCCCCACAGAGGTGACTCATGGAGTTCAAGAGGAGAAAGCCTGGAGAAAAGGACTGGTATAAATGTAACCCTGTTCACTGACTCCAGAAACACAGCTGACATGGTGAAACTGGATATGGAGAGTGTGTATTTAACATGACCAAGACCTAAGTAAGAGTAATGGGATGGAATTAAGAAAAGGGAAGTGCAAGCTTTAGATCAAGAAAAAAGTTTCCTTGACACTTCAATTAGGCATTAGCAGAATATTCATACAAGGGGAATAGTAAGTGAATCACTTCTTAAAATATTTCGAATTAACGGGATAATGGTTCAAAAAGTTTATCATTCGAGGGAAAATGTCCTGCTGACTTCCTTGGGGCTCTAATGCCTTTGATGATAATTCTCACACTGCCATGTTTCAAAATTGTCTGAGAGGTTCTAAAACTATAATAGAATAATTGACCTTTTTCTTTAAATTCTCACTAAAAATCTCTAATAAGCCATTGAGCAGAAGTTTTGAAGATTTGAGTGTCTTTTCCTCCCATAAATTATTTCTAAACACTTTTGAATCTATTACTCCTGTATGGAATTGTCTCAGACGTTTCACATGATCACATATTCCTGTTGAGGGACTTTTCCTTGGTAGACATGAACATTAATTCACCTAGCGTGTGCACCACAACACACCAAAGAAACAATTCTACCCAAATCTACCTTGGCAAACCAATTAGTTTATTTGGGTCGTTGTTGATGAAGGGTGATTGGCAGAAATGTGGGCAGCTCAAAGGTAGTTGCATCACCAAAAGACTCATCTCACCATGAGTAAAAACACACACACACAAAAAAAAAAACTGCGTCTCTGGGAATCCCTGCCTAACTTGGTGCAAGGCATACCTGTACCAAATGATCTCCCTTCCTCAGCAATTGCTTATTGCTTATATAACTTGTGGAGGCAGACTTCTGAATCCTGTCACTTCCATGAAGTCCTTGAGTCTTGTAAGTTTCATTAGTTTCCTAAGTCTTGTCTGTCTACTTCCAGCAGCGGATGTTTCAACTTGGTAGAAATAGGGGCACAGCAATTGCAGTGTTGTTGCATCTGTTACTTTTCTGTTACTATGATAAAACTCCAGGACTGAAATCAGCTTGTGGAGGGAAGAGGTAACATACTAGCAAATGCAGAGGGAGAGCTCCCATCCTCAACTGTAAGCTTAAGCAGAGACAGTGCACTGCAAATGGTACAAGGCTTTTAATCTCAAAACCTGCCCTCCAGATGTGCTTCTTCCGATAAGGCTGCACCATACAAGCAGAGCCACCAACCTGAGACCAAATATGCAAATGACCGAGACTATGGGGGTATTTCTCAAACAACCACTGTCAAATAATTCATCCAGGTTTCATAACATTTTAAAATAAATTATTCCTTTCAGATGCTCCAACTCCACACTGGAAAAATTATACCCAAGCCTGAGGTGAGACGATCTTGTGGGTTGGATCACTAGTATGTTACAAGCAAGAACCATAGACGCATCCAAGAAGAAAAGCTAATATCTGACTCATGCAGCAAATTATCTTCAAAGACACCTATATTGTCCACTATGTCTCCAAAAATATGTGCATTGCCCACTATACACCCCACACTATGAAGCCTGGTGACTAATGATGTCAATATAAACTCAAGTTCCTAACCCTGACACCCTACATTCTAATGAGAAAGACACTCATTGAAGGAATAAGCAAATGCAAACAATACAGTCTCTAGTATAAGGATAAGAAAGAGGGTGGTTTGGGGTGGAAATGGGAGATGGAGAGATTATCTCTTAGTAGATGACATTTGGTAAAAGACTTGGGAAAAGTAAAATAAGTCGCAACCAGATAGGAAAATCACACTCCATGGAGAGCACAACAAGCACAGACTCTCTGCTCCTGTGTGTTTCAGGAGCAGTCTCCCAGCAAGCAGGATGTGTATCCAGGAACACTCAGTGGTGGTGAGAAGAAATGGTAAAGCAGTGGTAATAACAAACAGGAGGTCAAATCCTCAGAGCTTGGGAGGCCAGAGTGAGAGCTAGAAAAGAGGAAAGTTGCGAGGAGAAAAGAACCGGAATCTCAATTTAAGCCTGTCTGCTCTTCAGACAGATTCTATCGGGGGGCAGGAAATTGGGTAGAAATCTGAAAGCAGTTGCATTGTGCCAGGAAATGATAGAAATGAGGGATAAAGGGGTGCAAACAGGGCTGGAGGAAGCCATTTAAAGATGAACCAGTAGACTTCGCAGATGTAACATAGGAGATTCAGAGGAGGGGGTGTGCTGATGAAACATCCTGGAGTTGTGGTCTGTAAGTGAGCTGCAATGCCAGCAAACACACAGACGTGTGTGTGTGTGTGTGTGTGTGTGTGTTAGGTGTGGTGTGTATGTGTATTGGGTGTGTGTGTGTTGGGTATGTATGTGGTGTGTGGGTGTGTTGGGTGTGGTGTGTGTGTTGGGTGTGTGTGTGTTGGGTGTGGGGTATGTGTGTGTGTGTTGGGTGTGGTGTGTGTTGAGAGTGTTGGGTGTGGTGTGTGTGTGTGTTAGGTGTGGTGTGTGTGTTGGGTGTGTGTGTGTGTTGGGTGTGTGTGTGTTGGGTGTGTGTTGGTGTGTGTTGGGTGTGTGTGTTGGGTGTGTGTTGTGTGTGTGTGTTGGGTGTGGGGTATGTGTGTGTGTGTTGGGTGGGGTATGTGTGTGTGTGTTGGGTGGGGTGTGTGTGTGTGTTGGGTGTGTTGAGTACGTTTGGGAGATTGGATGATGGCAACATGAGATACCGCCATTGTTCCTTTAGTAAGTACCTTCATATATCTGAATGTTTTAATTTCCTCGATTTTTTCAGATGATACATGGTACATGATGGGTTTTCAGCTTTTCTAAAACTTATGTATCAGTCAGAAGTCAGATCTTTTAGCATTCTTTCTAAATTGATTTTTTTTCATGTTTTAAAATCTGCCTGCCATCCCCTCATACCAAATCCAAGTCTACATTATTACCAATGTACTCAACAAGCTCCCCTTCCAAACCACCAGAACATTAGTGCCCTCCATCCTGAGTACTTACCTAGGGATTTATGTTTTGTTAGTGGAACAAGAGGACTGAGTTCTATTCCAGATGTTCACCCATGATGCAGTCATTAAGACTGCTTATCACTCTTCCACAGAGCCTAGATTCTATTCCCAGCACCCATATCAGGCAGTGCCTATAATTTCAATTCTTATACATGCTACACAAAAACATGCATGTATACACATTAAAAGAAACAAATAAATCTTTTTGAAAAAAGGAAATGAGGAAGAGTTGTCTTCGCCATTAATATCTGCCTTTGTTGGCTTTGAATTTTCCTTAAAAATAAGGCCAGAAGCCTTCTTGAGAAAGGTCTCATTCCATTTTGGTGTGGAGAAACACAAGAATTAAGTTTAACTGGAAGAGGTCTAGAGTGGCCAAACAGTAGTGAGAGGAAGAAGTCTTCTGAGAGAAGTAACAAGAGAAAGAGTAAGCAGGGAATGCTCTGGCTTGATCATTGGGTGGGAAGAAAGGAGTGCTAACAGGTGGCATGCCTGATCTGCGGTCACTGTCATTTGGCCCACCTCATGCTGAAAGGATGTACACTGTGAGAAAGAGGAGTCCAGTTAGAAAGGACTGTGTCCAAAAAGCCCCTGCTTTTTCCCCTTTAGGAAGTATTTGCACACACAAAAAAAAAATAGCTTAGGACTTTTTTCCCAATCTATCAAACAGAAAAATGAGCATCAGAAATTAGGTGGATTATTCAGGGTAACAAATAAAAAGTATAAATACCAAAGTCAGAGTCTAAGCAGGGTTGGGTGAAGGGATGGGTACTTTCATCTTAGAGGTGGCCAAAGCAAGATAAAATAACTGAATCATGAAGTCCCTAAACTTAGCTCATAGGATAAGGCCAAGAAAAAGTCGAGGGTAAGTCTGGAGATCCACCTGGAAGGGAGCAAGGGTCCAGGCAGGTGGGTCATCTCAGGGAATGTGTGAATATTATCTGCTGTGTTGCTCTCTGAGTCCTCGGCATGAATTTTGCTGGTACAGATTTTATGTCTATGGAATTGAAAGTACAATAAAAGATGATGGGGTGGGGATGATGGAGATGATGGGTGGTGGTTGTGGTGGGGATGATGGGGATGATGGGGATGATGGGTGGTGGTTGTGGTGGGGATGATGGGAATGATGGAGATGATGGGTGGTGGTTGTGGTGGGGATGATGGGGATGATGGGGATGATGGGGATGATGGGTGGTGGTTGTGGTGGGGATGATGGGGATGGTGGGGATGATGGGTGGTGGTTGTGGTGGGGATGATGGGGATGATGGGGATGATGGGTGGTGGTTGTGGTGGGGATGATGGGAATGATGGAGATGATGGGTGGTGGTTGTGGTGGGGATGATGGGGATGATGGGTGGTGGTTGTGGTGGGGATGATGGGGATGATGGGGATGATGGGTGGTGGTTGTGGTGGGGATGATGGGGATGATGGGGATGATGGGTGGTGGTTGTGGTGGGGATGATGGGGATGATGGGGATGATGGGTGGTGGTTGTGGTGGTGATGGTGGGGATGATGGGGATGATGGAGATGATGGGTGGTGGGGATGGTGGGGATGATGGGGATGATGGAGATGATGGGTGGTGGTGGTGGTGGGGATGGTGGAGATGATGGGGATGATGGAGATGATGGGTGGTGGTGGTGGTGGGGATGATGGGGATGATGGGGATGATGGAGATGATGGGTGGTGGTTGTGGTGGTGATGGTGGGGATGATGGGGATGATGGAGATGATGGGTGGTGGGGATGGTGGGGATGATGGGGATGATGGGGATGATGGGTGGTGGTGGTGGGTGGTAGTGGCAGTGGTGGTGGTGGTGATGGCGGTGGTGGTGACATAGGTATTAGAGGAGGAAGAAAGGGAGATAAAAAGAAAGAAGATAGAGAAAAACAGAAATAACACAACAAATACTACTAAATTTTAAAAACCTGTGACTTTAGGATCTGTTTGTCGAATGCCTACTAAGTGTTAAGCAAACAACTGATAGCAGGAAGGCATGGCCTCTGTCCCCAGGAGCTTTCTGTTCATTGGCAATATCACATCTGTGAGTCAGGTATTGAATCACAGCATTAGCTACCCATGGAAAGCAAAAATATCTCACCTTGCTCCCTGGCTATTTTAGTAACAGTAATAATAATGCTAGAATTATCGTATTGGTTACTTCTGTCTCCCTGGGAGCGCAGTGCCTGGCTGAGACAGCTTAAAGGAGGAAGGAACAACACGGCTCACAGTTTCAGAGAGTTTCTATCAACCATTACAGAGAAAGGGTGGCAAAGCCCAGTTCACAGTGATAGGAGTGTGTGATAGGAGCTGTTTATGTCACGAAGAAGCAGAGAGCCTAACAGGAGCCGAGGCCATGTGTAACATGGCTCTTCAAGCCTGCTGGATGGGAAAAGGTAGGGCTATGGGTCAGCTCTGGGTCTAAATGCAAACACTTCTAATCACTACAAGGTGCTGTTGAGACCACCACAGCTTTTCCTAAAAACCAATGCAAACTGTGTCTGTTCAAAATCCAAGGGAGCTTTCTTGATCTATCAATCTACCGTGGCCCCCGTTATCCCCCTCAATATCTATGACTCAATTACTAATTGCATCAAATAGTACACTAGTTCAGTATTACACTAATTAGCACCATTTCGTTTACTAGATGATGACAGGGTTGAATGAGATTTCTTTTCCTTGAGGCACATTATTAAAATAATTACTCCCCATGGGACGGTGTGGAAAATGGGACTCAGCTGAGGGACAGCATGTGTGGATACCTGTGGCCTTTATCAAGGAGGATGGCCCTACCCCAATTACTCCATCTGGCAGAGCCTTTACCTGCTGTAGTTCCTGCATGAATGGCAGCAATTTGCATGCAAATAGAAGCCTACATGCTTTCTTGGAGCTAAGAGCTGCATTTCAACATTTCACAGTGGAATTAGTCACTGGACAGGATGCCACAGCTTTGCCAATGTGCCAGCTAAAACCCTTCTAAATATCAAACTCTGTGTTTCACAGCAAGATTGTTTATTGAACCAGCCCATGGAAGCTCCAAAGACTCCTCTGCTGAAATACTGCCAGCGCCAAGCTCCGATTTTGACATTGATGTTGTCAGTTGAGATTAAGCCGGGGTCTTAATGAATGCTGGCAGACTGCTTCTGAGGTATGATCACCACGTCCCGTGGCTAAGTAGCAAAGCTCTGGACAGGCGTGAAGTTCAGATCTGAGGAGTGACGGGCGGTGGTTGCCTTTTATTTTTCTTGCTCTCCTTCCACAGTCCCCATTGGCTGAGAAAGTACCATCACCATTCTTCACCAACCTCCCTCCATAAACTAAGCCACTTTTATCTTAGTGTACCTTTATCTTGGCCTTATCTACTCCAGCAATCCCCAAGAGTGCTTCCATTTGTCCTTCCATGTGAAGCAGCGCTGAGCATGTGTATCCAGTATGTCCCTGCTGCTAGGAATAACCACCTTCACCAATTCTGAAAGAAAAATTTGCACTCATCTTCAAAACCCAGTCAGGCTACTCCAACAGATCTTAACTATTTGTTCCAAATACAGATAACTTCTCCATCTCCAGAAACTCATCTATTAATACATCCTTTACTGCTGCTATGTAAAATAACAAGGCACAGGTACATAAGAGCCTTAGCTACAGATCTCAGGACAATGTTTGGCATATTATATATGCCCCATCCTTGACTGCTGAAGTTAATGGAGTTCGTCCTAACATGTACATGGTACTGGAGGGAGCTGAAAATTGAAAACAGATCAAGACATTAAGCTTATAATTCAGGAATCAGTACCAAATGTATATTGTCTATTTATTTTAGGGAATTAAATAAATAAGAAAAGAAGCCATTATAAGGGATACAAAAATTTTTTTGCACTGGATATGGTGGTACGCACCAGGAAGAGGGTTATGAACTCAAAGTCAGCTTGAGTTACATATGTAGACCCTGAGAAACAAAACAGGAAATGAGGGAAGCAAGGGGAGGGGTAAAGGAAGGAAAGAGGGAGGGAGGGAAGAAGGGAGGGAGGGAGGGAGGGAGGGAGGGAGGGAGGAAAATAATATTCCTTCATCAACCTGCCTAGAGATACAACTTTCAACATTAAGTGCTAGGCTTAGATTGTAGCCCAGTTGGCAGAGGACTTGCCCAGCATACACAAAGCTGTGGGCTCAGTGCCCTGTACTACATAAACCTGGTATGGTGGAACAGGGCTGTAATCTTAACACTTGGGAAGCAGAGGCAAGAGGATCATAAATTCAAGGGCATCCTCAGTTACGCAGTAAGTTTGAGACCAAGCTAAGCTAGATAAGATGTCTCAAAGGAAGGGAAGGAAGGAGGAAAGGTCGGTCCACAGTATGGGTCCATGAATATCGACGCACATCCCTATATCTATAGATAAACATATGGATATTCCTATGAAACTCAAAAATAAAGCCTTGTTGGAGCTCTTTCATTTTTTAAAAGAAATTTGCTTTTTGATTATAGGAATGAGTTGTCCTTTGTAGCTGAAGACGACACAATGAGGAAATAAGTATCTCTCCTCCTGATGAAGCACGAAACACCATGGCAAGGCTTGCTGAAATCCATTTAGCACAATCAGTTGGTCTATTATCTCCCGATTATGGAAGTGGAGAAATGAGATATTTAATCAGGACATATTTTAGAAAGTTGTAACATATTTGCGTATTTCCCTAAGGCCTATAATGAAGAGCTCTTAATATTTCATTTTCATTATTGCCAGAAGAGTTACAATAAAAACTCTCCTTGTGGTCTGAGTCTCCGAACAAAGGAGAATTTCATCTCTATGTCATTCCAGCAATGACCCCACAGTCAAAGAACTAAATGCTTTTGGTCACAGCTAGAGGTCCTCTTCCAAGCCCATTTCTGGTCTCTGCCTTTGCCAACAGTCTCTGCCCCCTAAATGGCTGGACATCCTGTGTTTAGAACTTCTCACATGGTTGGAAGTTTGTGGAAAACAATTATTCTTCTATCCCAGATAAAGCAGACACCTTCTACCAAAACTCAAACTCCTCAGATTCAGGCCAAGGGCCACATGCTCTCTACCATGGGAAAATCTGAGGGACAGATGTCACCAATGAGTCACTGAGGAACATTTGTGAGATGACTAGGAGAGAACTGGCTTTCTTTGAGATCTGTGGGTGGGTGGGTAGGTGTGCGTGCACACACGTACATGCAGGTGTGTATACAGGCATGTGAATGTGTGCAAGTCAGGTCGTCCTCATTCACTCTCCACTTGGTTTTTGAGACGGGTTCCCTCACTGCACCTGGCCTTCATCATTTCATCTAGGCTTCCCAGGCAATGCACTCCATGGAGACAGCTCCCTATCTCCGACCCACAGCCAGTGCTGGGGTTACAGGCATACACCATTGCACCCAATTTTCACATGGCTGTTGGAGATCCAAGCTGAGGTCCCCATGTTTTCACTGCAGATACTGTACCAACTGAACCACTTTTCCAGCTCTGAGATTTTTTTAAGCTACAATTTTATTAAATCGGTGCCAAACAATATTATCTACTTATTGGCCCAAAATCTGGATCTTTAGGCCAGAAACTAGTATCAAATACTAAAATGCTGGCTCGGTTTCTATTACTGCATTTAGATCACAAATTCGAGTGTTTTTGAGAAGCTAGAGGTATTTTGATACAGATCATAGCTAGATACATTCTGTTCCTTAAACAGATCATGATGACCTAGCTCAGCTAAGACTTGTGAATGAGAGCAGAATGCACAAGCAAATGGTAGCTCTCTCGACAAAAACACAGATGTGGCCCTTTCCATGAGCTGTTCATATATTCCAGGTCTAAAACTAAGGGTGGCAAGGAAGCCCCCAAGGATGTCTGAGTCAAACCAGCCATGCTGCCTCTTGTCACACCCGTGTGGGTGGTGTGTCTGATAAAAGCAAGTGACAGAAAGCAGGTAGCATGACCTCTGTGATGGACAACCAAAACTGAAGAACAGTCAGGACCCAGCAGCCTCGTGGCCATGGCCAGCTACATTTCAGGCATTCCTAAACATTAGTGGGGAGGAACAGGCTTAATTTATTTTCAGCTCAGTTTGCCTTTTTATATGTATGTTCTGTGAAAGAAGTGCTAGTATGTAATTAGGAAGACCCATAGTTTTATTCACATCTGGTTGTCATCTAGGAGGGAGAGTACAATAGAATTATGGAAAGAGATGCTTGGGAAAGCAAATTGGGATAACAGGAGAAAGCGCAGCCTCGCTTAGTTTCTAAGAGAATGTTGTTTAAATGCAGGTTAGTATGATGCATGGTGTGTGTGTGTGTGTGTGTGTGTGTGTGTGTGTGTGTCTGTCTGTCTGTCTGTCTGTCTGTCTGTCACAAGACATGGTGTTTAGAAAAAGCACACTTGTTCATTCACCAGAAAAAGCCAAATTTTTCAGATATCAGATTTTTCTCAGAGCCCAGGAAACAGGGAGCAGAGACTTTGGGAGCTGAACAAAGGAAAATGCAGCCTATCCTCTCCTTCATTGAATTGTATTGTTATCATTATCACCATCATCATCATCCTCCCTCCTCCTCCCTCTCTTCTTTTCCTCTCTCATCTTTTATCTCTTCTCCACCTCCCTCCCTCCCCTCTGCTTCCCTCCTCTCCCTTCTTTCCTCCTTCCCAATTTCTCCCTCTCTTTCTCTCCTAACCTCCTTTCTTTTCTTTCTTTACCTCTATTTCTTTTTCTATCTCTTTCCAGAAAGAGTCTTTTACATTTCATTCCATACTGACAAATTTCAGATTCAAAGATGTTCCAATTAGACAAGGATAAATACACAAGACCAACCAACTGCTTTTTAGAGAACTGAATGCTTCCTTTAAAAATAGCTTTGATTCCAATAAGATCTGCAATCTGATGGTAGTATTGTACTAGTCTCTTGGTTCTGACATTACACTGTATTTATGAAAGAAAAATGTCTTTTTTAAAAAAAATAAGTGCTGAAGTATTTGAGTTACACAAACAGCATTGGTCTAGTTTTCAAATTTTTCAGACTAAAAAAAAAAGAAACACAAAGGACAAAGCAAATAGGAGACATGTTAATATTTAGAGTTTTCTGAATGAATAATACCAGAATTCTTTCACCATTTCCATCATTTTGAAATTATTTCACAATAAATTAAAATGGGTCTACTCTATGATACAAGATGGCATAAAAGAACTGAATGATTTTATCTGATGTCACAGTGAATGCAAAAACCTATACCCTGACTTAACTCCAACCAAACACAGCTTTGTGCAAACCACACAATCAAAACTTCACTCGAGAAATCAGAGATTTTTTTCATGACTTTCTGAATAGAATTCTTTTCAACTCATCTCTCTTTTTTTGCTGCTTTTAAGTAGTTTTTGGAGGTTATCATATAATTACATCATTTCTTCCTTCCCTTTCCTCCCTCCAAACACTCCCATGTACACCACCCTTGCTGTCTAACAAACTCATGACCTCCTTTTCTTTAATTGTTGTTACATATGTGTGCATGTTCCTAAATATCAATATAGAACTTTCTCAGTCCCTATACTGTTACCTGCACGTATATACATTGTCAGGGATGACTATTTGGTATCGGATAATCAATTCCTGTGCTCTTTGCTGGGGGTGCTATTTCTCCCACTCTAAGCATTCTTTAGTTACCTGAAGTTCTTGTCTAAGGCTGAGGCCTCATGGGTTTCCCCCTTCCACATTCACACATCTGTTGGTATCCTCCTTGTTCAGCTCATGTTTAGGGAGTCAGGGGCCTCACGGGCTTTTTTCCTCATCAGGTTTTGCTTGTCATCCTTGTTCAGCTCATCCTCAATGGATACATCTACAAAATAACTGCACCTAAGGCTCAGAGAACACTGCAGAAGTGGAAACAGAAAACCTGTAAGAGTCAGAGGATCATCGAGTTTGGTGAAAGACTGTGTCTCCTAATAAGACACTACACCCATTCAGTCAGCAAATATTCTCTCCAACATAATATTTTTATTAATTACTTGGGAATTTTGTACAATGTACCCCAATCACACTCATTTCTCATTCCTCCCAATTCCCTCTCTCACCCTTGTTCTCTCCCCCGTCGAACACACACACACACACACACACACACACACACAAGTCCAATTTGTTTTGCCCATATACACTCACAGGAGCATGGTCAAACTCCTAGTGGCTGGCCCCTTAAAGAAAACTGAGTCCCTCCCCATCCCCACGAGAAGTTATCAACTGTGAAGAGCTACACTTCAGCATCTTTGTTACAGTTTTTAAGGGTTCTCTTCAATAGTGTCCTCTCTGGATGGTTTCTTTTTGGAAGGAGTAGTGTGGGGCGATGTCACAGAAGTCTTCAATGTCTCTCATTCTGTTATGAGTCTGTAGTCATTGATACCACTACAAAAGAAGCATCCTTACCCATAGCAGCCAATGGCAGCACAGATTATGGGCTTCTACATCAATTCTGGTGGTAGCAGCACTGATCGTGAACTTCCACACGGTTTCTGGCTGCAGCTAGGATCATAACATCAACCTGCCCCCCCCCCCAGTGGTAGCACAGATCACATCAACTCAGCCTGGCTTGCAGAGGCAGCACGGACCACAGACACCAACATGACAACCAATGACAGCACGAACCACAGAAGTCTTTCAAGAAGACTTAACCCAGAAAATAAACCATTCTTCAACTCAGACATTGTGTTGTTGCTCAGAGGCAGCATGTTCTGGATCAGGACCTGTGTGAGCTCCAGGCTACTGTACACCATCCTGCCCTCGGTGCCAGTCACCCTGCCAGAACCCTGGCATGACCATCATGCTTGCAGTTCAGTAAATGTTTTTTAAAGTGTTCAGTGTCACTTAACAATCAAAAAAGTGCATGCTAAAAACTACTTTTAGATTCCATCTCATCACAGTAAAATTGTTACCATCAAAAAAAAAAAAGAAGAAAAAACAACAGTAAGTGCCGCAGGATGTGCAGAAAAAGAATCCTTATTCACTGTTGGCCAGAGTGCAACTGTGCAACCACTATGGAAATCAGCATGGAAGTTTCTTAAAAAGCTAGAGTAGAATTACTGTATGACTCAGCGATAGACCTGCTGAACGTAGACCCAAAGGACTCCATATCCTTTCACAAAGATACTTGCTAATCCACGTTCACTACAATTCTACACACAATAGCTAGGAAATGGAATCAACCTAGGTACCCATCAACTGATGAATGGATAATGAAAATGTGATACACAATGAAAATTTTATTCAGCTATAAAGAAAATTGAAACAGTGAAATGAATGACCCCAAAAAATGTGTAGAACTGAAAAACAATATGTTAAGAGGAGTAACATAGGCTGAGGAGAACAAAATAAATCCTATGTTCCCTCTTATAGGTGAGTCCTAGTTTCTGATTGTTCAGTATGTGTAGTTAGGTGGAGTAAGTATGGATGGAGTCCAGGAAACTAAAGGGGCTGTGAGATAGGAAGAAAACAGAGGCATTCTGGGAGGGGGTGGAGAAGACAAGAGAACACATTTTATTTGACAGTGGAATTGGGGATTCAGGAGGCAGAAGGATACAGAAGGAAAAGGGGGGACAAGAGAGGGTATAAAGAACAGCAGCAAATCCAGAAAAATTAATCACGTATGAAAATGCCATAAGCATACTTGCTACTTTGTAAGCTAACTAAAACAAATAGTAACTTTTAAACGGGCTGTTCAATGACTACGTCACAAAGGAATCCAGTAACTTCTAGTCAGTGCCACTCATATATTTAAGATATAGCTACCGCCTCCTTGTCTGCCTTGTGTGTAGGGTGAGCTCCAAATGCCACCTTTAAAAGCCAGATCACTTCCCTAAATGGCCAGCCAGGAAGGAGGAACCCATCCCTTGTGTTCTTACAGGATTTTCTGTTTGCTTCTCAACCTCACTGGCTGAAACCCCCAACTTTGCAATCAGTTTCTTGTGCAGCTTAAGTAAGCAGAGAGGAAAATAAAATGTGCCCGTTCTAGGAGTATCACATGAGTAGTCCCTAACAAGCACTTGCTTGGGTTCTCAGCACCTGAAAAATAATAGTCACTGCCTGTGCAGGATTTACTATACATCGTTTATCGTTTTTCCTTGTTAAATTAGGCACTGTTCTGGTGAAAAAGACCGCTCTCCGCTGTCTATGAGCGCCCGCTGGCTGTCTAACTATGGCTTGGCACGTAGAGAGTACTTCACACACCTAATGCGCACATGAATGAGAGTGGGTATGGCAGGATAGCTGGCGATCAGTGTCCACGGCTACAGTTAAAGCCCGGCTCTCTGCAGATTCCAGGCGATGAAGTGCGCGGGTAGGTTCGCTAAGCTTCAGGTTGCCGCCCAGTCGGGTGAGCCTGCTGAGTGGTCTCTCACAGACTATACCTCGGATTGCTCTTCCCCCCAATCACTGGCTTAATCACCTCTGTGGGCTTCTTCCCTGCTTCTTGTGGGAGTGAAAAGTTTCTGCTACTAAAAGAGCAACTGCCTGTGATCGCAGCTTCTCAGTCCGTTCAGTCGCCTGTTATTGTCGATTCTCTCCAGCTCTAACAAGTGGCTTCCGTGGGATCACAGAGCGTTCTAGGAGCACGTACGCCTTTATTCCTGTGTGGAGGGGAACGAAGCAAAGAGTTCCTCCCTGCCCACATTGTGCTGACACTGAAAGAGACACAGTCGTGAGGCAGGAAGGAGAGACGGTTTTGAATCAGACCAAATAACCCACGCCGGTGCTCAAGCCTACTTCATTTAACTAGCAATCAATTGGCTCTAGTCACCATGTCTCTCTCTCTCTCTCTCTCTCTCTCTCTCTCTCTCTCTCTCTCTCTCTCTCTCTCTCTCTCTCTCTCTCTCTCTCTCTCTCTCTCTCTTCCTCCCTCCCTCTCCCTTTCCCTCTCTCTTTCTTCTTCCTCTCTCTCCCCCACCTTTCTCCCCTGCCTCCCTCTCTCCCTCCATCCCTCCCTCCACGCTTCACCCCTTCCACTCTCTGTGAACTCTCCCTTCCCCCTGCCTTCCTCTACTTTTTGAGTGGAGTTTTTGCTCAAACAGGATCTCTCCGTGTGAAAAGCCCTAATCTCTCACCTTTTGGCAACACCATCACAGGAAAGAACAGTTTTCTTCCCATTTCCCCAATGTCCAATCTTTATCCTGATTGGATTAACTGGTACGTGCCCATCCCTGAAATTATGGTACCAGTGCATAAATGAATTGATTTTGATTGTACTGACAGGTCACTCACATATCCCAAAAAGGAGGATAGGTCAGCTCACTGTTTGCCAGAGAAGGTTTACTTCCCAAGTGACTCCGGAGGCTGTGTGGATAGGAGAGCATTACAGACTAGAAAAGTCCCCCTAATTCTCATCTCTCACCCTTGAACACATCGTCACTGTTAAGCTTGTAGCTCACAACCATTTAAGTGGGAACACAAAAATAGAAAGACCTCAAGCCAGAGTTTAGATAGGTAAGGTTTGGCATGCCCCTTTTTGCACATCACCCCCTAGGAGGGACCGAGGAAAAGTGGGAGTGGTCCAGATAGGGGCGTGCTATCAGTCACTGACTAGAGCAATTAAGTCACGTGTTCCTGCAGATAAAACAGGACACATCCAGAATACAATGGAGGCTCTCTCTTTGTTTTTCCTGAGGGAGTCACACTAAGGCAGAGCTGGGCTGTCTGCACAGAAAAAAAAAATCAGTTGTATCTGAATTGACAGTGCTGTAGGAAATTACAATTAGAATTTGGACATCAGATTCTAGCTTGACTGTGGATATACAGGAAACGATCAATCACCTACTCAGACTCAAAATCTATCTAGTTGCCTCTCCAATCAGTGACAAAGACATTAAGAAAAATTTTTGATGTATCTCCATCATACATAAAAAAATGTATTTTTTATTTAATTGTTTTAATACATTTTAAATTGAATCCAGGTTCTCTGGGAAAGCAAGCATCGCTCTTTACCACTGAGCTGTCTTTCCAGCCCCTGGGAACTTGCTCTCATCAGTACTTTTAATATTTACCTTTAAAATGTTTTAACTGAAATAGAATTACATCACTTTTCCCCCTTCCCTTCCTCCAGCCCCTGCCAGCTACCCTCACTTCAACCCCTTCTATACCCCCCACTCAAGTTCATAGCCTTTTTCTGTGATTATTATTGTTACATGTATATATGTGTAAATATGTATGTACAAGTATGTAAATACAACCTGCTGAATCTATTTCTGTTGGTGGTGTATATATCATTACAGAGTTGACCACTCTGCCTTGGGCAGCCGATACGGGGGCTCATCCCTGGGAAAGCCTAATTCTCCCTTTCCCAGCAGTCATTGCCTGTAGTTCTTTGTCTGAGGATGAGACCCATGTACATTAACATGCTATTGTCTTGTTCCAGTCTTCTGCCTGCAGCCATTTCTAGGGGAAACTGCTTCATAGCAGACTTCTGTGTTCTGACTCTTACCATCTTTCTGCCCCTTCTTCCTTGACGTTCTCTGAGCCACGATGTAGAACATTCATGCTGGGCTCCCCAAGATGCATCAGTCTCTGCATTGTGTCCAGTTGTGGTTTTCTGTGACCATCTCTATTAACTGTAAAGGGAGGCCTCTCTGGTGAGGGTGGTGGCTACACTTACCTGTGAGTCTAAGAATAAGATTAGACTGTAGTGAGGAATTGCGCTGGTCTAGCAAAGTCGCTGTTGTGGATTCTTTCCTAAAGTCCTTGTCCTCCAGCCTCATGAATTTGTTTCTAGTACTAGGCGTAACTTCCCTCCTGTTGAGTGAGGCCTAAGTCCAATTAGACACCATTGGTTATCATGTTCACATGTGGGTGCCACTTGGTGCATGCACTTTTCGGGATATCTTGCCATGTTGGTCATTGTTGGATTCATAAGTGATGTATCTAAGTAGGACTGTTAATTGCTTACCTCCTTTAGCACTTTGCACAGTATTTTCTGGAAGCATGGAAGCTAGACTACAGAAAAGAGGATTTAGTGTTAGAACTAAACTGAATCATATGAGTCTGAGGCCCTAAATGTATGGTGTCTCCAGCAACAAGGGCTTGCTTTCAACTTCTGAGTGACAGCCAAGGGCTACATTAATAGTCTATATTCTCTGGGAGTCACTTAGACATCGCTGGGCATGAGCTTGACCCGTTTGCTCATCACTCTTTCTCTGCAACTGGATTCCAGGAGTTCAGTTCAGTGTTTAGCTGTGGGTCTCTGCTTCTGCTTCCATCAGCTACTGGATGAAGGCTCTAGGATGGCATATAAGGTAGTCATCAATCTCACTATCAGAGAAGGGTGTTTAAGGTAGCCTCTCCACTATTGTTTAGATTGTTAGTTGGGATCAACCTTGTAGATCTCTGAACATTTCCCTAGTGCCAGATTTCTCTTTAAACGTGTAATGTCTCCCTCTATTATGGTATCTCTTTTCTTGCTCTCCTCTGGTCTTCCCCCAACTCAATTTTGTAAGTGAAAATATCATACTACTTTAATGTCATATAAAGAGAACACATTGCATGAATTATTTAACCCATCTGTCTCTACATGCACACATTCGGGACAGTACTGAAACCTAGCTCAGGGCTGCTGTGAGACATAAATTTCTGGATGTTTATGGAGTGTTTGAAACTGTTCTTTTATATATGGAGACTTCATGGGAGACCTTCCCTTTCCTTAACAGAAATGAGGAGGAATGGATTGAGGGGTGAGAACAGAAGAGGATGGGGAACGGGGAGGAGAGATGGGAGGAGAAATAATGGCTGAGATGTACAATAAATAAATAAATTTATTTTAAAGAATATTTGGAGATGTCACAATGTGCTATCTAACTAAATATATAATAAAAATCCCATGTTGAATAACTGATTGAATGTTGAATATGTAATTGAACAACAATAAAAATTTTAAAACACTGTGAACCAAACAAAACACATCTATGGGCCATCTGCGGCCTTTGTGTTATCAATATTGAAGCCTCTGCTTATTTTTTTAACTGCATCTTTCATCTTGGGCCACCCCTGGGTCTGATATACTTCTAGACACTTCTCCTATTCAAAAACATTCCTTTACCTGATGCCAAACTCATGACGCTAAGCCTTCTGCTTTGTAATCTATCTTTTCTCTCATCTCAAGGAATGCTAGGTGAAAAATTCACAACACAGAAAACTTCTTGAGAAGCTCCTGCATCCTAGCTTCGCAGGGGTCAAGCTAAAGCCAATTCTCTTATATTTTTGGTTGTGAGCCTAGCCATTAATGGCTGAGCTCTCCAGCCCTAAATCCACTTCTCAAACTCTCTTTCCTGCACTGCTTGCAGAGGGTACCCCTAGTGAGCTTCATTGCTCAGATCAGCAGTGTAGTGAGGACGTGGGTTGGACACAGTTGAGAACAAGGTTAAAAGTAACCACATTCAAATTAAAATCTTGAATTGGACAGGAAAAGGAAGAGGAAAGGCAGGACAGGTAGGGCAAGTTTTATTTATTTACACCAGTGAATGAAAGACAAGAAAATGAGTATTTTGAAGGAGTTGGGATATGGCAGAATTGTTTTCATATCCAGTAATGTTGTCAAAACACCCATGATGATGCAAATGCCTGTCACACAAACCCAGCAGAAGCTTATTTGCATGTTTGAGATGTGCAGGGTTGTAAGTGACGGTTTAATTGGGGAAAATCTGCCTAGTCATTTGAACAAGCAGACCTAAAAACAGACATACAAAACATAGTGCTGAGAGGAAAATAAACGAGACATTTCTCTTCCATTGCTTTAACATAGTCCCCTCCCTCCTCCTGCCTCCCTCTATCCCATTTTCATTTCCATCAGAAAAAAAAAAAGCACTACTCAGCATTTCCCAAGTCTCCTTAACCTTTCTGACTTGCTCACTTGGGGCCAATGGAAGACAAAGCACTCTCTCAATGACTGAAGACAGGCTCCAGGCAGCACCCAGTCACAAGACTGACCTCTGAGGCTGGGAGGGTCTTTCTAAAAGCAAACAATGCAAAGACTGACCAACTAAGGCATGTAGAACATCTAACTCAGTAACTAGAAAATAAAAGGCATTCAGAAGACAGGCTTTCTTATCTGTGACTCAATAGGGAACTGGCATGCTTTAGAAAAAAGATTTTTATGTCTCTAATAAGAAGTTTTAACTGAGAAGAAATATATCATATAGCAATGGTAATTGGTTCTGGGTTGATCAAGTTTCTTTACAATTTGGTTCAGATTTTCTCAAATGCTAAGCAATAAGGAATAAAAAATAATTCTTAAGTCAAATATTCTGGATGCTATCACATTAAATACATATTGTTTTCTGTCCTTATACTTACCCACCCCACCCAATTACCAATCTAGTAACATTCATGGTTTAATGAGTTTTGAAACACTATAGTTTTAATCAGGCATGGCAGTCCCTACCCAAAATTCAGCTGGAGTAGGAAGATAGCTTGAACTCATAAGTTTGATATTAACTTGGACTGGGAAATATAGTTAACAACACCTGTCCAAAGAAAATTAAAGTTAAGGTCCTAGTTCACTTTTCTGGGTCTCTTAAACCTCTCCAGAAATTGATATTCTGACAATTTAATAGTTTTATTAATTCCTTGAAACTTCTATACCGTGCATTTTTAAGAAAAAGACATTGGGATGGGGTGCAAAGCAGGGAGGTAGGGGAAGGGAAAAGGGTAGGGAGGGGGAACTGGGATTGGTATGTAAAATGAAAAAAATTAAATAAAAAATCTTATTAAAAAAAAGAAAAAGAGTTTGGTGTTAATACCAAACTTGAACTGAATGTCACTTGATATAGTTGTAATTTCTCAAAGCACACAAAATGAACCAAGGTACAAAGGGGAAGGGAACCCTTAGAGCATGATCTTTCTAAGGAACTCTTGGTTATTAGAGACAGCTGTGGTGAAGCTTGCAAATACCCTCCATCCACAGAACTTCAGAACTGGAGTGGTGGACAGTTCCATCGTGCCTCTGGGATATGTGTTCTCAAAACCTGCAGAAGCACCTCAACCACAAGAAGACAGAAGAGAGAAATGAGACAACTCCATGGCCCCAAGGTGACCACCATCCTTCACAGGCCAAAAACCTATGTCTCAGTGTCTCAGCTTCCCTGGCTGCCAAGGGGACATGTTTTTTTCTACCATGAGGTCTTAGTTTGCTTTCTATTGCTGTGATAAAGCACAATGATGGGGAGAAGAGAGGCTATTTCATTTTATAGCTTATAGTTCATACTGAAGAGAAGTCAGGCTAGATATCAAGGCAAGAACCTGGAGGCACGAACTGAGGCAGAGACCATGTAGAAACACTGAGTACTGGCTTGTTCTCCATGACTTATCAGCCTGCTTTTTGTTTTTTGTTTTTGTTTTTGTTTTTTGAGACAGGGTTTCTCTGTGTACCCCTGCCTATCCTGGAACTCACTCTGTAGACCAGCCTGGCCTCGAACTCACAGAGATCCACCTGCTTCTGCCTCCCCAGTGCTGGGATTACAGGTGTGCCACCACCAATGCCCGGCTTTCAGTCTGCTTTCTTACAACACCCAGGAACAGCTGCCCAGGGGTGGCACCTGCATGGTAGGCTGTACCCTCCCACATCAATTATTATTAATCAAGAAAATGCCTCCACAGACTTACCTACAAGTCAGTCTTCTCAGCTGAAGCTCCTGCTTACCAGGTGACCTGAGTTTGTATCAAGTTGACAAAAAAGAAAAGAAAAAAGAAAAGCTATCCAACACATATGCTGAGTTCAACCCCAGGGCCTTTTGCATCTTCATCAAGTGTTCTACCACTGGGATACACCTCCGGCACAGTGAGAATCTAAGCAGTAAACAACTTGTTAACGCTTGCTGTAATGTCTCCACCACCACCACCCTATTCTCACACTTAAGTTTTCTGTAATCACCTCCAGAATAAACTCTATGTCTTGGTTCGGTCTGCCATAATGTAAAAGACTGTGGCATTTATTCTCACTGTCGCATGGTCTAGAAGTCTGAGACTGGTATGATTTAGTTCTTGTCAACCCTCCTTTTGGTTTACTTACAGCCCTAGGTTATATACTCCAGGACAGAAAGAGGAAGAGAGCTCCTGCAGCTTCCTCTTTCTATATGTGTACTAATTCCATAATGAGGGCCACACCCTTATGACTTTATCTAACCCTAGTTGCCTCACAAAAGTTCCATCTCCAAGCATCATCACATTAGAGACTAGAGTTTATGATTTTATCCTTGTTCAGTCCATGGCGCTCTAATCAAGCTTTTGACTGAGGGTCAAATTTAAGGAGTAGGGAACATGTGCTTCTAAATGCCTAGAGTCTTTAAGTTGCTCCAAATAAAGTCATTAACGACAAGTAAAAGAAGCCTAGGTTTGAGTTATCGAGACTCAATGGCCAAATTAAACTGGCCATGGAAACCTCCTCCATACAGAACAAAACTAGAACAAATGTTCCTTGCTGCTTGAATGAACTGTTGGTACATACAACTGTAGCAGGTACTGAGACAAGGTCAATAAATGCTCCCACCTGCCCACCAACAAAACCGACCTGCAAAGTCTTGACTTTGAAGACCCAAGTTCCTAGAAACATGAAGGACTCAATTCATCCATCAGGACCTGACTCCTGTTAGCCTGAGTTTTTGGCAGCCTAACAGTAGTACAGTTATTATGAGTTCTGCCAGGGACATGTGATATACATGTCTGCTGCAAAGTTGTGGCACGCCAGCAAACTTTTCACAGTCACTCTATCTTACGACAACCCCAGACATCTTGTTTCTGGGACAAGGACATTCTTTGTCTTCTGCTTTCACTGATGTCACCGTACAGTGTATATTGTGCTAGGCAACTCGACTCCACTGTTAAAGGCCTTTTCTGCTTGAAACTGTGAGTCCCCGACTTATCTCTAAATATATGACCTTGCTCAGAATCTGGTTCCATAAAATACCAATAACATAAAACTTACACCACAGGTCATTGTAAGAATTGCAACAAAAAAATCCATGATATGTATTTAGTACAGTCCCTGAACAAAAAAAGAATGCACTTCTACGCCTAAAATGTTATTGAAACCACATTCAGTTATAACAACTGAACAATGCAAAAACACAAAGAGTTGAACTTAGAACCTGGAGACACTTTAGGAGAAATGTAAGGGTTTTTTCCCTTTCTAATTGTTTGTTTCATTCTTTGCAATTTAACATTCATTGAAACTCACTTACAATGTTATAAAATTTATTTAACAAAAACAATTAAGCTATCCATCTAGGAGCTCATAACCTTAAAAGTATCTATGAATATATAGATTTAGTCATGCACCAAACATTATTTGAGCCCTGGCTTTATGTGAAAAGTGCCAGATAACAGTCACAATGATGAGCAAGACTCTGTCTCCACTGAGGGAAACAGCTGTCTACAGAGCCAGTAGGAGCCCTGTAATGAAGTTATCATCAAACTTTTGCGATATTAATATTGCGCATGGTGAATGCATGTGCCCGTCTTTCTATGACTAGTTTGTGTCAAAGCTGAAACCACAAGTTTGAGAATCCCAACTGCATATGTGGTGCTCTGATCTCCAGGCCAACAGCTTGTAAAGGGCTGATGAAGTTGACAGTCTCAACTCCACATGTGGTGCTCTGTTCTCCAGGCCAGCATTGTAAACAGTTTACACATTGCCTGGGAATTGTTAGGAACAGACCTTGCAGGGCTTCATACCACAACTTCTGGCCAGAAACTCTGAGACACAGAGTAGAAATGTGTGTCTACAATAGAGTCAACCCTGTTGACAGAGGTGTGAATGAGCCAGTCCCAAAGCTGTGAGCATGGGAGAGCTGTGCCCATTCCACATCAGCGTGAGTAGAGGAGAGATGCCCCCCACCCCGCCCATCAACGCCTGAGGCAGGTCAGAGAACAGGCCCTGAGATCAGAAGAGCAGGGGATCTGCCCCCACCCCTCACCAGCTGCAACACTCGGGAGAGCAGGCCATGCACCTCGCCTAGGCAGTACAGTAGAACCAATCCTGTCGGCAGGGATATGGATGAGCCAGGCCTGAAGCTGTGAACGTGGGAGTGCTGCCCCCATTACTCAGCTCTCATGTGGCAGCGTGGGTGGGAGAAAGATGCCACCCACTCCCACCATTCATCAATGCCTGAGGCAGGTGAGAGAGCTGGCCCTGAGGTTGTAAGAGCAGGAGAGTGGCCCCTATGCCACACCTGGGCAACACAGCAGAGCTGGCCCCGAAAGTGTAGGTGTGGGAGAGCCAGCCCTGATGATGTGAAGGCAGGAGAACGGGCCCCGCCCCTTCCTCATCACTGCCAGGAGGGAACCAGCCAGAGCCATGCAGGAGAGCTCACGCTGGTGGTGAGGACAAGGGACAACTGGCCGGCTGACCAACCCTGCAACTACTGAGGCCCACCTGCTGGAGCACGTGAAGGGGCCGGTCCTGCAGACCCAAAGCTGCAGGATTTTCATGACACAGGGCAACAACAGGATAACCAAGAGGAGTCCCAGTGAGGGCCCCGCTTCAGTAGTGTAGCAGAAACCAGAGGCGCGGAACCAGACCAATGACTCTTTGCAATGAACACTTGCAAGTAAAGATATATGGACAAAAGAGTTTATTTACTTCATGACTCGCTGTGTCAAGCTACAGCTTCTATGATGAGATTTTTTTCTCTTCCTTTTTCTCTTAAATTTTATTTTATTTTATTGGGTGGGGGGAGGTTGCAAGAGCAGATACGAAGGGACAGGGAAGTGAGTGGGATAGAGTCGCATGATGTGAAAGTTACAAAGAATAAATCAAAATTGAAGTTTGAAAAAAATGGGAGAAATGTGCTTGTAAACACTCTGCCGCCGGCTTTGGGTCACACTAAAATGTGCCATTCTGGACTATACAGAGAAGGAAACAGAAACAAAAGGTTGTTTCTTTAGAACAGCATCCTGAATGTTTGCTATGAACTTGCATACATCACAAACACTTAGCACAAAGTAATCTGAAGACTTTATGAAGATGTTCGGCTTGCCAGGTGATGGGATGGGATGGGCAGAGCTAGCAGCCACGTAGCTTCGGGTGGCCAGGAAACTCATTTTCCTCCGTGCCTCTCTAAGTACTAGCCAGCTGAATGGAAATCCAAGAATTGACATTTCCCAGTGTTCCTGCTAGAGGTTATTGACGTAAAAAAAAATTGAGTAGATTCATTTCTTTTCTTTTGCTTCTCTCTCCCCTGAGATGTGTTCTCATTCCAGAGCTCTGGTCAGCCTTGAACTTGTGGTTCTACTGCCTCAGCCTTCCAAGTCCTGGAGTTGAAGCATGTGCCACCACACCCCACCAAGCAGAGCCGTTTCTACCATTACAGCATATTAGAGCTCAAGCAAATGTGAATGAATAAAAAGTCTATTAACCCATTTTTGCTATCATTCACCTCTGTGTTCTCTTCAACTACTGTACACCACATATACTTAATAAAATATTGATAACTGGCTGAATGTGACAATATACATCTGTAATCTCAGTATTCAAGAGGCTGAGGCAAAAGGATCCAGGGTTTGGGTCAGCCTGAGCCACATAGTAAATTTTGTCACCACCTCCCCAACAGTATTTATTGAGACCCTGTCTAAAAATGCCAAGATAAAAAAAGTGACAACTGAATAGACAACCTAATTATTGAAAAGAATAAACTAACGTTTGAGTATATGTAAAAGATGCATAACATGTTAAAAATTTAGCAGATTTCATATGACCAAACACATAACATTTGAAAAAGTGAAGTCTGGACACTGTGGCTATTGCATTGATTTTTCTGAAATTACAACCATTCTGCATCCAATCAACCTGCCCTCTGTATCGCTGACATCAACCACTGTGGTGATGAAGAAAAATCTGCTTTGTGTTAGTATTTGGCAAAATAGCACAAGTTAATTTGTCAATTAAACTATCAGTGTGATAGGGGATGTTACACACTAACGTTAGCAGGTTAAGAGGGGGGAACTGTATTATTCATAAAGAAAAACACAAGTCCACAACAGGGATTCGGATGTCACTTAAAAGATGAACAATGGGAAAGAAAGTTAAAGACGGGCTCTGACTGACCTCTAGTGTTAAGAAGGAGAACATCATGATAAAGAAAATTGCCTGTGGTGCAGAACGCTTTTTATTTTTTATCCTATTATAGATATAATGTGTATTTTATATATATCTTCATTGCAACATAGTTTTTATTTCCATCTGTTGATAAGTCACCTAAGGAAGAAGGTCACCTAAGAAATAGCCTGTAGGGTTTTATATTTCACCCTTCACTGAAACACTGCTCTCACTTCCAGTATTAAAATGTGTTCTTCTGTACAGCACATGCAAAAGTTTGAAATCTCAGCCTCACTAGCCAGACATCTTTAAGAAAAAAGAATAAGAAAAAAAGAATGCCTGCTATTAAATGTTAAATAACAGTAGGTTTCCCAATTGATATTGAGGAAGAGCCAAGGGGATGCAGAGAGGCAATAAAGTCATTCCAATGTTAGTAGTGTGGAGAGAGAGTGCTGACATTCTGGGCTTCACCTTCTAATGTGTGCATTGATTTTTTCTAAAAGCATAGCTCTGATCACCTTCAATCAAGGTTCCTCAACCCCCCCCCCCCGTTGCTTACCAAATTAAGAACGAAGTTTTAGGTGGGTCATTCAAGGGCTTCTGTGAAATGACCCCAACCTTTGTCTCCTGGGAGAAAACATGTGCTGTCTGTGCATGTGCAGACCTCCTGCCTCCCGGCATCTTCTTCGCTGCAGTTTTGTGAGCCTCAGTGGAAGAACAGCCCCAAGTCTGGGAGAAAATGGGGTTTATTCCTGGTAATTTGATTGGGGGAAACTGGGACTTGTTTCTGGTAATTTGATTTTACTGTTCATTTCTAATATTTGATAGATGTGTAGCACTGTAGTCATCAATTAGCCTACCTGAACTGCTATAAGGACAGTAGATACCCTACATGTGTTGTCACGGCCGCCTCTGTACAACAGGAAGAAGAGTAGAGCAAAACAAAGTCAAAAGCCACTGCTGCCATTCATCAATGTTGAGCTGGGTCTTGAGCAAAACAATCCACTCTCCTAGTCCCAGGTTCCTCACTGAAGAGCAAGCCCGGTGATAACCAGCTTTACAACATCGATGAGAAGGCATATGAGAAGTGCCCGGTGTTCCCTATGCGTGAAGCAAGTGTGTGTCTCTGCCCATTCCAGCACCACTGCCGCGGCTCTCGTCTTCAAAGGACCTTGGGTGTCTGAGGGCACCATCATGTCCTCTGGCTGGGGTGTCTGATTTTCCTATTCCTGCTTCTTCTGTGAAAACTGTTGTCAGCCAAAGATTCGGGAAGATGTTAATCACGTATGTAAAGCTGGGTGTCAGTGAGCCGCCTGATAATCATACTGGGTTTCACCAACGGCTTTGATCTTTTGTGCCTTCCTGCTCTGACTTACAGCATGGCCAGTCAGCTTTCTAAGCTCAGTAAATCAGTAAAAGTATCCTAGGCATAGCCTTGGCTCAGGATGAAGAGTAAACAAAGCTTCAGTCCGTGATCCTCTTTATCTGAGGCATCGAGTGGTTAAAAACTCAAAGAAACATAGTTAAATAGTGGTTTCCAGGGACAATATGGAACAGAATTGTTCAGTGGGTACCAGGTTACAGATCTGCAGAAAGAAATAGTTCCAGAGGATGACTGCCCAACAATGACAATATATTTAACACTACAGAACTGTATACTTTAAAATACCTAAAATGAAAAAAGAAAATAAGTTGGGTGGTGGTGGCACATGCCTTAAAGCCCATAATTTGGGAGACAGAGACAAGTGAATCTCTGTGAGTTTAAGGCCAGCCTGGTCTATAGAGTAAGTTTCAAAACAGCCAGAACTACACAAAGAAACCCTGTCGAAAGAAAGAAAGAAAGAAAGAAAGAAAGAAAGAAAGAAAGAAAGAAAGAAAGAAAGAAAGAAAGTTTTGTGCTATATCTATTTAATAATTAATAATTATTTAAGAACTCAAGTGTAGCATATTGGTGTAATGCTTGCCTCACAGGCACAAGGTCCAGGGTTCAATACCCAGCGCGCACACACACACACACACACATACACACACACGCACGCACGCACGCACGCACGCGCGCGCGCGAGAGGGGGAGGGAGGGAGAGTTGGAAGAACTGGAGTAACAGGCAGAACAGGGAATAACTCTTAGCAACCGTCAGAGTTCACATGATTACTTAAATGTCGTCTAGACAACAATTGCCAGCAATTCCTGATGTCCCCCAAAACAGCAAGAGGAGGTAATTTCAAGGCCAAATGCAGACTTCACCCCTCCCTGGTAGGCAGGTAAGGAGAAGGTAGAAAGATTCAAAGTCTGCACTGCTGCTTTGGTTGGAAGTAACTTGTAAAGGCCCCTCTGCAGTGAGTCCCCCTAAGACCAACCCTTAGTATTCACCAGATCCTGGAGTCCTTGGAAACTTGGGAGTCTCCTACAGAAGGGAGAAAGAACCACAGCATTGTATCTCACACCTTGGTGCTGTGTCTCCTCGAATGGCTGGCTCTGAAACACCAGGTAGATTCTGGCAATTCAAGGTGGTCTGTAGCCTGGGATCATAGTTTATCGTCATAGTTGCTGTCATCGCTATTATTGTTGATGCTGTTGCCCAGGCAGCGAGATGTCTCTGTCATTTCTAAAGTTTATGTATTATCCTTCTGTGATCTTTGATGGTGTTGAAGACAGACAGTTATGGTTATGGTTTTCTTAATTATGACAAAAGATAAGTTACACATAAAAATTTAGACTCACAAAAATAAGATACATGAAGGAATATTTTCTTTCAATTTTGCCAAATGTTAATGGACTAAATATTGTGATTATAATTCTTGCTTGATAATTGTTTTGTTATATATAATTTTTCTGTGTTAAAGTTAAAACCTTCCTTTTTATTTAGACAGAAAAGGGGAGATGATAGGGGATGTCCTTCTGTATATATATCTCTTATTGGTTGATAAATAAAGCACCGATTGCCCAGTAACCAGGCAGAAAGTATAGGTGGGGCTACCACTCCAGGAGAATTCTAGGGAGAAGAAGGAGGCAAGAAGCCACCAGAGGGAGATGCAATGTAGCCAACGAAGGAGTAACAGGTCCAGACATTCTCTGGTAAGATAAAACCATGTGGAAATACTTAGATAAATAGAAATGGGTTAATAATTAAGAGAGAGCTAACCAATAAGAAGCCTGAGCCATCAAACTGTTTATAATTAAAAATAAAATATCCTTTAGATATTATAGACCAGTAATCATATGTATAAAATATGATCGTTCCTGGTTTGTTAGTATTGGTATTGTTAATGGTTGGAGTGTGTGTGTGTGTGTGTGTGTGTGTGTGTGTGTGTGTGTGTGTGTGTGTGTGTGTAAGCAGACATGTTCATATATGTTCCAGCAGGCATGTTGAAGTCAGAGGAAAAATTACCCAAGTCAGTCCCCTCCTTGTTTTGAGACAGGATCTCTCTTGTGTGACCACGAGTTCCCAGTTGGTTTACCTGTCTCCACCTCCAGCCTTGCTATACTGTGGGGTTATAGATGCACAGCACCAAACCCAGATTTTTAGGTAGGTCCTAAGGATAAAACTCAATCTGTCAGCCTTCTGTACTGGGCCATCCCCCTGGCCATGCCTGTTTTCACATTAAAACTATTTCCTTTCAAGCTAGACATAGTGGTGCTTGCCTTTAGTCCCAGTACTTAGGAGGCAGAGGCAGGCAGATCTCTGTGAAATCAAGGCCAGCCTGGTCTACACAGTGAGTTCCAGTACACCCAGTGCTATGTAGAAACACTCTGTATCAAAACAACAAACAAATATATTTGGTGTGTGTGTGTGTGTGTGTGTGTGTGTGTGTGTGTGCGTGTTCCTTTCATAATTGGGCCCTAGATATATATGCCCAGTTTAACAATTGAATTTTAGTACCCTTATAAACCATTAATATAGTAAGCCACTGCTGAAATCACCACCAAAGTTAGAAAAGGACAAGTCTAAACAACCAATAGAAATTTACAAGGTAATAAAAGATGAAGCATCGGTCCTGTGGATGATCCATAAAAGCCTGACCATGGTGTGCTTTGGTATATACTAATTGATTAAAACAACTTTTCCCAGGAGGTGAATGATTCTCCAGATATTTTCTTCATTTTAAACACCAAGCATATCATAATAAGTATCTGAGGCTTTAAACCACAAACCTCTGTAAAACACAACCTGAAATTCCAGTGTCACTCATACGTTTAATAACCAAAAAGTAATACCCATGATTTTCCTGTTTGAACGTAGAAATTGACTCCTGGGAAGGCAGAGAAGCCAATTCGCAATGAGCAGCTTTCATTTCCCACTTTTAATTCAAATCTTTATGAAATTGTTTGAAGTCTTGGCACTCATAGTAGCATTCCAATGTAGCTCACCAGGGACCCTTGGGGGGGGGCATTTTATATGTAAAATATGTCTGCACACCAACCCAACAGGCTGTGGACTTTGGGTCCTATAAAAAGGTCATCTTTCCTACTACAAAGAAAGGGATGAGAGTAATGCAAGACAATCTAGCTAAGCTAAGCTGAGCGTGGGAGTCCTTCATCCTTCCTATCATGACTCTTTTGTTTCTGTGTGGTGAGAACTGTACTTGTCACTCATTCGTAGTCACAACCTAGAACCTGAGGCAAAGCCAAGGGTGCGTACAGTGAGGAGCCCTTGGTATATATGTGGGAATGAGAGCCAAAATGAAGGCAGGAAGGAGGAGTGTGCTGATAGGCAGAATCTTCTGCCTCAAAGTAGCCTATAGCACTGGGAAGAAGGTGCAGGGGGTAGGAGCCTATAACCCACAGTTGAGAAAGGGACAGGTCTCCGAAGTCTGTAGCGATGACCATCCTTGACACTTCCTCGGTAGTTCTGCTTTGTTTTCAGTCATGCTGGGAAGCTTCCTGCCAGGCCAGTGCTCTACCACCAAGCTACACCCGCGCATTCTGAAACCAGTTGTCACCTGAGTTTATATCAATAAGAACTCACATGCACAGAGAACGTGGCATTTAATCTAGGAGCACTAGGTTCTGGCTTTGATCAGTAACATTCCACAAATAATCTTGGGCTTAGTCTGACTCAAAAGATTCCAGACTCAGGAAAACAGCAAGTCTGGTCTAGCAGAGAGAACTTGTGACTAAGATGCTGGCTCTGTCTGAAGAAACACAGCCATGCTGTGCTCCACCAGTATTGTTCAGACTCTGTGTGGGTGTTTCCAGGGAAGAAAATGGAGCCGTGGAACCTGGTTTCTGCCAGCTGCAAAATTCTGGGAACACTCAAACACAGGTACCCCTTGCCTTACCCCAAAGACAGCTTTACAAGGTTTATATTGCATCCAGATCTTTCTTTAAGTAGTGGCATCATGGTCTTTGCCCCACTACGATTAACCCTTAAGCTGAATCTTAAATATGCAATGAAATAAAATTTTAAGTGTTAGCATGTGTATTGCCATAAGTAGCAAACTATAGCAAAACTTTGAATTCTAAATAAGCACTACAGAGTTTTAAAGGGCTTCCCAAATGTATTTTAGAGCAAAAATCTTAAGGTAGACATATAATCTTTAAAATCCCAGACTAACATAGACTTAACAAAGACAGATAGTTACAAACGAGCTTTTGCTATTTTCACGTGGAAAATTAATTATCTTCCAATGGCAAGTTTACAGATTAAAAATAAACATGAAGACTTAAACTGTTTTGATGGCACAGCTGCATATATAGTTACACATTTTTCATTATTTGAAATGAGTCTTGGTTCCAGTAAATGCAATCTCAAAGTAAGCGTTACCAAGGCTGATTCTGCTTCTTAAGGAGTCACTTGCTGATAAAGGCTTCATTTGCTTGCTTGCTCATTCCTCCCTGTTTTTTGTCGTGCAGTACTGGTGACTGAAACTAAGGCCTGATGCCTATTAGTCAGGTGCCAGACCACTTAGTTATACTACCAGTCATTACATGGAGACAGAATCTTGCTAAATTACCCAGCTCTGCCACTAAGACCCAGGATTTGCCAGCCTCTGTCACCCTGGTGTTGAGACTGCAAGCATGTGCCAGCATGCCTAGAATTTTGTGTGTGACTTCTGGGTTCCCGTGCTTGTGCGGCAAACATCTAACCAACTGCAGTGTCTCTCCAGACATCCAAGTTGGGCTTCTTTTAAGAACAGCTAACTGTTCTAGTTTCATTCCATTGCTGGATTAAAACACTGAGATCAACTGGGCGTTGGTGGCGCACGCCTTTAATCCCAGCACTCGGGAGGCAGAGGCAGGTGGATCTCTGTGAGTTCAAGGCCAGTCTGGTCTACAGATCGAGTTCCAGGACAGCCTTCAAAACAATACAGAGAAACCCTGTTTCGAAAAAAAAAAAACCACTGAGATCAAAAGCAACTTGGGGAGGAAATGGTTCATTTCAGGTTGCCCACCCGGAGGACAATCCACCTGAGGCAGGAGCTTGAAGCAGAACCCCTGGAGGAAGACTGCTGACTCACTCTCTGGCTCACTTCCCCTAGAGGAAGACTGCTGACTCACTCTCTGGCTCACTTCTAGGCTCATACCTTCTTAGGCACCTAGACCCACTTGCCCAGGTCTGGTACCGCCCACAGTGGGCTGGGCCCTCCTGTATCAATTAGCAATCACGACAGTCCTTCATTGATATACCAACCGACAATTGAGGTTCCCTCTTCACAGATGACTCTAGGTTGTGTTAAGGTCACAACAAAGCCAACCTGCGCAGTAACCAAGCCAAGTGTGGTGATGAATGCCTGGCATACCATCACTTGGGAGACTGAGGCATGAGGACCGTGAGTTCAAGATCAGCCTGAGCTACGTAGCAATCCCATGCCAGCCTGGACCACAACATGAGACCCTGTCTGAAAAAGAACCCTCCTGCACTCTCCCTAACAGCCTGGCTGTTGGATACTAAATAGTAAATCATAAAACTATTAAGGAAGAAATGGTTTTTCCAGCCTAGCCTCAGCATTTCACACAATTAACTATATGACATTTACATATAATATACATAACTTAAATATCGTTTCATAGTTGTGAACTTCACTTTATTCTACCTAGGAAAATGTGAGATGTTGGTTCAATTTTCTAACTTATCTTTTCCTTCATGTATATCTGGAGATAGAATGATAACTCCATCTAGAGTCTATCACAGGTCACTGTTCAGCAAAAAGAAAACTATATAAAACAACCTAATTGAAGAATGAGAAAAAAAGGTAGGAAAATAATCCAGGATACACCAATGTGACTGCAAAGTGTGTTGGTGATCCCATAGGGTGTGGCACAAATATACATCATTAATAAGTTAGATTCTTGTGCTTATGGATTTCGATGTCTTCCAGGACATTATGAAAATAGGAAGTTACTGTTATGAACTTAATAGAACCCATCTCACTATTTAATTCTGCTCCTTAGCACATCAATGCCACCATGCCTTTTTGGCAACACTGTCCCGCATGGAATCATTTAAGAACTTTAAAAGTACATTTGCCAATGTCTTCATAGAGAACAGTGTGTTCAGCCTCTTCTTTGAAATGAAGTGTCAACCGTCTCTGCAGTTCTTAGAAATGAGACGTTAAGAGTCTGTGGTGACACGAATGGCTCACTGTGGGCTGCAGATAGTACAGACACCTACAAATGTCCCAGTGTGCTTCAGCGCTGGACTAATGATTTGTGCCTAATGGATCATGAAGAGCATTTTGAAGCCTCCTCTTCTCCCTGAACATCATCAACTCCCCAGACCTTGCCAAAAAAAAAAAAAAAACACCAATAGTTGTCACAATGCTGTTTCCCAGGTGTTCCTCACCCAATGCAACCTTTAAATGCATTTGGTGGCTCTCAAAAGTTCAGTAAAAGGTCAAGAGAAATTCAATAGTGCACATCTGAGCTTTAATAAAAAAAAACTTAAACCTAAAATCATATTAGAGAAATGGATGCTACTTCATGGAAAGAGTAAACCATTACTGTTTGAAAATTCTTGTTTTATCCAATCAGAATGAAATAGTAGCTAATGGTGACAGACTGCTTGCCAAGTGTGAGACGCTAACATACGTGCTATTATCTTAGTTTTCACAGCCTGCCTATAAGTACCATGAGCATTGTCATTTTATACATGGAGCCACAGAGACACTAACATGACTTATTTCACAAGTGGAAAACTCATAACTCAGCCCAGGTCTCCCTGGTTCCAGGGTATAAGCGCATAATTACTCTCTGAAGTTCCCAAATGTTATTATATGGAAATCTATCAACCCAGAACATTTTCCAGAAACTGTACATATACTCATAAAGAAATCCTTAAAAGAGAGAATTTAGCATTGACCCAGGTGACATCCCAGCTCTCATTTGTGTCCTGTATAACCTTGAGCACATTTTTCTTTTCTTATTATTTATTTTTAAGTTTAAATTTAGATTAGAAACAAGGTTGCTTCACAAGTCAGTTCCAGGTCCCTCTCCCTTTCCCTCCCCTCTTCCCGTGCCCTCCCCCCGACCCCCCCAATATCCCCTCATTTCCCCAGGGAGGGTGAGGCCCTCCATCGGGGTGTCCATAGTCTGTCATTTCATCCAGGGCAGGGCCCAGACCCTCCCCCAAGAGTTCAGGGTGAGAGTGCATCTCTCATTGTTGGATGGGAGTCCAAAGTCCATGTGTATACTCGGGATGAATACTGATCTACTGCCCAAGGCTCAATAGATTACCTAGGCCTCCTCACTGACACCCCCAGTCAGGGGGTCTTGATCAGTCCCATCTGGATTCCCAGGAATCAGCCTGGGTTTCAAGAGTTAACCCTTGTCAGGTCAGCTGTTTCTGGGGGTTAAACCAGCCCAGTCTTAATCCCTTTGGTCATCAGTCCTCCCTCTCTGTTACTGGCTTTCTTGAGTTCAGCTCAGTGCTTAGCCGTGGGAGTCTGCCTCTTCTTCCATCAGCCACTGAATGAAGGTTCTGGTTCCCAGACTCTCTGGCCATGGGATTGTAGGCCAGAACTACCCAGATCTATGTCTAAATTCCATATATGAGAGAGTACATGCCATGTTTCTCTTTTTGGAGCACATTTTTCAATTCGTTAGTGGGTTAAAATAAACCAGATGAGTAACAGTGATCCCCATTTTTCAGATGAATACACTGAATAAAAACAACCCTACATGTGAGTGTATGCCATGATTTGGGACCCCTTTATTTGGAAAGACTTTTTTTAATATGGTACCAAATTCTTTTGCATCTAATCTAGATCATAAAATTGGAGAACCAGACTTTGGGGACTGTAGGGATAAGAAACTATTATATAACTAGTCTTAGAGCAATCCTAGGTCCAGACTACACCCTAGAGTTCTCTTCAAATGAACCAATAATTTCACTGTCAGCCATCCTGGCAAGGGCTCCTTTGGGGACAATAAGAAAGGACTCAGGAGAAACCCCTTGGACAGGAGGAATTATGTCCTTTTCCTTGAGTAGTAAGGACTGGGGGAGTTTGTCCAGTGTTCACTATCTCTAAACCATATTGACACAGTTCTGGAAAGAATCAAGCAGTCAGTCTGACAGGAGAATCTAAGGTTACAACATAGCTGTCATTTTTTAATTGTTATTAACTTTCAGTAAAAATCTGTGTTATGACTAGAGCAAAGTTCAGCAAACATTTTCTGTAAATAACCTAGGCTTTGAAGCCATGCCCTCTCTGTCACCAGTGCGTAGCTCTGCCATTGTGGTGTGCAAGCAAATGAGGGTAACTGTGTCCCAATAAAACTTGATTTATATACACTGAAATTACAACAATATAATTCTCATATGAAATGTTAAGCCCCAGATGATATGGCAGACTTTGGAGATCCCCCACAAAGAGCCTCAGCCTCCCTGGAGAGTAGAGTGGGGGTTAGAGAGGTTGAAGGTGGGGGAGGAGGGGAGGAAGAGGGAGCTGGGATTGACATGTGAAGCAAGCTTGTTTATAATTTAAATTTTAAAAATCCCCCCCCAAAAAAATCTGTTCTTAATTTAAACCTTGTAGAAAGACATGCAGCTTTCAGGCTTGAACTGCGGGTCAGAGTTTGCCAGCCTCTGCTCTAGAAAATTAAGAAGGACATGTCTTCTTGGGAGAAAGGTGGTGAAAGAGAAAAATCTCTGCCCACAACTGGAAACTTAAATGCAAACTCACTGCAACAGTCACCATCAAAGACAGCCAGAAGTACATTGAGTACTTTTTGTTGTTTTTGAGAGAAGATTTTGTGTAGCCGGGATAGCCTCCAACTCTCTATGTATCCCAGGATGGCCCTGAACATTTGATCCTCCTGTAACCCCTTCAAGTGCTGGGATCGCAGCCATGTGCTGCTGCTCACACAGGAAGGTGGTGCAAGGCCATAATCCCAGCACTCGGGAGGCAGAGGCAGGAGAATCTTGTGAGTTTGGGGCCAACATGTTCTACAGAATGAATTCCAGGACATCCAGGGCTACACAAAGAAACACTAACTCAAAAAAAATTTTTTAATAAAAAAGACAACCATATTCCATGAAATGGTGAGTTTCCTCCAATTTAACCAAGCCCACATTGTCTGAATTTTAGCATGTCAACACAAAAGCAATGTCTCCCATGCTGCTTAAAATTGGGGGGTTTTAAAATTGGTTGGTTGGTTGGTTGGTTGGTTTTGGTTTTTGGAGACAGGGTTTCTCTGTGTAAACTTGGTTATCCTGGAACTGCCTCTGTAGACCATGTTGGCCTGAAACTCAGAGACGCACCTATCTCTGCTTCTGAATGCTAGGATTAAAGGTGTGTACCACCACCCTGCTGAAAATAGGTTATTACAGATATAATGTGGGATGTGTCTGAAACACAGAACATACTCTCATGCTGTTTCTTTCTCAATCCTTCCTTTTACTGATTTTTTAGCTTTAAAAACTCTATTTGGTTATGCTTAATACATATCTTTCCCTCTTTTATAGTAGCCTCCATCGTTATTAGTAAATAGGGTTTTTGTATTATAATATAGTTCTTTATTAATTGGGAATTTCACACCATGCACCCCAATCCAACTCACCTCCATATCCACCCCTCACCCCTGCAGTATCCCCCCAAAAGAAACCCCAAATATAATTTCAAAAAAACTACCTTGCTCCTCTGTCTTCCCCATCTCCCCAACACTCCTTCATTCTTTTTAGTAGTAATGGGAGCTGTGGTGTATCACACAGTATACCCTTTTGTCCACTCAGCCGCATGCGCAAATATTCACTGCAATGAGTCATTGGTCTGGTTCAAGGTCTCTGGCTTCTGGCACACCATCATCTCTGAACCTTCCCCAAAGCTCCTCTCGGATACCCTGCTGTTGCCCCAAGTCATGAATAACCTTCAGCTTTTGTTCCACAGGACCAGTCCGTTCGCACCCTCCAGCAGGTCATAGATGGGGGGGGATATTAGGGTGGGCCAACCCAAGGCCCAGGATGTGTGTCTGGGTGATAACTGAACTGGTCAGTCCAGGCTGCTGGGACTGCCCGCCTCAGTCAAGGGGTGGAGCCGGTTCTCCTATGCCCATGCCAGCTCTCCCACACCCAAGGTGAGGAGTGGAGCCATCTAGTGGGGACAGCTCTCCCATGAAGGGCAGGACCAGCTCTCCTGCTGCAATGTCCAGTGAGAAGCAGGGACAGCTATCCCAGGGTCAGTGAAGGGTGGGGCCAGCTCAGTACAGTCCTCAGAGTTCAACACGAATGGTTCCTAAGGCCCCCTGTGTTAACAGCGCTATGGACATCAATACAGACCCCAGCTGCAGTGCAACTATGAACCCAGACATGGCCTTTAGCAGCAGCCCACCTGGACACCGTGGCCCCGGGTGGCAGGCAGCACAGGCCACACTGATCTGCATGACCCCGGCAGCTCGGCCCTCAGACACCAACATGGCCACAGGTTGGGCCTAGACCCCAGGCATCTGTGTGGCTTTTGGTGACATTAATTCATATCTTAACCACTGAGTTTTCTTCTAAATCTGCAGCTAGAAAAATAGAAAATTCTTATTACTTAAAACACAGATTTATTTTTTAAATTATGTATTACGTATCAAGAGATTTACTTCTTCCCAACCAGGAGTAAAAGACAAAAATACAACACCAACATTCAGAGGCTGAAGACAGGACTTTCTCAGCATGCCTGAGGTCCTGAGTTCGAGCCCCAGCACCACATAAAACCAGAAGCAGTGATGCATGGTTGTGATCCCAGTACTTAGGGGAGAGTTGGCAGGACCAAAAGCCCAAGGTCATCCTGGGATACATAGAGTTAGAAGCCAGCCTGGGTTAGAGACCCTCTCTCAAAAACAAAAACAGTACTCAGAGGGTCTTTGGTGACGACCTCTCCCTCCATTAAAACTGCAGTGTGTCTGTTACTCCTCACTCTGCCAGCCTCCGAGGGTGCATGTGTACACTCCCATGTGTCTTCTTTCTCCAGTCTTCACTTTCATGCGGACTTTGAAATAAAAACTCTCATTAAATACATTCATCATTTGGATTAACCAAAGGAGAGTTTTGTGAGTATTAATGCAGCATAAAAAATCAATACATCACAATTAGAAAAAGGCAATTGGAAAAAAACTCCTGGCTTTTATTTTATTTTATTTTTATTCAGACACACTCGGTTTGTTTGGATGGAAAATAATTTTGCTATTCATTCCATCAGTCAGAATTCTTGAACCAATGAAGCCGACGGACACTAATGAGAAGGCATTTTTCATGTCTGCTACATCTGACTCAACACTAAGTTGCTTAATGAATTACATTTGGGTTTCATCTTAGAGTTGATTAAATATTTAACATTTGGAACAAAAATGTAGCCACATTTGGTAAGTTAGCGGTAAGATGCAAAATGGTTTCTAGCAACTAATTTCAGAAGTACAGTACAGGCAACACTACTAAATATACTCTAATCCAACTGGGTATGGTGATGCATGCGTTTAATCCCAAAACTCGGGAGGCAGAGGCAGATGAATCTTTGTAAATTCAAGGCAATTCTGGTCTACATAGAGCTCTAAGACAACCAGGTCTATAGAGTACCCTGCCCCCACCCCCACCCAGTTAGAAAACTCAGGCCCAAGAAAACAGCTGACAGGTTCCAGGTTATCTGGGTACACCTTGACCTGCCTCTTCTTTTAGCTGGATATTAGACTCCTTTTAAGAAACTCAGAACTGGGCTTAGTTTTTTCAGGACAGTGACAACCTAGTTTTCATAAGTCCGCCAAACTCTTGAATAGATACAGGCTTTCTTTTTTTTTTTTTTTTTTTTTTTTTTTTTTTTGAGACAGGGTTTCTCTGTATTGTTTTGTCTGGCCTTGAACTCACAGAGATCCGCCTGCCTCTGCCTCCCGAGTGCTGGGATTAAAGGCATGCGCCACCACCACCCGGCCAAGATACAGGCTTCCTATTTGACTTCAGAGCATACCCTCTCACACTAAGGGAGAGATCTGGACTTTAGCTGTTGTGGTTAAGCCTGGATAAGTACCAAGATGATTGAGTATAGGATCTAGTTTTAGAGTTGGAATTATAGTTAAGGAAAGATGTAAAAGATAAGACATCAACTCTGTAATAAAATACTCATGTCTGTGGATACTTGAGCGTAAAGGAAAATAAGACTGATACAATTAAGTAGTCTTTTTTTTTTAGTTCTAGCTTAAACATAATTTGGGAAAGTTAATACAAGTTAATACGTAATTCTGACTTAGAAGTTGTGTGGAGTAGCTTAACGGCAAGGTTTCTTGATTAAACAGCTATTTTGAATCAACTGATTAATTTTATAGCATTATTGGGATAAACTCAGCACAATGGACTGCACATGTTCAAGGTAAAGGACAGCACGTGTTGGTGTATACACTCACAAAACAGTTACTGCCATCAAGATAATAAACATTCCCATCATAGTCAAACTTTCCCACCCCTCCAACTGGGTCCCAGCCGACCTCCGTACTTTTTATTTGCTACTGGCTTTTATCTTCTAGGTCCTTTACTGAATATTTTCCTGTGTACTTCTTACTTAGCTGGGTATTCAATTGTCTCATCACGGATTTCATCTTTGAAATCGTGAGGTTGGTGACCGTCTATCAGACAGCCAGAAGACACAACGGTCCCCACAAAACTTTTTATGCTTCCAGAGAGTTTTCCAGCTAAAGATCAATGCTGTTGACAGTCTCATCAGAAGAGATATGTCCACTGTGCCCAGCGGGGGTTTTGTTTGGTTTTGGGTTGTTTTGTTGTTGTTGCTGCTCTTGTTGTTTTCTGTTTCATCTGGTCTCTTGGGGTTTTCTTGAGAGCTTTCAGATGAGAGCATGTGCTGTGGGGCTTGGGTTTTGTTTGATAGAAAGGGATTTTTCTTTGTCATGTTGAGGTTCGTTGTAATTCAAGGGACAGAAACAAGGACCGGGTATGCTGTGTAAGAATCCTACCACCCAGCTGTCTGCAGCCCTCTGGGCTTTGGTGGCCTGGACAGAGGCAGACAGCGCCACTTTAATCAGAGCCTATCTGTTCTGGCTGGTCAGTTACACCAAAATCGTCATGCCCTTGGATCATCACAACCAATATTTGGAGACAGAACTGGGAACACATCTTGGCCACCAAGGCAACAACGGCATTTCTCTCTTCAGATTAAAAAATCCTGAGAGGCATTCTGCCATCTCGTCAGGGGTTCCTAGCAGAATTGTACAAGTGGTGCATGGGTGTAAGGCCACCCACTATAGCATAAAATTCTCAAATTATTTTTAACAAAATAATTTTGTGGACAAATACACTAAACTGACTCCTAATAACTTATCATTATACCCACAGATTAGTGCATCTAGAAGCTAATTTTGCCATGGATGGCAATAACACAGAGACCTACAAATGGTCAGTGTGCAGAGAAGAAAAGGCTACAAAATGTTCACCCTTAAATGAGAGATCTGCATCACAGTGTCCCTTCCCAAGGCTCAGAGTTGATGCACATATAAATTCATAGATGCTGTGACAGCATTCACGATACCTGCAAAAACTCAAGCCAGTCAAAATCCCAACATGGGGACAGGAGGTGGGCATGAAGTAGCTACTGACAATTGATAGCTGCTGAAAGAGGAAGGGACAATTTTCTTTAAGAGTGTGGCCCCTCATAGGTCAACTACACTCCAGTAGAAGCACACACACTCAAGAGGATATGGGTAGCAAAAATCAGATTTGATTATTTTTTAAATGAAAACATGAAGTTGGGTGGGGAGGGGGCAGCGTATATCTGGAGGATATATAGGAGAAGGAATGAATATGGTCAAATGCATTGTATGACGTATCCATTCCCAAATAATTAACAAAATATTGTAAACAGATAAATTTTATTTCTAAAAATTAATTTGAAAAAGAAATAGGAATCTAATCCATTTTACAAGGCTCCTTGTAAACACTCCCCTCACTGTACAGCTTCCAAATATTCCTTGCCAGTCCTGCCTGTGATCCCCCAGTAATCCCATCACTCTCTCAGTATTCAAAAACAGAGCACAGCATGCCTGATTAAAGAGGAATTGGATTTCACAACCTTCCTGAAATCCCAGTTTATGAAAACTTTTTCCATGTGCTGAAAAATATTTTCATCAAAATGCTACAACCCGAGACTCAAATGCCTGAGCTCCAGATACGTCCTTGACATTAATATGAAGTTTGTCTTCAAGTAAGCTCTTCTTCCTCTCAGGGTATAAAATTATCTCTTTCCAGATCCAACAGTCTATATATGTGATGCCAAGGGCAATAGGGATTTCAATGTACTAACAACTCATAAAGCACGTGTCTTCAAATACATGGGATGATTTGCAGATACACAATGAGTATTTTTTAATCTGCTAGTTTGGTAAAGTTGTGGTTGTAGTATTTCCTCCAAAGATCTGTGATTTCACTAGCCCTGGGTGTCTGGTTTGGTTTCAGTACTAGATGTGGTTATTCTCTTGGTGAGTGGGTGTTAAATCCAGTTAGAGAGCTGTTGGTTACCAAGGTATGTGTGCCACTACTACGCCCTTAGGTTTATTGTATCATGCTAGTCATTGTTGTGGTTCACAGGTGCCGTAGCTTGGTAGGACATTGGTTGCTTCCTTCCTTTGGAAGCTTGCATGGTACCTTCTAATACTGCAAAAGCTAGTCCTCAGGGAGGAGGCTTGCAGGTCAGTTGCAGCTCAGGGTCTTCTGTACCAGAAGTGCATGCTGTCTTCATCAATAGAGACTTACCTTCCACCTATGAGGCTCAACCAAGGGCAATATCAATAGCCTATACATTTAGAAGAGTCTCTTAGACAACCCTAACCAATGACTCAAAGGACCACTTCTCATGCCTGTTGTTGGAGGTTTTTATTAGATGGTTTTTCACTCTTAAAGGGAGCATTGTCAACCCAGAGGAAATTTTTGATTAATTTTTATTTAAATTAAAAATAATCTTATTTTACATACCAATCCCAGTTCCCTCTCCCTCTCATCCTCACATTCCCCCCACCATTCCCCATCCACTACTCAGAGAGGGTGAGGCCTCCCTTGGGGGGATCATCAAAGTCTGTCACATTATTTGAGGCATAACCTAGGCCCTCCCCCATGTATCTAGGCTGAGAGAGTATCCCTACATAGCAAATGGGTTCCCAAAGCCCATTTGTGCACTAGGGATAAATACTGGTTCCACTGCCAGCAGCCCCATAGACTTCCCAAGCCCCCCAACTCACACCCACGTTCAGAGGGCCTAGCTCAGTCTTATGCTTGTTCCCCAGCTGTCAGACTGGGGTCCATGGACTTCCACTTGCTCAGATCAGCTGTTTCTGTGGGTTTCCCCAGCATGCTCTTGACCCCTTTGCTCATCACTCCTCCCTCTCTGCAACTGGATTCCAGGAGTTCAGCTCAGTGCTTAGCTGTGGATCTCTGCTTCTGCTTCCACCAGCTACTTGATGAAGGCTCTACGATGGCATTTAAGGTAGTCATCAATCTCATTATAGGCAAAGTGCATTTAAGGTAGCCTCTCCACTATTGCTTAGATTGTTAGTTGGGGTCATCCTTGCAGATCCCTGGAGATTCCCCTAGTGCCAGGTTTCTTGTTAAACCCACAATGGCTCCCTCTATTAAGGTATCTTTTTCCTTGCTCTCCTTCTCTGTTCTTCCCCAACTCAACCTCCTTGATCTCTCATGTTCTCCTCGCCCCTCCCCTTCTCCCCTCCTCTTTCTCCTACCTCCCTCTCCCCTCTCCCTCCCCCCCCCAGCCCGTGCTCCCAATTTACTCAGGAGATCTTGTCCCTCTCCCCTTCTCAGGGGTCCATGTATGTCTCTCTTAGGGTCCTTCTTGTCTCCTAGATTCTGCCAGAGGAAAATTTTCATATGCTTATGTACATGTATATTTAAGTTATGTATATTTATACACAGGCTTACATGTGTTACAGTTTTTAGGTAAACAATACTATGATTGTTTATGACTTTTTCAGACATCCTTATTGTTATTCTGCCTTCCTCTCTCCTTCTGCATTTATCTCCCCGTCCCCTCCCTAATTAGAGAATCCCCTCCTTCTACACAAAGAACTAGAGGCAACTAGGGAATGCTGACAGTGGGGGAAATTGTCTTCCCCAGGGAAGAACACACCATCTGGTTATCTAATACCAAATGGTCAGCCCTGAAAACATACACACACAAGTAGCATTACACACACTGAGAAGCTTATATTTAGAAATATATGTGTATATGTGAGTATATTAATAATAATTAATGGAAAAAGAGGCCATGAATTTGGAAGAGAACAAAGAAGGGTATATGGGAGGATTTGAAGGAAGGAGAAGAAATAAATGATGTAGCTACAGTCTCAAAATGAAAGAAAAAAATTAAATTAAAAATTTTAAAATACCTGCTAAGTCTACCCTAGGCAACATACCCACACTCTTTCTCCTTCCTTGCATCCTCTCTGTAAAGACACACACATGATAAGGATGAAACATGAACAGAATCACCCCAAATGAACCAGCTGCCCAGTGAAGTCAAATTATCTTCACAACAGTTGGAAGAAATTTCTAAAAAGTCATTTAGGGCAATGTTCAAAAACAGAAATTCTAAAATTGGTGACATCTTGCAAGAAAGGATGGAGGATATCTTTAGCAAGAAAGAAAGAAAGAAAGAAAGAAAGAAAGAAAGAAAGAAAGAAAGAGAAAAGAGGAAAAGAAAACAAAGGAAGTTTCTGGCTTCTAGAGACTTGGGATGCCAGTTCATGTTTTAAACTGTTGAGTATCTGCTAACTGGTAGGCTTATTGTCATTCATCATTAGAAGGAGTACCCGTAGCATGCAAGGAGCAAAACCATGTCAGCACCATAGTTTATAATCACTAAACATTCTAGAATGTTGGAGGGCACTTGAAGGAGCCCTGAAGAGGATTAGCTAAGACTGCCCCTCACCATGAGCTTAGCTGTAAAGATCATGCTAATGGAAATGCTTGTATTTGAAAAGAGGAATCCGTGAGCACATGTTGGGGGATAAATCTGAACTGCAGTATCCTGTGTATTCTAAAGACTTGGAATTCCCAAAAAAATACTGTAGATGCTGTTATAACTCCATAATAGTTCATTCAGAAGAATGCAATTAGATTCTTACACACAGAACAACCCCCAGTATCAATATAAATCAATAAAGCAAATGGACAAAGTGAGAAATGGGTGAATCAGATTGGTTGGAACTCAGGCCTGCCAACCCCTTAGGAACACTGACAGTCTTGTTTCCAGGGCTCTGTTAATGAACTTTTCATCACTGTGTGAAATTTAAAAGAAAGGAAGGAAGAAAAATAGGGAGGGAGGGAGGGGGAGGAGAGGGGGAAGGGAAGAAGGAAGGAAGGAAGGAAGGAAGGAAGGAAGGAAGGAAGGAAGGAAAAAGAAAGACTTCTAAAAGAAGAGAGGTTTTTCTTTACCTCATTTTCAGGGGTTTGGGGCTATGGGCACTTGGCTCCATTATTTCTGAGCCTATGATGAGACAGGATGACATAATAGGGTTGGGGTGGAGGGCATGATGAAATAAAGCACTTTGACTCATCGTGACCAGGAAGCAGAGAGAGAAAGAGGAAGTAGCAGGGGTTCTAACATACTCTTCAAAGGCACACCCACAATGACCTACTTCCTCCATCTTGGCTCCACCCACAGAGGTTGCTCCTCTTCCAGATTAGCACTTGGTTGATTAACCAAGGCATTTGCACATAGCTTTGGGGCTGTTCTGATCCAAACTGCAGGAAAGTCCTCCTCCCTAGTTTTAAATGTTTATTCCACCACTCCTCCGCTGCATAACATTGGACAATTAGTCCTCTCTGTTCCCAGTACCTCATTACATATCAGAACAAAACTGGTATTTACTTTATAAGGTAATGTTGTGTATTAAATGATACAACACCTGTGGAGAGCTTGGGAGACTTCTCAGTACATAATTAGAACTCAATCCCATAATGGCTATTATCACTATTGTTCACCATCTTTATTAATAACTAATTACTAGAAGAAACCATCCTGAGTGAGGTAACCCAGTCACAAAAAGAGAAACATGGCATGTACTCTCTCATATATGGATTTTAGACATAGATCTGGGGAGTGCCAGCCTACAATCCTATGGCCAGAGAGTCTGGGAAACAGAAACTTTATTTAGTGGCTGATCGAAGAAGAGGCAGACTCCCTTGGTTAAGTACTGAGCTGAACTCAAGAAAGCCAGTAACAGAGAGGGAGGACTGATGATCAAAGGGATTAAGACTGGGCTGGTCTAACCCCCAGAAACAGCTGACCAGACAAGGTTAACTCTTGAATCCCAGGCATTAGCCTGGGAAGCCAGCATGGGACTGATCAAGACCCCCTGAATCTGGGTGTCAGTGAAGAGGCCTAGGAATTCTATTGAGCCTTGGGCAGCAGATCAGTACCCATCCCAAGTATACACACGGACTTTGGACTCCAATAGAACAATGTGAGGTGCACTCTCACCCTGAACTCTTGGGAAAGGGTCTAGGCCCTGCCCTATATGAAATGACACACTATGGACACCCCGATGGAGGGCCTCACCCTCCCTGGAGAAATGAGGGGATAAGGGGGGGGGAGAGGGCACGGGAGGAAGGGAGGGAATGGGAGAGGGACCTGAAACTGACTTGTGAAGCAACCTTGATTCTTATCTAAATTTAAACTGGAAAATAAAATTTAAAAAAAAAGAGAAAAAAAATAACTAATTACATGTTACTATCTTCATACTAACACTCGTTACTCCTTTCCATGTGCCTCAGTTTACCCTTCCATAAAGCAGATACCATGAGGTTATTAAAAGTCCAAAATGAGACAGTGAATAAAGTCATCCAGGTCAAGGCCTGAGTACAGAGGGTCTGGCTCAGTCATATGGTAAAATGTGATTTGAATGTGCCAAATTTAATAGTCACCAGTCAAGGAACACTAGACACTTTGAAGCAACTGGAGGAGGTGAGACCTGGTAGCCAGCTTTATTTATTGTCAAGGCCAGCACATTCATAAACTCTCCTCATTAAAATTTGCCAATTAATGAGCAGTGGCATAGCCCCTAGCAAAGGTCAGCAGCAGCCTAAGCAAACTTATCAAAAATTCAGAGAGGTTCAGAGTTTGGGAAAAGTTCATTCTTCCCTTAATTAACAGATCTAATTACAATCCTGACATAACAAAATGCAAAATGCACTCTTCAAAAGACACCAAGTCAAAGGTTTAACAGCCCAGATAACCTTCTCCTTTGGTACAGGATGACCCAAATGTAGAGGAGGAGGGAGGAGGGAACCTTAGAGGACAGTCAACAGGGTGGATGAAAAGGCTTTTCAAGAAATGAAAGCTTGGTAGCGCATCAGAATCCCAGCACAGTGAAGAAACTGAGAGGGGATAAAAATACTCCCACATCCTGAGATCCGGGTGAATGCAGAGTCAAGATTCTGGCTAATCGTCCTTCTTAGTAGACATCAAAGTATTTATTTGGTGACCTTTCCTGGCTAGTTATGAATAGCACTTTGACATCCTGAAGAGTCTGAGCCTATAATTGTTGCCTCGTTTAGATAAAAAACCTAAAGTACATGGACACAGAGTGGATATGCTGTGTTTAAATTGTTTCTGAAATAACAGGTCCAGGGTTTCAAACCAGGTTAGCCCTAGCTTAGTGAGATAGAGCGTAACCTGACCCGCTATGCAGCCACTAGGGGAGCCGCCATCTTGGAAGGGTTGACTCCATCCATTCCACGACCTAGGACCAGTTTCACAGAGGACTTCAAAAACTTCGGAAAGTTCGGGTTTTGATTCAGTACATGAAAGTGAGTGGATGTAATGATGAGAGACATTAAATCTTAATGTTCCCCGCCAGTTCAAGGGTCTTTAAAACTTTTAGACAGCAAGAGGCTTTTCACTCATAATGCCTCAAAAACTTGAGAAGCTTCTAACAAAGTGCACACGAACAAGGTGAGAAATCAGCTCAAGAATTAGACCAAGCACATCACAGGAGAGTACAAATCTGAAAGAAGAAGCATGCTCAAAGGCACAGTGACTCATTTAAAGTCAAGAGAAACACACAACCCTCCCCCAACAGGTCACGGGTGGCCTTTCCACCTGAGCGTTTATTTATTCAGTGAATTTCTATTGAGCATCTTGCATATGTTCAGCCTTATTTGTCTGCAGGATGTGATCAAGCATCCAAACCAGGCATGATCCTACCACTCACAAAGCTCCTATTCTAGAAGTGGAAGAGAGATGATAAATGCATAAATGCAAGAAAATGACAAAGGCACTGCTGTTTAGAGACCATCAAAATGGAGGGCTGATGCTATATTTTGGATGTCTCTACTTCAGAAGGTCCCTTTGTTACTGGTTTGGCACTCTTGGTAAATTAGGATGCAGGACTTAGTCAAAGGTCATTAGATCACAAAGAGCATGCACTTGAAAAAGATTCTGGACCACAAGTCCCTTCCTCTTCCTTCCCCATCCCTTATCTCCTGACTCGACATGAAATGAGCTGTTTTGCTCTTGCACGAATCCTCATAAGGATATGCTGCATTATCAATGGGACCAACTTATCATGATCTACACCCTCCAAAACCTTGAGTCAAAATAAACTTTTTTCTTGGCAAGAAGATGACTTCTGGTATGTGTTATAATGGTGAAAGGCTAGATAACACAGATGCAACAGCTATTGCATGGCTATTAGAGTTTAAATGATCAGGGAAGCTCGCCCTAAGTGAAAACATTTCAACTGAGACTGGAATGGCACAGAGAAAGAAGGCTACTGGGTAGAGCAGGGCAGCAGAGCGTTTGTTGGGAAAAAAAGGCAAAGCTGCTTACAAATAAGGAAAGGGTGTCTAGATGAGGAGTGAGGAGAAGAAGATGCATGTGAGATTCGATAAGAGCAAAGAACCTTGCACACCAACGGTAAGATATGTGCATTTTCCTACAAACAAAGCAGAATCCACTAGGGATTTTAACCAGAAGAGCAATCTGAATTCCCTTTAAAAGACCATTCTGGAGGCTGGAGAGATGGCTCAGCAGTTAAGAGCATATATATATATATATATATATATATATATATATATATATATATATATTCTTACAGATGATCTGAGCCCAATTCTCAACACCCTCATTGAACAACTCATGGCCACCTGCAACTCTAGCTCCAGGGGATCTGATGGTCTCGTCCAGCCTTCTTGGGCATTCACACTCACAAGCACACACTCACACAGAGACACAAAATAAAAATAAGATAAAGTAAAATCACGAAGCCATGGGCCTGGGAAAGGTAGGGGGTAGGGGTGTGGAACTACAGCAGGGGAATCAGAGAGAGTAGGGGAAGCAAGTTGCCAAAGCGCATGCATGCATGTACAAAGCTGTCAAGAATCTAACTTAAGGGGCTGGAGAGATGGCTCAGAGGTTAAGAGCACTGATTGCTCTTCCAGAGGTCCTGAGTTCAATTCCCAGCAACCACATGATGGCTCACAACCATCCGTAATGAGATCTGGTGCCCTCTCCTGGCTTGCAGACATACATAGAGGCAGGATGTTGTATTCATAATAAATAAATAAAATCTTAAAAAAAAAAGAATCTAACTTTAAAAAAATCACTCCGCAGCTAGTAAGATAGAAATACTTACTGTGCAAGCCTGACCATTAAATTAGTTTAGTCCCTAGAACCTGTACAAAAAGCCAGATGTGATGGACAGCACACATCTGTAATCCCAGCACTTCTGTACTGAAATGCAGACAGAAGATTAGCCCCAAGCTCATGATCCAGCTCACCTAGAATACGCTGTTGCAGAAACAAGAGACCCTGCCTCAAAGATAGGGAAAGGAAATGACTCTGCTCAACTGAAGAGTGGATAGAGAAAATGTGATATATTTACACAATAGAGTACTATTCAGTGGGGGCGCGGGGGAGAAAACAGTGGAATCTTGAAATTTGCAGGCAAATGGACAGCACTAGAAGAAACCATCCTGAGTGACCTAACCCAGTCACAAAAAGACAAACATGGTATGTATTCACTCTTATATAGATTTTAGACACGGATCGGGGAGTGCCAGCCTACAATCCTACTGCCAAAGAGTCTGGGAAACAGAACCCTCATCCAGTGACTGATGAAAGCAGAGGTAGATACCCACAGCTAAACATTGAACTGAACTCCTGGAATCCAGTGACAGAGAGGGAGGACTGATGAGCAAAGGGGTTAAGACTGGACTGATTTTAACCCACAGAAACAGCTGACGTGAACAAGGGGGAGCTCTTGGACTCCAGACTGATGACTGGGAGGACAGCATGGGACTGATCCAGACCCCCTGAATGTGGATATCAGTGAGGAGGCCTAGGCAATCTATGCGGCCTTGAGTAGTATTTATCCCTTGCATACAAATGGACTCTCAGCCTGGACTCTTGGGGGAGGGCCTAGGCCCTGCTCTGAATGAATAAGAGACTCCGGAGATCCCCCACGGAGGGCTTCCGTGGGGATCGGAGTCCGGATTGGGTAGGGAGCTGGGGGGCCTGGAGGGGAGGGGGGAGGGGAAGGAGAGGGAGCTGGAATTGACATGTGAAGCAAGCTTGTTTCTAATTTAAATTTAAAAAAAAAATGACTCTGACCTCTCTACTTGTGCCAAGGCGTGTGCACACATATGGGCACGTGTGTATACACACCACACCACACTACACATGGATACACAATAATTTTTTAATTTAAAAAATATTTTAAAGATCATTTCTTTTCCAGGTGTGGTAATACATGCCTGTGGTCCTAGCACTTAGATGACTGAGGCAGAAGGATCACAGGTTAGAAGTAGGAAACATAGCAATGCTCTGTCTTTAAAAATAGAAGAAAAGAGCCGGGCGGTGGTGGTACACACCTTTAATCCCAGCACTCGGGAGGCAGAGGCAGGCGGATCTCTGTGAGTTCGAGACTGGGCTGGACCGATAGCCTCCAAAACAATACAGAGAAACCCTGTCTCGTAAAACCGAAAAAAAAGAAGAAGAAGAAGAAGAAGAAGAAGAAGAAGAAGAAGAAGAAGAAGAAGAAGAAGAAGAAGAAGAAGAAGAAGAAGAAGAAGAAGAAGAGAAAAAGAAGAAAAAGAGAGAGAGAGAAAAGATCCTGCAAGTAGAATTTTTTAATATGGGAATATTACTCAGTCTTTAAAATAGAATGAAGTTCTGTCATTTTCAATAACATGAATGGAACTGGAGGGCATCATGTTAAATGAAATAAGCCAGGCACAGCACATGTTCTCACTCAACCATGGAAGCAAAACAGTGGATTTCAAAGAAGTAGAGAATAGCATGGAGGACTCCAGAGGTTGGGTGTGGAGGGGGATGGAGAGAGGACAGTTAGAGAGTCCAGGAGCGTCTGAAGAGCAGTAGTGTCATCTCTCTAGTCTAGGAGAAACGACTTTTAACATTGTAAAACTTGGTAGGATGACCGGGTTACGGCAACTAATTGCATTTTGCTTTTGGTTTATTTTGTTTGGGGAGACAGGGTCTTTCTGTGTAGCCCTGGCTATCCCAGAACTCACTCTGTAAGCCAGGCTGCTCTTGAGCTCAGAGATTATCCTGCCTCTGCCTCCTGAGTGCTGGAATTACAGGTGTGCACCACCAGGCCTGGCTTAATTGTGTATTTCAAAATAGCTATTGAAAGACCCCTACCCAGGACCCCCTAGGAAAAGAAAAGCAAGGCCAGGCCGTTGCCTAATGAGAGAAACCCAGACCAGGTACCTCACCCAGCTGGCAGGATGTCAAACAGGATCTGTGGTCACCAGAGCAGTCATGGGACCCGGATAATAATTGCTGAAGTGTGCCAGGGTCTTTTATGTGGCAATACCAGGACACCTAGTCCTTGGCAACTACCCTTGCCCCCAGTTGTGTCTATGATCACCATAGTAGTCATGGGACCCGGATAATAATTGCTGAAGCATGCCGGGGTCTTTCATAAAGGTACTTTCATAAAGTAATACCAGGAAACTTAGTCCGTGGGAACTACCCCTGCCCCCAAGATGAGCCAATGAAATGCCTGTTACTTAGGTAACCATTAAAACTCTATAAATATTGTACTCCCTGCAAGCCTGGTATGCTCTGCACCCGAGTTGCAGTAGCATCCGCAGGCGCCTGTGTATTCAATAAATCACCTCTTGCATTTGCAGCCAGTGGTCTGGCCCCAGTTCTTGGGCAGAGGGTTCGGTTCAGTGCCCGGCGCTTTGATGCCGAGGTCTTTCACTATTAGTAAATAATAGAGAAGACTTTAATATTTTTTATACAAAGAAATGAAAACTGTCTGAGGTAAGAGAGATATCCAAATCCCATCTAGTCAATATATGTTGTATACCTTTATTGAAATACCAAGCAGTACTTCCTAAATATGTACAATTTCTGTGTGTCAATCCTGAAGAAAAACTTTTTAAAAGATCATTGCGATGGGACTGGAGAGATGCCTTAGGGGTTAGAGCACTTGCTGCCCTTGTAGAGGCCCTGAGTTCAATTCCCAGATGGTGGTTCACAACCGTCTTAACTCCGATTCGAAGGGTTCTGACTCCCTCTCCTGACCCGCAATGGCTCAAAAACACACTGACAAACATGCAAACAAAACCTCACGCAC